>NC_141261.1:8772500-9972500 GCF_054856545.1 Hippocampus guttulatus | reverse complement strand
TAACATGTCCTTCTGGTATTTTCTAACTCTTACCCGAAGTAGTTTTGGTGCTATCATGACTCGACAACAAATTATTATATAACCGTACTTGTAGTTTTGACACAAATGGGAAAATAAACTACAGTGTTGATGCGACAAGGGCATGTGGAGATATAAAAGAAACCTTGTCAAAGCCAAATAGTGCTGCTCCCTTCTTAATGTGGTGCTCCATTTACCTTGATCCAGATCATATTCCTCCATGGTGCTGACAAAGTGAGGTCTGGAGTAGAAGTTGTGCGGTCCTGGCTGTTGCAGGCCCCCCAGGCTAAAAAGGCTTCGCTCATTTGTTGCGCAGCAGGAAAAAGCCCTCCGGCTCGGAATGCAGGGGTAGCGTGTCCAGCTCTTCATCTCCAGGTCGAATGCCTCCAACGCCGTCACCGGCATCTTTCCTTGACGACCACCTGGGAATATACAGTATTTAAAAAAGAAAAAAAAGTATTCAGCTTGCTTCAAGGCGAGAATACACATGGTTCGAAATCCTTGTAAGCAATCACACGGTGGATGAGTTACACTAAATACGATAGTTCACTAACCTTTTGGGAATCGATCATGTGGAGTGTAATGGATGGGAGGTTGCTTTTCAAATTCATAATGGGTGGTGCATTTTATATGGGACCAATTAGTTTACTGCCTCGGTGAGCGGACATGCGAAGAGTCGGGTAGGGTTCCGTGTGGGGCCATTTTCCGTGAAAAACTAACAATCAATCCATTTCCTCTGCTGCCTGTTCTCATTAGGGTCACGGGTGCACTGGAGCCAAACCCTGCTAACTTCAAGCAAGAGGTCCAACATGGACAGGAGGCGGGTCAATCAAGAACCAACTCATTTGTGGAAACAGCAATAACGTTGAAAGAAACAGCAAGTGATCACCTCCCCCATGGTGGTGATTTCTTTGTTGAAAAAAAGGCTGATAAATGTGAAAAAGGCAAGTTTGGCTGAGGAATTAGAGATCTATTTTTATTTATTTATTTTAAGAACACCGGCAGACTGCAAGTGCTAAACAGACACTGTTCAGTTCGTTTTCCCACATAACTACCCAGAAATATATTTGAAAAGAGATTTGACGATGAATTTGCTTTTTTCTGGAAAGTTAAATTCATCACCCTAATCCTCACTGCCAAACACTACACACTGTAGATGACAACCAATGTTGTGTTCCACACCCATCATCTTTCACTTTTTAAAAAAAATTATTTAATGTTTGTGCTTACATTAATCCCCCGGAAAAAACTGAAGTCGATTTGCCACTTAGAGTCGAGTGAAGTGACATTCATTTGGACCAAGCAGAAGAACAGACAGTTTGATCCTCTCAGGTTGTCTTGTATAAATCATTTGAGTCATGACAGACAACAAATGAAGGCTGTGAAATAAAAGCGAGGAGAGCTACGACGAGCGCAAGGGCATCGGAACATGCAAAGTGATAAGAACGGGGAAGGGCGAACTTGCAAATTGAAGAGACTGATTCGGGAAGAGATTGACTGCCAAAAGGTGAGACAAGTTTGAAGTGCGTGGGAAGGATAAGAGTCAGAGATGAGAGAGAAGAAGATCGCAAGATTACCATGTGAAAGCTCCTCATAAAGAGGGATTGGAAATAGAACGGGCTTGATACTGTGTAATTACAACGTTTCTTATATGTTGCACAATAAAAAGACGAACCTTGTGTCATCTGTCTCGCACGCTATCCTGACAAAGCTGTTCAACTGGGCGGGGTGCCGCTCATCTCTTCAGAGGCCTGTCACGGCAGCAGATAATTTGTGCTGACATAAGCACAGCTCCATCAATCTGCTGCACTCACTCACGCCGCTGCGTGACGCTCACTTGTCCCATGTGTTCTGTGATTTAAAACTAGGGATTAGCGGCAGAAACCTGTTCAAACATCTGTACTTGGCAGCAGAACTCATGAATCAAAAGCACGAAGAATGTATAGCCGGTATGAGCCAAAAGGAGAAGCTCTCGATTTACCAGTCCATCTACTTTCTTACTCTTCACCTAAGGGCACGCAATTTACAATCTCACTCTCACCTACATAGCCACGAGCTGCATGTCGTGACAGAAAGAGGAAGATCGCGGCGACTGAAATGACTTTCTTCTCCCTTAGAGATAGGGTAAGAAGCTCACAGTAGAAGCCGTTGCTCCTCCACATTGAGAGGAGGCGGATGAATTGGCTCGGGCATCTAGACAAGATGGCTCCTGGTCACCTCACTGGTGAGGTGTTCCAGGTACAGGACACGGTGGAGCGAGATGGTGTCTCCCAGCTGGCCTTGGAACACCTTGGCATTTCAACAGAAAGCCTTGACGAAGTGGCTGGGGAGAAGGAAGTCTAAGCTTGCGTGCTAAAGATGCTGCCTCGACGACCTCACTCCGGAAAAGTGGAAGAAAACCGATGTTTGGATAAATAGCATAATGACTTCTTACATTCAAAAATCTATGAGGTGTGGAGATATTGTTTTGCCTGTGTGAGCAGCATTTTGATAGAATGGAAGAGAATTTACAAAATGGATGTTCTGTCAAGTAAAATGTCCAAATGATCGTTGAGTGTGATTATTGTGTCTCATCTATCTGTAATTTTGTATTCAAAGTCCTTGGATTGGATAAATTGATAAACCTACTGTGCTGTGTCGGATTCTTGCGTTGTGACCAACATGACCTCAAAAACAGCTATTCCTGTATGTCGGTGATTCCCAACCTTTATTGAGCCAAGGCACATTTTTTAAGTTTGAAAAATGGCATGGCACACCATCAAACAAAATTGTCCCAAAAAGAGGATACATATATCAATTTCATACTTTTTGCCATTTAATAGATCATTTATTTGTTCTGTGTGTCACTCTAAGTTGCTGGCATAGATAGCTGGACAATTACACATTATTTGTTATCGATACATAATTTTCTCACCAATTAAGTGCACTCTGATAAGTTCCCATGGCTCACCCTTTGAGCTCCGACGTCACACTAATGTGGCCCGGCACACTGGTTGGGAATCACTGCTGTATATTACTTGCAAAAATGGGATGTTTCCAAGGCAACACGGGTATCACTGAATCCATAGTAACACTGATTCTGAATCTGCCCTCATTTTTATTTTTTCTCGAGCACATCAGGTTTCCATAATGATGATGATGATGATGATGGTGATGATGATAACAATAGTATTTTGGGGTGGAATTAAACATTCAGTTGGAAGTTTCATGAACTCCACCAAACCCCCCAAAATTTCCTACCCATGATGTAGATTTTGTTTCCTTTTACGAAGGGTGTGGCTCCATATCGCGGCGTCGGCATTGAGGTCAGCGGCTGCCATTGGTCCTTTTCCGCCTCATAAACTCTCACCAGGGCCTGAGGTGTGATGTCCGGCCCCATGCCGCCCAATGCGTACACCTTGCCATCTGCAGTAAAACAGACCTCATCAATTTCCTCGTCAATAAACACAACTTGTAAAATAGCGTGCCCTCACCGATACAGTACTGTGAAAAGCATTCTCAACGTCCTTCACATTTAATTGTTTCTGTCAAATAGCAATTGACAATTGATTGTCCGTGTATGTAAGGGAGATTTATTATGACAATCAAGTCCAGTCGCAAATTCCTGAACTGAAACGTTGTATGAATATTTCAGGGTCAAGCTCTATCATGCATTACATGTCAAGAAGTGCCCTTATGCCTCATTAACCTATTTATAGCGTAAACTAATCATTCCCTAAAGTATTGTAGATACTAGGGAACCATAAAGATGTCCCAGTACTGCAGTGTCAGTTATTATTAAGACTTAAAAATAAGGCGAGCCAAATGCTGTGCAAGTAAATCCGGTAAGCCTGTTGAGGAAATGGAAGGCCAGAAAATCGAAGGGGTGGACAGGACGGAAAGAAAGTAGGAGGGGAAGACGGAGCGTGAGGTGGAAAAAAAAAAAAAGGTGATTTCCGCATTCCAGATTAGCGGTCTATTAGTGTTCGGACCGTTGTGACTTTCCAAATGTGAGAAAGTGAGTCACCGAGAGAGGAAGGCTGCTCAGTAACGCAGACGGATCACACAGCCACCGAGCTGTGGTTCAAACTGTGAAGAATTCAGCACAAATAAATCTGTCACTCACCATGAGTGTGATCGCCGCCAACATTTGCATTTACTATTGGGAAGTTCCTACCCTCACTGTTACACAATCAACGAACAGCTCATTCTGTTTCATGACACTCTCTGTGTAGAGAAGCTGCTTGCATGTGGTGCAAGCTAGGAACTGAAAAAAAAATGCCTCACTCAGTCCAGAAAACCTTTTAGCGACTTTTGGTTGTTCACCTCTCCCCAGGGAGTTCAGAGTGATGAGCAGACAATCATTTCAAACAGATATACTTTAACCCTTTCAGGGACAGCCGTTACTACAGTGGGCAGTTTATCATGTGATCAGGTTACAGGGTGCATGAAAAGGTTAAGCTGGTAAACTGTAATCAGCATTCCATAAAAAAAAATCCTCAGATAAATTGTACTGTATACTTTGCAATGATTTGCTTTTGCATCAGTTGACGATGATGCATTTGTATTTTCAGCAAATATGCTGCATCTTAAAAGGATAGATTTTCCCCCCCAGGATCCCAGGGCCCACTTAACGGTGCACATGTGCGCTTCTCGTGCACGACTAGCGCCATATTTAAAAGAAATTAGGTGAATAGCTTTGACCGGCCGTGATTTAAGTCGGCTGTGACCACTCCCAAAGCGGCACAGTACTCCCTTTCTCCTATCCGCCGGCCTGCACTCATCAGTGAGATTACCAACATCGGGTCTAACCCACCCCCAGGCAGTGTTACACCAGGTAGGATTTAAGCTGTTCACGAAAATAGACCCCTACAACTTGAAAGATTTTTTTTCTCGACAGGTTTTGTTCAATGACGATAATCCAAACAAGGAAACCGTTAATGATGACATTAGAACTTCAAAATGAAAATTTTTTCCCCAGGTTTGTGCACAATTAAGGATGTGAAAATGTTACTTAAAACACTGCTTGTAGAACAAGCATCCACACTGCTACCTCTATATGTATAACTAAATGTAACCTGTTGCTTGTCTTTGTGTGTGTATGTATGTGTGTGTGCGTGTGTGTATGTGTGTGTGTGTGTGTGTGTGTGGAGGCAAAGGCATGTACCACCGTGCTCCTGTTTTGGCCCAGCCTTTGTTTAATCATGTGCAATCTCCTCTAATTAAGGAAAGCGGGCTCTATTCTTTGCCTATCACCCAGGGAGTCACCATGGCAACCGCAGCATAACCTACAGACTTATGATGGTGTGGCGGTTTGACGGCGCAGTGCCCGTCGACCAAATCCGTTATCACCAAGAGGCAGACCAGTGAGTCACAGCAAAGTGTAAATGTGCAGCTTTCTATTTTGTGACGTTGCTTCTCCTCCCAAGCTGTGGTTGAGAAGATTCAATCGAATACTTTGATCCCTCCGCATCTTTCATCAGTGGCATCGCGCTACTGTCTTGTCGCTCACTCCATCATCGCCTTTTGGCTATTTATATCTCCACTTTGATGCTCGTTTTTCCCAGTATTTGCTTAATTGACTGTTTCGCTTGTCCTTTTCTCAACCTACTTTGTTGCTCCTTTTACTTCCTTTTTTTTATCTCTTAGCGGAAGGCGGGGAGGAGAAAAACACCCTCTTGTACTTTCTGGCCTATCATTATCGCAGCTGTGATAGCAAAGAAAACAAGACAGAAAATGACAAATGACAAATTGCTGTAGCAGCTGTTGTGACTTTAAATCAGTGGTTCTTAACCTGGGTTCGATTGAACCCCAGGGGTTCGGTGAATCTGTCTCAGGGGTTCGACGGAGCCTCTGCCATGGAGGGTAAGACACGCGACTCAACATGTCAAATAGTTATGACACGCCCACCTGGCTGTTGATGATCACATGACATTGCTTGTCCAATCATTGCTGTGGGAAATTAAGTTCGCTTAGTAGTCAATGTGTGACTGTCGTGATCGTACGTCGTACAATTAAAAAAAAGTATACTTATCTTTTGAAATTGTATTTATTTTTTTCTGTTTTTTTAAATAAATGTGTTAATAAATTATATATTTATATATATACAGGTATATATAATTTTTTTCCCACTCACGAAGGGTTCGGTGAATGTGCATATTAACTGGTTGGGTTCGGTACCTCTAAGAAGGTTATGAACCACTGCTTTAAATGTTTCCATTTGCGCAGCTGGAAAATGAGGTGTCATTCGTTTTGGTTGGCATTGAAACAATAAATGTGACAAGGGTAAGATAGGATATGAGAAGGATCAAGTGGGAATCGGGCATCACTAATTGCAGTGTCAATCCAGCCCAGACGCACTGGACCTTTGTAATCTCCACAGTCACCTGAGTCATGGTCATCATGATGCTGCTTAAACCAACTTGAGTGCCAGTGCACACACTCTGAGTTGGAATTTACCGAACACCGTTAAGCTTGAAATATTGAACGATTTCTCAAAGTTAACAGTGCTCAGTTTGTGTGCAGACACCAGCTGGCAGCAACCATGCCGACCATGAAGCGTCACCTTTTACAGGCTTAATCCTTTATGGTACTCGTGAGAATTGAGCTAGGCACTTACATTGCAGTTCATTTATCAGATAGCCAGGTAATCCAACCAAAGCATGATATTATCACGCTAATAACATGGCTCAATTTTGTTTGTTTGTTTGTTGTTGGTTTTATTTTATTTATTTTTGCCAAAGTCAGATTTGCGCAGGAAATGACTCTTCATAGTCCAATGTAGATGTTGCAAAAATGCCGACCTCAAAGACAAAAGATGATTGAGGCAGTAATGTTATGTGGCATTTCACCATCATTTTTATTCTACTCAACTCTTGTATGCTCACCAGGCCCTCCATTATGTCCACTTGCACAGTCTAATGTGACCAAACACTAAGAGCTCTACTGGAAAACCCCGTAAAAGACTTTCATTGATAACGTCAGCATGGTAATAATTTAACAGTGTGGGGAGAGTTTAAAGTGGTCTAGAACTGTTCTGCATCTCCCTGAGAAATACAGTATACGAAATACCATCCATCCATTTTCCGATCCGCTTTATCCTCACAAGGGTCGTGGGGGTTGCTGGAGCCTATCCCAGCTGTCTCCGGGCAGTAGGCGGGGGACACCCTGAACCGGTTGCCAGGCATTGCCAGCCAATCACAGGGCACACAGAGACGAACAACCATCCGCGCTCACACTCACACCTAGAGACAATTTGGAGTGTTCAATCAGCCTGCCATGCATGTTGTTGGAACCGGAGAAAACCCACGCAGGCCCGGGGAGAACATGCAAACTCCATACAGGGAGGCCAGGGATCGAACCCATGACCTCTGCACTGTCACCCTATTCTATGTACAATAATACCAATACTACTACTACTAATAATAATAATAAGAATAAGAATGCTCAGTTTTCAGACACTAGCAGATCCATACAAATTTATTGGGTATTATAATAATAATAACTATTATTATGATTATCATCTTAATCAAGGCTAAAATTGGTCTTGTTTTGGATCTCAGATGTTCAGACGTAACTCATTTTCAGGACAAAAAGTGTTCAGATGTTTTAGTAAAGCTCAGGATTTTGTACAACCCATGGTGTGACTGATGTTTACATTAGCATCAGTAAATAATAAATTTGAATACTATCTCATGGGAAAATGATGTCATTTTGTAAGAATAAGGTTTGCTTTACAAACATTTGAATGCATCATTTTAAAGAAAATGATTCAGCGGAAAAAAGTATATTGAGTTTCTTGAGGTGACACATCCATGTCAAAAGGAAAACAAGCATTAGCAAATATATATTCAAATGTCAGTCCAAATGTTGAAAGAGAAGAAAAAAACCTGTTAAAATGCATATCATTTAATTGTCTCTAAGTGTGATTGTGACTGTAAATGGTTGTTTATTTCTGTGTGCCCTGCGATTGGCCGGCAACCGGTTCAGGGTGCTCCCCACCAACAGCCTGAAGTCAGCTGGGATGAGCTCCAGCATGCCCGTGCCCCTCGTGAGGATAAAGTGGTTCAGATCATGGATGGTTTGTATAAAACGTGCTCTTTAAAAAAAAAAAAAACATTTTTTTTTGTTCAAAACGTGGCAGGTGCAAAGTTATCTTTGCTGTTAATGCTAAACTGCAGGTGAACTCCCACCGTTGGGTATAACTGCACTCATATGTGTGACAATTCATCAATGGATGATCAATATAGACCCCCTATAGCGCCCTTGAAAAACGAGAAGACGTGGGTGGGAGCATAACAGCATTCACCTTTTGGAAGATCAATTGTCCTCTTTAGGATATAAAGACAAAGAAGTTCGACCATTTCCCACCCTCGTCATTTATCAATTCTTGCATCTTTCGGTTTTGTGCCCTGCTGGCAACTGCATGGCGCCGCAGCCCCCAGGATGAACCGCCAAATTTGGATTAGTGTCAAGTAACAGAGTTACAACGTCACCGTATTGTGCGTCCTCTTTACAGACACTCGATAATCGTCTTGTCTAACCCTGTGCTGTGACAAAAAAAGGATCTCAGTGAATTTATTGACTGAACAGAAAGTGTCTGGATGTGGAGGAGCGAGAAGTGAAGAAAGATCAGGGTCAAAGAAATGAATCCATCGACTGAAGGCGGCTTCCTTTCAGGTGCTCGACAAAGAGAACAAACGCCTCTTTACCGGATGTGTTTGCAGATTGTGTGAGGACCATTGCGGGATGCGTCGCTTGCGCAAACATTGGTATTGTTTCCTGAAACGTTCAATTGATGAAAAAAGGTAATCTAGTGCATTTATCCATTGTATCCTGATCAAGCGCAATGGGAGAGAGCAGGCAAGGCTCTACCATTTGTCACATTAATTTACTAAGGGAAGTTTCACGAGGGAGCTAAATGTCATAAGGCTCCACATCAACATGGTAAAGGACGATCTAATCTAAAGATCTTTGGCAGCTACGTAAGCTACCTGAGCATGTTAAAAGGGCTTTAAATTGCTTCCAATTTCAGCATTCCACTGTGTGTGTGTGTGTGTGTGTGTGTGTGTGTGTGTGTATTTTAACCTCAGGGGGTATTATTGTAAATGTCTTGGAGCACAGGTCTCAAACTAGGGCCCGGGGGCCACATCTGGCCCACCACGTCATTATATGTGGCCCGCGAAAGCAAATCAACCAGGTCAACTTCCATGACGCTTGCTAAAATCTGCAGTGGCATGTTGAGCTATTGCAAGCATTTTCTTCTTTTACATTATTACAGATACTTGAACAACAGAGGAACAAACTACTCTCCTTCTCTTTGAATTACAAAATCTATTAATTGTGTACTTTATATGTAATAATACGAGAAGGTGATTAAACATTTATACAGTTTCACAGTCATATTGATATTGGCCTTCCGAGGGAAACTGACTACAATGTGGCCCACGACAAAAATGAGTTTGACACCCCTAACATTTGTGAAATTTATGGCACTGGCTGCATGTGAAAATGTCGAATTGAAATGAAAATCGTATTCCTCACCTAAAAGCTTTCAATTGCCAGGTGGCATTGTCGGCACTTACAACCTTTCCGAGATGGGATTTGTGGTTCCCAAAATCTCAAAAATTGGATTGCGAGGCTAACAGACTTCTTTTCTTGCGGAACCATCTGCCATGTTCACTCCGGAGTCAGCTGTCATTCTCCCCTTACTTCGGAGTAGACTTCAAATGTACCTTTCTGACAGTCAGGCGCAGTTCTGCACAATATGGTGAGCTTGAAAAAAAATCTCTAAACGTCATCACATTCGCCTGTTCAAATTAATTTCACGTCAACGCCAATTTGACACCCGACTAATTTTTAACCGAAGAGGCTAAATTGAGTTTGACAGGATGTTGAAGTGATTGGATGCATCTGCGACGTGTTTTTAAAAAAAAAATAATTATCTGCTGTTTTAGTTGATGAGCTCTGTATAATCAAAGCGTGATAGAATCCGCCTGTGCTATGAGCAACACAATAACAGCTTTCATAACAACACAGAATGTGAGTGGGATGATGATGATGATGACGATTTACAGAAACAATAGCTTTGATGTTGTGCCGACCTGTCCTATTTTGTCACATGAAGTCCCAACTCCCAACGTGGGAACTTGAACAGTCTAGACAGCACCACAAACACACACACACACACACAAGCTTACAACCCGCACTTGCAGTGTTACGTGTGATGACAGGCAGTGATAACATGAAAACCACAATTAACTGGATGGAGAAAGATATCCGACTTTCCCACAAACTTTCCGCAGAAGTAGGCTACTCTGCTTTGCTTGCACGCCTCATGAAATAGTCAGAATTCCCTAGAGAGAAAGCCTCGAATCCCAATGATACAACACAGCTGGCACCGAACAACCGAATCAAATGGAGATTTACTCTTGGCATGTCACGTTGGTAGCCCTTAAGAAATTGTCAGGAAAATAATATCCTGAAACTGTTTGACCCTTATTCCAGCTCCGGCCTCCCTGTGTGGAGTTTGCATGTTCTCCCCGTGCCTGCGTGGGTTTTCTCCGGGTACTCTGGTTTCCTCCCACATTCCAAAAACATACATGACAGGTTAGTGGAACACTCTAAATTGTCTGGAGGTGTGATTGCGAGTGCGGATGGTTGTTCGTCTCCGTGCGCCCTGCGATTGGCTGGCAACCGGTTCAGGGTGGTCCCCCGCCTACTGTCCGAAGACTGCTGGGATAGGCTCCAGCCTATCCAGAAAATGGATGGATGGATGGATTATGGATGTTTAACTCTTTCATGCATGTGGCGGCCCGGTAGTCCAGTGGTTAGCACGTCGGCTTCACAGTGCAGAGGTACCGGGTTCGATTCCAGCTCCGGCCTCCCTGTGTGGAGTTTGCATGTTCTCCCCGGGCCTGCGTGGGTTTTCTCCGGGGGCTCCGGTTTCCTCCCACATTCCAAAAACATGCATGTCAGGCTGATTGGACGCTCTAAATTGTCCCTAGGTGTGAGTGTGGGCGTGGATGGTTGTTCGTCTCTGTGTGCCCTGCGATTGGCTGGCAACTGATTCAGGGTGTCCCCCGCCTACTGCCCGGAGACGGCTGGGATAGGCTCCAGCACCCCCCGCGACCCTAGTGAGGATCAAGCGGTTCGGAAAATGGATGGATGGAACTCTTTCATGCACCCTGTAACCTGATAACATGATAAGATGTCCACTGTAGTGACCGCTGTTCCTGATCGGGTCACGGATGTTACATCGTTCTGGTCACCCAAGTGACCAATAAATGTGATCATCTACACTTTCACACTACACAGTCCATATATATATATATATATATATTTTTTTTTTGGGCCAGAGTGTAATGCCCGGAAAACAAATGATGTATTTTCAATAATATGATCATGAGCGCATGTTCGACTGAGAATATAGAAAAGTAAAAATGCTTCAGCAGTACAAACTATCCAGCAGAGCCATGTAGACTAGAAATAGCTGTGATTCATTCTGATTACTTCTACTAATGCAGACCCCAAAACAGCAGTGAATGGTGGTGTCGTATTGAGAGGGATATTTGCCAGAACATTTGGGCCCGGGATTCAGCACCATGTCGCAAAGCTAAAATCCTCACAGTTATTGTTTTCTTCATACAGTTCATGACTGCAGGCGAACTAAATTTAAATAACCTCTCGACTCATTTCATCTCAGTGCATGAGAGGACCTTTGGAATGTGTTGGAACAAGATATTGCATCTTGTATGTGCCAAGATGAACAAATCTCATCAATTCGTATCTTCTCAAAGCCGACTGTGTGCAACGTTAGAGGTGCCACTGCATTCATCAAGTGTAGCTAATAAGACTTTCTAGTGAATATATTTAAACACGACTGTTCAACCAGTATTGGAGAATTTTGAATAATAAGTCCTTTTAGTGCTGCTAATTTGCCTGCCTTAGACAGCTCTTTTTTTATTTTTTAAATGAAGAGCAATTAGTATGACATATCCGTTCCTCTA
The DNA here is from genome assembly GCF_054856545.1 of Hippocampus guttulatus. NCBI lineage: Eukaryota > Metazoa > Chordata > Actinopteri > Syngnathiformes > Syngnathidae > Hippocampus > Hippocampus guttulatus. The sequence continues at coordinate 9,960,495 of NC_141261.1, read as the reverse complement.
AACTCACTGCGCAATAGAGCGCTTCACCCATGCATACATCTTTTCAAGAAAAAAAAAAGAAAGAGGATTTTTTTTTTTAAGAAACCTGTGGCTAGCATGAGGCTTCAGAGATAAAAGCCGTTATATTAAAGTACATTACCAGGTAAAAACGTTCACTTCATGAGATATTAGAGTGTTTTATAATGAATTTCTCTTGAAGTAGTCCGCAGAATAGAATAACTGCTGTTGTTGACATTAATTGTGTGCCTCAGTGATGTGGATGCGACATTCGTCCTTTTCTTTCGAACGACATCAACTTATGCACTGCCAGACAAAAACAAAATACATCATACCGAAGCTGCTTTATTCCAACCGAACATTAAATCAGAAGTGATTCTCCGTTATGGTCGTCGGCTTCTTGACAAATGGCCATTGGCTGTTGGCTTTATTTATTCCGGTAAAGTGGGAGTCACTTGACAGAAACACAAGATGTTGGAAATCTTACTTGCAAAAGAGGCATAGGGGACAATGTGTCCCGTCTTATTGTATTGTCTTCAAAACACAACTTTTAAGTTAAGCTCAGTCACACAACGATGTGATGTCACCTTGGTTGATGCTAAAGTAGTAAGTGGCTACATGAGAGGTTCGTTGCAATTGTTATAGCCTGGAATAACACTGCAAATTTGTGTTGGGTTTTGAAGACATGTCAAATTATACTCCATTAAATCCTGCGATTGTTGATTTCAGATCAGTTCTAAAATTCTCCGGGAACGGATTGTTCCCGGAAATCTTCCGGGAACGGATTGTTTTACGAGAGCCAATTTGGTCAATATCCTGCTCTGACAAACCTCAACAGGACCCGAGAGGAAGCCGAAACTCAAACAGCACTGACAATTTTATCATTATCCGAGCCACAGCGGCTCATCCTCCCCCCGGAGTCCACCTAGCTACACTTTGGGTGCTTCCGACTCGAGGTGCCTCTGATCACCTCAAAGCGCATCATCAACTCTGACACCACGAGGCTATAAAGGACATTCAATCTGTCCGGCCTGCAAACCAATACAGCAATTGTCCATGACACTCAGAAAAAGAATGTGGCTGCCCCAAAATATGTCCTTACAACTGAACGGAAAGCTGATTTTACAGCATTTGGATCTGCGACAAGATTTCTCCTGACTTTGATAAAAAGAGAGGTGGTTTGAGGAGATTGGTAGATTATTGTGGTTGGGGAAATGGGAGGCTGCTGCCTCTCAGTCTTCGTTCACTCTGGTGCACCAATTAAGGCAGAAGGCCCCAAATGATGTGCTATGGCAACATAACAACAATCCTCTGTAGACCTGCAAGGAAAATGACTTTTCACTTGCGTGTCAAGAACTGGTAAAAATATAAAAAATAAAAATAAAAACCCGCTAACATCCAGCCATCCATCTCCGTGCCACTCATCCAATTATTAAGCGTTAGGGGAAATCAGGAACCTAGCATATAGCTGACTTTGATCATACGTCAGTGACAAATCTAACGCAAACGAGTCACCTACCAAAACGTTTTCATGGAATATAAATCTTTTTATATCGCTAATTAGGGCTTGAAGGCATAATGCCAGCATGCGATGACGCTTATCGCTTTAGGTCGACGAATCGCCAATCATGTGTTTTTGAAAATCTCACTGAAATGATCAATTATGTGGTAATATTTGACACAATTGACTAAAAATGAGACTGGTAGCAAAAATTGGATCGTTACCAGTCAATGGAGCATTTGGTACCGGGCCACAGAGAGGAACAGACCCGCCACCCCCCTTCCCTCCCCACAAAAAATATTATTATTATTATTATTTATTTATTTTAAGAAGCAGCACATATACGTCAGCCACCCCACCCCCATCGATTACATTCTAACGAGGGATAGGGAAGACAGCAATCCCGTTGAATCATTCGGACAGGTCGCAGCCAAGTAATGAGTTGAACAGCATGAAAAGGTGAGCAGAGTTTGAGCAGAGTGGTTGAATTAGTCGACCACCAGGCTGCCCGCTAACAAACTAGTTTTCAAATTATTATGTTTACATTTTAAGGTGTCATCATTATTCCTGTGGCTTCAATTTTTAGTCGGTCACAGTGTTGAGTAAAAAAACTGAATGACTAATTCTCAATTTTAGGGACAGCGGTTACAACAGTGGACAGCTTATCATGTTATCAGGGTTCTGGGTGCAGGAAAGGGTCAATAATCTTTTTCATTTTGGTTTCAAAATGTACTTTGTACGTTGATACAATTTTGACGCATTCTTAGCATACCTTTCAAGACAGATGCTTTTAAAAGTGGCGGCTGAAAAAGAATCTTCAGGTTGCCTATTCAGACACAAGCACACATGTAGCTCGGGCCAATGTTGCAGCACACGTCTAAGAATAGGAAGCAATCAATAATGAATCAAGCTGTCGCAGAGATCAGCTGCCATCCACTATCGCTATCACTATCCGTGTAAATCCCTTTTAAAGGGAATGTAATGAGCGGCCGGGGCTGCAAAAAATGCGGCTTGTCAAGATGTTCCCATTTTTCCTCAGTGCACCTGAGCCAGATCACACTTTTTCTTTTCCTTCCAGTTGACAGCTTGTTGCAGCATGCACTGGTGCACCAGCCTATGAATAAACATTTTATTCTCGCCGCTTGATTTTCTTCTCTTTGGTGTCACATCTCATCTCAAAATGAATGGGATCATTACCTATACATGCTCCTTTGCACATTTACCCATCCCACTCCTACCTGCAGCATGATCTGGTGATATCCAGCAAACGAGAGAATGTAAAGATAGCGAGGAGGAAATGAGATCCAGTACTGTGCATGCTGCCCTACATTTCCTGCCTAACACTCCCATTTATATGAAATTCAAACGTGCGAAGTGACACTTGCAATGTCATCCTGAGGTCTCTCGTCAATGATTTATGCCTGTGTTGAACAGGTGATCGTGTCATTATTTAGCGCTAAGCAAAATGGGGGCCTCAGGGCCAAATTCAGAACTTTTATGAGAATTGTGCTTCAATAAATTGTGTTTTTGTGTGCACTGCTGACTTTCCCGCTACAGAGGTGATTACCACGTATAGGTGTATGAATGGCGCAGTCTTCAGGGACCGCAGTTTGTGGGGCTTTCATTATTTCTGTGTGCCACATGTGTCTTCCGATCTGTATTCCTGCATAGAGGGTGTCTCATTAATGCACAAAACAGAAGGGAATGGAACTTCGTTATAAAGCTCAAGTGTCTCTGGTCTGGGTAGATGGCAGGATGACGGGTAGGAGGGAAAGGGATGTCATTAATATTTGTCAACTGTGAGCATGTGAATACCCTTGAGACTATTTCGTGATAAATAAATGTGATTTAACGAAAATGGATGGATCACTGCTCTAATTCAACTGCAACAACACCTTTGCTTGAATCTGCACCAAAATGGAAAGGATCCTCTTCCCTCAGAACAAGAAACAGATGTAACTAGCGTCACAAACATCCAGGTTCTCTTGCTAAAATCAGTCAGAAGACGGCTATTGTTCACATACTAATCAGAACCACAACTAAACTCACCTCAAGCAAGCCGTACCATTCCAACTGGTCCAGCCATCCACAATTTACAAGGAGGATAATACGTGATTGGGTTGTCAACGTTTTTTCTCCAAGTTCCAATTTTCCCGAAAAGGCTTAGATTATTGCATCTAACGTACATTTTGATCTATCATCTCATCTAACTTTTTGTGAAAGGACTGAATTAATGGGATGAAGAAACTGTAATATACAGCTACCCTACTACTGTACTTTTGTAACTTTAGTTTAAAGATGTTAAACAAGAATATTCAATCTAATTCGTAATCTCAAAAGTCCTCAGTTATTTCACAGACTGCATATCAAAGCTCTACCATGCCCAAACCAGGATGTACTGAACATTTCATATGCAAGGCTTTGAAAGGGTTTTGTCCGGGTACTCCGGTTTCCTCCCACATTCCAAAAACATGCATGGCAGGCTGATTGAACACTCAAAATTGTCCCAAGGTGTGAGTGTGAGCGCAGATCGTTGTCCGTATCTGTGTGCCCTGCGATTGGCTGGGAGCCAGTTCAGGGTGTCCTGCCTACTGCCCGAAAAGAGCTGAGATAGGCTCTGCAACCCTTGTGAGGATAAAGCGGATCGGAAAATGGATGGATGGACCTGACCCCCACCCTCGGAAAGAATCCCATTGCCTAATATGACCTCTGGTCGGTCTGTCGTAATTTATCCATGTGAGTTTCATGTCTGCATCTTTACTGTGCATTTTATTTCCCTCTGCCAACATTGAACGTGCGTGTGTGTGTGTGTGAGAGAAATTACCCACGTATCCCAAAGTCAGGCAGCCAGAACGTCGCAGCTGCTTATCTTCATACGCTAAGCTCCTGCGGTCCTAAACAAACACTGTAATGAACCCAAGCGCTCAGACGAAGTAAGCTTGTATTTAACAGAATTACAACGCAAAACCCTCGTGCGGAATGCATAATGTCGCACGGTGATAATAGAAAGAGGAAAACAAGAAGAGCTACAAGTATTCGGAGAGTATGACTGAGGACAAGCTTGGTCAAACAAGTGTGGGGGGAGGGACGGGAGGGGGCAAGGGGCACACTGTTGCCTTTTTTATTAGCGTTTTGAGGATTTTTACGGGTTGAGCGACGGTACACTGAGTGCTCAGTGACTGCATGAAAAGCTGAGCAGCCAAAAGGTAAAGCAGTGGGCTGTGTGATCAAATATGACATGTGTAGAGGAGGTAAGGCGACGAGAGCAGGATGGACGACATCACAAAAGAAGTGGACGGCAGACAAATGCAGGCGAAGGAAAGCGCGGCGGTGATGAGGCTCGTGTGATGTGATGACACGATGATGAAAAAGGGAAACTTTTCAAACATCCATCCGCCCTCATCAGGGTCGCAACGTGTGTTGGCGCAATCCCAGCTGATTTGGGGCTGCTCGCTAGCCAATGGCAGACATTTCCAACACTTGGATTCATTTTAGTGTGTGCTGTATTGACAACTTGTTGGGTACATGTTTGATTAAGAATAAGAGAAAGAAAACCTTTATTCGTATCACAATGGAGAAATTCCCAATTTACAGCAGCAAAGTTATGAAAGGAAGAAAGTAGAAGAAAAGGAGCTACTGTAAAAGCAGCCACTCTGACCAACGGAGCTTAGATCTCACCTGACCCTCAGAGCTTTGTGGCAGACCTGCTAACAATTTTCCACCATGCTGCAGACATAAAAATGATATTGTGATGTAAAATGACACAAACAGAGATGTCTCTTTTTTGCATTCACTTCACAGGCAAGAACTACCGGAGCCCCGAAGGATCAAAAAAGGTTCAGGAGAGTTCCATAGGTCTACTGGTTAGAGAGAGCAAAACCATGACATGCTCGGGGGTGCCAGCAACCCACACTGTGCTGCTGCTATGATTCATTTGCTAAGGTCTTAAAAGTGAAGGGCTTCAGCAGGTCAGAATAAACAGAATATCATTAGGGAAGCTCGACGTCAACTCGATTTGTCTGCATGCGTGTGGCTCGTTCATGAGTCATACATCCTTTTTTTCCACAGCTGACTCTTTTTCTTACTGTTCAGCGTAAAGGTGCCACAGAAATGTGAATTTTCTTCAGTTTCAGTAAATTATCAGTGATGAAGGTACGACTGCGTTAGTGTGTTCAATACCCACATGATAAATTGCAATGACAAAAAGTGTTAAATGGAAAGTTGTGTGTGTGTGTGTGTGGGGGGGGGGGGGCAATGGGCCAATGCAGCAAAATACTACCGAATGCGACGAAAGGTCCACTGCATTTTTCCCCCTCCACGCCAATGCTGCGTGCACCCCTTTTGCTGCCACACTCATCAAACGCACACGTACTCACAAACGCACGCGCTCTGCTTTTTGTTACCTCGCTAGTCTCTTTTCACAATTCATCACCTTAAGTTGCTCTGATTCTCACCTCCTCTGCTGTGTCAGAGAAAAGAGGAAAACCTCAACCCAACTCCCGCAGGAAGCGAGGAGGGCTGTCATGTCTCTCTCACGCACACACACACACACACACACACACACGAGCCCTGCAGGGAGTGTCAAGTGACTTTCTGGATGAAAACTCCGTGGGACATTTGAATTCAAGAGCTGTTGCGGCGACGTATGCCCTGCTGCAACATTGTGTACTATGAATAGTCAGTAAAACATCTCCTGGATGAACTTGTCAGAATCAAATGAACGAACCACGGGGCATTTTGCAGGCTTGCCAAGAGCTTTTTGCTCATGCATGCTTTATGTTAATGACGAAGAGTAACTGGGGGGCAGGGGGGACCCATCCTTTTTCTATGCAGTGCCGCCGATCCGACCTTCAAAAACTGAGCGGTTACTCTGAACTGACAGACAAGCATTGACAATGAACATTTTTGGAGCAGGATGTGTCTGTTCAAAGAATATGAAACCACTTCTTTTGTAGTTGAATTTGTTTTGTAGTACAGTATTTTGTCTTCCAAACACAGTTCACCCTTTTATGCACCCTGTAACCTGCGAACCTGATTAAGCTGTAGTAACCCCGAAAGGGTTAAAGTATGACTTAGGCTAACAATTTGCGGTGTGCTGCCCCGCAACCGTGGGAATCTGCAGTACATGCATGCGCTTATCTGTTTGATGAGGGGGGGAAAAAAAAAGTTCTGCCACCTGTTTCTCCATGCTGCCCATTTAGGATGTTCAATAGCACATTTTTTTCAGACTGATACCAGAACACCTCCTCAACACTTGAGGATTCACTGATACCAATACCAAGTAACCGATACTTTTACTATCGTTTAATTATAGGGTTGGTGTTAAGAGGCCGGACAAGGGCCCATCTCAGTCCCTACTGGTCAGTGTACTTGTTTGGCTTTGTCTGTATAAATGTTTTTGTTTCTTGTATTTTTTTGGTTTGTTTGTGTGTGTGTGTGTGTGTGTATTTCAATGTATGTATGTGATTTTCATGATGCTGATTGTTTGTAATGTTTTGTTGACCGGCTAACCAAAAATCAAATCAAACCGGCAGAACATGCAAACTCCATACAGGAAGGCTTGAGCCCCGAATCGAACCCTCGACCTCTGTCCTCTGAGGCAGATGTGTAAAACCAGGCATTCACCATGATGCCCACCCCACAATCATACTCACATCTCTTGCAAAAAATGATTCAACGGTTCGCTTGAGTGTCTTGCTCTTCACATGTTGTAGCCAATTACGTTTCGGGAAATTTGCATGTTTAACTTGAATTTTGCAGCATGTCAGAGGGGACAGAAAAAAAATTGTAAATCGTATCAAAAAACAACAGGGATTCAGAAACATGCCTTTCACACAGCACTAGCACATCAAGTCAAATCAGTTTTATGGCGACAATATTATAAGACAATAGAAACATGACACGGTACAGATAGACATCAGACAGTAAAAATACGGTACTGTAATTTCGCTTGTATGTAAGTCGGTGGGGGCGGCAACTCCGGTCCTAGAGAGAAGTCCCGCTGAAGTTTCCCTTTTCCAACACACCTGATTCAAATGACGAGGATCATATTGAGGCTTTCACAAAGCTTACTGATGAGGTGGGACTCTCTAGTTACCTATCCCCGACCTAAGTGGTCGGTGCATTGCAACTACATTACAAGATAATAGTTATTCCCGGCAATGTTGAGATGCTGGCTTGAAGATTTTTGCTCAAGACAATCTCTGTCGCCGAAGACATGGAAGCGTTTGCTTTTGGTGGCTGCACTGGCAGATCAACATCAGGGGCTAGAACGAGTGCAGCTATTTTGGGCTTGCCTGACATTTTCCACCAGCCTGTCTCATTGCCCGCCTGTGGAACATGCACGGGTCAGCAACACGGACTGTTAGTTGCATCAAAGCTAAAAGTGGCGTATCGATGTTCTCATTCAATATGCCATTGGTATTGTATTCTTAGACAAGGGTAGCGCTGCATATTAAATGCCTTTGGTACCTATCCAGGGTTTAGCAAAACCCATCACTGGAGGTGTGTCGTAACTTGCTCCATTTACTCCATTACAGTTAAGTAACTTTTTAGGATAAATTGTACGTACAGGGTAATGTTTATGCAACATACTTTTTTCTTTTGCGTGAGTAGTTATGTTAAGATGAAATTGTACTTTTACACCGCTACATTGAGCTAGATTCCCCTCGCAATATTAATTTATTGGTCGATAATTGCTTGTTGCAATATTTGGGTTGGTCATTATCCGGATTTCCTGCTTGTGTGCTCAAGTTGCATTTGACTCGATTTGACCAATCAAATGGCATCAGGCAGCACTCACATGACCGCAAACTAGAGGCTACCATCTTGGCAAATGTTCCGGTTTCCAATGTGGTTCATTTGCAAAATTAATTGCCAACCCCCTGTGCTAAAATAACATGGTAACCACACCAACAAATATAAGGTCTATCATTTATAGATCGCTGCGTTGTAGTTAAAAAAAAAAAAATTAAATCACGAGATCATGGATTTCCAATAACATTGCAAATCTAATCCTAGTCATGTATTAAGTAATTATGTCATCCGTCCGCATATTTTTTGTTTTTATTTCAGACCGCTTATCCTGTGCGGCACACGTGTAAAACTCAAGGCCCAGGGGGGCAGATCTGGCCTGCCACATCATGTGGCCCGCAAAGGCAAATGATGTGCATCGACTTCATTGTTTCTTGCTGAAAATGACAAAATTGCTAATTTTAGCAAATTTTCTTTACTTTTGACAATGCTGGTATATCGCAAGCATTTTTTTTGTTGTTACCGATGTCCCTTTTAAAATATTCAAGATGGTCCAGGCTTGAATGAAGTCAAAAGAGGATTTTTCAACAAGTGTTTGAGACTTTTGACAATTGACGGCTGCACTTTAGCGATGCAACGACTTGATACACCAAGGGGGCGCAAATAAAACAGCTTTTTCATAATTAACATTGAAAGGGAAAAGAAAATGTTGCCATATTCCACTGGCAGTCTGACTGCATGCCAAACAAAATCATCTTTTATTGGCTCACTCAAGGGAATTCCAGCTGGTAAAGCACCAGAAGCTTTTCGCTCATTAATGGTTCTTAGCATTTCAAAAACCTTGTGACTCTTTACCCAATTATGATTATTATTAATCAATTTGGCTTTGCATGTATTTGAAGAAAAAAAAGCCAATGCCAACAAAGTTTCTGGGGATGGAATTGCAATGAACAGCTATGGTTAGCCACATACATTTATAATCTTTAACCTTGTTCTTTTGAAGCCTGCCATCCTTCCACGCACCTCCTATACATTTCCTTATTTTTTCAGCGCAATTCATTTATACTTAAAAAGACCCTGCGACTTCCCAGTGTCTTACTCACTTAAATTACATCCCATGCTGCTTTACTGTACTTATGAGGATGTGCTAATGAAAAATGGACTAGATGCAGCCATGTTCTTTCACTCCGTCGTCCCCCAGAAACCCATGAGATCATACACAAACAATGTGTTGGATTCTTTTTTTGTTTTTTTTTAAGTAAGAAAATGTACTCGTGAATCACTCATATGGAACTATTGTCTACTTCTGTAAAAAGCACCAGGCAACAGTTAACCCCGGCGGTGATGGGCTCCTGGTCCAATCCACAAACATAGCAGCCATGCTGTGCTGCTTCAATCAATAAATAGATAAATAAATAAATACTCTGGCTATTACAATAGTTTCTCCATTCGAAGCACAATATTATGATTCCAAAGTGAGTTGGTCATCATTGAGACTTCCTGCATGCATGTTATCTATATGGTAATTCAGATTTAGAATATACTGCGATTGTTTGTATTTTCCTTTATGGACCGTCAACACCGGATGTCCAAATAACCAATAAAATATAGTAACGGTGCCTCAAAACTTCCATTCCAGAGAGGCTCAAAAAGAGTTTGTTGTGGTGGGGGGGGGGGGGGGGGGGTTGGTTTTGTCTTTTTATGAAATACTTCCTTGCTTCCGGATACAAGCATGATAATTGGATATCCATGGTTGTCATAAAAATTTGTACCAAATACTCATGAGGAGGAACTCTGGAATTGCAATACCCTTTGAGAGAGCTCAGAAAACAGTAGCTTAGCATAGTAAACAGGGTGATCAAAACTTGACTTTATATGGGAGCATTGCAATGTGTGTGTGTGTGTGTGTCTTTTGCTCAAAAGTGATTATTTGTATCGAACAAAGAGAGTTACACTGTGGTATGACCGACGACGGTTATGGATTATAACATGTCGTACACGAGCGAGCGATATTCTTGAAAAATCTGTGCAGCAGATACTGTTCTTGTTTCCGTGCATGCAAAAACACACGCAGCTCTGTCATGCATATGCATGATCTCACTGCAGCAACAGCAGCAGCAGCGAGAAGAGCATTTAATACTCCTCCATTATTCATCTGATTAGCTTGTGAAAGTTCAACGCACCGCCGCCAAACCATATACTGTACTGCGATTGACTCACCATTTCCCATAACAAATATTTCAGAGGAATCTTATTAATGAATGATATTGACTGCTATGCTCTCCTCAGTCCATTTGAACAAGTTTCATTTTTATGGATATAGTTCATGGTTGACAATGAATAGCGTTAAGAAATACAGTCCATGCTGCGAATGGACAATGAGATGAATGCACGGTGTGGCGCTATGACTCCATAACTTTCCCCCTGTGGAATCAATCAAGTACAATAAAACCCCTTGATGCCTCAATTTACATCCTAAAAAAAGAAATAATTTGTGGGGGGTTTTGCCTTCAAGCAGATGCTACATTTAGCGGAGATAGTTCATTTTATTCTGGCACACAGAGTAGACGGAACATTAGGCTTGGTAAAAAATAGTGACGGGCAGTAATGTTTTAGAATATTAGTAACAGTAACATACCTGAATGAGTTCAATCAATCAAAGTTAATGAACCCGTTCATATTTTGGGCAAACATGAACTGAACACAGTGTATTTCTGCTTGATGAAAGTTGTTGTGAACAACAATTCATTTTTTGCTTTAGATTGCCAGGTTTCGTTAGACTTCTAGGAGAACCCCCCGGCTAAACACAGGGGGGGACCCACCCGTCGTGGTTACCTCACTGGGGAAATCTGTATTGGTTGCCGACAAATAGTAAGGTGAATTCCTATGCGTTTGTCGTTGGTAGATATTAGACAAGGAGTGCCCAACCATTCGATCTCCGTCGACGGGTAGTCCGCAGATTGGTTCCAAGTCGACTGCGAGCGGTGTTGGGGGAGGGGGGAGTTGGAATGCGTGCGTGTGTACACTGCTTAGTGTACACTGCACCCGAAGCGTCCTATTAGTTTATTAGTTTACTTTCACAAACAAGTAGAGTTAAAGGCAGGAGCATGAATGATGAACATACTTAGCATGCAAAGTACAAAATGTTAACGGTAGCCAAGGCGATTGCTATTGACCCGGAAGTGGAATTCCCTCACAAATAATTTACGTTATTTAGAGATGTTTTTGCAAAACTCATTGTGCTACAACGCAATGAGTCTTGCAATATAACGCAATCGTTTTTACACATTTTGTTTTCTTGTAACCATTGGCCATTAAATTATCTTTCGTGCTTCATTGTCAATTTTTTTTTCTTCTAACTTTGTGGTTTTGTACTGCATGCTTCCCTTTATGGAAATGGTGAAGTAAAGTCAGTCAAAATCATGACTGTTATGAATGAATGTCGATGTTTATGATTTTGTTTTCATGACTGTACTTTTGAAGGTGCTTAAAGGTCAAGTGTTATGTAAACTTGACCAACTATCCTTTGAGTAATACTAATGGCTAAAACTATTTCAAGAATCTTTTTTTTTTTTAACGCAAGCCACCCATGTTCATAATTATCGTAGACCCATAACAACGAAAATGCTTTTATTCGGCAATCTTCGGCCAGTGACGTCCATGAAATGCAGTCGCCAGTCAGCTTTTGCCCTGCATTGTTGATTGTCCCGTCAACTGCTCTGTGCCAAATTGTGTGCCTCCTGTCGACGATGCAATTTCTATTTCTGCTCTTAATCGGGGAGCCAAAATGCTCCCATGCTGCTGACCTAAGCGAGACTGTAGAGTCCGTAATTTCAGCGTTAGTAGTCGGATTAGCCAGTTTGCTCCTCTCCTTCAGTCTGTTTCGCATACTTGAACAGAATTCGCATTCACGGTTTACGCACTTTTTCTCACGCCGTTTATTAGCAAAAAAAAGTCACATGACATGCACTCACATGACATTAATAATATCATAATCACGATCATCATTACATGTTTGGTAACAGTTAATATGGCTTTCTCTTTAGTGGCGGCACAAACTGTGGTGATTCCGCCATTTCAAACGCATCACCGGTTTATGTATGACAGTATCGCAGTTTTTGTTTTTGATACTGCCCTTTGCATACAGTACTTCTGCCATGTACACAATTCTTAAATCTCCACGTTGATCTAACATGACCGTGATAATTACTCTCAGAGCATTGATCCCAAATATATGCCCTCAAAAATAGAAGGACCCGGATGAATGAGAATATCAACAAAGTAGTTGAAATTAGTGTTTTTATGCCGCTCTCTCACAAACCAACCAGTGGCATTGTAGACCGTAAGACTGTCGTCATGGAGGTAACGAAGACGGACAACCATGATAACAGGCAGCATTTTTCGCCTCCGGCCCTTTGATGCTGTGAAGCCTCTACCTCTGCTGGTGCATGGCAAGATACGATTGCGAATGCCATCGCCTACTGTATGTGCCAATTTCTGTCAGCTGGAGGGCTGAGACATTCTGATGTGGCGTGCCGCAATTTTCATTCACATATTTGACGTTATACTTTTGGATGAAATGCTTTCCTTCCCGGCACAGCTTGTGTGCAGCAAATAAAATGTGAAAATAAACTGTCGAGGAAAACCCCGTTTTAAAAAGGCAGCATCTATTTATGTTCATTTTCCCCCCGCATGCCGTTGGATTAATATCATGCACTATATCACTTTCAAAACATGTAGTGAAATACATATTCATCAATATTTTAAAACCTGAGATTGAAGGAGGGTTATTGATGCTCTCTATTCACGTCATTTTGAAATCACCGGCGGTAACTCTTGCACACTGTGATGTAAAGTACAATGATGCTCAGTATTATTTGCCATTTTTCTTTTGGTGTTTTAAACTGACAATATAGCACTTATTCCAGCGATTCACAAACTGTTTGTCGTGCACTGAAATTAATGAGGATTTAAAATAGAATGTGGGAAATTTCAAAATACTTGTGTTTACAGTTAGGGAAAGCTTTTTTCATAAAACATACCCCAAGCGTGAAAACAAGCCTTAAAAAAAATGTCACTAATGGGATGAGAGAGCCTCAGCGGGCACTGTAAATAACCTCAAATCCATACCACTCTAACTCCATGAATGGTGGCAGACAAAATACTGAAGAAATCTGAGGATGATGACTTGGACAAAAATGAGAAGAATTTGTGAAATCGTTGAGGCACACCAAAAGGAAAGATACCATTAAGATTAAATATTGACTCAAATACTTTTTATTGTCCTTATGTCCGTGAGTTAATAGACCTGAAATATGGTTATGAGCAGTGGTCCCCAACCCCCGGGCCGCGGACCGGTACCGGTTCGTGGGTCATTACCGGGCAAGACAGAAAGAACAAGGAACTTCCGTTACTTCCGTTTTATTTATTTCGGAATCTGAAAGACGTTTTATTTTGAAAAATTACCGGATTCTCTGTTACAAATCCGTCTGCGGGATGTCACTCTTGACGCAGGTCAAGGAGCACTTCTCGGTGGCATGATGGGTTACTGCTAAAATGAAACCCAGAAGCTAGCATAATGAGTTAAAAAAACATTTTTGGGAAGGGGAAAAGGCCCGGCCAGGAGACAGAAGAGGAGCCTAACGACTTTCAAGAAAAAGAAGGCTACATTGAATAGGCAGTATCAAGAGTTCTACTGAAAATACAGATTTATCTCCACCGGAGATTCCCACGCACCAAGCCCACTCTGCATTATAAGCGGCGATTGTGAGGAGTATTTTCATGGACTTTGTATATGCGCTGTATCTTATTTTGAAGGCACGTTTAAATGTTACCATAGCGACCAGAGAGCGTTGCGGTCAGATAAGACGTTCCTTGTGTCATGATTCGTGTTTATTATTGTGCTACGAAAATACCGCAGTTTTCATGCAGGTCATATATTATTATTTTGTTGTATTTATCCGTCACACCTCAGAAGCCGTGCAGCAACTAATCCCTAAGTGGCTGGCGTTCACAAATTGACAAGAAGCCATGAAGAATAATTCAAGTGGAATCAGTGGAAAGAAATTAACCACAGATGAACAATTAGCAGCGTCTATGTAGCTGATTCCAGGTCAAATGCGCGTTGGTGGAACCTCACTCCTTGAAAGCTTTAAGAGGCGCGCTGGCCGATGGGTTAACCGCCGAGGCTTTTAGCCCATTGTGTAGCGCACTCCACTCTCACCCTGGGCTACGGTGACCGCACAGGATGACCACGACACATTGGTGCCATCACCAACATCGGGAGGGAGGTATTCAACTTGAGCTATGCAAGTTAGTCGAAGCTCGCTCATCGAAAGCCTTAATTAAAAGTGGCAATGAGCAAGTCGTTGTTGAATGCCAGCGTGGCTAAAAACAAGCGCTGACGACGAGATTTGTCTCCTGGGTTTACCTCAGAGCTGTCGCCCTGACATCACATGAACCCTCCAAGCCTCTTGGCGCCTGCCTCATAAAGAGGTAACAATCCGCTCATGTTGTTATTGTTCCTGCAAGTCGCGACTGCCCTCTGATCCAATAAATCATGTAACTAATTCCGATGTAATACCACTCGGTATCATATCATACCATCACTTCTACTTGATGCACCGGTGAAGACACAACGGCAACACAATTAGTATGTCCTCATTATTTAGACAGTGCCGCGAAGGAAGTAAAACACCTGAGCGAGTGCTGATAAATTATTTGCATATCTGCCAATGAGCCGACTGGGACAAAGGGCAGCCAGTGAGGCGCGGCAAATCAAATGAAACAGGTTTTTTGCTAATTTAATGTCCTATTAAGAGCTTCATACGCCTCTATTACCCTGCAGATAACAGCAAACGTGAGAGGAGCACTGGCGGGCTACCTGCTGATTAACGCTTGGCGGGATTGCGTAATTTAGTTTGAATTGGATTATTTAGCATTGATGCTTTTCTTAATAGAAAGATTTAGCACATGCTGACACCTCTCTTCCAGTGAGTCAGACTAAGGTAGCTAAGTGAAGGTGACATGGAATAAGGGCCTAAAGAGATAGCAGTGTCATGATACAGTTACAGGAACCTGAATAATAAATATTGGCTCTTGGTAGGCTTTTGAGTGTCTGTGAAAGTGGTAACTGTGTTCTGCTCGCCTTCTTTGAGGGAAATGAGTCCTGTGTAAAGGTATAGATGAAGAAAGATCCTTGTATACCCATGACTCCCAATCTTTGGAGTCAGGAAAACCACATCCCTAAGAGGGATACCTGGGTTGACACGTGTCAAAGAGCAAAATGCAGCCAAAACCTGCAACTTCTAATCACGATAAAGTGCCTCAAAAAAAAGTCATGCTGGATCCACATCCAGAGCACCGTACTAGACTCACGCGACACACCGCAACACGCTTACCATCACAACAAGTCCACCTCAGAATCCATCGCTGCCCCACTCTGTTCCACCCTCTCTCATCTGGAAAACAGAAACTCTTAGCTCAGGAATCACACTCCTCACTGACTACAGCTCCGCCTTTAATACTGCTACCCCCCCACAGACTCACCCATAAACCACGACACTCAGCCTGAACCTCACCCTCAGTGACTGGCTGCTTGACTAACTGGCAGGCTGCAGTCCGTCATGATTGGGAACAGGACTTTAGCCAGCACCAGCGCAAACACAGGCACAACCACAAACACGTTAAGTCCCATCCTCGACCCAAAGACAATTTCATCCTCAAGTTTGCGGATGGCCCCACAGTCATCGGACCCATTTTGCAACCTCGAGGATTGCTTGGTGACCATTGTGGTGTCAAGGTGTGAGGGCAGGATTGTTTAGCAGAAGTTATTTGGAATTCTTTGCCGCATGTCAATAGACAAGCGCACTTTCGGTGATTTTTTTTTTTCAGCTCGTTCACGACCCAAGTGAAGATTCAGCGATTGATCTCATGAAAATCCATACTTCTGTAAGTCACTTCAAGTACTTAAAAGGGCAACATAAGATGAGTTTGAAATTATACTAAAGGATCATAGTTTGTGGTATAGTCACACTTGATACCACTTATTCACTAACCAAAGAGCTGACAAAATCAAACAAAATCAGAGCCATTGCACAGACATTGGCAGCAGCCAATACAAAGATTTCGAAATGTCCCGAGGCACTGTGGTCGACTGGATAGCACATCGATCTCACAGTGTGCAGGGTTCGATACCAGCTCTGGCCTTCCTGTGTGGAGTTTACATCTCTTCCCCTGGCCTGCATGGGTTTTCTCCGGGTGTTCCAGTTTCCTCCCGCATGCCCAAAACATGCATGGCCGGTTGATTGAACACTTTAAATTGTCCCTAGGTGTGATTGTGAGTGTGAATGGTTGTTCGTCTCATGCGTTGGTGCCTACTGAGTAAAACAAAATGCTAAGCTAATTTCTTGAAAAGATGACATAACCAATACCAAGTAGCAATTTCCAACCTAGCTTGCTTTCTCTCCGCTTCATGTAACGGTAACATACCTTTCTGCACGGTGGTGACGCCCATGGATGGCTTCCCCAGACTGGCCTTCGGCTCCCATTTGCCCTCATCTGGGTGAAAAACGTCCACTGACGCCAACGGGGTCTGTTGCTGATTCATTCCTCCCAGGACCATGACCTGCCCCCCTAGCGCCACGGCCGCAGCCCCCGCCCTCGCCGTTGGCAGCGGCGGCAGTTGGCTCCACGTCTGGCTCTCCACATCAAGCACCTCTGCGCTGTCCAGGGGCATGCCGGTCTCACTGCAGCCCCCCAGCACATAGACCAGGCCTTCGTAATAGATTGGGGTGCAGTAGACTCTGCGCTGGGACATAGGGGGGAACTTCTCCCAGTATAGGGACTTGACAGGACTCACCGCCATCTCCTGCACGGGCATGTCTCCGAGACTGAGCGGTGGGGGGACACCATCACACACCAGGCTACAGGGAGAATAAAACAATTAGAATGGCTCTCACTCATGCACGTGACCTCCACCAAGGCTGAACAATCAGAAACTAGTCCACCTGGCTTGCGTGACTGATAAATAATGGCAGATCCAGACAATACTGCGCCACTATTACTGTAGGTGGCGGTAACGCACCCATGTTTAGCATCTGGTGCATCGTGGCGCCATTTGGCACCAATTCAAGAGGACTGAAGTTTTCGAGTTGACCTTCAATTAATTATACAACTTTTGAATGTTGAAATAATCCTGCTAAATGTAGTCATGGTGTAATTTAAATAAAGCTTTATTATCTAAATATTGGGAGCTGGCTTTCATTTTAGTTACACCTTTCTGAATAGCGAACTTGTTTAAGCATGATCTTGCTAACCGGTCATGAGGTTTTGCTCATAATTGTGTTCATCAACTAGATCAGTGTCTCCCAACCTTTTGCATTCAAAAAATGTAACAGCACACCACCAAACAAACAAAGATGTATCTTGGAGGCTCCAGAATGCTTTTAAGTGCAACTAGTGCAGAAAATACAGTCGATTACTAAACATGACATTTTAAGTTTGACAAAGGTTGGACCTTGGCATCCAGGAGAGGGAGCGTAGGATAGGAGGATGAATGTGGAGGAGAGAGAGGTAAAAAAAAAAAAAAAAAAAAAAAAGGCGTAGCACTCACCCTTCTTCCAGATGTCACGTCTCCCCTTATTTAAATGTTTTATTCATTCGGCTGTTGGTTTGCAAACAGCAAAGCCATCTGCTCTTCACAACTTTTTTTCCCCACCTTTTCCCTGGCTGGGTCCTTCCCTCAGTGTGTCCTGCGAGGAGCTTATTTGGACTTGGACATATTATTCAGGTTGAAAAACTCATCCCGTAAAAATCTTAAGCAGCAACCAATCTTTAAAAAAAACAGAATTAAGGAGGGTAAATGATACAGGGCCTAAAATGAAAACTTCACAAGAGCAAAAGCAAAAGCTATTCCTGCCTTAATTAAGCAACATCTCCATCGCCTGGAGGAATATACTCTGAGTCAGAAGAGCAGATGCACGCAAGAGCTTTGGAGAAGGTCCCTCGTTGAGGCCCAAACTGCAAGAAAACACAGAGACATGGTTTTTAAATGACGAGTCACAGTATAAAAAAGAAAAAAAATGTCGGAAAACGAGGTGGCAAAACATCCCATGACAGATTTGAAGGCTGCACGAAAGGACGATGGGCGTGGTTCCGCTGGATGCAAATGGATTTCAATTTCACAAACACAAATGACCTTCAGACATCCTACAGTGCTGATCACGCCCCCGTGGATGCGGTTCCTAAGGCAACGTATGAACCGTTGTTTGCTTGTTGGGTACGGGCCACTTGAGATATATGCCACATTCAGCTGAGCTGTGTTCAAAACAGATTCAGCGACATTTTTTTCCGCCCCCCCCAGTGCAAAATATTTTGCTTCGATGGAGCATTCGGAACAAGTGACACCGGAAAACCAAACGCTCACTCCTTGCTGTTGTTTAACATCACGTGAAAGATACGACGACAATTCAAAATGAAAAGACGGATGCCGGCGCCAGTTAACATTCTTCTTGAAATCTGTGAAATAACATATTCATTTTTTTCAGTTCAATGTGTTGTTAAGGTGAGAAGCTCGGTCACCCGGGAGGGGCTCAGAGTCTAGCCGGTTCTCCTCCATGTCTGGAGGAGCCAGATGAGGTGGCTCGGGCATCTGATTAGGATGTCTCCTGGACGCCTTTCTGTTGAGGTGTTCTGGGCATGTCCCACCGGCAGGAGGCGCCGGGGACAACCCAGGACACGCTGGAGGGACTATGTCTTCCAGCTGGCCTGGGAACTCCTCGGGATTGCCCGTGAAGAGCTGGAAGAAGTGGCTGGGGGGAGGGAAGTCTGGGCTTCCCTGCTAAAGCTGCTGCCCTCGCGACCCGACCCCGGATAAGCGGTAGAAAATGGATGGATGGATGGATGGTGTTGTTATGTTTCTCATGTATGAGGGACTTGCAGGTTTTTGAATCGTGCATTCATCTTGAAACTTGAGTTTGAGTGTTGTTTTTCACGTCGCTTTCCTCACCGCGTGTTGAATCACTGACAACCGCCGCTTCCGCCTCCACGTCAAACGGCATGTCTGAAATTGCAACTTGTGGCAATGCTGTCCAGACCAAATGTGGTTGTTTGATGCTGTGCTTCGCGCAATGTTTTGCCTTTAACAAGACAGACGTTACAAGCTATCAAATGTTGAAAATGGCAGAGCGGACGAGGCAGGTGCAGATGAGTGTCGAAAGCTTGAGGGGGGAAAAAAAAGCACCAATCCTGCTTTTCCTGTGTGAGCGCGTATGGTTGTCCAACATAATTGTTGGACAAAAAAATTGTTTGGCTCAGTGGAATCTCGACCTGTTCAAAGATTTTCAGACAACTATTAAAAATGCATCCTTCCATCTTTTTAAACATAATTGGCATTTGTATAAATACATAAAAACGCCAATTGTCCAATACAATTAAAGTCTTAGAATTAAAGGATGCATGACCTTTTCATTCACGTCATTCGTTCATGCAACATTTTTGCACAAATGACAGCATAGTCTTACATAGTCTACATTGTTTCCAACAACCCCAAACATTTCCTTTTCTTTCTCATAGTGAACCATATTTAGATGACCAAAAGTGAAACAGTAACATTTTCAGGCTGATAATGATCTCTTAAGAGTGCTTCCTTCTGCCATCAGCCCTCCCTGATCCTCATACAGTATGTAGCCGTTTTCTGGCAACCGCACGATTACATGAAAGAGGTCTTTGTGAATAGGAAGCAAGCGACCCTGAAAAGGCAAAGTATACACACTTATATTCACAAAAAGAAGCTTAGAGATTTAGAAAAGAGGTCGAGCTATTTTGAGGTGCCCATGAACTTTTGCGGGACTAAATTTAACAGCGGGAGCTTCCGGCTGAATGACTGCACTTTTTCCTCCAGGAACCAACAGATGTGATGAAGAAAAACGCTGAAAATGATCATTGGCCAATAGAACACAACGCAAAGTTCAGAAACACTGCCTCCTTATCAGAATTAAGACCAAAGCAGTTCCCTGTCACACAAATGTAAAAAGAATAGTGTCTCCAAGAAATAGTGCACAGACATCTTTGAGAGGCCAAGTCAGCATCTGACTCATGGCGGCAGATCTCCTCTCCAAATAGGAAGTGGAGCATACTCCTGAGACGTGTTGTGGAACAAAAAGGTCAAATATGTTTATATTTCACTTCTCACAACACAAAGCTGGAGAGTCTCTGCAAACTGAAAAAGCAAAGGGGCTTGAGAAAGATCCAGGTGGTTGGTCCACCCGGGTGAATACTTTGGTTTTATTTTTTTAATGTATTTACTCGTTTACCGTGGTTCATCATGATGGCTGCTTTCAACACAATACATCGATCCCAAACTTGATAATTGCTACTATGACCTTACTACTCCTTTCTGTTTGCTACAATCCACATCCTGAATTGAAGTTCATGACTCTCCTGAGACTTTCTAGAAACGCTCACTTCTTGACTTTGTTCAGCTTGAGCGTCATGGATTTCAATGCAAAAAGAAGTCAGTGCCGGACTTTATCGCCAGACCAGAGTGCCGGTACATATGTTGCCCCCTTTGAATTCAACTAGAAAATAGTGAGCCATCCCCACGAAGCAAATTCCTCAAAATATTACCTCATTGATCTGCTCCATGAATATTCTTCAAAATCAACAGGGTTCTTTCTTTGACTTAAGAAAAGTAGAAAGATCACCTCAAAATCGTGCCTTGTGACAACTCACAAATTGGACTTTGGGTGGATTTTTTTCCAATTGGATGTCATCCAAAAATCTGACTTGTGGTGGCACTGCACAGTTGTTGCTGAAGCAGTTCGGAAAATGGATGGATGGATGAACAAAAAAAAATATACTGAAAAAGTCAAATCATACAAGACAGTGACAGCTTCTGGCTTTTTCTCTAGAATCACATTACACAACACATCACATTAAAAGACAAAAAAATAAAAAGCAGCAAAATGATGTGGTGAGCGAGTCTGGTTGCCAGGCAAACATACGCATTCACCTCCACCCACATGAAGAAAAAGCCTTACTGAGAGCACTAATGAGAACTGTTTTTTCCTTTCTTTATGCTTCATGCTGTCATCACCCAATAGCATGGCTACATCTTCTCATTTGATATGAACCACTTGATTTCATCTTTTATCAGGACTTTTCATCACCTACAGTGAGTAGAGAGAAAGAAAGAAAAAAAAAAGCACTTGTGTTGACTTGCGTTACATAATTCACCAGTTCAAAGCATGACCGCACTGGTGTGCTTTGGGAGATTTGTGTTATGAGGATGTTGGCATGACTCGGTCTGCCAAAGACTGCCGCAAGCAGCTGCATAGCGTCTGCTACCAACGGCGCCCACATCATTCCAACAGGAGAGGGAACCTTGTCACCATCATCTCGATTGCTTCCACCTTGACAGGCCCAAGTGGAAAAGAAGCATGACAGGACATTCACCATCTGCTTTCTGAGTGACCCTTTTCCAACTTTCTGCCACAGGTTGACAGTGACCATGGCAACCACTGAAATACCACCCAAGGGCGAAATATCCTGGAGCAACTCTGAAAACCATTTCGGAAAATACGAAAACAAACAAAAAAAACTAATACTGTAGCCAGTGAGAAGGAATAAGCCAAACTTGTGTAACTAATAATGTGACATGCTGAATAGCAACAACCTGTCGGAATGTGCTCCATGATCAAATTTGGCAGAGGCTGGGCAGTTTGTTCCCTGTAGGCAGCATAACCCTGATGGGGGAGAGAGAGAGAAACATTCTCCTCATGAGGATTCTCTTCACTGTGATCATCATTTCTTTCCCCAATATAATTAACCGTCTGCTCCATGATTACACAGCCACCAGTTAGCTCTTCACACAAATCATGAAGGTAATTGCAGTGCAAAAATGACAACGAGAAGAACATGGAGTAAAAGTGGTCCATGCATATTTGTCTCATACATTAAAGAATAATGGATCTTTTAGGCTGACTTTGTGTAGATGAAATTCATTTATATTCATATCAAGCTCTGAAGGAATTTCTTGAGCATGCGTCTGTGGGACATCGTGTTTCATTCTCACTGGCCAAGTGGGCATGACCGGCATATGACAATGTTGGCCTATGGTCGAGTTGGGATCAGGGCCAATCAGGCATACAGAGCAGATGCCCGGTGGTACTGATATGATGCTATTTAATGATTATTTTCCTCCATTTTACCCGTGGAGACCAGCCCACAATTTGGAGAGAGCAACCCATTGATTCATTTACAAATTCAACTAACCAATCAGTGGCAGAGCGACGTGATAGCCGGGGGGAGTGATGATCGCAGCCAATGTCAGTAATATCCATAATTTTTACACCATAGCAAGCAAACAACATGGCAGGGAAGTCATTTTTTATGAGACCAACCTGCGCAAATGCAGTGCGTTGGGATAAGATGATTTGGCCAATTCAATTCAAGCTGTTCATTATAGGAATTCTATTTATTTTTTAGAAAAAATGTTTCGAAAAAAATACAGGACATAATGAACAATTTTTAAATCAACATTGTTTTGGGATTAGTCAATTATGGTTTTGAAAGAATAGCCCAATGAATTAAGTAAGCAGGATCAAATAAATGTATGTAAAATGTGCAGGTCTGAGTGAATAAGTGTACCGTATTTTCCACCCTATATGGCGCACCTAAAAGCATTCAATATTCTCAAAAACTGACAGTGCGATTTATCATCCCATGTGCTTTATAATCCAATGTGTTTTATATATGGACCAATATTCTGATTTCTTGGACGTAGTATTGTAAATGTTCTGTTTGTTACAGCTGCAGTGGTTGTGAAAGAGCAATATAAATAAAGCTGTATTGTATTGTATTGTATTTCCTTTAGCGTAGCTCCATCTGGTGGATGCGTCATGAACCGCAGGCACTATTGTAGCTTCTATTCTATGCGCCTTATGATGCTGTGCACCCTATATATGACAGCAATGTTAAAATAGGCCATTTATTGAAAGTGTGGCTTTTATTCCCAAGCGCCTTGTAGTGCGGAAAATACGCTAATTCACAGCTCTTCATGCGAAATTGTCCGCTTCCACTCTATTGGGAAGACTTCTTTACACACTTGGATGATTTTCTACAACATAGTCAGGATGGCAACACAAAGACAGAATATCAAATAAACAACTGAGCCATAAAATTGAGGGGAGGACGTGTTAAGCCACCAGAAATGAAAAAGTGAGATCTTCAAAACAGTCTCAGTGGCGAGGTACACAACATCAAAACAAAATGACATCCTCTCGCTTCGTTGCATTGCTTCTCTAGATGGAAATCGAACATTTGCTGCCTGTGCCACCAAGAGGCAACACCATGCCCTCGAGGATGAGCCTCCGATCCACTCTGTCTGTCGCCACGGAGACAGCCCCGCTGACATCACTGACACCAACTTCCAGAGGCATACTCCAGTAATGGTTTTGAAACCTCGCCGCTGCTTGTTTCAATTGGACGCGGAGCAGTTCATCTTCCTGACGTAATTCTCCTCATCCAGCTTGGCTCGCCCTGTAACAACTGATGAAAGAGATCCGATGGGAAGCGACAGAGCGCTCCACTCCATTCAAGTGAATTCAATTGCTCCCTTTCCAAATTGAGTGACTCCAACTTACTGTCCGATCCAATCAAAAAACAGGAAATAGTTTGTTCGCAGCGATTACATCTTTCCTTCTTCTTTCGACAAACTTCCTGACCTGCGACCGCCAGTGTGTGTCATCTGATCACCTCCGGTGTCATCCATCACCATCAAGGCAGGCAAACCATGTAACGAACTAACAGAGTCAGAAATCGTCTAGCAGCAGAACACAAATATGGTACATCCAAAATATGACACACAATTTGCTCCGAAATGACCAAGTTAGAGTCTCCTGTTAACGTGCATGTTTTTTTTTTTAAACATGGTCAGGAAAACAGAGGAACTCGCAAACTCCACACTGATCAAAGCTGAGATATAAATCCAGAATCTTCTAATGTGATTGCAGTCTTGTTCACCGCATGTCAACTTAAACTAATAAGGAACGACGCTATTTGTCATTCTGACATTTATTTGTGTGTGCAAAGCGAGAAGAGGAGGCCGATGTTGTCAGGGCGCCTTTGAAATTATAAATTGCTTTTGAATTATGAACCCCACTAATTGTCCTCCGACTACATTTTCAGATGTTGTTGTTTTTTTGGTTTTTTTTTTTTAATGTTATGCTGCAGAAATGTTGCAACCTCCCAAAATGATGGTCTTACTGTATTATATAAAGATGTCCATCTGACCATCATTAGTGTCGCGTTTGTGGGAATCCCAGCTCACTTTGGACAGACCAGTAGGCTTTTCTTTCTACACTCAAACATTTGCAGCTGTCTAGCTCATGCTTTCATCAAAATACCACAAAAGGTCAAGAATTAAAGCACACTTTTTCGCAATGTCGAGTAGGGCCACTACTAGCCTAGACTGTGTCATCGAAAAGACAATAAATGCATGAATTGTATTTCACTCGTGGAGGAAGCTCTTCATCACCAAGTCACCAAATTACAATAGTGTACCGTATTTTCCGCACTATAAGGCGCACCTTCAATGAATGGCCTATTGCAAAACTGTTTCATATATTATAAGGCGCATAGAATAGAAGCTAAAATAATGGCTGCGGTTGCACTATCCATCCACTAGATGGAGCAAAGCTAAAGGGAATACAATACAGTACCATACAACACAGCTTTATTTATATAGAGCAAAGCCATGCAGAACTGGTCACAAACATGGACATGAAACGTATAAATACAAATGGCATTACAAAACAATTGATTCAACAAAAAGGCACACACACTTTGCGGGCTCACATCCGCAAGGGGTTAAATGTCCTTAGAAGGCTTGCTTGTCTCCTTCTTCCTTCATTTAGTCAGTAGTTAACTATTCTTTTGGTATTATCTGCGTTGCATAATGGCTGTGCAGAGCTCACAAAGTAGTTGTCTGTTTGAGTGCGTATTGGCGAATGCACAGGGCAATAGTGCCGGGCAGAACCCTTTTAGGTTGCAATTGGGTCTTGCTAATAATCACCACTAGATGACATCCGAACACGAACAGGGAAACAAATCAATGGGGAGTATAAAGAGACAGTGTAACACCATACTTAAAGTGCATCGAATTGTAGGGTGCACTGTCGGCTTTTTGGAAAATTGGATGCTTTATATGCCTTATAGTGTGGAAAATACGGTAATTCGTGTCCGTGGATGAAGCATGTGCAGCGTAAACATTGCCAAACGCAAATACTGTACTATCCAAACTGAAACTCTTAAGATAACAAATGAGCCATTTGTATTTGCCAATCCTACCGTGTTCCTTGTTATTTGAATAGTTCTCCGTGTCATCAGTAACAGTTCTTTTTTCTTCTAATGGTTGGTTTTGACTATAAAATAGAGATATGATACATTTGTCAAATGCTTCAATTGGGTCCTTAAACAGCAGAGGATTTATTTCTCGGGGCTAAAG
Organism: Hippocampus guttulatus; assembly: GCF_054856545.1. Classification (NCBI taxonomy): domain Eukaryota; kingdom Metazoa; phylum Chordata; class Actinopteri; order Syngnathiformes; family Syngnathidae; genus Hippocampus; species Hippocampus guttulatus. Next base: position 9,934,738 of record NC_141261.1, on the reverse strand, counting down.
AGAATGCGCGTGGGCAGATGTCTCACACACAAAGCCTCTGCTTGCACGTTGAACCAAGCGTTGACATTGATGTACTGTACATGACAGACTATACCAGACCGCAGTGTTCTGCCTCCATCTGTTCATTTGGAAATACGACAAATCAGTCCGGGTTTTAATCCGCAGCAGAGTCAGGGTCACATGTCACAGGTCACAGGTCACACACACACACAGACACACACACGGCCTTCTTTGCCATTGGGCACACTTTTCCTTTCATTTGTGCATTCATGCCGAGGAACAGGAGCGGACGCTCACAGTTGTTCTCATCGACAAATATGAGAACAGTGTGAAATAAAAGATACATTTGCTTAACAAGCAGACAAAACAATAATGTAGGTCATATTGCAACATCAAAGATGAATTGTGAAAAGTGATGCGAGTCCTGAAGGAGTCAACCAGGACTTATTTCTTGAAGTGCCATCAATGACTGAGAAAAGAAGAAGTGGTTCAACCATAAAACTGGACAAGAGAGAGTAGAACAAGAGATGAAAGAGGAAAAGATTAACTCTAGAATATCTCAGATTGATGCAGTGTAGGTACAGTATACATCGAAAGAAAATTGTGTAAAAAAGATGTCTGACAGCGTCAATTAGAACTCATGATTTTATTTTTGGTAGGCGAACACGTCTGGTATTTTAGATGCCGATTAGTGTTAGTGTTAGTGTTAGTGTGCACGCTCCTTCAAGCAAACAGTGATCAGATATGAGTGAAAATCAATAGGATACAATAACCGATACAAGGTTCTTGGTGCATCCATAAAATTTGAAAACACTTTATGACCTATTCTTATCCGCACAGCAATACAGTAAAATATTTTCTTTATTTTATTGAGAATTGAATTTTCATCGAGTACATCAAGTGAGTCAAATCTGGTCCACCCTGTACAGACCAACACAATGGAGCCCCCGAAGGTGACATGGAAGAAAAATAAATTAAGTTTAAAAAAACAAAACAACAACAACTGTGTGCTCTTTTGCAAAGTTTGCGAGAGAAGGGCAAAGTTTTTTGTTTGTTTGTTTGTAGCAAGAGAACGTTTTTTTTGTTTTTTTTAATGCACGTTTATGTACTTCCGGGTCAGTTTAGCTACTACTGGAACGTGATCGTTTGAGGGACAACGTTTCAGATGTCGTTCGCTTTTTTTTTGGAAACCGTATGCAAGATCGATAACATATTTTATGTATTTGTATATGAAGCTAATTTTAAAGTAAAATTCAATTAAACTCGCCCACTGGTGAAAACACTCCATCTTTGTTGCTGTCGTTTACCCGGAAGATGACCCGGAAGCACACAAGTACGCATTAAGAAAAACATTCCTTTTTGCATTATCTTGCAATCTCTTCGAGGGAATGCAAAACTTTGCAAAAACTGTAGTATGCGTCAGGATGATCATGCGTGTGGTGTGCACTACCTCATCATATTTTTCAGTGTTACTTTTACATCAGGTCATGGTGTTTATAGCTAGTGACATGGAAAAAAAAATTCTCACTTCACTTAAACTTTGATTCACCTGCTTTTGGAGTGTAAACACTTGTTTTATGTGTGTGTGTGTGTTTTTTATTCTTGCCCTCACTCAGTCCCAATCTGTCACAATACAGCTTGCTGTGTTGCTTTATACTGCCTGACTCTGCGGCACGAGCCACAAAAGGCCATGTGGGGACATTCGGCTACGTTCTCCCCACGTGGCTCAGCAGCTTCCGAGCAGCGTTTTTCCTGAATAGATGGGAGGCAACACTAAATTAAAAAGAGCAAACAACACTCGGGAGGATAGATGATGAAAGAGAAAATAAACAGAAGGTCGAGGATGGTGGTGATAAAAAAAAAAAAAAGAAAGGTGATGCCAAAATATATTAGGTTGGCCGAGATGACTGTCTCTATGGCAGCCATTGCAATAAAATGTGTACAAGAAAAAGAAAAAAAATCTGTGCTAATAAAGACGTTCGCTTGAAATTTGACACTCTTTCAAGACTTTTAAAGGGGATAATTTGGAAACGTAACTTTTTTTAATTGCTTGTATACACTTGCGCCTCTGGAGTGCCTGTTCGCCCGTCAAGTGCTGAACAACCAAATAAATCCTTTGCTATTTGCTTATTTCTGAAAATATGACTCTGCAAATAAGTCTGAGTGAGCTGTTTGAAATGTTATAATGACATCGAGAACCTGAAAACTGCCCCCGCAAAGTGTCCCCACATGTGACTTGTCAAGAACATTTGCCGCTTCGAAGCAGTGGCAGAAATACAGGACACGGAAGCACTATCTTGCCAGACAAAAGCTAGCAGGGTTAGGGGTGTTAGCACAGATTAGCATTAGCTAACAACATTTGCTTCTCATATCCAGCACATATAGTGCCCAAATGCGCCGCAAGGTACTTGTACACATGCGCGGGTCCACTTTCACAATCTTTATTATGACAATGCACATATTTGATGTGATACAAATATTATTGAATGCCAATCACAAAAATGTCATTCGAGTCAAGTCAAGTCAACTGTATTTATAGAGCACTTTCAAACAGCCATCGCTGCATACAAAGTGCTGTACATGGAGCAATTTAACATGCACAATAAACAGTAAGACAAATCGGATTCAGAAATCTAATATTGAATCAAAATAAACTATCAATCTACAATATCATTCTCTCTATCTATTGGGAATATTAGTTTTCCATTGAAATTACTCACAGATGGACTTGCACGTATGAAACCTGGGCCTTTACAGTTGAATGCAAAAAGTATTGACTGTACTTTACACAATCAACTGGAAGAGCTTTGAAATACTCTGCCTGTAAATCGAATCCATGACAGACAAGTGGACAAAGATACAATAGCTGTCAATTGATCATTTTTCAGCCAACTGAGGATGTAACCTTTCCCACGGCAAACCTGATGATATCTTACAGCACACTAATGTGGTCTGGGGTGTGACACAGTGGTTGGGAATTACTTCATGACACTAAATCTATTGTGGTGGCTGTGCGATGAAGTACTGCCTCCATGAGTGAAAAGGCAAACCATTTTATTCACAATCTGGGCTAGTAGCAGCACTCACTTTCTTGCAACGCTCCGTAGCTCCACCCTAATAGGGTGCGCAGCGTTTTAACAACCTTTTCTGCTGTTTTAACAACCCGAGCCTCGCCCCGGTTTGACCCGTTACGGACACCAGCAGCTTCACCCGATCGAACTAATTACAGCCATGTGGTCTTAAGCAGCTCTGGGACTCCACTCATCGGTAGATCGTCAACCGGGTTCCTACGAAGGCTGGATTTGTCGGCCACCTGACGTAATTTACGACGCGACTCCACCGCAGGCGGTGTCCAAATTTAAGGTGACACCCGAGGCCTTCTAATCCAGCCTTCTAATCCTGCCTTCGTTTCCATGGAGACGGGCCCTGAGCAAAGACTGCTTTCGACACGTGCTTCCATAACGCCCACGTTGCTCCAATCTTACTGCTTCCTATGCAGTTATGTTAACATTTGTTCAACACTTAATGTTGCAATTTTTGTATCTTATACATTGTTGAAATAGAGAGTTTAACATTTTCAATTTCTTCGACACCGCTCTTTTGCCAAGCGTGTGTTCCGTGTTTCCGGTGGGGTATTCGGATTTGAAGCTCCAGGCAGGAGTGGCGTGTTGGACACTTAATTACATTTGTCTTCATCCAAATTCTCAGATGCTGTCCTTTTTTTAAACATTTTTTTTTAGGTCTGTTCATCTTTTATTTCACTTTCTAGATTGATTAATTTTGGAGTAAGAGACTAGAGCCAAACACTGATTGGCGAATTGTCCTTTTGTGAACAAATGAAATAAGGTCAAGGTAAGTCTATAAGCGTTTTCATTCTATTGACTGACAAATTAATAGGGATCCAAATTAATATAGTTAAAGATCTAGTAAAATATATTTCCAGTACTAATTCACATTTGGTCACAACATTCGCATTTAGTCACATCATTCACGGGTATTTTTCTTATACTGGAATAATATTGAATCATTCTTTTAATTTTGAAGTAAATCATGGGACACAAACAAGTGGATAATCTGGATGATTTTTTTTTTCGTATTTTATCCCAAGCAAATAGGATTCATTCAAGCTATAAAGTGGAATGGAACTTTTGTTTAAGCAGCAACATCAGGATTTTGATGTCCATTTTGGTACGGTCACAGGCTAATATTTAAACCATTCATAATGGCATTAAACAGGGCCACCAGCCAATTTTACAAAAATCACCCCGGCTGGTCCAAAGCTGTGTGTCCTCTTTACCGCCGCAGCCTCAGCATGCGATTGTTGCTCGGCAACGAGCAGCGGGGCACCTCAGCTGACTGTTTGGTCAGATGACACAACTTTTTTTTTTTCTACTTGAAGTCTAAGTGTTGTTGTTTTTTTATTATAATACAAAGTAAAATGGATGCTGAGCTATCTTGGCATGGGGAAATGGTGATTGTGGATCATGGTCACTATTTTATCATGCCGAGATATAGAAATATCCATATATATATATATATATATATATATATATACACATATATATACACTCCATTCACTACAGAGGAATGATTGAAATCGCTAAACTTGGCCATACTCCTGTGTTTAGAATAATTTCCCTGGCTGGTGTCTGTCTTACTTCTTGTTGCTGCCGTCTTCCCCTGTCCTTTCTCTGCGAAGTGTACAACACAGCCATTCTGAGTCACGAAAGGCAAATGTGGGCATGGTCAATCTGAAATTTGAACACGTCTTAAAATGCTGTTGACAAATCAAGCAACAAGTTTTCACACGTTTTCTTTAAATCTCACAGTATTACGCGTTAAGGCTCATCATCAATAGATAGATGCAACTATTGGCTGCATGTCAACGCACTTTGTAGCAAATCAAATAAAGACCAGTGATGATCTGCATTTTTGCAGGTATGAAGTCATCCTTGTCAGCCATATTTTGGCAGCTTTTACTTTCTACAGGAGAATCACATTGCGCTGAACTCAAGTGTGTATATCTTGTGGTGGCAGCGCTCACACGAAGCCATCAGAGGGCATACAGTTGCCATGAGCTGATGCATCGCTCTGCCTCTGGCCAAGTCAAGATAAAGCCCACAATTCCAAGTGGCAGGCATGTGTCACACGGACAAGCTTTCACATGCACACACAAACGTGGAAGCAATGTTTTGAAAATAATCATTCGCCGCAGAGCTGGATTGTTCGCCGTGCGCTCCAAACTGCTATTCCCCCCCCGGCGGCAAATTGCTCACAGCACTTAACTGCATGTCAATAGTCACGCACTGCTGAAAAAGGTGAGATCCTCCTTAATCTGTTTCTCATAATTCCAACTCTGCATTTTTTTATTGGGCTAATTTGAGAACTTTATGGCATCAATGAGTCCGTTAACACGCACGGAAGATGAATGTTATTCATCTACACACCGTCTTTGCTGCATAATATCTCCATCTACAGTTTCCGGGATCAGGGGACGTTTTATTGGAGGACAGGGAATGTGAAGCAGCGTTAACAAATTACAAGTAGAATGCACGGAACTGAGAGTGTTGTTTAAATGCAGACGTGTCCTCGGGGGAAATTTGAAAAGCGAGAGATCATTCACTTGAAAAAGAAATGCCGTTTTATGGAAGAGGAAAGATTTGGGCAATAGTTCGCTGATACGGAGTCTCTCCGGTGTCATGTCATCCCCTATACTATGGAAGTCAGTGAAATATACACGCACGCAAAACAAGTCATGCCAATATAATGTCGGGAACAGTGCTAACAAAAAAAAAAAGGTGTTGCAGTGCCGTGAATTTGCGCCTTCCTGATGTTATTTTTTTGCATATTTATTATGGTCTGAGTCACTTAAGTGACCACTTAAGTGACTCAGACCATTAAAGCAATTCCGATACCTCCCAAAGCCAACCAACGTAAATACTAAAAAAAATATATATATATATATATTTTTTTTTAAAAAGAAGAAAAAAAAGATTTTCACGACCATTCGACGCACCGTATGGTTGGGCGCAGTCTCATTAATGGGTGCTATTTCTGTATTTTACACATAGACAAAACACACTGTATTATTGGGCGCAATTTTAAAGTGGTAAAACATACGCCGGCTTAAACATACGGCATGCATGCGCGCACGCTAAAAACACGTTAGCTTGAAGCATACGGTAGCATGCCAAGACATACAGATACAAGCTAAAAACACGTTTTTAAAAAGGCAACGGAAAACTGAGTTCCGTTGTATTTTATTTAGCCATCGTACAATGTACTCACGTTTTTCGATCAATCATCACCCAGAAATCCATCAAAGTCCTCATCCTCTGTATCAGAATTGAACAATTGTGCAAGTACCGGTAATCCATCAAAAACGCCGTGTTCCCTCTTGTTGTCAGTCACTCTCATTGCCATGTGGCTCCACAGAAATGATGCCGGCTTTGCCAAAAACTCGAACAACAGTGCAAGCAGACACGTTCGTCCAAGCAGCCACAATCCATTCGCAAATTGTGGCGTAACTCCCCCGGCGCTGCCTCTCACTCTTTGTAAAGTTGTGTTTGCCATCGATCATTCATTGTTCCCATGCCGTTCGCAACTTTACTTTGAACGCCCGGTTGATGCCGATGTCCAGCGGTTGGAGTTATTTAGTCAAGCTTCCGGGAATAACGGCAAGCTCAGAGTTCATTTGCTTGACTTGGTTTTTCACCGCTGCTGTGAGATGGGCACGCATGCCAAAAGCATAACCGATGGCTTGAAGTTTGAACTGAGCTTTGTAGGCGTGTCTCTTTGTAGAATTTATTTTCGGGGGTTCTTAGAAACCAAAACCGAAGTTGTTTTGCAACAATGCACATAGCCACACTCTATACAGGTGTTGGTACCTGCTTGGGGCGTACCTTTAGCGTCCACTTACACGCCCACACTTCACCCATTGGCGGACTTCTTCCCCGCATGCCTGTCCTCACTCACATCTGCCTTTTCTCTCTCTCGCTCTCCATATGTGTATATATACACGCCCAGCCTTCACTGATTGGCCGACTTCTTTGCCGCATGCCTGTCCACAGTCACTTCCGCCTTTTCTCTATATAAACAGCGTGTCGGCTGTCAGTCAGGTTTTGGAACTCAGCGCATAGACAAGACGCTCCGCATCATAAGGCGTCCTGTCCATTTTGGAGAAAATTTTAGACTTTTAATGGCGCCTTATAGTCGTGAAAATACGGTACCCAGAAAGTAGTTACAGGGATTCACTTTTTTTTATTTTATGTTACAGCCTCATCCTGAAATGGAATAAATGATTGCCCTCTCCTCAAAATTCGACACAAAACTCACTGTAATGATGTGAAAAAATATCCAGGGTCATTTTCTACAAATTCATCCATCCATCCATTTTCTGATCCGCTTATCGTCACAAGGGTTGCGGGGGGTGCTGGAGCCTATCCCAGCTGTCTTCGGGCAGTAGGTGGGGGACACCCTGAAGCGGTTGCCAGCCAATCGCAGGGCACAGAGAGACGAATAACCATCCGCGCTCACACACTCACACCAAGGGACAATTTAGAGTGTTCCATTAACCTGCCACACATTTTTTGGAATGTGGGAGGAAACCGAAGTACCCGGACAAAACCCACACGGGCACAGGGAGAACATTCAAACTCCGCACAGGAAGGCCGGAGCGGGAATCGAACCTTGCACCTCTGTGAAGCACTGTGAAGCCGACGTTGCTAACCAAAAACTAAGACGTCACATGTTGCTAAGTATTCACAACCTTTACTCAATACTTTGGCAGTCAAGTCTTTGTGAATATGATGCCACAACCTTGGCGCAATTTATCTAGGGGCAGTTTTGCCCACCTCTCAAGCTCAATCAGATTGCACGGAGAGAGTGTCAGCAGCGGACAGCCATTTTCAGATCTCTCATGAGATCAAAGTCATATTCAGTGATGAACCACAAATCTTCATTTGGCAAGGGGATGTTGCCGGAACTTTTGTTTGGTGCCGTTCCAATGAGATTTGTGAAGACGACCGCCTGAAGAAAACATGCAAATTTCCTCAGTCATTGATGATATGAAAGGGAGCTGGGGAAAATGGCTGTCATTACATCTTCAATAAATGCCCACGTTTGCGTTGACATTTTAGACTCTCTGCATCTAAAAGGACATTTGGGAATGATGAAATCATTTCTCAAGAATGACAACGCACGGAGCCATCGAGTAAAAACAGTGAAAACATTCCTTGTGTGGCTCAGTAGTAGATCACCCATAATTGAGTGATTCCATATTTTTTTTCCATCTACTTGGTCACAAAAAAATAACGCTTTGTGACTAGCAACTAGCACATATTTTTTTCTTAATTTGTTTCATTGTTTCTTGAAGCCAGAATGCTGCGATTTGAAATGGCTTTCGTTTTGTGTCACGTCTGATCTTTTTTTTCTGTGATGCTTTTTTTTCCCCTACAAATATAAACAGCTGACTGAAAATCCTCTGGGACTGATAATTCCATTTATACTTTTTTTATTTTTTTTTTGCCAGGGTGATACAGTATGTGCTCTGTGATTGGCTGGCAACCAGTCCAGGGTATATTCCACCTTTTGGCCATAGTCGGCTGGGATAGAATCCAGAGCGCCAGCAATACCTAATAAGGACAAAGTGCTGTCGAAAATGGATCCATAGACAGAAATGGGTGCTGTTAAGTCTGATCAAACGGAGAAATAATCAATAATATTAGTAATTTTCTTCTGCATATGCCCTACTTGTTGCAAAGCTCTCGAGTTCAGACAACTCGCGCTGGTGTAAAAGTCAGCGCTGGCCGCTTGGAACGTCCAAACTGTCCGTGGCATTTATCCCACTTCATCCTCTGATGGAAAAATTGGCTCCAATCCACACTCATCCACCTAAGTTGACGTCTGCAGTGTCAGCCTGTGAGTGTTTTGTTCATGCGCGGTAGTGTATATGCATATACGGGAAGAATATAAAACACAGTCACATTTTAAAACACCTAGCTACACACAACACATTCATTTTTCAATAGTAACAATGTGTTGGCGAAAAATCCAGAATTTAAAAGCACAAGAAAGAGAAAGAAAAGGTACTTGACAATCAACTTCTGCGTATTTGTGCTACTACGGCTTAAGCGTCCTTGAAAGCCGATGAATAAAGTTATTGTTACTATCCATCCGTCCGTTTTCTACATTGCTTATCATCACAGGTGAGCTGCGCATCCCCCAGGCGGAAAACGTGACAAATTCGACCAACAGTGGATGCCACGAAACCTGCAATCTGAGAAGTGATCATTTTCTGTAATAACTCGCAAAGTAACATTTTTTTCCCCACAGATCATATTGAACATGTAGTCAAATTGACTATTTCAACAAAAATGACCAAAACTTTTTTTTTTCATTTTAGAATTTGCTAATTCCCATTTTAAGATCTTGAGATTAAAATTTAAAATGTCATCAAATATGTTCCTGTTTCTATAAAACATAAGGACTTTGGATACAGTCAGGGCAGGGGGGGGGGGGGGGATATAAACCAATGTTTTCCAAGCTCTGAACAATACCACAAGATATGTACTGATCCATGATTTTTGGTGTACCATGACACCCCCCGTCATATACATTCGAACCACCCGCAACCAGAGCTAGAATGTGACTGTCACAAAAAAAAAAAAAAAAGTTTGACACCGGTGACCTAAGTCATGCATGACTCCATAACGCCATCCATCATTCGTACAAGGCCGTGTCCTTCTGAATGCCTGTCTTCACGGAGACTGGTCGTGATTGAAGGTGGCATTCTACTGGCACAACGAGAGCCGCCAGCGCATCAAGCAACCCTGCTCGGAACCCGACGAGACAGGCTCAGACGCCGCACGTCATCTGTGATCCTCATTATGCCGATTAGCACATGTGTTAGGAATCAGAGAAAAGAGGGGAGAAGGGGTGCAAAGGCTCTTCTCTAGGTACAGTATGTGACAGAATCTTTCTTTCGACTGGTGATCCAGACGCAGGAAAGAGCAGCAGAGGCTAGCCACTTCTCTTAAACAGTTATACCGTAATTATCTGCCCTGCAAATTTTCCATGAATCCTGAAATCTGCTCCATCGTGTAGCACCACACAAAATGCCACGCAAGACACTAAATCATTTCAATGTCACCCTGCACTTCTTTCTCATTATTTATCCCACAAAAAAAAACCAAATTTTTCAATGTGTAACCATGGAGACTGAGAGAAAAAAAAATACACAATAATACTGTAGTTGCTGTCGGAGTCTCATTTTCATCAGTAAGAGATAGTCAGGGATTTCGTGAACATTTCTTCTCATTTCTCGATGTTACATGCAGTTTCTACATTTATTCATGTTTGATTATACTTCACTGGGTACACCTGCATGATCAAATGGTATGCAACAAGACCTGATGGAGCATTCAGTCATCCATTGTCATTATCACTTATCCATTTCAGAATCATGGAAAGCTAGATCCTACCCAAGCTAGATATACATCAGTAGTATAGTCTTCAAGTCTATCCTATAGCTCTGGAAGTCAGGGGAACACTTTTAGAACTGAAGTAATATGCACTGAACGTTTTTGTTTTTTTTGTTTTTTTTCCTGGTCAGAACCTAAGCTGTACTGTTCTGAATCAGCAGCAGCTGTTTGATGCTCTTTTGGGGAAGACGATTACGATTGTCAAGGAAGATTAAAAACAGGGATAAGCTTCTCCTTGTGTCCAAAGCAAGTAACATCACAAATGACCCAGAAGCAGCAGCAGCAAGCGACAATCCTGTTCTGCTGGAAGCATGCAACCCCTCACTCTGGATATGTTTTAAGCTGCGCAAAGGTTATTTCAGCGATTTATTTGACATGACTGCTCAAAGTCAGATCCGACTCTATCAACGGACCAATGTTTTTGACTTGGTCTTTTTCTTTGATTTTTAAAGACAGGGACTCTAAGAGCAATCCTCTTCTTTATCGCCAAAAACAAATATCTTTGTTTTGTTTTATTTGGGTTGAAGTAAATTTTCGTTCATCAAGTTATATACAGTATTTTTTTTAGACAGTGACAGAACACCGAAAATGTCATTTGGGGACACCGAGACAAAATTTAAGTGGTGAATTAAACAAGGCACCATTGGGGGGTTTGGGTTAAAAGACAGACAATGACCTTTTGACCCATTATCATCAATATATCTCTGTTTAATGAGGAAACAGCAAATAAAAGGTTCTTAGTGGCAAAGACGGAGAAGATTAAGGACGGGTGAAGCAATCAATGTCGTGCACAAATCGCATAACTAAGAAGGGATGCATGAAGGACAAAATAATAAAGAATGTCTTTGTTTACGGCATAAATGAAGAACCCTCAGAGTGCTTTTCGGGATCACGAGCCAACTTCAATAAGAACTCATCAGTTATGCAACAAAGGAAATAATCATTTCACAAGGCAAAAATGTGATTCGAAAGGTCAGCGCTGAGTTCATATTGTTGGTGAACCTTGTGTATAGATTGATATCAATTTACAGGGAGAATAATATCTCTTTTGACCGTAGATTAAGAAGATGAGATGTTATATTATGTACAAAATTGCAGTCCCTTGTGATCTAATTATGCTAAGAGTTGTGCAAAGAAAATCTTGCCTTTATAAAGTTTATTATACTCAGTTTTGATTGATACTATCTATAAGTTCTTTAGATTTACTATTGTGATTGTAGTGAGATGTTGCCAATGCTGTAGTTTGGTTAACACCCTGGCCTTATTCAATTACAGGCAGTCTATAATTTTTAAGATGTTTTTGTTTTTTAAATTTCACCACATAGAGTGCTTAACATTAGTGGTCAAAATTTGTGTAAAGTATAAATTTGTTTTTTAAACAATGCGCGCAACCCATTTTATTGACATACTATGACTGCACCCAGTAAATCAGGATTTTTTTTTCAATGTAATTTTCATGAATTTCAACTGGATTGGCCACAGCCAAAAGGTACAATTGGATGGAAACATTATCATAGATATATTTAAAGAATGAATAATGAACTTAGAAATAACAAAATCAGGTATTTAAGTTCCCCACCCTTGGAAATTTCAACAATTGCATCAAAACAGTTAAACTGGGGCACCAAAAAAATAAAGTGGAGACCGACCACTTGGTTTGGAGCAAGAAAGTCAAAACATTAGGAACCTCTCAGTATGAGACATTTCTCATAAAGTGGTCAGCAAGTGTACAGTACCAATAATTCGCTTGTAAAATGAGATTCTGTTTCAATTTTAAAAAAGGCAACAGCAAACAAAACAAACCATGTCAATGGCTATTTTGGAACTCGGAGTTGACCACCAGCCTCAACAGCCCCAAGAAGCGCACATGCTCTTAAACCCATGTACGAACTACGAACTACTCTCCTGGCGATAACACAATACTTCTGATTTGATCAGTAAATACAAGCTCAAAGGTGTGTAAAGTGGTGCGAAGAAATGTTTGTACCTTGCTATCAGGGAAGATCGGTGCGAAGGTGCAGCAATGGTGCCAGTAGCCCACAGGTATCAAAATGGTCACGACATGTTCCCAGGGTGCAGGTGCCCGTTTCATTAAAGAGCCGGCATCCAACAGTTTCCGGCAACATTTATACCATCCAGCTGCGCTCCGATTTCCTCCTCACTCACTCTCCTCTCTCCACCTCTCTTTCTGTGGTTCGCCTGTGCGTAAAACTGACGCAACCGTCAAATGCGCGCAAGCTGCACCTTCCGCCTTCCTCAAGTGACAATTCAAACACTGCGACCAGCTCGTGGACATTCATCATACAAGGGAGAGAAAAGTCGGATTGTGTGCATTTCGTTCGCCTCCAACAAAATCAGGTAACTCACCTGAGAGAATGGAAGTGGTTAAAATAACTAAGTGGGACGCTGCTGCCCTCATGCGGACAAAGTAGGCTCTGCAGTCACTTATGTCTTTTACTGTAGACTTCAGGGCTTCTCAAACTTCACGAGGGAGATTTTTTTTTCCCAAGGACCCCTCATAAGCTTAACATATATTAAACCTTTCATTAATTTTGGTAAACAAATAATAAATAAGTCGCTGCTGCTGTCCTGAACTGAAAATAATGACACAAATATGTTTGGGGTGGGTGAGAAGGATAAATCGAGTGGAGGTGGTAAATACAAGGCAAGACTGCCGAGTGGTGGAGTAAACACTTCTAAAGGCACGATTTCGAAGTGGAAGACGTTTTCTCACAAGACTGTAGAAAGTTCAGTTGGTTGTCTTTCATCCTCTCCCTCCCTTGTTTCTTTCTGACTTTCGGGTTGAGTGAACGCTGGCGCGTTTTGGCTGCCGCTGCTCAACCCGTATTGTTTTGTGTTTTTTGTTATTGTAAAGTGTCCTTGGGTGTCTTGAAAGGCGCTTATAAATAAAATCTATTATTATTATTATTATTATCAACACATAGAGGCTAAAATGCTAGCTAACGTCAGGTCTAGGCCATTTTAGTGTCAAAAGAGTACATCTGTGGCGTTCATCCGAGCAACATAAAAGGTGATTAATTAGACAATCCTTGGCATGATCATGGCTGAATGTCCAACACATTCACTGTAGTTGTGAGCCAACTCACCTGTACAAAGTAAACTATGTACAAAGTAACGTATTGGCCCGAATATAAGACGGCCCTTATTTTAAGACGACCCCTTTTCAAGACTCAACTTTGAAAAATGACTTTTTGAGCACCAAATTCATTTTTATACAGAAAATAATGACAGTACACATGATAACAATATATTTGAGAGGAAAAAGCATGTTATTTTGCCTCATTCAAATCTAAAGTGCAATCACATTCGTGAATGAATGGCTTTTGGTTTTTGAAATGTAAATTACATCATAATTTCTCAACTGCCGGTTAATCTGGCCGATCTTTGACCCACTTTTCTCCAGATTGTCGCTACGTTTCTCCATTTTCTGTTATCTCTTCTATTATTTTCTTCTCTTTTCCTTCTTACCGCTATTTTTTATTTTTCTTCTTCATGCTACCACTATTTTTATTTTTATTCTTCGTGGCAGGGGTTCACTTTGGCCTGAGGAGTCAAGTTCAGCATTCGCTTCATTGATATCTAGCACCATCTAGCGTCGTGAATGAGTATAATTTCTAGACCCCGAATATAAGACGACCCCACTTTTTCAGTCTTATTTCAATGCGAAAAACATCGTCTTATATTCGGGCCAATACGGTAAGTTACAGCCGGCGTTGGATGTCTCACTTGGAAGTTTATAGCAACCGTAACATATCCTCGACTTACACAACACGGTTTAGCTCCGATGGAAGAGGAGACTAAAATCAACATATACAGAAAATAGTTTGACATAAAAGAAGCATACAAAAATTGTTCATTGAAGAAGCAGTCAAATATATGTTTAATACAATGTTGATGTTCAGTGTGTGTAATGGAATTTTTGAGACAGCGGATACTCAAAGCACTTTACACTGTTTGCTCATTCACCAACTAATGACGCAGCATTAAGAACAACCAGGGGTTCAGTATCTTGCTCAAGGACACTTTGACATGACCACAATGGCTTGGGATTTAACCACTAACCTCTGGGTTGGTCAACTCTACCACTGAGCCATGCCGCCCCCGAAAACTTTGGATGAGATGCAGAAAATTGATCTGAATTTTGATTGGCATCCTTGACAAATTTTAAAAAAAATAAACTTTTCAAAAGATATATTTGCACCTTCAAACCGTCATTAATACCTGTAACCAACGGCACCACCAACAAGCACCCAAATTACTCCCAATTTAAGAAAACCAGTAAAATGCAATTATAAAATAAAAATAACACAGTATCTTCAAGATGACAGGGAATGTTTACACTGGAGTGGACCTGAAATTCAAGTGTGAAATTCAAGTGTGGAGTAAAATGTGATTGTTTAATAAAAATAACCCAGTACAGCATCTTCAAGATGACACAGAATGTTCACACTGGAGTGGAGTGTGGAGTGAAATTCCAGGACGAGCAAAAGCCAAACAACCCTAATTTGGATAAGCACTAAATTGTACACCTCCATAGATCCCAACCTCCTGCATATGGAAGATTGTGGTCGCTACAATGCAAACTTTGTTCAAGAAAATCAAACCCTTAATTTAAAAAAAAAAATAAAATAAAAAACCCTCAATTTCAAAAAATGGCTCTGATTGCTCCACGCCACAAAGTTTCTTTTATATTTATTTAATTTTGTCTCTCATAATTCAGCAATAAATTAACTGCAAATAAAACAATATCCCTGAAGGAGGTATAAAATATCTTTGTCGACACCTAAGACGTAAAATGATTTATTAAACCCTTCTCCAACACCTGCTTAACCTTCCAGTGCTTTAACATTGCACATCATACATAACAGTAAATAGTGATGTGCAACCCAAGAGTGCATAATGCATTGACAAAAATCATCACGCAATGTGTTGATGAGCATCTAAAGGGCCAGATGTTGGGAGTGCAAAGATTTTCATGAGGTGTTTCCACAGGTATTGGCCTAATAACCTCATCATAGGATAATTATGCCTACCAGGTCTGAATAGAGGTAAAGCATTGACGAAACAGGCTTTTGGCTTCATTTGACCCCAATTACTTAAGGACCGCCACAAAGAAAAATTAAAAAATGATGTTTGAGTACCATATCTTCCACACTGTAAGGCACACCTAAAAGCATTTCATTTTCTCAAAAGCCGCCAGTGCGCCATATAATTTGATGCGCCTTACATGTGGATCAATATGATTTCTTGGACGTAGTATTTTAAATGTTCTGTAGTGCTTTGTTACAGCTGCGGTAGTTGTGAAAGCTCTATATAAAAAAAAGATGTATCATATTGTATTCCTTTAGCGTACTTCCATCTGGTGGATGCATAACACAACTGCAGCCACGACTGCCGTTTCTATTCTATGCACCTTATAATGCAGTGCGCCCTACATATGAAACGTTTTAAAATAGACCATTCGCTGAGGGTGCACCTTATACTCCGAAGCGCCTTATACTGCGTTGAATATGGTATTTATTACCTAGCTGTATTATTCATTGAGCTTCTGCTCTAAGTCAGTCTCTCTAATTTAGTGACATATTATTCATAATGTATATGGAGAAAAAAAAAAATCCACTTTTATGTTAAACTGTCGTCTTGACTCAGTGTACTATAAACTGTAATGTGTGCTGTAAACACATTGCATTTGTGTAATTATTACTACCTTTGTTAACTAAATAAATAAAAAAATAACACTTTTTTCCTCAAAACATAAAGCTTGGAGATTCATTATTTTCTTTGGGATGGTAAAATATTCAAGTCTGGCATTAATTAAATTCACTCAATAAAGCAGATTTTTCCCCCCCTTCTTCAATTTGCCAAAGTCATTATTTTGCCTTTTCTGGAAATTACTTTCATCTGAGCTAAGAATTGCTACGGATATTGCCAACATCTCCTTGTCTCTAGCATTCCAACAGATAATGATACCCTGAGATGGAGTTCCTCAAGACCAGGCGTGGTTGAGAGAAGACACTCAGCAGTGCTCTAGCCTGACCCCTGCTGGACATTCTTCTCATAGTTCTCCCGGCAGATCTGGACACGGCGGGTGAAGTAGTCGGGCTCAGAAATGGCTTTGAGAAGATCGGTCTGGATTAAGGCGATGTCATAAAGCTCCGAGATGCAGGCCGTGCGAGTGTCTGAGCCGCCTGGCTCCATGAAAACCTGGACCATACACAGGAGTCATGTTGGGTTTCTGTTCGTTTTTCAATACAAGTGCATCTGAAGCGACTTTGCATCCAGTATGTGGCTGAAATAATCACGCAACCATGCCAAAGCACAGGCAAACCTTTATGGTGTTCGTAAAGTTGAGACAAACTGTGAATTTTGTCTTGCTCTGCTGAGTGACCAATTTTAGAATGCCTAAAAGCAAAAACCTCAGCGCAACAGTTTGTGAATTATTAATGGGGAGAAAAAGATAACCCCATTGTTCGTGTGCATGCCGTTACATGCCTAACCAGAGACTGCAGTGAAAAGGGGACCAATGGTTTTAATTAAGTTAAATAATAAATTAAGTCCGCTTCCTTCTAGATTTAATTGCTCTTTAACTCATTCAGTACCAGCCAATTCTAGACCAAGTCTGAAAAGACATTTAAAAACGTCTTTGGGAGTGAATGAGGTAAAAAAAAAAAATAAATAAATAAAAAAAAGAAGAAGTGATACTGGGACGATAGTTTGTGAAAATACTTTAACTAAAACGGTAATTGTGGTTTGGGTTGAAATACTTTGTAGAACTATTAAAAACAATAGAGGCAAAACTTTTTACCAAAAGATTAGAACCTTGTCAACTGGGGAAAAAGTAGGAAAAGTACATACTTGAAGTAAAAACTCCACAAGTTGGGAGAAATGAGCAAACTCACATTCAAAGCAGCAAGACTCTGAGCATCCCTTTGTTGTTGTTGTTTTTTTTTTTACCAATTTATTCCAAATTGTGATGACATCTCCCTTGGCCTATAAAGTTTACTGAAAATTTCTTGGGCTATTTTTTGTTTGTTTTCAACATTCACCTCATTTGGAAGGAAACAAATACACAGTGCAACTCGCCAGCGGGGCAAATAAAGTCAAGTAGCTGCTGACTAGAGCACGGCATGAAGGCCTTGCGGCTCTTAATGAATTAAGCCTCTATAAATGTTATCACGTAATTGCCAGCATCCAACTTTCATCGAATGAACCAACACACGAGCACGGAGTCAGCGGTTTACTCCAGAAGAGCTGAGTCAGGGAGTTACAGTGCTTAAAGGAGCTTTAAAATGTTGTTCCCACTAAATGAGACTACTCCAAAAAAACTTGGAAAAATAAATAAATAAAAACCATGCCTCAATTAAAAGTTAATGAGGCAAAAGCAAGGCAGGAGTGAGATTACTGCATGCCGCATGAGATGAAAAACGGGTGTGGGGGGCAAGTGAAGAAATTGATCTGAGCGAAAGACCACCGTTGTGTGCTACCTTGGGATGCACGACGGTATCCTTCTCATTCTGTCGTATGTTGTCATCGATGAAGATGTGCTGAACATGCTTGTCAAAGGGGTCCAGCCACAGGGGCTTCCCACCTTGGGTGGAGAACTTCTTAGTCACCCACCTTGGATTAATTTAGTTTAAAAAAAAGTGGATAAGGGTACATTGCAGGAGCCTGACGTCACCTCGATCGCACGTGGGTAATTAGCGGTACCATTCATAGTCATCCTGGAAGCCTCCGAGTCCATCTGCACTGCTCAAGAATTGGTAGAGGCCTCTCTCGCCATCGCGGGTCGACAGCCGCTCTGCGCCTCTGGTCAGAAGAACCCCTTTCGAGCTGCAGCGGATCTTGCCTGGCGTCTTATTCACACTTAACTGAGCAGGAGAGAAGTCCCGTTAGGATTTTGCTCTTACAAGTTGTACACAACAGCACGGCTACTGGGAGAACGGTGTGCTTTCAGTCCATGACAAGTTTATTATTTTCACAAGAAATATTCCATCTCAAATAGTGGATGGAAGCGCTTCGTTATTCAACTGCTAGCTATCACATGTTCATTCGAGAGGTTTGTGTTTTTCACATGTAGTTGATATTTTTTCATTTAAAAAAAAAATCATGCTCAAAATGAATAAATGCAGTCATTGAATTATACCCCCCCCCCCCCCGAGGGCATTACTTAAGGGTAGGCACTCATTTATTTAAGTGGACTATGACACAATTTCTATGAAGGCACAGGTCATGATTTGAGGAAATACAATATTTCTACATTTATTCCTAAGACTGTTTTGTGTGCCAATATGAAAATTCTGATATATTAAAGCACGGCACGGTACCCACAGCCCTGTAGATGTTTTTAATATTAACACGCCAGAACTCACTCGTCCGTATCCACGCCGTTTTTCACATATCCGCTCGTTTTCCACAGATGGCATTAGAGTTCACTGGTAAGTGAAGGTCATGTTGAAATTGGGAGAAAAACGAATCATCCAGGACATTTTACTTCCTCTTTCAATTTACAAGACTGGCAAATTGGTCAACCATGACCCAAGATTTCCCAGAACACCGGACGTTGTGCAAAAGGACCAGGAGGAAACTCTAAACAATGACAGCCAGAAACGTTCCCAAAGGCAGCAGGTAAACAGCTTCCAAGTGGTGATTCCGAGAAGTGATTTGTTTTCAAATAAAAAGGCAGCCTTGGTAATTTACGTCACAAGAGATTGGAAATGTGTGGCAGTGCGTTTGCAAATGCAGAGTGACAGGTCTAATCTGTCGGGGAGACGATGCTGAGATTGAGTGTGACTCCACCTCACCTTTAAATCAGGAAGATCGGGAAACAAGGGATGAGCACCCTGCGTCAGTGTTTTGGATACGGCACTGAGCACACGAGGTAGGTCGCTTCCAAAAGTACGAAAGTGGATGGCAAACTCGGTCCCTTGCTGCGTTAGGTCTTTGAGCAACTGGAAAAAGGAGGGAAGGATCCAGTGGTACAGTCGTCCATCCTCCGCCTTTATTGACAGCTCTCGGTCTCCCTGTAGGGGAGGCCAGTTCATCAGCACACGACATAGTCTAAAGATCCATTTGGTTGGCGAAACTACCAAAACACATTCTGTTTGAGCGCTGAAGGCGAGCTACCTGTATTTCACTGAACAAAGTCAAATATACAGTATGTATTTGCAAAATAATCGCCAATGATTTATTTTACCTGGTTAATGTGATTCTTGCTCCTGAACAAGCGCAAAGCGTCGACAATTCAAAGCAATGAGACATCGCTTTCATTTTGACAAATGACTGTAAGCTGTTATCTGTGGGATGTGAGTGATGTTTGGTTTTAAATATGCTGCAAGTACTATATGTAGTACAGGAGCAGCAAATGTTCTTCTTTTCCCAGAAACTTTTCACTTCTTGGATTTATCCATGGTTTACCTTCCAAAGGGTAAATAGCTCACTAAATATTGTACCAGTTGTAACCCACCGGCGGCCGTAATGCATATTTTCACTAAATCCACCAACCACAAAAAAAAAAACTAAAAAACATTTTGAATGCTACAAGACCACGATAATCTTTCAAATAAAATCTGAAAAATGAATGAATTTTCTAAAAATAAAAAATAAATAAATCGCAATTCAATACTGATTGTTTATTTTCCAAAAGCCTGTCATAAAGCTTTCATGTCATTCAAATTATCCATTGTGTCTGAGAGGATACTTACCTTTTCACCTTCAGGCCAGCGAAGCAGGTTCAGGTGTTCCTCCAGAATCCCATGAAAGCGTCGACCTGCACCGGAGGTGAACCTGGGAGTCGCTCCAAACTGAGAGTAGTAGTTGACGGCATCGTCACGTGGTGGAAGCAGTGAGGGGAAGTCACTCAACCATTCCCACTTGCCTGCCAATGGAAAGAGACAGTTGAGGTCTTAAAGATTCCATGAAAGTCAGCTACAAAGCCAACTCCAAAGAAGTTGGCACACTGTGTTAAACATAAATAAAACCAGAATACAGTGACTTGCAAATCACGTTCAACCTGTATTTATCACACAACAAAGACAAGATATTTAATAAATATTTGATAAACTTTATTGTTTTCAGCAAATGATCATTAACTTAGAATTTTACGGCTGTAACACGTTCCAAAAAAGCTAGAACAGCGTCATGTTTACCACTCTGTAACATCACCTTTTCTTTTAACAACATTCAATAAACGTTTGGGAAATGAGGACACTAATCGTTGAAGCTTTGGGGGTGGAATTTTTTTCCCGTTCTTCCTCGATGTACAGCTTGCGCTGTTCAGCAGTCTGGGGTCACCGTTGCTGTATTTGACGCTTCATAATGCATCACGCGTTTTCAATGGGAGCCAGGTCTGGTCTGCAGGCAGGCCAGTCTTGTATGCGCATTCTTTTACGACAAAGCCACATTGTTGTAACACGTGCAAAACGTGGTCTGGCATTGTCTTACTGAAATAAGCATGGGGCGTCCGTGACAAAGACATTGCTTGTATGGCAGCATGTGTTTCTCCAAAACCTGAATGTACCTTTCAGCATGAATGGCGCATTCACAGATGTGTAAGTTACCCATGCCATTGGCACAAACACAGCCCCATACCATTACAGATGCTGGTTTTTGAGCTTTGAGTCTAGAACCGACCGGATGGTTCTTTTCCTCTTTCGCCGAAGACACAATAAAGGTGATCAGTTTGAACATTAAATATATCGTCTTTGTCATGCATTCAAAAATAAAATATAGTGGACCCCTAACACTGTCCAAAACTCTTTTAAAATGCAGACAAACCTCAAAGGTGTGATTTCTATTTTAAAAAAAAAACAGCAGGGGGAAAAGATGGAAAATATTGAAAAAAAATAATGATAATCTGGGGCGGCACAGTAGGCAACTGGTTAGCACGTCGGGCTCACAGTGCTGAGGTGCTTGGTTCGATTCCGGCTCCGGACTTCCTGTGTAGAGTTTGCATGTTCTCCCTGTGCATGTGTGGGTTTTCTCCGGGTGCTCTGGTTTCCTCCCACATTCATGCATGGAAGGCTACTGGGACACTTTAAATTGTCCCAAGGTGTGCGTGTGAGCGCAGATGGTTGTTCGTCTGTGTGAGCCCTGCGATTGGATGGCAACCAGTTCAGGGTGTCCCTCGCCTACTTACCGAAAACAGCTGGGATAGGCTACAGCATGCCCGTGACCCTTGTGAGGATAAAGCAGATCGGAAAATGGATGGATGGATGGATGAATAATTATCTGCTAACAGTTGAGTGCACGGGGGTCGAACCACGAGTATATGGGGGTCCGCTGTAGAGTGTCCATTGTCTGGGTACATGTTAAAAAAATACCTTCTCAAAACAAAACAGTTTTATTCTATTTTCAAAATGATTTCCATAGTTTTCAATGCATATATTGATGTGTTTGGATAATTCAGGTGAGCTTTAAATGTGTATTGTTCATTGAGAACACTTTCTCTTTTAGCATAGCCCAGAAAGAGAAGTCAAGGGGAGCAAGGTCTAGCGAACGTGAAATCTGTCTATACCCACTTTGTGGACACCCGGTACAGTTGTCTGTCGTGTTCAACTAAACGAGCCCAAATTTCACACTGAGCAATTGGAACTGTGAGTAGATTGAGGCGGGACAATTACGTCATCGTGTAGTTTTTCTTTGGTGGTGTGTCGTAAATTTTGTTTCACTTTCGGGGTAAAATATGTTCCTTGGCTCACAAAGGTTGGGAAACCGCTCCTGCAGACCCGTCTTTTGGCATACTTGACATTCCACAAAACATTTAGTTTCAAATAATAACGTAAAGTCCGATGGCGATGGAGAGATGTTCAACAGCCTTGATTTGATCAAGGCTGTTGAACTGAATTCGACAAATGCTCTCCGCATTACACCAGTCAGCACTACCGAAACTGTCGTTTTGGTTTTTCTTTTAAAGGGCTGAAGAAAATCGTTTTACCTTTACTCATTTTGCCCCAAGTTACAGTCGTCAGAAAATAATCCAGGGCGGCCACTGTCCCTTGGCACGTCACGGCGTCCGACACCAGAATGGTGTTGTTCAGGTCCACATGCAAGATGATTTTTTTCTGCTCGTGACTGGCAATACACACCGGTGGGCCGTCATTTGTCCCGTGCGCAGGTTCAGAGAGATGCCGGGAATTTGTCTCGTCCTTTTCTTCAGCTTGGTGGCTGTTGTCTCCACTGATGTCGGCCATCAGTAAACCAGTTCGTATGGTAGTTAGTTTGAATATACAGGACAGCGCTTCAAATTTGGTTGCCTGAATTGAAATTCAGCCGCTTCGTTAACTTCCTTCCTAAACCGCTTGAAACTCTTCTTTGGTGGGTTAATATCATACAGGGTGACTTGAGCGCCACCCTTTGGTGGTATAAATTGATGCAGTGCCAAGCGCTACAATCATAAACACGTCACAGAACATAGGCTGTTGTTGAGCTGGGGGGATCGAAAACATACAAATGATAAAAGTATTCTTATCTATTTTAGAAGGCCCTTAAGGTCCAGCCTGAAAGGGTTTAATGGACATGAGTCATTCAGCAGTACCTTACAACGTTATCAAATTTTGAAATTTTATTCATATTACTCATTTGCACGTATCCAGCACAGCTTTCATTAAAAAAACACCTGAATACGCGGTCTGTTACAAAGGATGAGTGGGGCGAAAACAGAAATAAATGAGATCTGCCAAAAGGTGTTGATTTGGTTAACATGAAAGAACATGCAGACATGCACGTTTCAGTTTACACTGAAGCCTTTTACAGTTGCATTGGTCGTTTAAAAGGCATTAAATGTCATGACAAATAAGACAACAAAGAAAAACGGCAACCTTTTTCACAATTGTTTTTTTTTTGTTGCTATAATTCCAATCCAGCCATGGGACCCACTAATTTCAACAGCAACTAGACAATAACCCCTAAAGAAAACAAGAGGATACGTAACACACTTTAGCTCACATTCACAATTAAATCAACGGGACTGGTCAGCAGTGAAGTTTTTATTTTGACATACCACAAGGTGCAATGACAAGTGAGAGCCTGGAGAAGCGCCGCCACTCAACTCTTGACCAGAGGTTTGGAACAGTTTCAGCAGCAGCTTCTGCAAGCCCAGGGCGCTTATATATGCATTTCATGAATGGAACTACATGACAATTCAGTATATCTTTAGCAACATTAATACATATTTGTGTAAGCAAATCAATAACCCTAAAATGGACCCTATTCTTGGGACACAGCCATCAGTTCGGTGCGGAAGATCTTGAGGCCCCTGACCTCAATCAAAAACCAATGGTATGAATGAAAAGTGAAGCCGCGATTGACACCCCAGTCCAACATCAACTTTAGCCCATTCCTATTTGAACGACAACAGAACGACAGATTTCCCAGCAAAGTAGAAGCTGTTCGAGATGCTCATGTGTAAATTGTCAGGTATCCTGATCGATTTGTCCATGTCAAGTGTGTGGTTAGTCTGAGCACATTTTGAGTACTTCCACGTGACAGCACTCAAATCCAGCTCTTCCAACACCGCAGCGTCAGATGGCCCAATTGAAGTGTTGATGTAATGATGAGCACCAATGTGTGTGTCGGCCAAGTAGATCTTAGCTCTAATTCAATGTGTCCCCGTGAGATGTTAGTCAGGTCACGTTTGCGTTCTGTTAGAGATTAGTCCACATCTTCCATGTTGCTGTAGGATGCTGTTGCACAGTCTCCAGAATGCGCAAAGACACCAGAGATCACCTCTGGGTTCAATGTGGGTGGTCCCTCAGAGTCCAGGTCAGCACCAAATAGTGACTGACTTGATGCCTGTAAAAGAAACCAGTATTGACAATAAATCAGGCAGGTTTATTTCATCTTCTGTCAATCGTCGTGCAGAGTACATGCAAAGGATATGCAAGCTTACAAATTTATTTAAATTTCCAAAGATAGAAAACTTTACATATATTAGGAAGTCACTTTTATAGAAGAACCTTACATACATTATTGTTGGGACCTAATAACCTGCGCCTTTATACATGACAGAGAAGTAACATTCCACACAAGGAATTGCAATCAATATAATCCATATACTGTACAATTCTATACGTGTACATTTGGACGAAGGCAAACAGGAAGGCTACAGTGGAAAATCCCTGAGACCTGCATTTCAAGACGATCATAATCAGCACAGCAGCACAGGAGTCAACATGCGGATTTCAAATGTGCATTTGTCCTATTCCATGTGGAGAAAAATGCAACTTATAAAATATATTGATACAGTGTTACATAATGAACCCAGTACGCTCCAATGTGCTCTATTACAAGCTAATATCGCATATCATGTCACAAAATGTGGTGGTGAATGGTGGAAAAATTCAAGACAATAAATCCAAATAAAATTCAACAGAATATGGCTTAAAATGAAGATACAACAGAAGTACATTGGCTAAAAAAAGCCAAAAAAACCCCAAAACTATTATAGCCACAACAAAACACTTCAAATAGGTCACTTGAGGACGTGTTGAAGAACTGAACATTTTTGCAAAAGCGACACATATTTCTTGACTGGAATTTTTTTTAAGGTTGCTCAAACATTCAAAACTAAAACCAAACACAAATGCTGATCAGAGATTTTGCCCATCGAGGTCAAGAACTGAGCCTGTTCTGTCTGAAAACAGCCAGTACAGGACTCTTAAATGCATAGTGGAAATTCAGTGAAGACATCATTGCTGGTGGTTCGACAGTTAGACAATCCAAACTGTCCTCACGCGTTGAGCTACCTGAGCTTCCGTGATTAAAGGGTTGCCAGATGAATGACAGGTGGACCGTCGTTTCATTTGGATTCTGAATTTGTCTCATCAGGGGAAACTGAATCTATTTCAGGGATCAATATTTCACAATCCTCCAACTTTTCAATTTACCAGTTTATAAAATGTTAGCACATTGAGCGTTCATTGAAGAGAAAAACAAAGAGGAACTAAAACCTGAAACGTAAAAGTAGCGTGTTGTGTCGCTTACCTTCATGACTACTGCTTTCATCGCTAAGGGCAAATATTCTCTCATGTGCTCAAGTCAGCAAAGTTGCACCGCTGTGCACTTTTGGGTCTGCACAGATCCCTCACATCGACTTTTTAAGTGTGTCACTTGCGCGCTTTTGTGCAGTGTACGCACTCACTGTGGGGTGACCCTCAAATGAGCGCTTTCCCCGTCAAATTTGGCATGGCACGCATTATCCCAGACACTTAAGCATCTTTTCTCTCCCGCGCTCTGGAAGCCGTAGTAAGTCAAGCACCACTTGAAGGTGAAACATTGGAGTGCACGCTCCGATTCAATTGGTGCTCCGCTGGTGATGAACGAATGACCGCGCTGCTGACTAGTGGTGGCGGCTTGGGAGTTTGTCTGAAAGCACTGCAGTGATTTGCAATGGTGGCCATGAGGAGTTAAGATTTTGAATCCTTTGTATTTGGCGCAATCGCTTTTCGACTGATGTAACAGCTTCAAACATACATTCAGTTATGAGCACGGTACGCTCATCAAACGACTTTGATTGTATTTATTCAATGCAGAATGCAAATGGCCCCTCAGAGGAGAATGTTAGCTGAGCTGTGCGCACATCACTAATGTTGATTAATATCTCTTCCGGATTCGCTACGCGAGTTCATTTCGCAGCCAAACTGACAATTTTCAAAATGGATCTCTTTGGAATTCACGTTTCACATAAACGCCACAACCCGGACATTTGGGCGACCTTTAAGACTTGACGGAATCAAAAAATAAAAAATAAAAAAAAACTGCAAATGGGAGAATATGCCCCTAGGTTACCATTTTATTTATTTTCTGTGGTTATCGTTACCATTTTTCGATTAAGCCACATGTTCAACTTGTAGGACAGTTCAGTTTACCATAGCAGTGCTCAGACTGGGTAACGACTGATCAGGCGTATCGGATTCCCAACAGCTGTGCAGTAAATAAAGTGACATCATACCATCGAGATGGCGTACATTAACAAGGCATAGTGCAGAGTGTTAAGCGTCTGTCAACAACAGCTTTTTAGGCTTTTTTTTTTGCTTACAGTTCCACCCACCCCAAGCGTACAGAGACCTACCATTAAGACCGACACCCCTAACAAAGAGATTTTTTTTTAAAAATTTAGATCTGTCAAATAATATAGGACTCCTTATAATCAAAAGGGAATAAAATGCATGCCTCTGAACAGAAGTTGCTTTCTATTGTTTCGCCAAGTTTTCGGGTTCTGGATTTTTGCTCTCCTTTCTGATCATATTTTTTTAATAAGCGTTTTTTTGGGAGGGGGGGGGGGGGGTTGTTGTTTTTTTTAAATCACATGAGGACGATCCACTGTACTATCACAGCTGAGATGGCTTCCAGCCAAAACACCAATCTTTGAGTTTTCAAGCGCAACTCCAGAGCAATTCATCCACCAGCTGTGTTTCAGGCCCAGTTCGATTTGTAAAGAAGTGGGTAGATCAAGTTGAGCATAAGGGCAAACACGGCAGCCAGGGTTCCCAGAACAAAATATCGAGCACGATCGTCGTCAGGACAATCTGACATCCTCCCCGTGTGTTGACGGTGCCCTTCTGATCTGTCATCCGTCCTCGGGGCTTGTCGCCGTCGTAGCCCCGAGAGGAAAGGTCTGCGCGGCGCTTCATCATGACCCTCTTCGTCTTCTTCCAGTTCCCGCCATATTAGAGAGGCCTGCGATTGGCGGAAACCGGTGTCAACTTCTGGGAAAAGGCGTGGTCTAAAAAAAATACTGCCATTATGATATTGAGTTGGAATTGCTGCTTGCATTTGAGGTGGGCAATTTCCCCGCGGATTCACAAAAATCAAAGCTCAA
The DNA here is from genome assembly GCF_054856545.1 of Hippocampus guttulatus. Lineage (NCBI taxonomy): Eukaryota > Metazoa > Chordata > Actinopteri > Syngnathiformes > Syngnathidae > Hippocampus > Hippocampus guttulatus. The sequence continues at coordinate 9,907,420 of NC_141261.1, read as the reverse complement.
TTATTTTAAACCAGCAGAAAATACTTCAGGATGCAGATGATTGAAAGAATCATTTGAAATACAATTGAAATAAAGAAATAAGATGAACTGTAGCTAGGATAGACAGAACAGAAAGGGAGTTTAGGCCTGAGTATCCAAGGTTGGCCTCATCACTTTCAAACACAAGAATCAACCGTAACAGAGGGATGATCTTCAGTTTACTGATTCTTGCTGACAAATTTCTCTGTCAATGGATGTGAGTGCAGAGTGAATTCAGTCCAGGAGCTACGCACCATCCACAGAGTTATGTGTGCGCTAACTTTAACAGAGTGGTGAAGGTTGTTCTGTAGCGTCGGTATTGGGCCTGGGCATTTCATTGAAATTTCATTGTGACTATGATTTTGGCTTCTCTCGATTTTTAAAAACATCATCATCAAAGACAAACGATTGATGTGCCGGTTACTGTGCAAGTTCTTGACTTTGTATAGGTACCCTTGGATGCACCAATCGTGTCACATAATGCAATTCTGCCCTCCCTGAGCGTGCTTTAAACTGTTTAATGACACACATTTGGGAGTTGATTGTACAAATGAATAGATACTGTAGCAAAAAGAATGACACAGATTCTGTGCATAGATACAAGATATGCTTAGCTGAAAAGAATAAATAAAATCATCGCCAGCGCTAATGCTAAAGTCAATTGAAAATCCCATAGACATGCTGATGGCAAATTATTAGACTTCGGGGAGTGACATTCCTTCAAATAATTATTCACTCACAAACAGCGTAGCAGCACAAATATAGCAAGAATAGAACAATACTCAAAAGGTACATATTCTTACCAATCGGCAAAAAATGAGTTATTTCATGGAGCTCAGGTCTAATTTTCTTCTTCTACTTTTATGTCATTTTAAGTGTGTAATCCGTGCATTGACGACACAGCGCGCGCATCAGGAGCAGGTGGTGATTATTTTTATTTAGTGCACTTTATTGCTATTATTTTAATATAATCTTACTTTGCTTTGTTACTTTTCTATTTTCTGGTGGTTCTTTCAAGTTATATCTAAAGGTGAGTTTTCATGGATTCAAGGATAATTTTTTTTGTTTTTTTGGTCAGACCAACACCATTTTCTGATATGGCAGGAAATAGATACCCACAGTCCAAGGTTAGCCCAGTAAGTCCCAAAACATGTGGAAAATAAAATAAAATAAATATTACAAAGAGATAAGGGAGATGCTTATTCACGGTTTGAATGTGTGCAAAGATGCAATGCAGCAAAGGTGTAGCCAAAACAGAAGGAAAATGCATGAGGCTTGAATTTCACATGATATTTACAAGGTCATTTTGAACCCGACAAAAAGAATAAGAGTGTTCAAGAGAGTTCAAAAGTGTTCGGCGTGCAGGGATGAATGGGCACGAGGCTATCATGGTAATTTGGAGCAGTTTAGTTTTGGTACGTGAATTATTACTCGGTTTTGAAATCAACAAATTATCATTTTTATTAATGATGGCCTTGATATCAAACAAAAATAATTATATATATATATATATATATATATATATATATATATATAAAATATTTTTTATTTTTACATTATCGCCCTTAGTAGGTATATACAGTATAGTGTTACATTTGTCAACATTTTGAGTTAAAAATGGTCCCACACCAAAGTGCGGGTGTTATGGCAGACAGTTTAATCAGTGAACTAGTTAGACTTTGATTACCACCAGCTTGCTGTTACATAATAGCGGAATGCGTTTCGTCCACTACTTCAAGAGACTGCACGTAAAACAGGTCTAATTCCACAACTGACCAAAACCTTCATGATCAAAATAAATATACCCAGAGCAATTACCTAGTTGAGGGCTGAGCAACGTGGCTACTCATGTGGTGCCCACAGGCCTGTTCTGAAAGTATCTCACCATTGATGAGCCATTGAGATTTCTCACAAACATTGGAGAAGAGATCATTAGAAAATATTCACCCTTGCAGAGAGCAAGAGGAAAAACAGCGCTGCATATTGATATTAATCTGTTTCTGACATTGTTCAATCATTGTTGATAACATGTTCAAAGTCTTCACAAAGAAGGAATTCATGAATTATGAATAATACAAAGTTAAATGTTATAATAATTGAATCAAACTTCAGAAGTGTATTAAACCGGTAGCCCTTCACATTAATCAATACCCAAACAGTAGGTTGGTGACCAATGAGCTAATTAATACCCTCTCAACTCTCAATTAAACTACGTTTAGTTTCAGTTGCTAGTGTCATCCAATCAGATGAGAGCAATGGGACTGAAAATGGTTCACACACATACAAAAGACGCTTTCATCCTGACACTCGGAACACCATGATCTAATTCTTTCAGCATCACAGGGTCATTGCGCAGCATGAACAATTCAACTTGTCTAAAAACATCACGACAAAGGAAAACGTGATGAAAAATGTAAAAATGCTGAAGGCAACGGTGTCAAGATACATTCAGCATACACATTCGTGCCATATGATAATATTAGCAAAAACCTGTTAAGAACAGATGATATGCAGCGCAATAAGGCTCCCAAACAGGAGGCGAGTTCTTCATGAAAGTTGACCCGAGTGTTATCTTAAGATTTCAACAATTAATCCTACAAATGTGAGGAAATCCTGATTATAGATCAGATAGAATGCGTGAATATGGCACTCTTGTGCAGGATGTCTGATTAAGTGCAACCCATCCAGTCTGTAATAGCCATATATAGTACAGGAGAAAGCATGCAACAACACCATTTCCCATAAAACTCCAAACTGTTCACTGCACATCACATTTTTGATTGACATGAAGATCTCAAATCAGAATTTAGAAGAATGCCGAGAATGTATTGTGATATTATAAGAAAGCATCCGCAACAGCTTGTTGCGGTGCCCTCACCTGACTGGCAGTAGCTCCCATCGCAGGAGGGGAGTCCGCTCCGACGGGTCTGAGGAAGCGCGGCGGCCGCTCCACGGGGGAATTTCGACGGCGGTAGAAAAGGACGTAGGCGTATCGCGTCACCACTTGGCTCTCCTCCACCATCGTGACAGTGCTGTCATCAAACAGACGCCAGCCTGTGCGAGGACAGACATCATGTTGGAAACAAGGACAAAAAGAGCGCAATTTCATATTTTCTGGGACATCATAAAAAAAGGAACTCACCAACATCACTGCGCTGGCTATTTCTGTCACTTGGCAAGCGAGCGTAGGCGGTGTAGTGGCCACCGATCATCCCACCATAGTGGTTGATGACTGCATACAGGTCGTAGATAGGTGGGTGCTGCATCTCATCCTTCTGACCAATGCAGAAGTTACTCAGATCCAGATTTCTACAAGACAAAAAGGTTTTGGAACTGATCAACATTGCACACAGGTATTTTATATTTTATATATTATATAATAATAATAAAAAAATAAAAATAATAAATATATATATATACACATATACATATATATACACACACACACACACAATTTCAATAGGCATTCACCTGACAGGAAAGTCAACCATGTCATTAATCTTGTCTCTCCAGATGAAACTCCTGAAACTGAAGCGTTTCAGTTGGATGATCAAAATGTTGGGAAGACGCCACAGAAGCAGTTGTTTGGAAGCCTCGCGGTGCTGCTGGCACTTTGGACAGTACCTTTGGAGGGGGAGATAGAGCATCATGCAGCTTACGCTCACCATCATAAGACCAAAAGCTCTTAGAAAAATCAAGCGGTAATTGTTAAAAGTTAAAACAAGTTAATATTCAAATTAAAGCTTCATTTTGCTTACAGTGATCAGAGCTCTATGGGGTGTTCGCATTGCAATAAAGGGGAATTCAAAGACAGGACGATTATTTTTTAAATGGACTTTTTTCAGATTAATTCACACAGTTCTTGAAACGAATGGGTTTAAATTTGTCCTAATGTAGGGGTGGCAATTTTGCTTATAAAAGAAAAAAAGAAGGGCCTTTAATCTTTTCATTGCCTCTGTTAAAAAGTGCTTGCAATGTAATTTGCTGCCCAAAATATTTTCTTGAGCAAACATAAGAATTTAGCCTGTCCTGGAGGGCAGACGTTTATTTTAAAGACAGAAGAATATCCTGCCTCTAGTTTGATACCTTTTAAGATCACAAAATGACCTTGGCCAAAAGAAACCAACTACTTCTTGGTGCATTTTTTTTTGTCTCCGTTATTTCCCAAGATGTAAAATGCAACTAAGATCCAAGTAAATAGTGAAATGTGAAAATACACACACATGAACTACCTCATGGCAATATGGACAGCCTTACCATGCCTCTTCTGGTGCCAACACCTCTGGCTTAGTGAAGAGGTTGAGGCACTGCTCCAGGGTGAAGTGCCCCGCCCTGGCTGTCTCACTCAAAGAACTGGGATCCTCCTCATACTCCAGCTCCTTTGCGCTCACCAGGACATACTCCTTTAGACGCTCGTTGTTTTTCCACACCAGCTCCACGGTCGCATCATCAGGTAGGTCGATTAGACTATCTTCTGCAGAATGGGACAGGATAAAATTCAATTCTAGAGTTGCCAATCTGTATTGGTCTCTTTCAATCCTAAAGAAAAAGTGAATTTGCAGAAAAAGATGGTCCCGACACCCTACCTTTCTCGTCCAGTCTCTGCTCCTTGTTGTTTGAATCCAGCAGAATGATGTAGAACTGACCAGAATGCCCCGAAGATGGATCATTAGGTTGTTGATACCCGGCTACTGCGGCTAGAAAACAGGATGCAGCAAAGATAAATTAAGAATGAGAGAAAATAACTAACGATAGCACGTTTGAATAAACAACAAAAAAATACCCGTCACCTTCTGGCCGTACTGCCTTCTCACAAGACGTTTCTTTTTCAACATGGGTGTCCGGAGAGCAGCAGGAAGGAGAGGAGATAGACTCTGAGAACCCAGAGTCTGACGTCTGTGTGGTGGAGAGAGACGTCTGGGGGGAAGTAGGGCGAATAGCATCACCAGAATCATGGGATGAGGTATAGGTGTGTGGTTTCAGGGGGTCGAGCATCGGAGTGCTATTCTTGGGTCCGCAGTCATTTAATTCTGGAGTACTGCTTCCGCCCATGGCCTCATCTCCTGAGCCTGGATCGCCAAGAGAACCTGTTGGTGGTGTCGGAAGTGCTGGAGATATTTCGGGGGATGTCCTCTCTGACTGGAAAGGAGGCTGGAACACATTGACTGAAAACCTGCACAAGAATATGAGGGACAGCATTTATATATATCACATAGTGGGACACAACTAATAATTGGCTAACTAAACCAGTAGAGTGACGCCTCATGGCATTAGAAGACCGGACAGCTACGTTCTATCTTGCAAATTCCATTCAAATACACAAGAGTATGGATTTAACTGTAATTGTGTAATCAATTGTGGAACCTGGAAGTTGTCGTTTCATCTTTCAAATCCTTTCATAATGAAATTGGCTGGTTGAGATCTTTGATTCGAGATTTAGAATTTGTATACACACAAAATGTTTCCATGTTCTAAATATAAGTGGCAATGTTCTGCACAAAAAAAAATCAATTTGGTGAGAAAAAGTACTCCAAAAATGCAATTGTTTTTGTTTGTCATTTTATGCCAGTAGGATGGATCGATTATTTCATTTTTCCAAACGAAGGCTTCTGCAATATCACTATCCACCAAGAGTAGGCAGACATGCAGTTGTGCTACCCCTAAGGTAGGGGAAACTTATCAGGACAACTGCATGTCAAGTATTTGTCTTAATAATCAATGTGTACCAATGGCTGCATTTTGCATGATGAGATTCTAAGAGTCTGCCTTTGTACCTGGAATAGCCATGCAGGAGTTGAGTGAGGCGGCTATAGGAGAGCCGGGATTCGGGTACACTAACCAGGAATGGCAGACCCACATTTTCGGTATTGGGTCGACACTGACCTTTGTGATTCGGCCAGTGGGTCTTTTGACACAATCTGTCAGGGGAAAAGAAAGCACAATGAAATGATCAACTGCAGTATGAGATGGACGTTGAACGTATGATGTGCCACCGCATTAAAACACAGCTCACTGATTGCAGTAGCCGACACTGTAACAGCGAGTACAGCGCTTCAGTTTATCTTCCTCAGAGACTGGAGGCTTTAGGCAGGAGGCACACTTTGAGATGGCGATATTGGGAACCTGTAGTCTCTGTTAAAGGGGGAATAAACAAATTGAATCATCATTTGACGCTGCAAGACACGTCTCAACTGAGCTTGGATATTTGTGTTACCTGCTGCACTTGGAGCAACACGACTCTCTCCTTGGCCAGATCTTTGGAGAGTATCTCAAAGCAGAACAACATGTCTGAGGACGACACGGTGTCCAGCGAATGACAGGGCAAAAACATTCGCTGGAAGCAGTTCTTCCCCACCTGAGTCAAATGAAACAAGCTCAGCGCAAGCTGACAAGAAACTAGTGACACAAATTAAACTTGGAATACAAAAGGGATTGAACCTCTGCAAGTCTGAGGTTCTCAGCCTTGACCCGAACACTCCTGGAGATGGACTCAAGGACCTCTGCAGTGCTAGAGTTCTCCTTGCTCACACTCACCAAAAACTGGCACATGAATAGGGGTAAATATTCACTCCGAGACATCTGTGTCCCTTTTTGACAGGAAATTGTTCTCTAATCTCACCTTAATAGGTTTTTTATGCGGTTCCTTGGCAAAGTAGAAAACTGACAACACCTTTTGTTTCTGTGGCAATGGGACAGGCAAGTACAGGAAGGGGTCAAATGTTATCGACACCTGAAGGATGAGAGGAGGAGATGATGATTACCGACGAGTGGCTGCTGCCTTAAATCCAGATGTGAAAAGTGTCATACGTTACCTTGGAGCACGTGGGACAGACAAGCTTGGATTTGAACTGGCCTTGGAAGAGATCGACGATGAATGAGTCGTTTCTCATCTTGTGCCTCTGCCATGCCTCCTCTGCCACCACCTTTGACAAATAATAAATATTCAACCAAGTTTCAACAAAATCTGCTATCAGTGTCATTCAGCAAGAAGGGGCGACACATCATCATGAACTACCACAGAGCACGCCAGCACTCTTCCTGAACACCAACCTCGTCCAAGCGACCATCGGAGTCCACCGTCTCCGTGTATGGCTTATTCTGAATGCGATTCAAGTCCTCGTGGAGGCCGTCAAGCAAAAAGGCCATGAATTCCTGGGCATCATGCTGGGCATAGCCTGTAAACTGATTGGCTTTACTGGCCACAATTGCCTGCAAAGTGAAGTTCAATTAAAAGCATGACAAAAAAAGGGGGAGGAGCATGTGGATTGGAACACCTAAATGGCATGCGTACCTTGAGCTTTGAGGGTTGGAAGGCATGGTGGGTTCCTTTCCAAAGAGCCCTGAGCAGCACCGCAAAGCCAATGGCTAGCCGGCCTCCTGTTCCCAATGGATTATTGCAATTGATTTCTGACTCAAACGCTCGATCTAAAAGAGGACAAAGAGAGGAAAATTGGTTTTGGGATCGACAACAACAGTGGCCACATTTCAACTCATACTCTTGGGATGAATGTGTGATTAAGAAGTGACATTGCATTGTGACAGAAGGTTTCCTCAACGGGTTTTCAATTGGGAGGAGTGTCAAGCAGAAAGGTATTTCTTTTTTTTTTTTTGTGAAAAGAAGTTGGTGTTCTGTACCCTTCGAGAAGGGTTACGGGTGCGGCTCACGTCTTTACTTACCATGAAAGTAATCCCTGAGTTCTCGGGTGTTGGACAGGGATTGAATGACACTGTTCATGAAGCAGGTGTTTCCGAGGTTGACCAATCCTGTGAAACCAGGCAGACACACCTTCTTCTCCTCCTCTTCCTCGTGGTGCTCATTACTAACAGGGGGTGCGTGGGTCATGGGCTGCACCATGCATGTTGGCTTAGGCTATGATTGGAAACAAAACACAATTACGACAAAATGGAACGGTTTCATATGCTTTAAAAATGATTCGACATTCTGACCCAACAAACCTATTTACCGTCAGAACAGTGGGCTCTGGCTTAGGGATGGCCACGTGGTCAGAGACTGTACGAGGAGCCACAGTATCCAGACCGCTGTCCTCCACTCTGGGAGGGGCTTTAGGGGCCTTTGGTTGCTCCTCACTGACCCTGGGGGGCTCCTCCTTGCTCGGCAGGCTGTGCTGACTGCTGCCAGGTTTGCTCTTTTCTGTGCAGGCGGGGCTCGAGGTCACAGCCACCTTGGCGCCACCCACTGCACCTTAAACAGAGGAGAATGGCCCTTGTGGTTAGAAAATGAGGTGATGTTCAGATATCAAAAGGCAATAATTAAGCTGAATATTGTCCTGCAATTTCGAATACTACCATGAGGCAATTTGAAAATGTGTTCAAGTTAGTTACGTCTTCAAACGTTTTCTAGATGGGTTCCGTTGCAAACAGCTTTGTTTAAGCTAATTTTTATATATTCAGTGCAACCAGCTTAAATAATGCAAACTTCATGAAGCAACCAAAGCAGAATGTTACTCCTATCCATGTTGTCCATTTTTGGCTGAGACATGGGACAACATTGAATATAATGAAAAAGGCCCACATTGTCAAGTAGAAGCTTGGCATCAGACCTTGTGTGGCGGGGGCCTCGAGACCCTCCCAGCGTTGGCTGTGTCGCTTCTTCAGCGTAATGTCCACTCGGGATACGGTGAAGGAGTAGGAGCATTGCTCTGGCTGTATCAGGTTCCTGCAGTAGGCAAGGGGACGGACAAATATGGACAGGTCAGATTGAGAGACAGAGATTTGACGAACACTGCGGGATGTCAGTTTGAAGATGAAAGGCATGTACAGTCAACTCCAGAGATGGGCGCCTCAATAGATTTTGCCGTTCCGTCATTCATCTGCGGCCGGCTGCAAACACACCTTAGGAAACTGAATATTGAGTGACTAAAATCATATCGAGTGTTGTATCTTCATCCCTTGGAGGGAGAATAAACTCAAAATTAAAGAAAAAAAATACAAATATATGCGCTGTTAAGAGTTAAAGAGTATCCTTGATGTTAATGTGAAGTCAGCAATGTGGGCTCTGTTTTTTCACCTGTTTTAGTTGTGTCTCAAAAGATTCATCAATTTCTTGAATGCAGGAAATGCTTTCCAAAGTACCGGTAATACTTCACCACAGCAAGCAATACTAATGTTATTTTAAGACATAGCAATAAATACATTATTTAAAAAAAACAAGAAAAGCATCTTTGCCATTTCAAGGACGGAAAGGTTACCTGAGTTTTACTTGCCACTTGAACACCATGTTTGGTCCACAGTCCGGGTGAAGCCGAAGAAAGTTTGCATCACTATCCAATGGAAGATGATGACACACACAGAGCTTTGTCATTGTTTGGAAAATGAAATTTTAACTGAGCAGAAAAAAGAGGAGGCAACACGATGTTGGAAGGCTTTCTTTCCAGTACCTTGTCTGGAAGATGAGGGTGAAATCCTGCTCCCTGAAAATGACCCTCGATGTGTTCCTGCAGATGTTCTTCATGTAGACGTTCACGACCATCAAGTCTGTGCCTTTCTCGTACGAGTCATTCTTCACATATTGCAGGTTTACCATCGGCTCTGGCACTACGGTGAAGTCATGTGCATCATTACAATGATTTTAGATGACCAGTAAAATAAAAATAAAAAAAACAGACAGAGCCAGGGAGACTCGATATTGCCATGACAAACCTTCCTGTTGCTTTATGGGGGCTGGCTCCTCTTTGGACTGGTCACGCTTCTCCTCGCCATCACAGCTACCTTCAATCTGGGTCAGACCTGTTGATGGCTCTTGTTCGGCAGACACATCTCGAGAGGAAACCGGGGTGGCCCCACTCGAACCAAGCTGTTGGTGAGTTTGAGTGTCCCGCAGCGATTGCTGAAGCTGAGCCGTTTTCTCCGGCTCGGCATTCGTGATGTCTGTGCTCCTTTCTGGAAAGGCGGAGTCAAGATGGATGTTGAAGCCCGACGTTTTCAGGGAGTCACTCGCGCTCACAGGAACTGCTGGTTGGTTTTCACTGGCCCCAGTTTCAGAGCCTCTGTCCTGTGTGTCTGGAGCGTCATATGGTTTATCTGCATCCTAAAAAGAAAAGACAACAAAATTCAACAGTACTGAATTTTCTTTCAAAACCTGCAGCTTAAAGTGCTTTACACAAATAAAACTTAAAACAGAAAACAATTATACATAAACATATTCAAGTTAAAACCAGGAAAAACTAAACGCTACAGGGCTAATTCTCGTGCTGCGTTGAAAGCCAAGGAATAAAAATAGGGTTTAAAACTTTTGTCTATTTAAAATAAAAATAAAAAAAGAACAGTGAGAGAGGGGCCTTGTTTGATGTGCACAGAAAGCTCATCTCAGTTTGGAACCGGCAACAGAAAAAGCCCCTCTTAGCTTCTGATGGTCAGCTTGTCTGAAGCACTCGGTAGGAGTGTAGAAACGGAACAGCTCAGAGATAAGACAGAGTGAGACCATTTAGAGCTTTTAAAACAAATCAAAGTAATCTTTAAAAGAACTCTCCAATATTCTCTCAATGCAAAGGCAGCCAGAGGAGGGATGGCAGAATGCAAGTTGTGTGCTCCCTCTTATGTGTTCTGTGGACTGTAATTTTTTTTTCAATACAGCACTTGACAGCAGCCAGCAGAAGGATTCAACTGAAAAAGTCAAAACTGTCCTTCTTGTTGTTACAAAACGATGCCGTGAGCAACAATGCGTGGCAAGAACAATGTCATTTTAGCTTGGTCCACTATGTGTTGTTTCTGTGCATAATCTCAAAACATGCTGTAGCTTTCATACTGGTGTAATGACGGTGTGCTGCTCAACGTCAGTGAAACAAACATGTTTTAACAAGTAATAAATTATCGACAAGTGTTTTTACTAACCTGAACCTTGTTCGCGACAGCAACAGCGCTCCCATGTACATTTTCACAAACTAATCTGTCTAAACTCCCGTCTCCATCTCTGTGTGGCGTTTGAGGGAGCTCGGCAGCAGACAGGCGTGCATAAGAGGTTCTAGTCTGGGCTGAGTCCATGTCTCTTTCAGTAGAAGACTTGTCCTCCTTGGCGTTCCTGGTAAGATGAGCACTGGTGCGCTTCGCGCTGGGCTCTCGGGACTGCTGGTTGCCTTTCTTAATGGGGACCGGCTTAGGTGAAGCACCTGCGCCGTCCCCGGCGCCAAAAGTCGCCGCCGCAGAATCCGTGGAGGTTTTGGCAGATGGTTGTTTGTGTTTCAGGTGGCGCTTGACGGCGCGCTCGGCTTTGCTGCCGCTGCATCTTGATGCGTTGCGTGAGGGGGAGGAGGGAGCCTGAGATTGACGTTGCGTCAGCAGGCAGGACAACTTGAGATGCTCTGGTGACTCTGAGGCTACAGTCCTCGTTGCCGGCGCCTTGGCATTTTTGGTCTCAATGGGTCCCACTTCTTTCTCCTTCTTGTTGCACTTAAACACGACAAAGGAAAAAGTTGTTATCAAACAGACTGTGACATGGGTGGGAGTCAAAGTCAAAGTTAAAAAAGAATTGTCGACTGACTTTTAGCGAAGGCCAAATGTGAATCGGGATCTTCTTGTGCAGGATGAGCAACAGAAATCCTCCCTTCTCTTTGTATTGCACCCTACTACAAGAGGCCTCGATTTCCTCCTGCAAGTGGCAGGTCCACTCACGACCGTCTGAAAACGGAAACACAACAGATGTGCAAAACTATAACTAAATGGAAATGCATGCTTCTGGAGCAATATTTTATGTCTACAAGTAGATATAAGAGGCAGATCAGGTTATAGATGTAGAATGAACACAAATTCTATATTTTCTCTGCGTACTATTTCCTTGTGAGTACACGGAAGCTTCTGGGGTTTAATCAAATATTGTTCATGTGACGTGCAGGTGACTTTACCTGAGAAGTGCACATGACAGTGTGTATCAGTGAAGGTTGTGTTGACATCCTCAATCTTTTGCACACTTTCCCCACAGCGCAACTTGATAATCACTTCATTGGCATTTTGTTTCCAATCCACAAAGACATCTGAAAGCAGGAAAAAAAATCATTGTCAAATGTGGTCGGATTAATTCATTCATTTTTTATTATTGTAATGCGTTTTTCATATAAAATGTGTTTTATAAATAAACCGAGTTGAGGAAATTGCCATTTATTTGAAGTAAATATTGGGAGTAATATCGTTATCGGGAAGTAAAATAACTTATCGGGATTTCAAATTGTTTCCCTAATGCACAGCAATTACTCACAATTTTGTGCTCCAAATTGTCATCTTAGGTGCTTCTAATTTTGGCACAAGTCAAACATCACAACGTAGCCTCTGCCAACAGCATGCAAAATGCCTGGATTGAGGTTTACTTCCTTTTTTATAAATACTGAATTGCAGCCAAGCCCTAATACCCAGTCGGGCTCTGGGATCTGCAGACTTGGGTCAATTCGCTGAGCTCAGAGTTCAAAGTAAACATGGTGAAGCTGTATTGCGTTGTTATGCTGCAGACAAACACAATAAGATGCTAACAGAAGTGAAGTCAGCCTAGAGGGTAACTGTTTTGAAATTAAAATGAAACACTTTGCTTTTTTTCCCCGACATACCATTGATTAAGGTCTTCCAATCTTTTTTTTGTAAGTTTAGAAACCCTTTTTTGTCTGTCTTTCTTGACTTTAAAAATGTTTTTTTTTTAAGTTTTGTGTTAATGTGTTTAAATGTAGTGCACATTATTTTCATGACATTTTGGTCAGCTACTTTTGTTTTCTCTGCTTTGCTTTTGAATGTTGTTAATTGTTCTGTTTGTAAAAGCGTTTTGGGTGTGTCTGCATGTGTGAAGCACACGGAATTACCTTGTGTATTGTTTTCTATGCTATATAAAAAAAGCTGCCTTGCCTTGCCTAATGACAACCAGTGTGGTTCCACCCTAAGGTTTGGGTCAACTGATAGAAAAAGAATGCAGATGGAGTTCAGTTGTCTGCTAATGCTGTCAGGTGGTCGGCTACTTTTTCAACCCATTTAGGCTGCAGACCAGTAGGGTATGAATTACGTGCACCCTCCGCTGCTTGCTCCCATGTAGTGAAATTATGTCATGGGGACTTGTTGATACGAATGTTACATTCATGGTATTGGCTCAAGTCTTGACTAGCGAGCCTCCTTATGCTTGGCACATTGTCAGCAGTTTAAGAAACTGCATTCCGATTCTCCAGCTAGTGTAGAAGGAATACACTCAAAACACTTTGCACGGGTGATTTTTCAATCAGCGATCAAAACAAGATATGAATTCATTAATGTTGCTTTGTGAAACGCAGTCCATGATGTTCTGTGCATGAAACTGGTAGGATTAGATCGGCATATCAGGTTGGATACAAATAAACAACTACCCGACAAATCACAGCCATGAGGTACACCTGCTCACACTCATTCAAGCCCCGCCACTGCACTCGCTGTCGTCTTAAGCATGGTGAAACAGAGTGCAATGAAGGCAGAAATGACAGAAAGAAACAGCCAACTGCCTATGCTGCAATATTTTATGCCATCTAAATAGACATTAACCATGCACATATTTCAAGCAGACAAAATGCGGTATCATATCCAACAGAAACTTCTGGATCTAGGAAAATAATGAGACAAGTTATTTACCGTTTTCCATGCGACAAAGCTGTGGAAGTGATTCGAGCTAAATATCGTATCCGAAGCCGCAGTTTTGAGTGTGCTCCTCTGCCGATATAGTCTGCAACACAACTAAAGAGCCTTGACTTTCATTCCCCCACCACCCGCTCTTTCTCCCTTTCTCTCTCACCCTCTAAATGTCACGAACAACACTCTATCCTTTCAGGATGGCTGCAATGTCTAATGTCAAATCAAATTTCTGGTCACGCAATACACACACACACACACACACACACACACACACAGGTACACGCGGCACATGCAATTAAACGGAGAAAAGTAGAGGCATAGGTCAAATAAAAACTCCTTAATGAGTGAAAGTGATCGAACAATACTGTAATCTGTCTACAATCTTTTGCAGGACAAATCAGCAAATCAGTGTGTTTTATGGGAAGAGTTGGGAGGCAGGCTCCTTCCCTAATACCTTTGAACATACTATTAATGTTATATACATTTAGCTGCAATAATTAAAAAAAAAGGGGGGTTGCCATCTTGAGCAAAAGCAATTGAATTAACTGCAAAGCCTCTAAATTAGTTATTAGAAGAGCAGCAGGAGGGAGCGCTTTCGTATTGAGTTGCATGCTCACACGCTACCACGTCATCATAATGAACACATCACAAGAAATGCATCTTCATAACAAGAAAAAAAACGTGATATTCTCTTTAGTTTATTCACGTCTTGGTTTTTGTAAGACACATTAAAAAAATTACTTATACTTTGTTCTTCATTATGTATTTTATGACTGGTCAACTTATCATCCCGAGCAATTTATCGTCCAAAAAATTAAGTGCAACCAGTTTTTAAATTGACAGTTTGAAAGTGTCTGTACTGAAAACTAAGGTAACTATAAAGCAATTCAACATTTTAATTGCAGAAAGTCAATATTGAACACAAAAAAAGGAGAAAAAAGACACTCAACAGTCCAACAAATGCAGAATGTTTTAAAATAACAAAAAAACAGAGCCCTCAGGCTTAATGAATATGCCATGAAACATAAACATATTTTTAAAGTTATTAAAAGCAGGTCTGCCTCACAGTGCAGAGGTACCGGGTTCGATTCCAGCTCCGGCCTTCCTGTGTGGAGTTGGCATGTTCTCCCTGTGCCTGTGTGAGTTTTCTCCGGGTATTCTGACCTCTTCCGACATTTCAAAACATGCATGTTAGGTTGATTGGAACACTAAAACTCAAGAGTCAAAATGGCTGTGTCCGAACTCACGGGCTGGGTCCTCAAAAGCCATATTTTCGGCCGCATTTGGTGTTCAAATTCACATTAAGCCTGTCCAAATTTGCCGCGGTTTTTGCGATCCACTGAGGCTTGACCTGACTCCGTTTTTAACATTCATTGAAAGTTTATTGTATTTTTACTGTAGTATAATTAGAGTGTTTTGTTTTTTTTAATATGCTGGCCGACTTACCCTTTTTGACCTCTGCAAGGACTCCATCCACTCCCGCAGCAGCACCAGCTCTCTTGGCCTCTCTGGACTCCTGGTTCGCTCGGTCTTTCTGCTTCTTCTTACTGGCACTGGAGGACAACTCGGACCCATGATCACCTCCTCCCCTCTGCTGATTCTGAACCCCGCTGCGCCGGCCCGCGGCCTCGTTACCACTGCCGCTGGACATCTTCAGACACTTGGCGCTAAGGGGCCGCCCGTCACCGGATTCACTACCGCTGCTGGGGTCTGGATCTGAGGTGTGCCGCTTCCTGCCTGGCCCAGCTATCTTGGCGATGATATTGGTCCGACCTCTCTCAGAACACAATCAGGAAGGGGAATAGGGAAGGGAACCTAAGGCACCGAGGAGAGGAACATGAAAAAAAATAATGCAATTAATGAAACAGTACCCATGGCTGTTAAGTATGACAGTCTGCACGATCTTCTCGGGGTTGGACAAATATTACAGTGGATGTAAAAAGTAAATCTGAGGCGCTTTTCTTTAATAGTGGCCGGCGTGTGTCAAGTCCCATTTACGATAAATTTGAATGAAATGATTAATGAATGCTGAACCAAGCCACATTCCAAGTTGATCTGCAAACTTGTTCCACCACAGGATAGCAGACGTGTATTTTTAACTTTGCCTGCATAAATGGTGGAAAGGTTTTGAGATGATTCATCTTAGCTTCATTTTTTGTGTTATATATATAAACACTCAGACAAACACACGCACACACACCTTATATACACGTATAACACGGTTTATCTTGCACGGCTTCGCTGTTTTGTGAATTTTACACTCATTGTATGAATTGTACACTATTTTCCTCTCTAGAAACATGAGTGAGAATTTAGATCAATCTCTCCCCATAAATTTTGGAATATGAGGTGAAGTGTCGTCAGAAGCTCAGTCGCGATTTTGCCGGTTAAAACAACACACTGAATAAAGCTTATTTTCTTAAAAAGTGATCAGTTGAAACTGCAACTGTCGGGCTGTCATTATCAAAATGTGCAGAGTCATTTAGGTCCACCGAGTGCTGCCAGCCCTGGTAGAGCTGGTACCACTGCTAGCGCCGTTGAATCGAGTGTCGGTGTAATTAAGACTTTTTTTTTCTTTGTTGCGCCCTTAATTAGTGATTGAATATTATTGCAGAACAATGATGTGTTGTTGTCATCGGGAACTGGATATAAACAACGCCCCAAACAACAGTCTGGAAAAGTCAAGTCAGTCGTTACACCATGACACGCTGCCGGGCAAACCTTCAAAATAAAAGCACATGAAGGTGTTGATGTCCTATTATTTGGTTTATTTTGAAGTAGGCCTTGTTAGTGTGTTGGCAGCATGTTACTGTCATGTATAATATGAACAACTATTGCTGCAGGTAGCATGATTTCTTCCTGAGAGTGTACATGTAAATCAGTGGGTACTCGTGCCAGGGAAAAAAATGTATCGAGCTGTGTTGTTGTTTTTTTAACCAGTATACACAAATTATTCCGAGGACCTGTTTTATTCCTTTTCACATAATTTCACGTGAGACATCACGCAAGACCTCATCACTAAGCGAGAGTAGTCTAAACTTGAAACACCATGGCAGAAGCACTGATTTCAGCATCAACAAGCTGAAGGGCAGATATCAGGAAGATTTTTGGTTTTAGAAAACAAGAGACCACAATTAACTGAAACTTTGTGAGACAGTCACAGGAATGTGAGATTCATGGTTTTAAAATGTGTTTATGGCACTATATTTACACAGGCTGCCCTGTGTATGGAATTTATGTATTTATTTTGATTAGGTAGCATTCAATAAAACATACATGATTCATGGAACTGAATTCGGTTCAATTCTTAATGTAAACATTCACATTTTTACTAATACCCCAAGTTAGAGAAAAGACGTTCCTACTATTTACAGCATTGCTTCTGAGAATGCCTTCCATATGAAACCAAAATTGGCACTTCCTGAAATCGTGACGTGACTCAAAAATCAAAGTGAATCGTGAGTTGTTTATCAAATCTGAATCGATACCCAGCCCTATTCCGATAGTGTCTAAACATATCACATAACATAACATTTGCTGTGCCAAGTAGCCTAAAACCAGTGATTCCCAAAGACGTATTTGCTCTGAAATAATTATTTACTAAGTACAATAAGATATATGTGTTCAAACATATATTTTGTTAAAATATCTTAACAGGCAGAACAATTAAAAGCTCTTCCAAAACATGGGAGAATATAAAATGAAAATGTGTGTCCACCTGATGCAATTTCTCGAAGAGAATAATAAGTAGCTTTGTCTTCAAATAAACCGGCACAGATTTCACAGCGGGGAGACGATATACTCATTTCACCCCATAAACAATACTGTACTTTCTTGCGACAAATATGAGCGAGTGGTGTGAGCTCATTCTAATGTAAAATGCATTCCTTGCCTCAATAATACTGGGAAATACCGGCTTATACACGTAATAGCACTTGTTATTGTTGCTAGCGTAAACGCGATGGCTGTTATTAGCGTATTGGCCGCCATGCATCTTCAAGAACCTATTAAATGCATCACTCTGTGAATTCCGCTGCAGTTATTTTAAGGGTTTTCCAAAATATTCACAACTTTCTAATGATTTTGCGGTCACCGGTAACCGGAGCACTGGCGTCAATACAAACATCGATACATTTACATTGCGTGTAGTTCTGCCACCCAAGACTTAACGTGAAGAAGTGTGTTACTGGTGTCGGTTAAATGTCCATAGCCTTCACCCAAAATGCAGTCGTTAGACTGACAACGGCTGAGTTTTGAAGCAAAGGCTAAACAATCAATCGCTTAATGTCATTAGCGGCTGCTAAAGCTAATGCTTGCCTCCATTTTGCACGAGAATAGGCACCGCTTTGCGGTCAACTGGGGACAAGGGGCTGTGTTGGTATTAAAACGAAACCATCGTACTCACCAAGGGTCAATTTGAGGAGGAGTAATGTTGTTGTTGTGCGTCTACACAATGAGCGGCGACTCGCTGCCCGTTCCCACCAGCTGCAAAGCTTTCTTCGCGACAGCAGGCCGCTCCGCTCTTGGCCGCACTCGCAACCTCGCAGTCTCCGGTGCTTCTGGAATGTTCTCTCTTTTTATCCAGGAGCCATTTCAGTCAAAGTGAAATTGACAATTGGGTATGTGTTTCAACCAAAAGTCGATAGCCGAGTGACGGTCAGCCTACTGGTGCCATTGATGGGTGGGCTATCCGCGGGATAAGTCTACTTTGTTTAGGACAACATCCTGCCAGGCCGAGCCTAGCGACGGCTAGTCACTTCCTGGTGGCGACACCACGTGATCCGTAGCAATTCGCTTTAATTTTTGCACATGGACACACAAAATATGACCTTATGCGAAACGACATTCAGGGACAGTCTCGACAAAGACGATTCGTTTAAAGGTTTTCAAAGGCATAAAAGATGACTTTCATGGTGCCGAGAGGCACAAAGCGCTGGCACGACGTACGGGTTACACGTGTATTAGTGGTGTTTAGAGACACACATTTAACTAACGAAATCGTGTTGGGGTTTTGTTTTTGTTTTTTTAGCTGTTTTATTTACATGAAGCTTGAATGCCAAAATATTTGGGTCAATAAATTAAGCAAATGAATATAAAAACTAATACTTGGCAGGTCTATGTATGCGCGCTCCCTTCTCAAATGCGAACTTTTTTTGTAAAGTAATTTTTTTTTTCAGCGCAAGAAAAACATTTTGAGGAAAATCTGACATCTGTACAGTAGTAAGGCATATTTAGGCAGTGTAAGGATAGAATCATACTTGCATTTACTTGGGATACAAAAGTCAACAGATCACTGTTCATTTACTTAATACTGTACATATACTGTACGTACGGAGCCCTAACTGCGTCATAACGCAAACCTTTGTCAGGGAACGCAAAGGTATTTTTTTTTTCAATCATGTCACGTAAGCCCAGTAAGATCTCAATAAAAAAAGTCATTTTTAAAAAGTAAATAAATACTGTAAAAGCAGCACTTAAAGATAAGAAAGAAGAGTTGAGTTCAACTTCAAACATGTCTATTTGTAAGAAGTAAGACATTTATGTAATGTAAACCGACTATCAGTACGCAAGATTTGGAAGCATATGAAAAAAAATTACTCAATAAATAAATAAAATAAATACAGACTTAAAACCTTTATTGACAAAATTAAGGCACCGCTGTTTGTTCTCGTCTTTGGTATGTCACATTTTGTCAAACACATTAGAGAATGTAGTGTCAAGTTATGATGTGAAATATATTTTACAATTTATTCTTAGAATAACTATAATACTGTATAATTATTTATCTGTGACCCCAACATACCTTTGTACTGTAAAACATGTTTGTATTGTTAAATTGACACTATTATGATGAATATGGAATATGAAAAGGCTGGTAAAATTCAACAGTTATGTTAAGTGTCATACTGTACGTTCACCAGTTCTTAATATTGCCCTTAATCTTGGGAGTTGATTACCAGAATACATGTTTGAGACATTCCTTATTGACTTACGTTCGATTGTGACAAAAACCAGGAGTGGGTTACACATGACGGTTTGGATTTAATCGGTTCAAAACCAAGCCACTCAGTGGTTGTCAGCATGTGTAAATTCCAGCAGGTCAAATGTGGTGAGTAAAGATCAAAACAAGCTTCCCATTTTTTTTACCTGCTGCCTCAAAATAAGAAAAAAAAAGTTATTTTATCTCGTATCTTTGGACTTTGACATCTGTGATTTAAATTACACACACATTTTTTTTTAAATATTCAGGACTCACATTTACAAGCATACAATTCCAGATTGTTTTTTAAACACTGAAAACCAATACAACTTGCACACATTCTGCTTTCCTGGCAAGTTGCACCCGACATGTAGTGTGCAGAAGAGTAAGTCAGCCCAGAATAGGCATCTACTACTGGCATGTGTTGTAAATTTGGATCTGTTTGTTGATGTCATTGAGGAGTGCTTTCATCTTGTCTTCCAAGCCATCCAGCTGACGAGCTTTCCCTTCCAACCTTCTCTCGTTCTCTTCGTAGTTTTTCTCCAGCTCTGTGGGAGCAAAATATTTCGGCGGGAAATCAACATTGAATGCACATTCAGTCCATTTTTTTTTTAACACGAAAATCCACCCATGCATTTTCAACAGTGCTTGTCCTCATTCGGGTCACAGGTCAACTTGAAGCCTATCCCAGCTGACTTTGCAAGAGGCGGGCCTAGTCGGCAGCCAATCACAGACAATGTAATGATTCTCCTGAATTTGAATATAGCCATTTTGAGCCCACAATTTATTTCTTGATATGCACAAAAAAAAATACCTGCTAGTCTCTGCAACTTTTTCTGGGCGTCCTGCAGTAGTTGTTTCGCTTCATCCCTGAGGCTCTCTGCCTTCGTCTTGGCATCTTGAACAGTTTTGGCTTTGGTGTCAACACGCTGTTTCACCTCATGGTACTTATCGGTCAGCTGTCCATCTAGAATCTGAGTATTAAAAGTTGAGAGTGTATGTGAGTAATGAGGCAACATTTACCCGGATAGAGTGATAGACACACAAACCTGCTTGGCTTCGTTTGCCTTGTCTCGTGCCATGGTGGCTGTCTCTTCAGCCCGAGCTGCTGCCATGCTGTTGTTAGCTTGTTTGGTCTTCAGCACATTGATCTCACGGCCCAACGTGCTCAGACGGTTTATGGCTTCGCTTAGTTGCCGCTCACCGTTAGATGTCTCTGATTCTATCTGTGGAGGTTCACGTGCAAGTCATGTGAAAATCAGACCATGGGTACTGTATGTGTGTCACTGTTACCGATTTGTCTTACTGTTTATTGTGCATGTTAAATTGCTCCATGTACAGCACTTTGTATGCAGCGATGGCTGTTTGAAAGTGCTCTATAAATACTGTTGACTTGACTTGACTTGACTGTGGTTTTACAATTTTGAAACCAAAGATTAAGATTAAGATCTCCTTTATTTGTCCCACACTGGGGAAATTTACAGTCTACAGCAGCAAGATTGTGGGTAGAAAGAAGAAAAGAAAACAAACACCGTTCAATTAAGTGCAATATAAATACAAATATGGATAAGGTCGCAGAAGTAAGACTATTTAAAAAAAATACACTAAACCCTTTCGAGTACTGGCCATGAGTGAGAATTGAACCCATGCAGCCAGCACAGATGTTAGGGGATACAACCATTACATAACATGAAACCATTCTAAAATTGTTACACGCCGCTCCCACAAAAACAAATAATTAATTGTTCAACTACATTTAAAATGTGTTTGATTTTTTTTTTTTTAATGTGTCTCTCATTACATAAAACTTTTGTCTTTTCCACCTATTATGGCTGAGTCTCAATGTATCCCCGACAATATACAGGGGTTTCACTCTATATTTTATATGACACATTACAATGTTCAACTTTTTATAGCTGTATGACGGTCAGGAATATTAAAATGTTACTAATGCTCTCACACTCAGTTAAGAGGTTGTGTGATTGTGACACTTGGAGCCTGGAAATGAATGAATTCAATTCAGTTCTATTCCTATTGGAAAACTGGTTTAAATTAGAACATCCTGTGGCATGAAAAGGATTATGTTTGACTCAGGAAGTTCCACTCTATCAGCATTATGGGGCATGGGGAAAAAAAAAGATCATATTGAAATAGTGGTCTGGGTACTTTTGGTTACCTGTGCCAGGCGGGTCTCTGTGTCATCAATGTCAGCTCTGGCTCTGGCGATGGCCTTCTCTGCAGATGTCTGGGCAGTCTTAGCATCCACCAAGGCCTGCTTCACTCTCTCTGCGGTGGTCTTCACACCTTCAGCGTGATGCCTGCACAGCAGCACAGTGTTATGGACACAGAAGGTGTTTTTAATGTGAATCACTGCATATGAAAGGTGCGATACCAATTCAATTTGACTGGTTGATTGACCAATAATAAATACCTTGCCCTCTTGGCATCCAGCAGTAGTTTTTCCGCCTTACGGACATCGTTCTGCGTCTGCGCCAGGATGGCATCGACGTTGGAGAGACTTCGGACGCGTTCTTTAATTTCGTCCGCAAGATGTTTGATCTGGAGAGGAGAAGCGGGGATGGAGAGCTCCAGCACACGATTGGCCACCGCCTCGATATGGTCAGGGTCGGCCCCTTCCTCTGAGAGAAAGGCACAAGACGAGTTCAAGTTAAGAAGTCGTCGTCATGACGTCGTCAATCGAGTGGACTCACGCAGGAGGAAGTCCCTGATCTGTTTGATAAGGTCTCGCAGGTCCTTGTTGGAGCGCTCCACTTGGTTCTTGGTGGCCTTGGCCTTGTCGAGAGCCGCTTGGGCTTTCCCCCTGGCTTCCTCTGCCTTGGTCTTTGCTTCCGCCACCTCACCGAAACAAAACGACGACTTCAACTTACTGTTATAATTCATCAGTTTTTGCTGTCTTGCATATAAAGAACCACGGGCTTGGATTTGTGAAAGATTATGTGTTATCCTTTAATTAAATTAAAAATAAAAAACTGGGGAAAAAAAAGACGTGTTACTGAATTTTATTTTGTGAAGTGGTTGCCCGAAATAAAATCATCTGGATCCAGACACATTTTTTAAGTGCAAAAATTATTTAAACCCAACCCTAAGAAGGCATATGGCTCCAGATGATTTGATTTTGTGCAGCCGCTTTACAAAATAGAATGTATCACATTTCAAAACGTCATTATTTTCATGGTAGTCATTACAATCCCTAGAGAGATATTCAATATCTCACTCTGCAGTATATTTTTGCATTAGCACACTGTACGGAGCAAGTTAAAAAAAAAAGAGTCATTGACAATGAAGGTGGACACGGCAAAAATGTCATGAATGAAAAAAAAAAAGGCTCAGCAAAACCAATTTAATTCGAGAGAAAACCTAAAACTAGAGGGTATTTGGTGACAAATGTGAAGAATATTGACAACAACAAAAAAAAAAACTACCAATTTTTTTTTTTTTTAACATCTGACCAGAGCTATCTTGGGGGGTCCCACTCAAATGAATCAAGTGTATTCTTGCGTTGGCATCGTTTGAAGACCAGCGCAATGCCGACAAAATCTCGGAAGTCATTTGAGATTGCGCACAGATTTTGACATTTGATGGTTTTCTTTCACATATTTGTTGTAATTGAGAGTTTCTTATCCTGATGAGATATGCTTTGCCTGTTTCAATGAAATGCCATTCGACAACTCCCAATATGACTTCTCCGAATCCATTTGGGTGGCAACAGATATGATGCTATCATGACAACGATAACGAACTAGAGTGCTTCCATACCTTGGTAACGAGTCCTTCCACTTCTCCCATGGCTTTGTTGAGTTCCTTCTCGGCATGCTTGGCTCTCTCCAAAGCATTGTCAGCTGCCGCCACAGCACCGTTACAGTTTAGGCCTCCACAGTGACGGTTCCCTTCATCGTCACGGCAACCCGCACCTCCGCAAGGGCTTTCCGCACAGGGAGCGTCGTCCGTTGTACCACAAACCTGTAGTGGGACAGTTTTTTTTTCATTGATAATAACCGTTCACATATGCATAAAAATAACAGTTACACATCAGCATCATTCATACTTATCATCGACCAAGATCAGACCTTCTCGTTGATCTTCCGCAAGTCCAGATTCTGGACTTTGGTCTTGATTTCTCCCAGCGAGCGTTTGTTGGCGGCATTTCTACGGTTGAAGTCGTCCTTCTTAGCAGAGATGAGGCGCTCGGTGCGACGGCGGGTGTCTGCCGATTGGGTGACTGTGCTGGGCCTGTTCACGGTCGACTGGTTGGCACGTCGCTCAGCGTCCCAAGACTTGTTGTAGGAGGTACGAATGCTGTCGTATGCGCCTGGTAGAAAAGGGATGACAAAAGAGGAGAAATAGCACATTATGTAAATTACAGACATTTAGGAATCAGAGTGCATCTTTATTCATCTGAATTTTATATTTAATACAGAGTATTGATTTAACTGTGCAACGTAGGTGTATGGATAAACTTGTCCTCCTGTCCTCACTCCTCAGAGTGCTCCTTTTAGTTTGTCCCTCATTTGTCATTCAAACAGTCGAGTGGGCATGGCTGGCATGTGATTTTTTATTTATTATTATTTTTCTTCTTTTTCTTTCTTTTTTCTTTCATGATTAAGATTTAGGAACGTTGACTAGCAACAAGTGGTCTGGCAAATCAGGAAAAAGAATCCAATGAAATCTGTTACTCTATTGGTATGTTTCTGTTTGGTACATATCTAAACGGTTGTTTGAGTTATATAGTTTTATTCTAAATCCTCAGTGTCTATGTCTGTGGTTTATAACTTTAATATGATGATATAAATTGGAATTTAAAAAAAAAAAGCACAACAGTGTATCTCAGTAGTTGGCACCGCACACTTTTTTAAGACATGAACAATACATTTTTAAAGTACAGGTATAATACATACAAACAGTTTCATGAAAATGATTTTATAATGACACATTTGCAAAATTAAATAATAATAATAATAATAATAATAAGCTCACCAAGGAAATTGGAGTTTTTTAGGATATCGAGCTGGTGATGGAGCAGCTCTGAGGTAAGGTTCAGTTCTCTGGCCTCTCTCTCTAGAGAACTCAGCTCCTTGCTTGCCTCTGAGTTGCTGTCCTGGACGACAGTCAGATCTCCTTCCAGACGGTTCAAAGTGTCGGTGGTGTCGCCGATCTGAGATCTAAGGAAGTAGGTTGTAAATGGATTTTAGTCATAAAACATGTTGTGATTTATAATATACAATTTAAAAAAGTTGACGTAATGGAGACTAACATACTACTCAATCCATTTAAGACTATCAAGATATAATTGAAATTGTTGTTATATAGAAAAGCAGAGAAGTGGCAAAGCTTCCAGAAGATAAACATGGACACTTACAAAGTTGTGGCACAATCACGTTAAAGCCGACTTGAACGCTAATTGCCACATAACATCCACCTTATAGTGCAGAAGTGGAGTGTTCGATTCCAGGCCCCGGCCTTCCTTTGTGGAGTTTGCATGTTCTCCCTGGGCCTGTGCGGGTTTTCTACGGGTACTACCGTTTCCTCCCACATTCCTAAAACATGTGTGGCAGGTTCATAGAACACTCTAAATTGTCTCGAGGTGTGATTGTGAACGCGAACAGTTGTTCTTCTATGTGTGCCCTGTGATTGGCTGGCAACCGGTTCAGGGTGCCCCCCCCCCCCCCACACAATGGTATTAGAGGGATGGCCACGCTTGTTGGAACTACAGTTTGTATGGTGTGCGCTGTCACACATTAAACCTGAGAGCGATATCTGTATGCATTATACTGATTTAAATATTTGAAGTCATAAGGGAACCAGTACCTAAGCTGTTCAATCAGCTCCATCAGAGTGGTAACGGCGGCAGCAGTGGCATTGCGTGAGTTGACGATACTTTGAGCTCGGGCCAGTTTCTCCTCAAGGTCCCTGAAAGCCTTCTCATATGGGCCGGTAAGGCCAGTGGTCTGAATCTCATGGGCACGCTCTGCCAAAGCCCTGGTGCGCACCGCCAGGTCCTTTTGTAAGAGAGAATATTTTTGCTCCATTGATGACTTGACATTTCATTCCACCCGATCTAACTATAAACCTCGAAGTAAGATCCTGCACCTGGACAATGCGGTCCCAGTCCCCAAAGCATTGATGGCAGGCCTGGCAGTTGGGGAAGACGCCAGAGAAACCTCGGGCACACTGGTCACAGCGGACACCCGACACCCCCTGCTGGCATATGCAATGACCCGTGACTCGGTTGCACTGAGACGTCTCAATGCCTCGCCAGTCGCAGTCACAAGCTGTTAAGAGGGCCAGAGAAGAGGAAATGAAGTCAACACCTGCGCCCTTATAATTCTATTTGTGGTATAGAGACAAATATGCTCTGCCACCATCTCGTGGGGATCAAGTTCATGTTGAAGTGAGTCAAGCAGCTTCATTTACAACAAAAGTAGTGCTTTGATGCCATCTTGTGGCATCAAGATGTATATTACTTTGGCTCATGGTGCTGACCTCTACACTGTGTCCGAGGGTCTCCCCAGTAGTTCTCCTGACAGTCTGTGCAGGTTTTCCCACCGAATCCATCGCGGCACTGACACTGTCCACTAAACTGAAAAAAAGAATGGAGAAATGGAGAAAAAAATGGAAATGAAAAAAGTTTACAAAATTACAAGTAGTGTGACCTTCTTGACTTCTGCTGTTACACAAAGGAGAATTGGATTTTTTTTGGGGGGGGGGGCTTCTGCGACTACTGCACAACATTTTTGAGTTCTCAGCCTTTATTATTTGCCTCATTCGACCTACTAAGATCAAAGAGCACCAAAAACTCTGTTATGATCTTTTTACTGGACTCCCTCAAAAGATCATCACACAGCTGCAGCGCATTCAGAACTCTGCAACTCGGGTTTTGACCACAACAAACAGACAATATGTAGTTCCATTATTTGTCCATTCTGAAATTCAAAATCCAAACAGAGGAGGTTGACCAGTATCCCGAGGCAGATGGTCCTTCGAGGTTCCCCCACAAATAGTCATGTTCACAAAATCAGGTTACACTTGGTGTCGGGTGTCTTGCTCGAGACTTGTGCTCGGAACAGCCCCACATTTCATATTTTGTATCCCGTACCACTTCTACTTTTTGGTCAATACGTGTATTGAACTCAAGTTCTTTTCTGCCATGATGTTTCATTTCGTGTGTACTTGTATGTACCTCGTTACATGATGAGGTGACCGAGTTATGGGGGTCACAACTGCAGGGTTCGCAGCCTTTGCCACTAGCCAGGTTCCAGTGGCCGGGGGAGCAATGGTCACACGTCTGACCGATGACATTTGGTAGACATTGGCACTGGCCTGTTTGCCGTTGACACACGCAGTCCTCACGCTCCATACACTGGCTGCGCTCCGTACCAAGGAAGTTACATATGCATTCTAAAGTGCACATGGGGGATAAGCATACCATTATTTATCCATCCATCCATTTTCTGAACCGCTTTATCCTCTCAAGGGTCACGGAGGTGCTGGAGCCTATCCCAGCCGTCTTCGGGCAGTAGGCGGGGGACACCCTGAACTGGTTGCCAGCCAATCACAGGGCACACAGAGACGAGCAACCACCTCACACTCACACCTGGGGACAATTTAGATTAGACAAAACCTACGGCCCGCGGGCCGGATTCGGCCCGCAAGGAGGTTCAATCAGGCCGGCAGGACAATTTAAAAGTGAAAAAATTCATAAAAGACATGGAATGACTACTTTTAATAAGGTGCAATTCATGGAGTATCCGCTAGATCTGTTTACTAAATTTTAACATTTCCTAATGTTCTTTGCTATAAATAACCAAAATAAGGAAAGACATTATTTTGGTGATTTATAGCAGAGTATGGTATAATTTTAATGGTGCGGCCCACTTTACATCTACCGAGGCTATATGTGAAATATATATGCCCACAATGTTAAATGAGTTTGACACCCCTGATTTAAAGTGTTCAATCAGTCTGCCATGCATGGTTTTGGAATGTGGGAGGAAACCGGAGTACCCGGAGAAAACCTACGCAGGCCCGGGGAGAACATGCAAACTCCACACAGGGAGCTGGAATTGAACCCGGTACCTCTGTGCTGTGAGGTTGACGCGCTAACCACTGGACCACCGGGCCGCCCTATCATTATTTATTTGAAATTAAAAAAAATGTTAGGGCAGCAGGAAGGGTCAAAAAGTGACTTACTCCTGCAGTTGCGTCTTGAAGCATCTCCGAAATAACCACTTTTGCAGACGCCGCAGTCGGGTCCTTCCGTGTTGTAAAGGCATTTCCTGCACTCACCGATCCGCCGGTCGCACGCGTCAATGTCGGACATGTCTATGTTGTTGTTGCACTGGCACGGCCGGCAGCCTCCCCCGGGATGAGAAGGGTTGCCATAGTAACCGGGAGCACACGCCTCACATCGAGTACCTAAATTGAGAGAGAAACGCAGATCAGTCAGGCCGGAGGAAGTGGTTTTGTTCATCGCGATGTCCATCTCTCCAATTAAAAAGACGATTCGATACGTAGCTGAATTCCTGGAGTGCGATACAATTCGAGGGCGGTACGTTTTAAAGTTCAAAGATTCAATTTGAGAAGTTACAGTTCCGTTCAAGAGACATGCAATAAGTTGCTTGTTGAAATGAGACAATCGTTTTACGTTTTATGTGAATGAACTTGTCAGTACTGTAAATGCGGCATTTAAAGGTCGGTTCTCAAACAAACTCACGAGAATGAATTTACGCAGAGCAGACCAAGTGTCTCTTTGGGAGAACGCAGTAAATGCAGTTAATTTGTACACTAATCAGACAGATAGCTAATTAGCATTACAATAATGTACAGTAGTTGCATCCGGGTATAGCTCGACCGTTTGAATGCCAGTACTCTCAGACTCAACCGTGTGCCACACCGTGATGCGTGACTGGAAAAATACCTGGCATATTTGAGTCTGGCAGAAGGGAGGACAAGAGGAAATTTGAGAAAGAGGGAATGAGAAGGTGGGGAAAGATGAAACGGTCACATTCATAAAGCCTTGGGAGGGGAAAAGATGAAAGTTGGACGCGAGTGGCAAAAGTAAAGGAGTATCAGCTCTTTTGTTGGTTGTAGAGGTGATTTCCAATGTTACAAAGTCAGAGATGAAGAATGAACAGTTCTTCAAACAGAGTTGACATCAATCACAGACTTGCCTCACAAACTCCCCCCCCCCCCCCCAACTACAAAACAAAAAAGGACATCTTGGTCAGATCCTTGAATGGGGGGGGGACATCCACATACAGGTTCAGAAAGTAAGAATGCACGGTTGGAAAGACCAACGATGTACCCCACAAGACCTACAGTATACCGAAACACAAATTGAAGCACAATTTATTTGCGACTGCGGGAAAGAGTCAAACGAACGTCTCATGACGCTTTCGATAAGAAATCTCAATGGGGTACAATTGCATACTGTAACAAGACACATGTAAGCCTCAGAAAGTGGTCAGCTGACATGTTAATAGCAGTGTCCACGGTACTACGTAATGCTCAGCACAGATGCTCAGAAACAAAACTCATTTGTGGAGGCATGTTTGAGCACCTTGGACCACACAGGGTGCGAAAGCAAAGCATGCATGGCCAGGACATGGTGGAAAATAAAGACAGATTTGTGGTGCAGTTGGCAGTGCTGGACGGTCAATTCCAATTTTTTTTTTTTTTTTACTCACGTTTACAAATGGTTAGCCTGGAGCGTTTAACAATCCCTGTACCAGTAATACAGGGGAGGGAGGAAACAACAAAACGTTAGATATTTAAAGTACCGGATTAAAAATGGCCATCATTTGACCTTGCTCTGGAGAGAAAGTGAAACCATAAGTTTAAAATACTAAATCCAGCACTTTGCTTCATGGAATAATTCTGTTCGCTCACTTTAAAAGGTTCCATTTACCATTTCAATGAGCGGAAGACGCTGTCAAAACTATCAAAACTATGGGAGAGCAACTCATCATAAATCCGTTTACCTGTGTATCCCTGGTTACAGTTGCAGACAATTTGCCGGTTACGGTTGTCTTGGTAACAGGATGCTGCAAAATGCCGTCCACTGGTGGGGCCGTCCGGACAGGGGCACGGGCGACACCAGCCGCCAGCTGCTACGCCCAGAATTGGGTTACCATAGTAGCCATTGGCACACCTATAGAAACAGTGAAGTCGAGACGGTCAGAGCATTTGGTAAACTCTGCACTTTGTAAAGACGTGGGAAAAAAAATCGCCATTAACCTTTTCTGGTACAGCGGTCACGACAGTGGACAGTTTATCAGGTTATCAGGTTACAGGGTATCATTATTTGTGCATCGCAACCCGAATAAATTAAACAGGAACAAATTGTCTGGCGACATGTCACAGTAAGACGTCACCTGTCGCACTTGTCTCCTCCGGTGTTGTCCCTACAGTGAATGCACGCGCCGCTCCTCTGGTCACACTCGTCAGCGTGGCCATTGCATTGGCAGGGGCGACAGTTGGGGAAGCCCCAGTGACCTGCCTGGCATCTGTCGCACTGCTGGCCAAACGCTCCGGGGCGACACTGGCACAGCCCGGTGTACTTGTCACATAGCCGAGTGAGCGAGCCTTCCACGCTGCAACCGCAGGCTGCATGGAGAGAGGAGGAAACGGGACGAGTGTGACATGAAAGATGGATATGGATCGATTTTGCATTTCAAGATCTCAAATAAAGAGGACTGAGGTGTGGGATTTTCTGAATGCGTAATAATGAACGCCAGTAGATGGCACTCGTGTACAGTAAATCACACTTTGGTACTGTAATGCAGAAATACTGTAGATGGAAAACGGGTAAAACTATAACCACTTACTAAATGTAGTGCATTTCACAATTGTTTTCATTATTGTATTATGTTGACATTATTAAAAGTTACATCGTAGTTATTGTATAATTATATACTGTAGTACTTCATGGTTAAGTGGAGAATGTACCAGTTATTCATACTCTGGTCACATTTTGGTTTAGTAAGTACGTTAAGTAAGTACATATTTGTTTGTCCAACTCATTTGCTATGTTTATTTTTGATAAAAAAAAACATACATTTTCAAAATAGGAATAACTATGAAAACGTTTCGGGTTATGTCAGAAGTTACCCAGATCCATGTGCAAGGATGCAAAAGATTGCATTTCCTCAAACTTGTAAGGGAAAAGATGGTTATTATTATTTTTTACTCTTTCACACATCATTTTACAGAAGGTATAGAGAACCTTCAAGATTTCTTTCTATTTTATTTTATTGATTCAGACCTGTGAAATTTACAAACATAAATTTTATCCTGCTAAAACAATTCGTGACTAAGTCTGAACATGTTAATTTGGCTTCTATTTCATCTTCGAAAAAAGCTTTTCAAATACAAATTTACTTAAAATGTAACCAGATAACAGTATTAATTTTTTTTTTGAAAAAAATATCTATCTCAGTTGATACATTGGTAACGCAAAACAATACGATTTGATGTCAAAAACGCTAATCGCCCATCAGTAGCCTCCATATAGATCACGAGCAAAATAGAGCCCCAGTTTAAAAAGATCTCTTCTCACCAATGCAGCCTGAGGGTCCAAAACCGTAAGTTCCTGGGGCACACTGTTCGCACCGTCGACCAATCACATTGGGCCTGCAGCGACACTGACCCCCGCGGACATCGCACACTGAGCTGATGGAACCCTGGGGGTCGCAGTTACAAGCTGGAGGGAAACGCAGATTGTAACAATGTGTAACACAGATGACCACAATTGTTGAGTTTTATTAGTGAAAACCCAAGGATGGGTTCACAAAGAAAAAGAAAAAAAGAAAAAAAAGGGGGATTCATGGGTTCATTGTACCATGATTGAATCAAATTAAAAGTGTGTCTCCGTACTCACGCAAAGCCCCGTCGTTAATAACAGCCGACATGCTTGCTATCAGCTTAGCACAGGTGTCAGTCATGGAAGGGTGGGTCACGCTCTTCGACCCCTCGTGGCAGCGGTACCGCTCATAGATCTGTTTCCTGTTGCTGGAAGCCAAGTCCCCGGCGTTGAAGAGCTCCATGGAAGAGTGACGAGGCATCAAGGCAATCTGGAGCGAAGAGGCACGCTCACAAATGTGACCGGGGAACGACGTTGTCGTGTGGAATGAGACAAAAGGAAGGAATCGTCCTCACAGAGTCGATGAGGAGGACGGCGTTGGCCGCTCCATTAAGGACAGCATTGGCGTCCTGATAGCGTCTGAACTCGAAGCGGATGGTATATGTCACACCTCTCTCCAGACACACAGGCTGAGGAGGAACCATGAACCTAAGGATATGTTTCAAAAAAAGAAGATTAAATACTACAGTCATATTGGTTTTTACCCTGAGTGGCATGTGATGTCATTTTCAGTCGACAGTAAGTAGCAAAATGCGTTTTTAAAGGCATTAACTGTATGTGAACAATAATGAAGTTTCCAAATTGATTCTCGAGAAAATAATAACTTTTTACTGTTGAAATTTGCTAAATAAGTTTAGTATCCCTTTAAGTCTGGAAAGTAAATAAGATACTAACTATAGCCAGCAGATGGGAGCATTGCGTCTCTTTTGATCACCACATCAATGCTTGTGAACATGGTGGATTGATGGAAATTCGTAGTTACAAGCAATGATGGAGAGTAAATATTTAAATTTACAAGTAGAAGCGCTTAAATAACGTATATACATACACAAACATACTTGAATGGAACGATGCACACACACGCGACTAAATACTACTATTACTATATAGCGCACAAATATTTTGTCAAATGTAAAAGCACATTTTCATTGCTGCTCTTGGTATTTTATAGTAGAAAAGGATGTTTGATGCGTCACTAAAACAAAAATAATTATCATAAAGTTTATTGTTTTGCATAAAACATATCTTTTCACAAAAAGCTTGTTTTCTGCACTCTTCGGTACAAAATATGTGATTTGATTCAATGAAACCATACTCGAATGCTGATTACAAAAAAAGAATATTGAGAAAAAAGTTGGTAGTTTCTGTTTACATACGCCAATATTTTGTGATCTTAAAAGATCAGTAAGAATGCCATTTTTTTGAAATGTCTGGCATTGAAAGAGTTAGAGCATGATAACATCCTAAATTCCAGATCAATATATACAGTATCCAAAGTACTGAATACTGAAAAGAATGTATGTTGCATAGATAAGAAATCCAAATATAGAGACCCCTGTTTACATTTAAATGTCCTATATTAGTTCTGTCAATCAATGAAATTCTCCTAGCGGAGCTTTTTAGACTACAACAGAAAAATTGAATTACCGGTAGTCTTGCTTGGCCAGACAATGGGGAAATTCCAGTTGTATAGGAGCAAATTTACGTTATTTATTACACCAGCCAATAACAATGAGCACAATAAGCAGCAACAGTATGCCTACTACTGTACATGAATGAATAAATACTACCTATGCCGAAGTGAATATGAAGGGGGGAAAAAAAGTCAGCAAAGCTGTGCGGCAGTCGCAACACTCTACACCATAAATACTTCACACATAAGTAGTTCTGAATGTTTTTCCACCATCCCAAAATTTTGTGGTTGAGTGTGTGCATGTGCGCTAGAGCAACAAACCTGGCTCCAGCAGGCAGGGCGACAACTAGTTTGTCATCATTTGGAATTGTGTTCCCACAGGGGCTGCTGGTTGGAATCGGGCCTGGACGGATGACTGTGATTCGTACTTCTTCCCAGTCCCGGGGCATCTGGAATAGATGAATGTTATGAGCCGATGGATGTCATCTACAAAGTTGATCTTTGTATCAGACAAAAATATTCAGATAGCTGGCCATTACACCAACAGGAAGTAACATTGCACTTTGTGTCAATAAAAGCTTTCAATCATCTGGGAAACATGTTGGAGCGTGTCTGTGGGAATGCCTTTCCATTTGCTCACATAATGCTCACATAAATTTTGAATTAAGATTTAAGGGTAATATATAGCGGCCTGGTGGTTGACTGGTTAGCATGTCGGCCTCACAGTGCAGAGGTGCAGGGTTCAATTCCGGGTCCGGCCTCCCTGTGTGGAGTTTGTAAGTCCTCCCTGTGGCTGTGTGGGTTTTCTCCGGGTACTCCGGTTTCCTCCCACATTCCAAAAACATGCATGGCAGGCTCATGGAACACTGTAAATTGTCCCTAAGTGTGAGTGTGAGCGCGGATGGTTGTTCGTCTCTGTGTGCCCTGCGATTGGCTGGCAACCGGTTCAGGGTGTCCCCTGGCTACTGCCCGGCGACAGCTGGGATAGGCTGAGGCACTCCCCGCGACCCTTGTGAGGATAATGCGGATCAGAATATGGATGAATGGATGGGTAATAGATAATGAACAAACAGATAAATTGATGAGGTGTGTCTAAACACGTTGGTCTTGAAATGCACCCACCTGTGATTCATAGCGAATGAGCAGGTCATATTCCATGGAATAAGGGATGTTGCTGATGATGAACTCGAGAGTGCCACCTTCGGGTATGCGGGCAAACCCGATACCTGTCCATGTGGCTGGACGCCCTTGCTGGTGTTCCCTGGTCTCCAGTGTGCAGCCCTGATAGAAGACGAATATGTTCTGTTGTGTAATTTGATGTGTCATGTCATAGATGTTCCTTCGATCAAAAATCTCACCTGACCCATTTTGGCCAACTCAGCTTCATACAGGAGGTAATCCAGAGCCATGAAGAAATAGCCAGACTCCACCTGTGTACACTGGCGTCCTGTCATGTGACTGCGGCAGCGACACTGTCCGTTATCGATGGAGCACCTATGGAGAACACATGATTTTACATAAAGTACTACTTTTATTCATTTGTTTTATTTTTTTTTTAATTCACAAATCAACTTTAGTCCTAAACCCAGTAGATAAATTGGCCCATATTTCAACGTCAAGAATTGCTGATGAATGAATGACGACAGGCGGCCCGGTAGTCCAGTGGTTAGCACGTCGGCTTCACAGTGCAGAGGTACCGGGTTCGATTCCAGCTCCGGCCTCCCTGTGTGGAGTTTGCATGTTCTCCCCGGGCCTGCGTGGGTTTTCTCCGGGTGCTCCGGTTTCCTCCCACATTCCAAAAACATGCATGGCAGGCTGATTGGATGCTCTAAATTGTCCCTAGGTGTGAGTGTGGGCGTGGATGGTTGTTCGTCTCTGTGTGCCCTGCGATTGGCTGGCAACTGATTCAGGGTGTCCCCCGCCTACTGCCCGTAGACGGCTGGGATAGGCTCCAGCACCCCCCGCGACCCTAGTGAGGATCAAGCGGTTCGGAAAATGGATGGATGGATGGATGAATGACGACAATGTTAATGTATTGTAAATGGATACAGTTATTTAGGATACACTTGATGATACCAACATTCGATCTAACTGAGAAAATGTGGCCAGAATGTACTTACAATGCAATATGTGATTTTTTTTCTTTTTTGCATTAAGTAATTAAAGTGGACATTTAATCGCAGGGAACACAGAGACGAACAACCATCCGCGCTCACACTTACACCTAGAGAAACTTTTTGAGTGTCAATTAGTCTGCCATGCATGTTTTTTGGAATGTGGGAGGAAACCGGAGTACCCGGAGAAAACCCACGCAGCCCCGGGGAGGACATGCAAACACCACACAAGAAGGTCGGCGCTGGAATCTGGTACCTCTGCACTGTGAGGTCGACGCGCTAACCACTCGACCACCGATCTGCCTCTCTCTTCTTTCTCTCTCTCTCTCTCTTGTGCCAAATATATTTGTCATTATCATTCAGCGCCGCCATTTAAATAAGAGGATGTTCAACTCGAGTGCCACAGACAATTTATTAGAATCTGCTCAGTTAACATCACTCACTGGTTATCCAGAGCAGCTCCACTGTCACATTCACAGCCTCGGCAGCCATTCAGGTCAAGACTCAGGCCCCAGTGTTCTGGCTGGGAAAGATAGATAAACAGATAAAACGAGGGCTAGGGACGGAGAGAGGAAATCTTGGCAACTGAAAACATCACCCGTCATTCTCTAAAAGAAGTGTTTGAGTCACACAGATTGAAGCCAACCCCGTAATCTCAAAGACTAACATTCACAGCTTTGTGGTACATCATCACTGTCTGGTTCCTGTTATTTAACATTTTGAGTTGTCTTCTCTTTCAAAAGAGTGGTTGTGTTTTCGATGATGCAGCAACCACATTTAGAAGGCAGCTTCATTGAAGTACTTTAACTCTTTCACACTCAATGATCATTTCTTGTTTTACGTAAATGAATATCCACTTTCAGACCTGACCATTTTTAGGCAGATGGAAACCCACACCAAGTGGACTACCCTAAAATGCCTCAACTAAATTTAGACAGAGAGTCCAGGCAGGAGCTCACATTCCTGCCCACGCTATTCCTGGATGAGTGGGACAAGACGGACAGTGAAAACAAGCTTGAAGAAAGGAAGTCAACAATAATAAGGAGTAACTAATAGTGCAAAACTGAGTCAATGGGATGTGATTTTCATTCAGCAAGTTCAGTAATTAGGGAGCAGAATGCCAGTTGTAAACCGATGACCTTTGTCGGCACGACGGTGAGCGCCTTACCGGACATTGATCACAGCTTCGTCCGGTGACAAGACGCTTGCAGAAGCAGTCGCCACTGACCGCGTCGCACTGGGTGCTGCCCGCCACCGTTCCCCTGTGGTCACACCGGCAAGCTGCGGGAGGAAAAACAGAACCTTTTTTTCAATACTTGTAAAAAAAAAAAAAAAAATTAAATACCATCAGGTCATTCTTCAGATATTTCTGTTGTTCTTTTTTTTTTTTTTGCGCATTCCAAAGCACGTCTGCATAGGAATCACAAAACTCAGAACTGAAAGGAGTGTATTATGGTTAGTTACATAAATAAATAAACAAACAAACAAACAAACAAGGGCTGCCCGGTGGTCCAGTGGTTCGCGCGTTGACTTCACAGTGCAGAGGTACCGGGTTCGATTCCAGCTCCGGCCGCAGTTTGCATGTTCTCCCAGTGCCTGCGTGGGTTTTCTCCGGGTACTCCGGTTTCCTCCCACATTCCAAAAAACATGCATGGCAGGCTGCTTGAACACTCCAAATTGTTCCTAGGTGTGAATGTGAACGCGAATGGTTGTTCGTCTCTGTGAGCCCTGCGATTGGCTGGCAACCAGTTCAGCGTGTCCCCCGCCTACTACCCGAAGACCGCTGGGATAGGCTCCAGCACCCCCCGTGACCCTTATGACGATTAAGCGGATCGGAAAATGAATGAATAAATAAATAACAGGGCGGCTAAATGGGTCTGCCTTACTGATTTGAGGTCCAAAGACTAATGTTAAAATGCATGCAGCAATTCACGGCAGTAAAAGGTTTAAATTGTAAGTGAAAGTTCAATTGAAGAAATGGGCTTGACTAAATTGACTTTGGCTTCCATGACGGGAAACAAGCACAACTTCAAAAGCATGTGGATGAGGTCAATGTAACACTTGTGCGTACTCACGCTGGCAGCCCTCAGGGTTGTCGGCACTGAGGCCAAAGTAGCCCGTCCGACACTTGTCACAGCGTTGGCCCTCGACGTTGGCCTTGCAGCGACACTGACCGGCCACCATGCCCAACGTCGGCGCTGTGTGACTGTCACACATGCCTCCATTCTCGGAACCTTCCGGATCACAGTCACAAGCTGGGGGAGGCACAATGGGATGGGTTTAAGGATGATCTGCGATGATCTTTAGGACTTGTACATGCTCACATATTGCCATTTGCTATTGGCTATTGTCTGATCAGATATGCAGACATTGCACTCACCTATGCAGACCCTAGGGTCCCGGATGTCTCTGAACGGTTCTTTGTAGTAAAAAGGTTTGCACAATTCACAGTTTCGGCCCATCGTGTTGTGCAGACAGTCATCGCACACGCCTCCGCTGACATTGCCCGTGGCCAAATATACCGCCATGTCAAAATGGCAGACTGATGAGTGGCTATTGCAATTGCACTCTGAAAAACGAACAAACACCCTCGTCAGGCTAAAGGCACACACCTCGGAAAATGTTGTCAATCTAAGGCAATGCTCAATAATTTTTAAAACATGGAATGATTACGAGGCTTCATCATTTACTTGATGCATTTTTCACCTGACTTAGAATCCTTACTCGCCTCGTGTCACATTCATCTTCTTTTTTTAAATGTGAATTTTTACAAGGCAAAGTATTTGCGAGTATTGGATTTTACAGATTTTTATTTGGGGTGGATGGTGTAATTTAAGTGATATTGCTCTTAGACTATAACTAAAGAAAGGCTTTGGCAGGAAGTCATGTACAGGTTATAGCAAATGGCTTCTGCGTTAAAGGGCTATGCTCTTTCTGGTGTGAGTTCAATCCCAGAGCTGGATGAATAGTTTACTTTGAGATGATACCTTTCGAAATTCAAATATCATGGAATAATTTAGTTCAAAATCAACAGAACCTTATTCATACAGCACTGCACAACAACCGCAGCTGTAGGAAAGCGCTGTGCATTTAGTCTTCTTTTTTTATATGCTGTGTAAAATGTAAAAAAAAAGTGCTCATTGCTATGGTTTTGCAACGCTGTCCTTTAAAATATAAAATAAGTATTTTGAATAGAATTCTCTTTTGATGTACAAAAGCACCAAATTGCGATTCGAAAATTGGGAGAAAAAAAAGCTGAACCCCTTTACAAACAACTGTATGAGAATGAAGAATGAAGAATGTCATATACATTCAAATGAAATATAATAAATAAAAGACATACTATTTTATTTCACCATAACACAATTGAAATTGTTCCAAATGAAAAGGTTCTTGTACTTTCCACGCCACTGATTTCAGAGGTGAATCTTAATCTTCAGTATTTCAGTGGTGGACTCACTTTTGCATGCGTTGGTGTTGCGGCCCTCGGCGGGTCTCCATGGCATGTCGTTGTAGAAGTCCTCACAGTGCTCACAGTTCAAACCTTTCGTGTTGTGATTACACACACATTTGCCGTGAACCTGCAATCACCGATTGAGGGAGCGTTAGGACTCATTCTGAGAGACATGTCGATTTTAGAAGGCAAAAAACCAAATCCGTTTGTTCGGCGAATGCGCACCATTCCTTCTATATCATCCCTGATGCCGTCGATTGGGGCGCACTCCGAGGCGTGGCCATAGCAAAAGCAATTTCCACGCACAACCAGCTCGTACATAGCGTAGTAATACTTTTCTTTGATTTCAGGTCTGGGATCCAGCAGGTTGTCTCCCAGTGTGTGAAGTTTGGTGAAATTTACCCTCAAGTTTGTGATTTTCAGCTGGTCTGTTGAGCAAAAACAAAATGGAGATGACATTATAGTTCAATTAAACTGGGCATGGAACTGTACTCTAGTGTTTGTCAAGGTGGTGATAAACAAGCCGAAAAAGTCCCTATTGGGCGACGATACCATGCACACGAGTGAGTACACAACAACCCCCGCTGGAGGAGGTGAGGGCAAACAGAGCATGACGGAGCTGAGTACGTGGCATTCGCACCAAAAAAGTTAAGGATCTGATTTGTCCTTTGAACTAGTTAGTTCACTTAAAGTGTGGGAGAACTGACTTGAAATACCGAATGACGTGAAATTTCCTCCCCCGTGTCAGCACCATGTCTGACCACAGTGTATAAAAAGAAATTGTTGATATGTAATAATCCATTTAGGGTCTGCAAAGCAAGCAAGAGAATATTTACATTCTGTATGGAAAACATGGGATGTAAAATACAGTATAAATATTAAGACAATACGGATTTGTTCTTCCACACCAAACCTTGCTTTAGACCAGGGGTCTCAAACTCAATTGGGGGCCGCTGGAGCTAGGGGCACAGTTATTGATTGGTTGAAGGTCAGAAACCATGTGTTTGTGGTGGCCGTTTAATATGAAATAAAATAAATTTAAAAAATTAATAACCTTTGAAAAGTTTGGCCAGCGGCTAGCACGGAGCTAACGCTAACACGGACATGTACACATAAAACTTCGCTTGTGTGTATGTAATCGTGCTAGCTCCGTGTTAGCGTCTTGGCACTCATTTTCGCTGTTCTTGTGCGTGTGTAACGTCAGGTCTGGTTTTTCGGCGCACCCGGCTCTGGTGACAGCCACAGTGGTGTGTTGTTTATCTGTTTAAATGTGTATTCAGCAGCACTAACGAAGGCAGTTGTTTCCATCCGTGTTTTACATGTGTATTTAAGCTGGTGTGGGGCACTGTAGGCAGAAGTCACATTGGGCTTTCGCCCCGGTGTTCCGAAGCTGTCCGCCTTCGAATGAGAGACCAAACTATGTAGCATGGTGGTAGTGCTAACGCATACAGCATCCATATCAAACTAGCGTAGGCCGCAGTAACCTTAAACTTTCATATCAAGGCGGGGGCCTCAAACTAGCATCCTGCGGGTCGCATTTGGCCCGCGGGCCGCAAGTTGGAGACCCAAACTTTAGACATTTTTATTATCTAATGGAGATAACACAGTACTTTACTGTCCTTTTGACAAGAGGGTTTGAGCAACAATAAGTTGAAGGTTGTTTTTTTTTTTTTTTTCATATAATCTTTGCTGAAGCGAAAAGCTCTTACCCAGCTGACAGTTCCGGCTGTCGTTTCAGCCTTCGTCGGAGCTGTCACTGCTTCCTTGTTACGTATCTTAAAAACAGCTGTCCGGGTCGGGAACCCTTCAAAATAAGACTCCCCAACCCAGTCAAGGTTGCGCTCCAACCCTTTGTCGCCGTTGAAGCAATATGTCCCAGGTGTATGGGAGCAAAAAGCCCCCTCTTCCCTGATGATGGTGCCACTTGGTGATGGTGCCTTATTTCAATTGCCTCCTTGAACCATCTTTTGAATTGATTGCTTTCTGATATGATGACTTTGCCCTTCTCCCAGTCCATGATGCGATTATTTTATCTGCAGTGAGTGCACTGTTATGGCTAACTTCTTGTTTTCCTGTTCTGATTTTTGCTTTTCTGTTCTAGTACACTATAAGATTATACCCCTAATTAAACCAATCAGCAGACAAGATGAATGTCACAGCGCTGGTTTTGAGCAATGCCAGGCCCAAAGTGATACATGAACTAACCTGCAGAGTGAGTCAATTTTCGGCTTGAGAGGAAGGTTAGGAGTCATCACTTGGGTCACTTAATTGCAGATAAATATTGTACGAGAAGACAAATGCAGCTCATGCATTGAACTTGAATATCCTGTTTTAGGGGAGAAACTCCCATGTTGCGGACGGCGTTAACATGAGGTCCAAGACAATTACTCTTTGTGGGGCACAAACAACTGATTTTGCCATGTATGCACAAAGGCATGGTTCACACAGCCAGGAAGCGCAGATGTCATGTGGTGCAGATGGGTCAAAAGAACTCCTTATGTTGCTTCCAAGTTGGTTGACGTCTGATTGATGGTGATTTCAGCTGTGTTCACTCAACCAACCATCTGGGATTAGAAATCATTTATAATTTCGTACCAGAAGAGACATTTGGCAGGGAAGGAGAGAGAAAAAGGATGAGCGGCTAAGACAGGATGTCACAGTGTGTCTCGCCAGCTATCTTATGTCAGACAGTGTTTGATCATGTTCATGCTTCGACATGTAACAATGAGCAATTGGTGGAAATTTGATGAATTTGATAACATCTGAAAGCGGCCCAGAGGGAGACCTACTCTGGATGTTTGGGCTGTATGGATCCTCAATCCTGATGGCTGGATCCAACACCCTGTAGATGACCTAGACCAGGAACAAACATTTCATGCACAATTTACGACCAAAGTTGGAAACAGTAAACATAAACTTTTTAAAATGAACAATTTTGAAGGATGGCTGTTTGAAAGTGATCTATAAATACAGTTGAGTTGAGTATTTTGATAGTCAGTCTATGAGTTCATGAAAAATGAGATTTTTTTTTTATAAGGTCACAGCTATCCGAATATAAGCAAATCCCAATTAAAAATTATAACAAATGAAATCCAGTGTGATTCCTTACTCACTTCTCCCTCTGTGGATGGCTCGATGTCGGAATAACGCGATTCGCAGATAACATCGTTGATGCTGTGCAGAGCACCCTGGGATACACCAGGGAAGTTGGCGGCGCAGTCATGGGAAAAATAACGGTAGATCTGCCACGTGCGACCAAAATCGGCCGAACGCTCAATCAGCAAGGCTGCTGGACGGAATGTCTGCCAGAAAAAAAAAAAAAAAAGAGAAAGAAAATCACATGCACTTTGATTTTTATTTTTATGTATTTATTTTGGGGGAATGGGGTGCAAAGTATTTTGAAGTTACCTTGAAAGTCATAATGAGGTGAGTGAAATGAAACTCCGCCTCCAGGTCCAATTGGATATTTACATTGGACTTTCCTGCAACACATAAGTGTCTCAATTTAGTATCAGCGCAGAGATTGTAGTCATTTCATGCAGTATTTGTATCTATTTTTCAGAAAATCCTTCTAACCGTTCACCGATTAGTGCCTCGATAACGATATCCTGTCAGAAGATCAACCTTTAACATTTAAAAAGGTGGAGACGTTTCTGGAACGATGTCTATCATGAGGAGACCCAGGGCTGGGGCTGCAAGGGTCCATTAGTTGCTGTTTGCACCTTTAATGACCCCCAAATTGTGTGCCAATCCGGTGAAAGGATAATAAGAATTTCCCATTACCACAATTATATATTTTAAGAGTGTGGCAGAGCACGGGGGTCATCAACCTTTTCGAAATTGAAAGCTACTTCTTGGGTACTGATGAATTTGGAGGGCTACCATTTTGGACACACAGTTCCGAAATAAATTTGCTAAAAATCCCTTTTTAATAATA
The DNA here is from genome assembly GCF_054856545.1 of Hippocampus guttulatus. NCBI lineage: Eukaryota > Metazoa > Chordata > Actinopteri > Syngnathiformes > Syngnathidae > Hippocampus > Hippocampus guttulatus. Next base: position 9,865,038 of record NC_141261.1, on the reverse strand, counting down.
AATTATTAATATTCATCACCAGTGTGAATATATTCATCAAGCTTCTCCTGGTTGTCCAAATGTTATCTTAAATCTGGTGAACGTAAAAATTCATTCTTGCCACAGTTCACTTGACTAAAGATTATCCCCCCCGGACGGTCTACAATGAAAGGTGAATCATACTCAGCCTCTAATCAACACGGCTGACAAGCACAGGAAAAGGAAAAGTCGGAAAAGGAAGGAGGAAGGGTGTGACACTGCTCCATGGAGGGTAAAAGGTGGATAGAGAGAGAGAGAGAGAGAGAGAGAGAGAGAGAGAGAGAGAGAGAGAGAGAGAGAGAGAGAGAAAGAATTCCATTTTAATGTACATATTCAGTTTTAATGGAAAATATGCGCACAGAGGATAATGCCCCCCCCTTTCCAGCCCCTCCCCCCTGCAAGTATGCATACTAACACAGTAAATGACCTTTCAAGCCAGTGAGTGAAACCACTATAGACATGGAAAAGCCGCCACGTTGTCATGGAGATGCAAAAGCATCTGTGACTAAAAATAACCACAGTTCTTCTCTTTCCTCCTCTGTGCGATTCTGTTTTATTCCGGCTCGGGTGATGGTGCCATACGGCTGGGGACAATGCGGTACCGTTTTCGGACTGCCACCATGACTTCTTGCGATGAGGCTTGAAGGCGGTGATCACGTTCTCTATGCGGTGATTGATGGTGTTGTAGACGGGGTCGTAAGGCCGTCTGGAATCACAGTCGAAACATTTCTTCTCCTCCTGCATTGAGGTTGAAGGGTCGAAAGGTGAGAGCAAGCCACAAAAAAAAAAAAAAAAAAAGAAAAAAAACTCAGACAAAAATGACATGGCGTCATATCGACCAGTATTTTTTCTATGAGGTAGAAGTTACGAAAGGTATTTATGAAGTATGTCTCTCTCAAACTTTAAAGTTTGCTCAACCGTGTGAGTGAGAATAATGCTCTTGAGTCCTCCTAATCGTGATATATATTTGTGAAATGTCTATTCCAGACAAAATCACGCACCCGAACTCACCTGCAGGTGACTGACAATGCAGTAGGGCTCCTTCCTCCTCATGCCGCACGTGGATGAGGCCTTCAGGTTCTTCTCTCGTCCAACCAGCAGGTCCCCCGTTGCCGGGTAACAGCTGCCATGGGAACATCCGTGGTTGCGGTCGGGATCCTGGCCGGCAGCTGTAGCCAAGACTGAAGGTAGATGAGAGGGACGGCGGCAGGAAATGAATCACAGTGCACAGGAAGCAGCAGAGCAGAACATGATTGCCGGATAGCAGCACAATCCACCTTTTTAATACGACTGACTTTTTTTTTTCTAAGAAACTCTTTTCATGGAAATCTATACACTTAAAAAAAAAAGGCTGGACATTTTAATGAATTTTTTGGGGGGGCATAACTGGTGAATCCTGTTGAACTTGAATACCAATCACTGATGATGTCGTGGTAACCTTGCCTGATTTCAGTATGTGCTCTGAGATTGCCTAGCGACCAGTCCAGGGTGTAGTTTGCCTTTTGCCCAAAGTCAGCTGGGATAAGCTCCAGCTCATCCGCATCCCTGAACAGGATAAGCCGTATAGAAAACGGATGGATTGATTTTTATGAACGATGTAAATGTGCAAATTGCAATTAAGATGACATATTTCAATTGAACACGTTGAGACGCTGATATCGTTATTGAACCTGATCATCTTTTGTGCTTATGTAGGATCAACGTTGGGTCATTTATTTCCAAAATGTGAAGCTATAGTAAACATACATTTACCGTATACCGTATGTAATGCCTCACCTGTCAGAGTTACAACAAAAGGACAACTTTACAACGTTATTTTTGTGATTGCATTACACGCTAATTCCAATACTGTTCAGGATTTTATGACACCAATCCTGCAACTGAAAGCAGCTTCACCTCCTCTTTTTTTTGTTTAATTTTGCAGGTGACAAATGTTTGGGCCTATTTTTACATAAGAGAAGGAGAGCGATGGTGTGACACACTACTGTAAGCACGGCAGTGTGACTGCACCGTCGTGCTATGCGCGGGATTAAGTTAAAATAAAACCTTTCAGACTTTTGTGACAACCCGAAGCAGGCGGCTGACGTTTTTTTTCTAATCTGTCTCCATGCTACAGGCACAAGTTTGACTGCATGATGTTATGAGGGAAATTTGCGAGAGTAGAGTGGAGACCCATGGGTCGTTCTGTCAAGTCTACAGCAAGTCCGCAGCAGGTGGTTCTAATCCTTGCTCCATTATGCGACCATTCTCAATGGAAATATGCTACAGTCGAAGCTTGAAGGGATCAAATATCATCAAGAGAAACGAATACATAGATGATGGCGAAAATGAGACCTCTGGGCAGTTGTTACCACATAAAGAAGTCATTTTTAAAGAGACGAAACGGACCCAAATTGGCACTCAGAGGAGCACAGACCTCCATGTCTAAATTGTGTTATTCATGCATCAGTGTCTTAGAAACTAACACAATGGTTAAAAAAATAAAGTAAAAAAGGAGGAGGGAGGGGCTGTGTTCTGGACAAGGATAAGGCACAATAATCAGATAATTAGAGATTGATCGATTGAGTGAGTGTTGATTAATTGCGGATGCCCCCCCGCCCCCGCCCCCTCAGAGTGGATGCCTGGTGATGTCTCCCTCACCCACCACCGAGCCCACTTTCTGTAGATTCCCCATGACACAACTCCTTAGCGAAGAATCACTTGGCAATACAAAACTGATATGGAAACATTAGAATATGCAGAGATATTCTCTAAAATAATAACTAGAAAATGCAATTTCTGTTGAAATTGTGTGTGAATACCGACAAGCTAGCACTGAAGTGAAAAGTAGTACTTTATTTGTTGAAATGTTCAGTCGGAAATGGAGAATGTTACAATGATGGGTTGTTGCTGAAATGCTAACAGTTAGTATCCTAAAATAGACAACACGCTCAGGCGAAAAAGGTTTGAGATGTTGCCCTGTATTACAGTACTATTTCTAGTTAGAACTGATAAAATGCTAAGATGCTATTAATTGACATGCTAACATATTGTAAAATAGAAACTTGAATGGATAAAAATAATTTTCCCTTTTTCTGGTACTACTGAGGAAATGCTATTATGCTAACTGTTGGTATGAGACGTGACATAATCATGACCTATGGAAACAACGCGCGAACGTCTGGAATGAGTTCATCAGTTTAACGCTAGAATAGTTTGAATTGGTTTCGAGAGGATTAGAAAAATGTGGAAATATCTCAATCAGCAAACGTCATTGGAAATTTGTGTCAAATCAGCTTTCATAATATCCACTCAAATACCAAACGCGGTTTATCCCACCCCAAAGTTAAGAGTCTGGGTGTCGTCCTCGACAGCACGCTAGCTAATCCAAGATCACCTCAGTGTTGTTACTTGACCAAACAATTTTCATCCATCCATTCATAAATTTTTTGATCCGCTTTATCCTCACAAGTGTCGCGGGGCATGCTGGAGCCTATCCCAGCTGTCTTCGGGCAGTAGGCGGGGGACACCCTGAACCGGTTGCCAGCCAATCGCACGGCACGAACAACCATCCGCGGTCACACTCACATCTATGGACAATTTGGAGTGTTCAATCAGCATGCATGTCAACCTGCCATGCATGTTTTTTGGAATGTGGGAGGAAACCGGAGTACCCAGAGAAAACCCACGCAGGCACAGGGAGAACATGCAAACTCCACACAGGAAGGCCGGAGCTGGAATCGAACCCGGTACCTCTGCGCTGTGAGGTCGACGCGCTAATGACTGGACCACCGGGCCGCAGTGACTATTTCCCACACACCAAAAGCAATTCTTGTTCACTCTCAGATTATATCCTACATGGAGTGCGACAATTGTAAAACCGACACCATCCAGGAATCCCTCCTATTCTCATGCAGCATCACTAGCTCCCGCTAAACTATCAAAAGCATCGCTTCCAAGCTCAAACTTCTTTTAATGTTTTACACTCTTGCATGACAACAATTGAAGCCAACTGCCGTAAGCAGGGCTGAAATTGACATAAATTAATTGAAAATGTATGCTTGGTGGTCGACCAGATGATCCATCTGATTGAAAAATCTTCACTGTCGTTTAAGAGTCACTCCGAACATACTGTACTAAAATGAGTTGTATCGAAACCGATTCCACTCAGAAGCTGGAATCTAATTTGAGAGTTGGAATGGGTCAACTCTCTTTCCTTCCTCGGAGCAGGTTCCACCCTCCCACAAAGCTCTGAAATCAGCGGGGGAATACGTAATCTGCTGAACAGATTTATAAATGGCACGGAGCCTCCTGGATGGAAGTAATTACCAACAAAAGCAGTGAGTGATACGAGTCGAGCCAGAGGTGCACCACTCCACTTATCTTTTATCTGACAGTTCGGAAGTGAGTCGACATCTGCTCCGCAAATAACAGATATACACACACACACACACACACACACACACACACACACACACACACACACACACACACACACACACACACACACACTCAAATGATTTTGTGTGTGTGTGTGTGTGTGTGTGCAAAGAAGCAGAGAGAGAATAAGGGGGAGTGAAACAGACGTATACTGTATCTTGTCACATTTATCTCTCTACGTGTCTGTCTGTGATTGTGTAAACCTTTCACGGTTTCCGTGTCTCACTTTTGACGTGAAAAAGTCCTTTCATGAATGATCAGTTGTGTACATTTTGCAAATCCTAGCCCCCCACTGTTTTCCAGTAAAGGACAGACAAGTTTTCCATGCTAGAGATTGGATGTTCTTTTTTACCCCCCTTTGGTTGATTTTTAAAAAAAATTATTTAGTTTTATCATTCTCATAATCATGCTGAGGGAATTTTTATTGACACCGCTGTATATGTTCCATTTATTTTCAATGAAATGGTTTTGCGTCCCTTTAAACTGGTAACTAGCTTTTGCGACAGCAAATTGAGGTATTAAATTAAGAATTTAAGTGTTCCTTTCCGAACAGAAAAAGAACAAGACGAAGAAAAAAAAAACTTTAGAGTATGAGTTCCTGATTTGGATAATTTTCAAATTCAGTCTGAATTTGATGTCATTAGCATCTTCTTATTTTTTTTGTATTACTTAAATGCAATGGTTTTTGCACTCTTCTCTCAAAACAAGTATTTATCAAATTACCGTAGACAACTATGTGGGGAAAAATGGCTTTGACGTTTAGCTCAGAATCAGCGCGAGTGTGAACATTGGAAATGAAAGGTCACAGGGAAGTGCTTTGGATTAAATACAGTACGGCAGGTTATCTTTCCTCCCCCTTCTGCACCCATACATGGAGAGAGAAGGCACGGAGGAATGCTGGATGACAGCTGAGCAAGGAGCCGCCGTGTCTGTGTATGAGAGGCTCGAAGATCACTCGCCGCTGCTGTCAATTAGACCGCAAGAGCAGGAAATACACTATTAGCGCTGTCACACTGCTGTGGACTACTTTTTAATACAGGCAATTAATCATGAAAGGGGAATTCAAGTCAAATAAATCTTTACGATATGTTCTGTGCCTTGTAATTGTGGAATGTGAATTAAGTCGCAAAGTCCACCTGTTTTCACCCATCGCTGTCTACTGAAAATGACATCACAGTACCTAAGGGCTCAGGTAACGCCCATCGCGGCTGACATGATTTCTCGGTTTGGTCATGTGACACTTGTAGGCTGAGCCCTGAAGCATAGTGATGTCATTTTCAGTGCACAACAAGTGGCAGTAACAAGGTAAAACGTCAGACCCCTGAGACGGATTTATCCGTTTGATTCATGTTCCGCACACACAATATTAATGCCGTGTTTCGGCAAATGAGCGTGCAGTGCTTTTCTACGAGGAAGCATTCCATGTTCAACCCTTTCATGGACCCTGTAACCTGATAACATGATAAGATGCCCACTGTCGTAACCGCTGTCCCTGGAAGGGTTAAGTCATTTCGTGAACAAAGTGAAGTCTAGCTACTAAGACGAGAGACAGACCCTCTCTCAAATCCACCATTACCTCAGGATGAATGAAGACAAAAAAAAAACTCCCTTTGACACACGTCCAACTTATATCTAGTTGCAGATGCACCCCATATTTAGTTCAACTCTCAATCCATCTGCATGACAACAAAGTACAGCTACCGTGTGGATGGTTGCAATTCATTCACAAAAGAAAGCAACGAAGCAGGAAAACTGTCACTCAGACGGGATGGCAAAGGGGGATTTGGAGAGGGGCGTGTCCTGGAGAGGAAGTGGCATCATCATGACACATTTCGAGAGGTCTGGCTAAACCCCGAGAATGGAAAAGACAAACTATGTACTATGTACCATCAAGTAAACAATGTCTGCAACTAAACTGTAATTAAAGGGTTACAATAAGGTGGGCATCTAATGAAGGTAAATGATGGCAGAGAACAGAAAAAGACCTCGATTGATCTTCTAGCTGCAGATTTGCCGTCAGGTAACAGAGAAAAGTCAACATCCTTCTCCTGGCTAATTAACACACGTGCTCACTGCGTGTATCTTCTATTTGCTCAGCACTTAGCGAAAGGATGACCGAGTCCCTAACAAACAACCGGCTGCTCTCCTCCACTCCTCCTCATCACAATCCCGCCTGGATACCGCATCCCTCTAAGCAGCTTGCACTCCTCCTTTCTTCCTTGCTGTTTACTCATTTCTGTCATCATCATTGCGCAAGCGGCGTGTAAAGTATTATATTCCATCCCACTACTCACAGGACATCGGCAGGTTACATACTCGGAAAAACAGGACGGACAGCGGCTGTCAACAGTCATTCAACCGACCCGGAAAAGACGAGCCGTTCAGGAAAAAAAAATCACGAAATACTCCCGAGATTCCCAATGGCCACCATGCCCCTTATAGTCTTACAAAGTGTGTTTAGCATTGACTCCCACTTCTATCCCCCACGTGTTCAAGAAGAAATTGTTGCATCCTACTGCAACACCAATGAAGTTTATTAAAAAAATAATAAAATAAAAATATCAAGTGCATTTTAACTTGACCAATATATTTATGGTTGCTGTCGTCTGTGTTTTTTTCACGAGATCTGTTGTTTCAATGTGCACAAATTGCAATAAGTTTTCCATCCCAGTTCGAGATTATGACACGTACTTTAACAGAGGGCCCTTTCGAAAGGCTTCCACAGCAGCCGAGCATCGCTTAGTACCCTGACATGCAAACAAAAGATTCATTTGTCCGTTTGGACCATTCGTGTACCTTTTGTGAATCTGAACAGGACTTATTTTTACCGAGGAGTTCAACTTGGAACCCTATGGGGTAAATCACAAAAATTTGTACTCGAGAGAGCCTACCGAACCCAACCAGTTCATATGCACAATCACCGAACCTTTCATGAGTGAAAAATAAAAAGATGTTTTTTTTTTTTTTTTTTTTACAAATTCAAGACATTAAAAAAAAACGCATGTATTAAAAAGACAAAAAAAGTAAACACAATTAGGATCAATATAAAGGATACGTTTTTTAATTGTGCACAAAATGAACCAGCCAGTGATGGCTAAGCGGGCGTGTCATTAATTAACCTCCATGGCAGAGGCTCCGTCGAACCCCTGAGACTGCTTCACCGAACCCATAAGGTTCGATCGAACCCAGGTTAAGAACCACTGCACTAAAGAAATGGCAAAATTCACTATGTTGGCAACAGTGCCTACGCTCTTGTCACCGAGCTCCTCTCTGGTTGCAGCCTCATTGTTAGTGGAAGCAGTTTTCATCAACATGTGACGATAAACATTTACAGTATTTCATATGAATTTGATTAAGAACCCTTCTTTTAACCCTTTCATGCACAGTGTCACCCGATAACATGATAACCTGTCCACTGTAGTGACTGCTGTCCCTGAAAGGGTTCATTTGTTTGAAACATTATACAAATATATTCTTTGGAAAGAATTTCAGGGTGAACAATTGGATTTAATTGCAGGTAGGATAAAGAGGGTGCCCGTGGAAAAATGTCTCACTTGTAAGGGGTCCCTGAACCCCTGTTCTAGAAGGGTGCTAGCGTGAAAGTGCTCGAAGAGAACGCTTGGCTGCAAATGCGCGAAAGGCGAAAAAAGCGGGCTTGACGTTGATCATGTGCATTCGGAGGGCCGCGCTCCTCTGCCCACCTGTTGCGGATGATACAACATGCTTCTCCTTTCAGACGTCTCGCCCACGACACGGGAATGCGCTTTGCGTCTTCCAGCTGTCTCCATGCGCCTGCTAATCTGACACGGTGTGTCACGGCAGCATCTGGGCCCGCTCACTGAGAGACTATGTTAGACTTCCAGACAGAGTCAAACACTCTCAAATCCAGCAACAGCTGAGGGGAACAACAGTCAACGCCAAGCCAAGAACATTTGGATTGGATGCTTGACTACAGCCAAGCCTGTAGGTCCAGTGCGGTGAGTTAAATTCTGTCATTCAACCCAAATGTTTGGATGAGACACAGTTTAAAGCGCGCAAAACTGCTGGGTTTCAATCACTGTCGTGCAAGACCTCGCTTTTGCAAGCATCAACTTGGCAGTGTTTTGCTTTTTACTGGGCTTTTTTGACTGCAGCTCCAACAAGGGATGCTAAAAGAATTAGAACCTGAGCAGAAGCAGAACGTACACCGGACATTAGGGGACTAGCGTTCAAAGATGACTCCAGCATCACCAGATGTGTTGACACACATCACCAAATTTGTCACATGCAAATACAGAACACTCCCAACAAGTCATAGTTGCATTCATCCCATCACTGAACGTGAAGTGAACCAATGCCGCTTGCACGGACGTCAACCAAATAAACCACGTCACCATCAGTAACTCGCGGACCTCCAAAGGCCATAATATTCCACTCCAACATTCCTTGTAGCTGGCAGTAATGAGCAATATGCATTATTTGTGTTGTGCTGACAACAGACAAAAATGCAAACATTTATGAAAACATTGCTGCTCATCAAACACATGCTAATGAACCAATAACATCACATGACTGACGCACCTAAACTCAACTCAACACATGGGCTACATTTTTTTTCTTTTGGCATTTAGTAGATAATGCAGGCGGAAAGGGTGGGTTGCGCCGTTGTGGGCGTGAACACATCTGGCTTACTTCCTGGACAATGAAAGTGGCTCTTCTTATTCCATTTAAACTCAGTGCAGTCGAGGTGCGATCAAAAATCGAAGAACGCAAATTACATTTATAAGGAATTGCAAACAGACCTCCATGGGTGGAAAATTAGTTAGCCATGGCAACCAAAGATCACTACTGTGAAGAGGGCATTTGGAGACCGCCTTCCACTGCGATCATTCATACCAGTACGGGCGTGACCTCTCACAATGCGGGCAATGGTAATAAAAATGGATTCAATGAATTGATTTCTACATATTGACTAAAATACCATGGCATCAACCACACATACATGTATCAGAGGAGCGCAGGATTTGTCTGCCCGCGGCGCAATCAAATTAATCAAAATCATGTTCCGTCAGCTGCACCAGAACTGAGACCTGCTTTCACTTGGTCGAAAGTATTTTCTACTTTCTGTCACTAAATTGTCAGATGCATGTAAAAGAAAATCCCTCAGTCTGCCAAAACACCCGGCATGGTGTACAATTACGAAAATTAAGTGGCGTCAGTTTTTACGCCGAGCCCATGTGTGCTGTCTACGAAAATAGAGTCCTACGTTGTAAAAAAAAAAAAAAAGTGCTTATTAAGAGCGTTGAAGGCCATGAAATGAAAGTGATTAGGATGATCGTATCTCAAAAGGACCAGCTACTGACCACAGACTAAAGAGAGCAGATGACGAGGCACACATGGCCGGCAGATGTTGGCTTCGGCTTTTCGGTCAACGGCGCTTGCAGGTTGGCTTCACTGTCCGTGCTAATTAGAGGCCTGATGACCAAAATGTGGTGCGGCTGAGAGGAGACAGCTCAGAGAAAACCCACAGTACATCAGGGACTTGTCAAAGTTTATTTGGAGTCTGTTTGTTGGGAAGTCCTTTTTTTAATGTAGTTAAAAAAAAAAAAAAACTAAAGCAAAATTTAGAACAACCGTCAAGCTACGATAATTATTCTTAATGCTTAAAATGTTCTACCAAATAAGTGAAACAAAGCCGTTTTTTCCCTCCAAAAATATATTTTCTTACATTACGTCATGCAAGGTAAAACAACACTGACCTCATCCAATTCTATATGTCAGTCAATTTTTACCCATTACAGCCGGAGAAAACGGGCAACATTATTTTTCAATCTGTTTTATTTAATGTTTTCTCATGAGAATTTAGTAAGATGTGCGACCAAAAAAAAAAAAAAAAAAAGATACAGCTGCATAGTTTGGCCACAAAAGCACTTTTTTGGCCATCATTTCGTAGGACTTAGTATTAGGGCACGGCATTAATTTTCACATCACTAATTCATGAGACGGCAGCAGGTTGAACTCGTGGTTAGCATGTCTGCCTCAGTCGAGAAGTTCTTTGCTCAGATCTTGGCTCAGGTCTGACTGTGCGGAGTTGTTCTGTTCCAGATTTCAGAAAGACCCACATTTGGGTAATAGATTCAAATATGATTGTGAATGGTTGTTTATCCACATTTAAATGTGCGCAATGATTTACCTCACTTCTTGCCCAAAGTTGCAAGAAGCTCACGCTCACATGTTTACTCGCATGAATTTATTATCCTTCATAACGTGCAGGCATCTGCCAAGGTTTAAACGCTGGTCAAGTGTGAGACTGAGATGAGTAACACACAACTGTGAAGCCGGCGAAAAAGGCCAAGTAAGTTGAGCTAAATACTGTTCGGATCAAGTCTTGAAGGAGGCGGTAATGAGAAATAAATGTTTGACAACGGCCATCCATCCAAGGAGGGGAAAAGACTAAGGAGGCGTGTCATTGGACTTAAAAAAAAATCAATAAAATAAATAAAAATAAAAACATTGAGATATGCAAAAAAATAAAATAAAATTGGGGGGTTTGATCAAATCTAAGCATTTCGCCAGACCAACATAGGAAACGGCAGCAAGGCTACTGTCGATTTGCTCTTTTCATTATAACCGTCACAGCAAACCGAAAAAGCAATCTCGAGCGCCAACACACTTGAATGACCATCGATGGATTCATGAACGGGGATGGAGGATACGACTTCCGAGTAGATGTTACACTACACTGTTAGAATAAATATCACAGGGGTGCTCGGGAATTCTAATGTCAATATCATGCAAATATAGATGACCTCGAACATACGTGACAGCTGGCTCATGTTTACAAGCTTTGTCCAGTGTGTGTGTGTGTGTGTGTGTGTGTGTGTGTGTGTGTATGTGTGTGAGAGAGTGAGAGATCCAATTCCCTCCTGACAATATCGCAATGCAATTGCACCTTCTCTGAAATGAGATAATTAGAATTCTCAAGTTGCCAAGGTGTTTAAGAGGGCTGTTTTACGCAGCCTGTCATTACCATTAGGCTGGGGGATTTGCGGCAGAAATAAAAGACTCGGAAAATAAAATGTCGAGGGGCACAGAGTGTGGAAATAACATTGAGACTCTTCCAAGAGGAAAAAAAAAAAAGACCAGGACGTTCCGATTTAAAGTAACTACAGGGGCACGTCTCAAATCGAAAGTTGACACTTTTTTTTTGTGATGCCATCATAGATGGCTACCGGTGACATGAGTGAAGAAAATACTGTCATTTGCTTTGCCTGAAATCCTGACGCACACGCACACACACACAGGTACTCAGACTCTCAAATGCACACTTTAAAATTTTCAGATTGTGTAAAGAGAAAAACCGAATTATAATGAGTTCAACACAGGACTGTTTACCGAGCCAATCGATTCTACAAACATTTGGTTGTTTAAATTCCTGATCGATTGCGCTTCAAGAAAACTCCTTTTGGATTTGTCACCCTGCTACCACGAGAAGTCAAATGTTCTCTGGGTTAGAATGTCAAACGCTACCCCCCGCCCCCTGCGCGCCTCCCCGAGTAGGACATCAGTAATCCTTCGGTTCGGCCGCTCGGGCCTTTGTTTTTAATGAGGCCAGATCCATTTCTCATTTCATCCTCCCCCCCACCTTTATCTCCACTTCCACTTTTCAGACAGAAAAGCTCCGACTGACAAAAACCCAACTCATCGAGCCTTTCATAGCAACCAACCTGTTCCCTCTCTCTGCCCTCCCTTTTGCACCCACCCCGAAGGCCAAGCCCCCTTGTTCTTTGTTTCCGAATTCTATCTAAGCCTTTCTTGCTCTTTTTACTTTTCCCTGCCCTTCTCTCTCTCGCCCTCTCTCTCTCTCTCTAGCTGCTGCTTTGTGGGCTTTGCTGCACCATTGTTCTGATATCTACACATTTCCGGAGGCTGTCGCTTACAAAAGGCCACTGAGACACACTCCCAAACTCCCATTGCCTTAAACCCGCCTTCACCTGCGAGCGTTATGCGCGCGCGCACACACACACACACACACACACACACACACACACACACACACACACACACACACACACACACACACACACACACACACACACACACACACACAAATGGCTCGAAGCCGAGAACCCCCATGTCCTTACACACGTCAACGTGCAGGAAAAGTTGAATTAACCAGGATTTGCCTTGCCTCAAATCCACTTTGATGTGCCCTTCACAAACACGAAAGCAAGCCCACACGCACAATACTCACAATACACACACACATTGAAAGTTCAGACCGCGTGCGCACACACACACAAATTCACTCATCCCAGAGAAATGCAAGCGCAGAAAGGGGAAAAGTGACAATGAGGGGACACCAACGGTCTTTTTGTCCAAGTGAAACACACACACGTATATGCACAAAGACGCCAAAACACCAATTAACGTTTGCGACCCCCCGAGGGTTTGGAAATGAGTCCATCCGCCTTGTCCCAAAGTCTTCATCCCCAGCTGTCTGTCATTGTGTCTCATGACGGTGTGGGATGTTTAAACCCCCAAATTCTCCACCGCCATTTCCTTCGTCCGCTTTTCCTCTCAGCTTTTCAAGTGATTCGGGATTCCAAACAAAGCTTGCAATTGTTGCTCAAGGGCACCTCAGCGGAGACTTTGTGACGAATGCTGGGGGCATCCCTTTGCCCACATCCTTATGCTAATTGGGGGTGGGGTGGGGGGCAATCGATTGTGGGGGTCTTTGGTCGCAGGGCACATTCTAAAGCACTCAATCGTGACCTCCGCTCTTCATGTTGTAACAAAAAAAAAAAAAGCACTCCCCACCTTCTTGTGTCTTCCCTCTCAAAGAAAATCACAATTAGAAAACTACATAATTAAATACAAATCATATGGAATATGAGGAACACTTTCACAGCATTGGGACGTGAAGACTGCGACATATCAAAAAGGGTCTGGCTGCTCAATACAACATGAATAATAAAAATATAATCAAAAACTAATTGCGGAATTAATACATAATTACGTGCGTGCGCTTCGCTGCATGTGCCACATGCATGGATCTGGTAACCTAATTGATACTAGCTCAGTGACGGTTGCCTCCGTGTGCGAATTCACAATCAAACTTTCAATCTCTTTTTCTTCTCATGGTGGAATAAGAGTTGCTCGCTCACCTCATCGCGGCCCCCCTCGTTCCAATCCTGGGTCAAAACTCGGTCGTAACGAAGGCCAACTCAGAACTGGCCAATAGTAGAAAATGGAAACCATGCAATAATTGATCATTTTAGTATTTTGACAAAAGCATAAAAGGCCATTGCCATTAGTCAGACCTGGGAACAGTTGTTGATTCTAAATGCAGAACGTGACTCCTTTCAAATGTGAATTGTTCTTGAAACGATGTCTATACTATTTATGAAGTTTGAATGTTGTCAACAGTTGACAACGTTTCTGATGTGAAAAACAAGTCAAGTGGACTTACACACTTTGTAAGAGTCAAGCTTCACTCTACGTCATTTTATCAAAATTAGAGTAGAGGATTTCATGGTTCTTATGTTCGATGATGGTTAACTTATTTTTACACTTGTACAACATCGAGGGCACATTAAAATGTGATTGAAAGCGTTGCCGTACAGTAAAGCGAGTTTTTTAAATGAGGGAAAGAGTTTGATCATTTTGAAGCAGCGTGAGCATCTTTATATCCAAACTAGCTGACGGATTTGCGACGAGGCACGTGCCAAAAATGCCGAGCCCAACAGCAGCAGCACGCTCTAAAAGGCAGACATGCTGGATGGCATCTGACTGACAACAATATTTTGTGAGAACATTCAACCATGAGCCGGTGTCTTGTCTGAAAATGTGTAAATCTGAGAACTGGATTTTTACAAAGCTTTCTTATTTTCTGGATTTAGCAGATATTGATACATTTTCAGCCTTTACGTGCAAAACGTCATGGGACGGACACACACAAACACAATACGTGTGCATTGCGATAGGTATTGTAATTGTGTAGTGGGAGTGTGTTTGCGGATTCAGCTGGGGTGTTTTAAGAGGACCGCAAAGAGGAGGGACGCCACCCACAGAAGGTCTTTGACATCAATCTCAACCAAGCAGCTATTAGACATTAATAGTTCAGCCACACGTAACCGGATAGTCATGATGAATAGTAAGAAAGATTGGCAACACTGACCTTGCAACACCCCCCACATGTGAACATTTTAAGAAACAACCCTCAGTTGAATGCACACTGCTAAAATAATTAGCTGGTGTAAATCCAAAATAACGATTATGGTCCTATTGTTGTAAAGGCAAAATATTTGATCCAGCTCTTTCTTGTATTAGATATGATAAAAAATTCCAAATGGTCATAGAATTATGGCTGGTTAGTGCAAATAAATGATTAAGTGATACTGAAAGCGGAATATAGTTCACTGCAATGTGTTTTATTTGCAAAAGAATTCTTGGAAACGACCCTCATTAATAAGCAAATATTGTACAATGATTGCTTAAAGCACGGGTGTCAAAGTCAAGCCACGGGGGCCAGATCTGGCCCGCCACATGATCTTATGTGGCCAGCGAAAGCCAATCAAACATGGCAACTTCCATGATGCTTGCCAAAATATGTAGCAAAATTTAAAATTCTCATATGTAATAAATAAGAGAGACATTTTCAGCATTTTGTTTTTGCTAAAAACCTCATTACAGTAACTTAAACAATAGTTGCATAAACTGTTATTCTTGACTTCTTTATATGATTTCAGTCACAATGGCCCTCAGAGGGAAATGGTAACTAAAATGTGACCCGTGACGAAAATGGGTTTGACACCCCTGAAAGGATGCCCTGTGATTGACTGGCCACCAGTCCTGGGTGTTTCCCAACACCAAAGCCTATACCCTGGACTGGTTGCAAGTCAATCGCAGGACGCATATTGTAACCGGCAAACAACCACTCAAATCACATTCACACTCATGACCAATTAAGAGTCTTAAATGAACGTGCATCTTTTTGGAATGTGGCGGGCCCACACAGATGTTCCAACCTTAATCTCCTGAGATTGTGAGGCAGATTTACAAACCACGAGGCCAACAAGCTGCCCGTGAATGAACGCTTTGCGAAAATGTCTCTTTTTGTCGACGTTGAGGCAAATGATTTGTCTGTCCAATATTTTTCCGCATACAGAAAACATAACGATGCATGAGGGAAGTGGAGGGAGGATTGGGGCTTTTAGTATTTATTTTATTATTAGGAAAATAAGTTGTTTGAAATGTTTGTCTTTTGTATTTTCGTTTATAAAAATACAAATTCATATGATGAAGTAATTATTAACTGAGGGCCGCATAGGGGGTAAAAAAGGATGTGAGGGGACACGAAAAATAACTTCCATTTACAGTTTGCCGAGGAAAACATTTAACTGAAAATTATATTTATCTTCACTTTTTAGTTCCAAGACTGGGCCAATAGAAAAACAAGTTGTCAATGGTGCCCTTGCCAGACTTTGAATCCCTGAAAATGAATTATCAAAAAGACAAACGGTGACTCTAAAGTGGCCCTCTGCCTTCTGCGCATGTACGGTGTGCGCCCCAGCCCATAATGCTGCTAAATGATCTGGCTTGTTTGGCACATTTGACTTGTTTTTGTGCAGCCAACATGAACCAGTTCACGTGTAGCCCTCCAGTGACCTGAAGACAATCATTAATGCCTCGGCAAGTCCACCACTGGATGACTTCTGAAAGATTTCTTAAGGATCAAAAACCAAGCCTGGACTTCAAAAGGTGCGGGCGTACAGTGCACTCACCGCAGACCAACACGAACAGTGACGCTTGCATCTCACAGCCGCACACAGACAACCTGCGGGAGAAAGTTGGAAACTTCAGCAACCGCACCGCATGCCTTTGAAATACTTTTACCTACTAGTTAGAAAAAAATAAATACATATATTGATATTCCAAGAGCACGCGACGAGTCTTTCAATAGGACTTCTTGATTTTATTTCCATCTAATTTGTGTGCGAGTGGGTAAAAAAAAAAAAGGTTAAATTTACGCACGGTCATTAAACGCCACAGGGAAGCGGACACTCACCGCGGTGATTCTGTTCAGATGTGCGCTCCGGTATCGGAGTCCGAACCCACTGCTCGTCCTTCGGGTCCACTTGCTCCGAAACTGTGGGACACAACAAGAGGAGCTTACGTCGCCTTGCTCCAGTGGGGAGCGAAACTTTTCTGCTCCTGCGCGTGGAAAAACCCGGGTTGGAGTCCTACTGGAATGGAGCAAAGCACAGACGGGGTGGGAGGAGACGCACGGGCGGTCCTTCCGTGGGGGCAGAAGGGGGGAAAGTACTCACCCACATATTTGAGTAAAATTAAAAGCACTCACACTCCGTTCTTAAGTACAAGCACAGATACTTGGATATGAAAAATAGTATAGCTAATGATGTGCAATAGAGAGGGGGAAATTATTTAACTTAACTTACAAAGTCTCTGAAATGGACCTAGAATTAAAATAATAGATATGACAATAAGGGGGCAGCACTGTGGTCAATTGGTTCGCACGTCCACCTCACAGTGCAGAGGTTATGGATTTGATTCCGGGCTCCAGCCTTCCCATGTGGAGTTTGCATGTTCTCATCGTGCCTGCGTAGGTTTTCTCAGCGTAGTCTGGTTTTCTCCAGCATTCCAAAAACATGCATGGTAAGATAACTGATCACTGTAAATTGCCCTTAGGTGTGATTGTGAGTGTGAATGGTTGTTGTCTCTGTGTGCCCTGCGATTGGCTGGCAACCACTTCAGGGTGTACCCCGCCAACTGCTCGAAGACATCTCGGAAAGACTCCAGCAGGCCCGCGACCCTCGTGAGGATAAGCGGTTCAGAAAATGAATGGATGGATGAAACAAGACCGATTAAACTTTTTGGCCATAATTCTAAATTGCTCATCACTATACCAACCATGATTTTGCTTTGGGACTGTTTTTTCTTATTTTTTCTACTGAACGTGAAGCCTAAGAGAATTTGGAAGGAATTATGAGCAGTTGGAAAGAGCAGTCATTCGTAAAAATACATACAGAATTTTACTTGCAAAAGAAAAAGTCAGCAAAAGCATACTTACTATCTTTATTTAGTGTGTGTGTGTGTGTGTGTGTGCATGTGTGTCTGCATAAACACGAAGGACTATAGACGATTGAAAATGAATTTTCAAAGCGAACTTTTCCAAAACAGAAAAGAAAACCTGAGAAATCAGATAACGCCCATAGCTGGTTGGCTCGTTTACCGGGTAAAGGATTTACTGTACTCGCCACTTTTACAGTGGCAGTAATGCTAATGGTGTGACTTGTGAGTAAACAGGACATTACGTAATAACTTGATATCAGAACAAACTTTTCTCTCCATCTTTAGACTGTTTACCCCCAACAGATGCCGTTTAGAGGTCTTTGTGCATCCAAAACACAGATGCTCCCTTTGCGTCTCTGTAGGGGGTTTCTGTGAGAGTCTGAATCAGAGGTACTCCTTCAGCTGGAGGAGGGAGGGAAGCAGGTGGAGGAGGAGGAGGAGGTATGACAGAGGGCAGAGGTGGTGGAGGAGGGAGGAAACAAGGAGGAGGACGAGGTCGAGTAGACCCAACTGGTTTCCCTTTTTGGACCTTTTCTGTTTGTTTTTGCATGCTAACCTCGCCATTATGGAAACCGGAGAACCTGAGAAGCATCTCCATAGGAACAAATGACGCCATGGATCCTGTGTTCTGCACCGGCGTGGACAGCGTGTAGCCGAGGTGGGCGTAGAAGTGCTGCTTATCGTGGGTGGTCAAACACAATCGTTTGAACCCTTGCCTTTTGGCGAAAAGCTCAGTCTTCTTCATCAGAGTTCGCCCATAACCTTTGCCTCTCTCTGCCTTCGACACGACCACCGACTCTACAAACAGGCTGCCGCCGTGGCCTACGACTCTTGAGAGCCGGGCGTGTCCAAGCACCTTCTCTGCATTTCTGGGACCCTGCAGGAGAACCAGACAGATGGGGAAATCCGGGCAGGATTTCTGCATCGAGTGGACGCGGGCGGTCTGGCTCCTCTGCCACTCGGAGTTGACCAGATCAGCGCAGGGAAGCAGCAGGTCCGGGCGCAGGTGGATCGGAATAACGTGGATTTCTTCTCCTGGCTCAGGTTCTGCTTGACTTTTTACTTGACTTTCATCATCCAAC
This sequence comes from Hippocampus guttulatus, assembly GCF_054856545.1. Classification (NCBI taxonomy): domain Eukaryota; kingdom Metazoa; phylum Chordata; class Actinopteri; order Syngnathiformes; family Syngnathidae; genus Hippocampus; species Hippocampus guttulatus. The sequence continues at coordinate 9,846,445 of NC_141261.1, read as the reverse complement.
ACTGAAGGCTCAGAGGCTGTTCGAAAATGAAGGTTCATATCGAGCCCGTCGCTGGTAACTGGCATTCCAGACTCAGCCCTGCGGTGATCATAGTTTAATCCAGGTTAGCCTTTATGCAGTGATAGGAAATGTCCATCCTGAAAAAACAAGGTTTTTTAGAAACTAAAATGGTACCCTGACTGATGAATTTGTTTCAATGACAAAGGGTGCTAATAAAGAACATACAACACAGATTGGAAGGAAATAAACTGGCTTTATAAAATATACCGGTAATCAACCACTCCAGCTCGGGTTGGGCATCGGTGGAAATTTCTTCTCCATACTGTTTTCATCATTCAATAAACTCCTCAAATTGCATCAACGACTGTCACTTTGTTTCCCCTACACTTCAGTCAAATGGTGGTATATCTGTAGCTTATTTGTAATTCAAATTTGCATTGCAACACAACAGAAAAATACATCGCCCAAGCAATGGTTCGCGCCTCGAACAATGTGTAGGTTAAGTCAAAGTACCATTGTACCGTATAACCAGGGGAAGCACACGATCTGAATGAAGCGTGATGCTGCCTATTCATATAAAATAGGCGAAAAAGTATAACAGTGATTCTCAACCACTGTCGCAACATTATTGCCACAAATAACGCAGCGTTATTCTTCTATCCGTGTCAGCAACATACTGTATATCGACTGGCTGAAATATTAAACGGTCCTCCACTAGATGGAGAAGGTACAATTAAACGGTGTCGTCATTCCTTCAAGGTAATTGCTTTGTGTTTAACTTGATTTCACACGAACCAATTATGTGGGTAAATAATTGCGAGATCTCGCTTCATTGTAGATATGCTTTGAGACTGTTGGTTATGTGCCACCAGATCTTTCGAATTTCAAAAGTGTCCCTTTACACATTAATGGCTTGCAAACACCGTTGAGTATAAATAGAGACCCAACTGTAGCTTCCCCTAGTGGACAATAGAGGCAAGCGGGTGTCGATCTCATGGGGTGGGGTCAGACATGATAGTTCTACTAGTGCGCTGCATTCTTTCTAATGAGGACAGGGGGCACGAGTAGTACATGGACCTTAAGATGGAGATCATAGCAATTACAACAAATATAAATCAATCTGCACGAATGACTTTTTGGAAAGCAGTGATACAAGGACGGTCCAGTTAAAACGACTGTCTATTACCAGTAACATTATTTCTACTACTATTCTTCGAAAGGTATCACTCCTAATATAGCAAGGAATTTTACGAGACGGGTTGAATGGTGTACTTAGAGGCCAAATTTCTTGTAGTGGAAATCCGTAACATTCGTCCCTCCTCGCTTGCCATTTTCCTAAAAACTAGAGGAAGTGACGAAAGGTAAAACTGAACGCTAGCGAGTGGTGCTAACTTTTCGTGTTGAATGTTGACATTTTCTTGAGCAAGATACAACACACGGTATTTTCCAGACTTCCGCTATAACGTTACCGACATGATGTGTGTCGCTCGGTCGACGGTACGGGCAGCTCCTGCTCCTGAAACAGCCGGTCAGCTGCGGGTTTTCCTGGCTTGTAGCGCTCATGAGAACTGCCAAAAGTGCTCCAGGAACAGCTTCATTATCAAAAATACTGCCATGACTCGAAGATAGAAACGTGTGGCCGGTGGCGCTTTCTGCTCACATGGTCCTCGTCTGCCACCATTTGCACAGGAGTGGTATTGCACATAAATGTAACAATGAATACATGGAATTAATGCTTCAAAATACAGCGCTGTATTCAATATATACAATATCCTCACTGAAATTCATTGAACCGTTCGATATCATCTCATAACTTTGATTCCAAAAACAAATAATTTCTAACAGAACAACTGCAGTATTCAAAAATATTATGGAGACAGCCGTTTTTTAACAAAAGTTTTCCTTTATTTTTTTTGTTTTCTTTTCATCCAGGACAACTCATTTAGGATAATCGAGGAGAAATAAGCACTAATAATTTTTATTAGCTTTTCTTCTGTGTTTTTACAGAGATTAAGGGTGAAATTATCAATTGGTCAAAACAAAAAAAATGAATATGATAGCAACACATGAATAATTAATTCAATACAATGAAGTGTGGCGTCAACGATAGAATAAAGTCAGAGAAATGGAGGATGTCACCACTTCCTCTGTGGTACTGTAATAATCACCAGCACTAACTGAACTCAACAACAGTCGAGGAAGAAATGGAGTGCCCTCACATTGTTCTGCACCCCGGCCTCTCAGGGAGGAAACACTTCTTTTTTATTTATTTATAGATATATAATTTAAATAATATTTTATCAAAGCTTCTGTTTTTTTATCTTCATAAAATGTTTCTAAAACTTTAGTCTTCATTAAACTTTTTTTGCATTTTTTAAACTTTGTTTTTTTTAGTTTGTCAGCTCAATTTTGTGTTTTTGCAATGTGGTTTTGTGTTGACTTAGTGTACCCACCTGTATCGGAGTGTGTGTCCTTGGCTGAGGCAACTCAGAGCTGTTAAAATGCTCTTGTGATAGTGAAGACTGCCATAGAAAGCGCGAGTGGTGATGCATTTTTGGAAAACATTGTGAATGGAGTGTGTGTGTGTGTGCGTCTGTGTGCTTGTTTATTCATTTGTTTTATGTCTGAACGCTGCTTTGCCTGCATACAGCCAAGACACTCGTGCTGAAATCTTGAATCTGATGTGAAAAAAAACCCCAAGCATGTGGCCTACCATCTGCATGTGTGTATATTTATCAGGGAGTGCGTGCGTAAGTGAATATGCAGGTGGTCGTGTCAGTGTATGTGCAAAAAAAAAATCTATTTTATTCCTTTCCATGTGAACCAAATACAATCTATCATGTTTAGACAGTATGGGTAAAGCTTATTATGCGTCTGTGTTGCCAGTGTGTGTGTGTGTGTGTGTGTGTGTGTGTGTGTGTGTGTGGTAGAAGGCACGGAGGGTGGAGTGGGAGGCTCAGTCTCTCAGGTCCATGCTCGAGCCGAACAGGGCCACCAGCTGCTCCTCGTAATGGGCGATGTTCCTCTTCATGATTTCTTTACAGGAGCCCAGGAGGCGCTCAAAGGCTTGCACGTCTATTACTGCAAGGAGGAGTGCATCACACGTGAGAGTGGACTCAACTAACTCAACTAAAACATCTAGTCAAGCAACACATTAAGCATTTTGCGTCAAAACGAATTTGGTATGAGTTTGAATTAAATTAAATGAATCCAATTACTAATAAAATGTCAGATTTTCCCCATTAAAATGAATTTAAATGCTATTAATCCATTTCAGCATCCAAAAACACAGTCATTGTGACACGTAAAAAAACATTTATAGCATTGTAAAACTAAGAAAATATAAGGGGAGGCACCTCTATCATGTTACTTTATTTCTAAGCCTGCCTGACAAGAACTTTGGTTGTATGAGTAGTGAATCCCTTTTCAAGAGAATAAATGAATGAATGACAATATATTGTAATGCAATAAATTCGCTCTATTAGTGACAAAAGAGGCGAGTGGATGAGAGTCACAATCCACAGCATTATTGAGATGTCAAAAGTCTTGATATTTGAACGACAACATCTGGTTCAATGTCCGTGTTTTATGTTATGTGTTGTGTTTATTATTTTACTTTATGTTAACTGTTTTGTTAAGCGCTTTGTTACAGCTGCCGCTGTTGTGAAAGCGCTATATAAATCAGCATGTATTGTATTGTATAGTTTAGCAGGCGATTCGTCACAAAAACATTTGCACAGCTGTGGTTCAAATAATGCATTGCGTACTCCTCATAAAAGGATTGATATTGATCCCTTGAAAAGGCATTTATTGAGGCCATTAACTCTGGGGGTGGGGGGGGACCAAAAAAAAAAAACCTTCCACTTTAAAACAACTTCTGCGGACAAATGTATTGAAGGGAGATGGAGAAGTGTATTTGATCTTACCCAAACATTTGACACTGCCCACTGCGTAGGCTGAAGCAGCCCGGGGCTTGTTAGTGACCAAGGCCAGCTCCCCGAAGTACTGACCCCTGCTACAGCGCGCTATCTCCACCTCCGTATTGTCTGCATGGTCTGCCTTCGTCTGTACGGTGTTAGAGGAGGGAAGAGGATGAAAGGTTAGCAACCAGCGAGTGTATCACAACCCCCCCCCCCCGAAGCAAGAGAGGCACTAGGCAGCCGAGCCGACAGTCGTGATTCCCTCTGTTGCTTGGCAAAACCATTTTAATGGGGAGTGTGGGTTGTCATTGTCAAAATGACTCACACAGAAACAACTTGGTAGACTGCTCTAGTCAGCCGATACAGTGGCTTGGGTTCGAAAAATACATTCGCTTTCGCAACTTTGCACACTGTATGCTAAACAAATGGATTAATATAATGTATGCTAACAGACTTTAGGGATCCAGAGAGTTGTGAAAAGCGTTTGTTGAAAGCATCAGACACTTTTTTGTAGAGAAACTACAACTCTTGCCTCAACTCTTTGGTAAACAGATTGAATAAATATTGGATATCCCTCTATCTAGAAATCAACCAACTGAAAGCTGCGAAACGCAAACTCGACTTACTTTACTCTTCATCATGATCTTGACCTCCCCAGATTCTACAATGTAGAAGCAGTCAGCACTGTCTCCCTGTCAACAACAGATAGGTAAACACGGAGACTGTACTTAACTCTGTCATTGTATCTGTGGCTCAGTGAAGTCGATACATTGTCTTTCATATGAATTCATGGTTCATTTGCCTTTATTTTAGCACAACCAAAACATTTATGTATCGGTATTATATTGAGACAGATTAATTGGGGAAAATCGCATTTCAATTATTTTTCAAAGTGATTCAGCCCTAGTCCAGGTTGCAGATGCCTTGACGTAACATAGCAGGTAAGCAACAATCATGCTCGGCGTGGATGAGGTCAAATGTGAGGGGGCTTACCTGTGTGATGATGCGCTCACCATCTGAGAACTGCTTTGCCCCTAATACATCCACAATCTTCATCCTCTCTGTTAACTGCACAGATTTAATGCGGTGGGTGATCAGTTGAGGGAAGATAAAGAGAGAAATGCTGGGAACGGAATTCCGTCACTCATGCAAACATGTCTCTGTCTATAGACCTTTTTACCTTGACGACACACGCGCTCGCATGCTCGGATGAAACCACATCTAAACAAATGCTTGTGATTGACTGAGGCAGAATGACTGGAAAACGAGGGGAAATAGCTAAAGTGACCATTTTAGCCGCCTCCTTGACCACCACAGTTTGACTGCGTAAAGTATCAAGTGAAAAGAAGTGTGACATTTTTCAGAGAAAGACGGAATGCTGGCCATTATTCACATTTCAACTGCTAAATTGATTCAAAAATAGAAGCGGTGGAAATTCAGACATTGTTAACCTGACCGCCGAGAGCCCGGCTAATTCATTTAGCTTTGTTGCCCGGACGAGGCTAATGGCACAGATGTGGCTCCTCTTGACGCTTGAAGACAGACGCACCGCAGAGCATGGCGTTAACAAGCAGGCGAGCCACTCTGTTGGCGCCTATTGTTTACCAACGTTATCACAGATTTATTGACGTTCCACTCTTGAACTCACCTCCAGGGACTTCAGTAAGGGCACAGACTCAATAAAAGATTCATACATCCTTCGCTTCTTGGCATTGTTCTTCACAATGAGTCGACGAAATGTGGCACGATCCTAAAGGGTGGAGGAGAGACCAAAAAAAAAATCATCTAAGAGCATTCTCAAAAGTGTCTGACTTGTCTTTCCCTTTGTGCCCACAAGGGGGGGGGACAGCAGCGCACCTCCTCCATTCAAGAAGAATTTCATTTCATTCTCAAGGTTTAACGGGCCTCACTGTCAGTGCATTGAGAACATACAGTATGTTGAGTCTGATAAGGGACAATTACAAGTAATCCCACACATGATGACCCGGATTGGCATCAGAATATTCTCCTCAGAGACATCATCAGCTTCATAGCTACAAAGGCTTCAGTTTGGAACGATGGCATATGGAGATGCTCTTACCAGCCCCCATAGCGACCCTTCCTGGGTGGCGATGATGGTGGCCGCGCGTGGTGTGTTGTACATGAGTGCCAGTTCCCCGAAGCTGCCCTTATTGTCATACTGACCCACGCATGTGCCCGATACCACAATGTCATACACGCCCCTGGAGATTGAGAAATCAAACAATGAGAGAGATTTTGAATCTGTCCACAGTAAAAGAATGTGATTCAACTAATTCAGACCAAAAACAAAAACAAACAAACAAACAAACAAAAAAAATCAAGCATTGCACCTCAGACCTGCGGCTACAGTTTAAACAAGTTTAGGAGATTCCAAAAGTTTGATACAATATTTTTGGGATACAGGATAACTTTTTTTTTTGGTCAAGATAAATACTGATAAACGAAACTTTCTGCTTCTCCAAACCAAGACCTTTTTGGGTGTACTACAAATAGACAGCTGCAGACCCCCAAAAAATTGAATATCGAGGGAAGTTCACTTGTTTCAATAATGAGTTTCAAAAACTTAAACTTGAAGGTTATATTAGTTCACGACAAAGTGAAATATTTCAAGCCATTATTTGTTTCAATTTTGATGATTATGGCAGAAAGACAGAAAAATAAGAATCCAGTGTTGCACAAAATTAGATTAATTCATGTGATCAATAAAATAAAAAAAAAGCCCTGAAAGGGGAAGTCAATCCCAAAATTTCCTTTATAATAAAAAGTTCTATGCAACCCTTCTTATGAGTACAAACACGACATTCTGATTAATATTGCATTTGTGGAATATGAGTTAAGCAGTAAAATCAGCTCCAGCTCACTCATAACCCTAATTAGGATAAACAACAGGCAAAATGTATGGATGTAGCGTTATCTGTACTCCACCGATTCGCAGTAAAACATGTGTACCATACCGGAGCGCTTTATAGAGCACTCACTAGTCCGAGAATCCAGATTTCAAGTCTGAATGCATCTGTAGAGGATGTAACATTTATGTTTGTTAACAGTGCTGGTCACACCCTGGGATAGTATGACTTGGCAGGCATGCTGCTGCTGCTGCTAAAGGTCATCGTTACATATGGCGCGCAGAGAAAACACCAAAAACAAAGATTTGGGTCATGTGTATGTAGATATGAAGATCCCAATCAGTGGACTCTCACTGCACTGTACTGATGAGTACGGTGGGGGAAAACAATAACCTTTAAAACCTCTGGTAGTTCTTATTTTGCTCATTTGGCAGGTGTTCCACCCTTAACTTTTTTTTTTAGTAGACCGTTGGGCCTGCACCGTGTCACAATTATGGTCTGCATTAATCTTAAAAGGAAAACTGAAAAGTGAGGCTATTTGTATCTTTACTGCTCGATGACGTAAAAGTTGTCGCCATCGTCTCCCTGGTCAATCACATGTTCTTGGGGCTGAACCCGTAATTCAAACATTGCGTCCAGCACTTCAGAGAACTGCTCCTAAAGTGAAGATGAGAAGGACAAGAAGAAGCATGTCAGACCCATGAAAGGAAAAAAAAAAAAAGAAAGACGAGAAGCAAGGCGCAACAGTGGAATTGAACTAGAAGCTAAAAAAAGGCACATTGCTCATGTGAGTAAGGCCCCTGGAGGGAGGCAAGCTCAAACTACTTTATCTCAAGGAGGGGATTTGGTGAAGAAAAGAGAGAAGCCACTTTTTGTTCGCATGAAGTGACATTTTTCCATGTTTCACAAGAACACGCAATCTCAAGACAATCATGCCATCCCTGGGGTACAAGCAAATATCATGTCAGAGATATATATCACTGTGATAACCACTGTGGATCGCAGCCGGGAAAATACATTCTCATTCCAAGGCAGATGCAAATAAATCGAGAGCATGGACTTTACAAGACACATTTGGAATTTTGGGAAAATCCCACACATGGGTGGATCTCGGGGGTTTTACTTCGCCATCAATAATAAAAGACAAATAAAAGAGAAATGGGGTTAAGGGACCTTTTCCAATTAGTGTGCGCGCATGCCAAATCATCCTTCCCATTCTTTACCTGATCCAGTGTTTTGAACAGCAAGATGTCCCGACAGGCCTCCTGCAGTCTGCAGCGCTGTTCGTCTGTTTTTGGATGAACCACTCTGGGTTCTGTGTCCTCGTCATCCTCATCTGGATTGAATGCCTCCGCACACACTGGTCGAGGGATACGCATATTTGATTAGATTGAACTACAATCCACAATATCAATTACTCCAGAAAATAAGATTCAGCATATATATATATGTTTGCTTTTGATGTGTGCACAGTCAACTGACATCAGGTGACTCTGGAAAAGTCACGCAAAGAAACATTTGCACTGAATTCTTCTTCGATCTCACTTGCACATTACTGGACTTTTTTTCCTTTTTTTTTTTTTTTTAAATGATAGTGTTATCTCTCTGGACTTAAGTGACCAGCAATGACTCTTTGGTCTGTTCCTTGTCTACAACTACGGTTGAGACACACTTTTTGACCCCGTGTCCTTGGAAATAAAAATTCCAAAATCGGAAAATCTAGAGGGCGGGGGGGGGGGGGGGGGGGTATTATACATGAATACACGGAAAATAAGTATTTGTCACATTGAATAGACTATTACCAGCACCTTACGATTATGAAAAAGGTATGCTTTCATTCCAATGTGATTTGTAACGTCTCATCTTAACGAATGTATATATAACGTGTAGAAGTTTTGCTGCTCACAATGGCCTTGTAAGTGGATCTGTCCCAAAACGGGTTTGGCAGAAGGAGGAGGAGAGCGGCGTAAATCAAACCACATCTTAACAGATGTCCTGTTTTGTATAAGAGTAGGTTCTTCCGATAGCAAAGGGAATTTTCCAAAGCAAGTCGATTTGACCACCTCGCGATTTCACAACGCTCTCAGTGAATTGATAAGGATTGGTTGCTGGGACTTTCTTTTCCCGGTCGTTTTTGTGGCGTCACGTGAGAGGGCTTCTGTCCAGGAAGCGGTTCCGAGGAAGGCTTGAGTGTGGACAGTCGAAACTGTTAGCATGGTGAGAGAAGTTCTCCTTATGCAAATACAGAAGTGTCTGCGCACAAGCAAAGCCAATCTATCAAATTACCACACGGCTGATACGAACATTTTTGAACATGGATGGCAGAAATTCAGGGGAGCGTGTACTGGTAATACACAGTACAAAGGGAAATCAGCATTTTTAAGGGTGATTTTGGGGGTGGTGTAGAATATATGATTATGTTGCATTCTCCAGAAATTACGGAGTGAGTCGAAAAAACAAACAAACAAACGGCGGTTTAATGAACACAGGGCACAGATACTACCGTCTTGGCCCAAATCTGGTGATTCTGACTCCTAACACGACCCATGAAATTCTATACGCGTCCACTTGTAGACTAGTTGTTGCCATATGAAGGTGACAGGCCATTAACATGGCCACATCTCAAAACATTTCCCCTGGCGATAACATTATTACTTTATCTTAATACAGTACATTAGTTTTGATTTTAAAGTGGCCTCAAATGAGCCATACATTCCCTTCAGAAAGTGGCCTTGCACTTACCGCAAACCCACTCAACACCACTTCTAAATACGGCTGGATCTTATGAATGTATAATGCCATTTTTCAAGTCACAGAGGATGTGGAAGGCAGATACCCATTCTTTTCAATAATTCCACTAGATTAGACATTCGCAAAATAGACCACAGCTGAATACCCATCATCCGGGTCATGGAATGATACAGGTTTCTGATTAAGAGGGGCATGATAAAATTGATATTCGATTTTGAAATGTTATTTTTCTCTTTATTGCATGAAAATAATGTATGTAATGTTTCATGAAGCTATGTTGGTTGAAATTATTGAGGCATAATGTATTTTTTGTTTTACTTTTTGCTGAGAGGAACCTATAAACAAAAAATACTGCAAATACTAAGTTTGGCATGACTTTTTTTTTTTGATTGATTGCTCATTTAAAATTGAAAAGATGAGCTCAGAACTTGTTTTGTTCTACCAATAGAGGTTTAAAAAAACTGAAAAATAGTCGAATTAAATCCCCGCTGCCAGCAGCAGGGGCCTTTTGTAAAGCTGAGCAAGAGACAGCAGAGTCTTGAGCAATGTTGGGACAGTGGTAAAGATAAACATCAGCTGACACACCAACAGCCTAATCAAAGTGCAGCTTGCTACCGAGTCAATTAGGCGTATGTAAACACGAGACAGAACAATGAAATGAGAGGAAACAAGAGTACCATTGACAAACGACAACTGACACCAACAGTGACACAAAACGCCAAACGCACGACACTGGCACTGATAGTTCACAGGCACTGGACCGATAATTACGCAATTGTTTTGTTGCCTTTATACACTGCCACAATGGGTTAGAGATAAGATTGAAGTGCAGACTTCTAGCGTGACATTTCTTCACGTTGAGGAATTACACCCACGTTACGCTGCATGCAACCCATTTTTAAGTGTGTGTACAAACCCGCTACACGTTTACATTCATTAAGGCGACTCTTGATTGTACATTTTGACTTCTGTATTTTCCGCACTAAAAGGCGCAGTTAAAAGCCTTCCATTTTCTTAAAAGCTCACAGCGCCTTAAAATCCGATGTGCCTTGTGTATGGTCATTCTGGTCATATGTCAACCCCAAAATGGCTCCTTGCTCGAGACATGCTAACAACACAGAGTTCAAACTTAAGGCGATCGGTTACGCAGTTGAACACGGAAATAGAGCAGCGGCAAGAGAGTTCAACGTTAACGAGTCAATGTTATAACTTGCTGTTGGTTAAGTGAAATGAGTCGCTGCTTTATTAAATAAGTTTTACTGACATCTGATCGTTCTGTTGGTGTTTCCTTGAGCTTAGCTCCATCTAGGGGATGCATTGTAGATTGTGTCCAATGTATGAAAAAAATTACAAAATAGGCCATTCATTGAAGGTGCACCTCATAATCCAGCGCGCCTTTTTGTGTGGAAAATACGGTACTCTATGGCGGCCTACTTTTGGGGGGGGGGGGCTTACTGCAAGTTTATTTGCATTTTATTTACTGGATGTGGCTGAAGACCTGGCATAGTATCTGCCGGAAACTCAGGATTTGGTGATGGCTTCTGGCTACAGACTTGAACTACTCATTGCCTTAAAGATCCATCCATCCATTTTGCGATTCGCTTATCCTCACAAGGGTCACTGGGGGTGCTGGAGTCTATCCCAGTCGTCTTCGGGCAGTAGGCGGGGGACACCCTGAACCGGTTGCCAGCCATTCGCAGGTCTTAAAGATTCACAACCTAAATTAAAAATGTCATATCTGTATTTACAAGTGTTGACTGTCAAAATACTGTCCAATGCCCCTGAAAATTGAGGTACTTGGGAGGTTTTTTTTTTGGTTTTAGTTTTTTTTTTTGGTTTGTTTTGGTCATTACTTCAAATCCACAGCGTTATAAAGACAACGATCTGAAAAACAGTCACTGGCCAAATATTTCTCCAGCTACCTGTAATCAGGCTATGCAGATGCATATAGACTCAATGTGACAAAATAGGAGCCAGTGACGGAGGCCGTCAGTTTTATCTGCAACTTGTGTTGGACGTGCATGTGCAACACAATATGCGCGCGCACCGCAGTAGGGCCTGTTACGCAATGAAGTATGCAGTATCATAGTCCGTGTGAATAGCCCTTAAGGGACATGACGTCAAAAGATACAATGGTGAACCCGCAGGCACGCACTCACACAGGAATCTCACCTGACACTCTTCTGTTGAATCTGCTTGGTGGCGGGGCTGCAAAGAGACAAGAATGGGGAGGGGCAAATGAATATCATTGAGTTTATACAAACGAATATGATGCCATTTTTTTTGTTTGTTTTACCTGGGTAATCTGTTTTTAATGAATATACAATGCAATTCTAAGGGAAAATTGGATTTTTTTAAAAAAGCAATCAGAGGGCTGAAAAAGCAGACAAGTCAGAATGATACTGGCTAAAGAGAAAGATTTTAAAAAAACAAGTTGAATACACAGTGGTAAATAAAAATGTCACACCTGTCAGAAAAGGTCTTCATGCTGGTGACGTGCTCTGACGGCAACAACTAATTTCACTCTGATAAAATACCAAGGTTATTCTTCAGTGGCTTCACAGTCTCATTAACAGATGGAATTCACACTCGATGGGACCCTCCCCATCCCATAACCCTGTACTGGATAAGTGGTATAGAATATTGATGGACCGAAAACCACCACACTCAATATTCAAAGTTGACAGTGGACAGAAAAAATGGAGCACAGGGGGACTTGTAGGGGCTGGGGAACAGTTTTTGGAGTTTTGTTCCAACACCCATTCGTGTGAATTGGTATCGCCTTAGTGGCAGGTCCCCTGGCAGGCAGGGGACCCGTTTCTATTCGAGAGGTGTCCATTATTTGAGGAAATGCAAATTTCGAGCTCGTGGCTTGCGTGTTGCTGCACCGTTGATCGTAGTATTCATCGGGCTGTCTGAAGGGGACGCTGCCGGATATGAATATGCATCAGGAATAATTAAGAGGCCATTCAAAAGAGTGTGCGGGATGCGTGTGTGTGTGTCTGTGGATACATAGTTGTGCATTGATTTGACAATTTATTTTTCTATTTCCTTCAAATGCCTTTTTGCATTTGGGCAAGTGTGTGTAAAGTTAGCCAATTAACCCACATGATGAGTAAGCCAACACTCATCGGGCATTATCAAGCGGGTGGCATGGCTCTCATCTTGCGACACACGTTACATAGACACACATTAAGAATGTGCCGCTACCGTATTACCGTCCTGTCAGAGCCCATTAGATCGAGACTGTGAAGCTCAGTGACTGGAAGATAATCATACATACACGCCACTTTCCTCACACACCTGAGAAAGGGTGAGAGTCGGACACTCTTTTCTACTATTTGTCATAATGTTCATAATATTATTGCACATGTGAGAGGTGAACGAGATTCACCTTCATGGCAACCCATAGGGTGCTCGATTACGGCGGGGTGAGCAAGGATCACCCAAGGTATTTTTTTTTTAATTGTGAAAAGGAAATATGCATTTATACATTTCACAGCCAGTTGGTTAGTTGAAAAGGGAACGAGTCTAATTACTTTTGCTTCAAACTGTGCTGTTAACATTGCACAATGCCTGAATGAGCTTGACACAACAACAACAAAAAGCCATCAAAATGGCAAAACAGACATGACTACCTTGTCCAACTTCACAAATGAGTTGAATAATTTTACACCAGTGCACCAGCCATCACATCAATTAAGCCTCTCCGATTTCGCTTTCCTCCCTAATCGCCCAACTATCTCATAGTGCTTTTCCATTCTCACAAACAATTGTGAAAACATCCCTTATGCATGAACTCCAATGCTTTTTTTTGCACTTGCGCAGGTTAAAAAAAAAAAAAAAGACGTGTACAGATGATAATCTTTTTTTTAGGTCATACAGGTTGTTGAAATACAAAATATACTACTGGCACTGTGGAAAAATACCATGTCTTGTTTTAAAGTCTGCTTTTTTTCCGAATACTGCAAGGAGCTACTAAAGAAGAATTCATTAAGCACCGAGCTGCATGTTTCTGGAGGAAAAAAAAAAAGTTCAGCAGAGACATTGAGTCCTAGAGACAAGAACAAACAAGATTTATGAAAATTAAAGTCACCTGACTGCCACTCTATGTTCAGGCCTGGTGCTGAACACACGTATATTGTCTCACATGAATGCAGTCCGGGAAATATTTTTGATCACGCACGTGTGTGTGTGTGTGTGTGTGTTCAGTTGTGTGGGTGCATAAGTCTGCATGCAGCAAGTGTGAAGCGCTCTCCCCACAGTCAGACGGTTTGTGCGGCGCTGGTGGCAGTGTGACGATGCTCGTGGCTGTATTAAATGTACGGCTGAAGTTGCCTTGGCAACCTAACACAAAGAGGATCTCATTGCCATAACAACCATACCCCGTTCACCCTCCCCTCGTCCTTTCTTAGCTGCATCCAACTCCCTTCTCCAATATCGAGCTTGGAACAAGTGGCAGCTCGTCCCTCCATTTCCCCCTTCCTCCTCCTCCTCCACCGCCAACCCTCTCGCAAGCACTCGCAATCGCCCCCACCCACCCCACCGTCCTCTTGCTCACAATGTGCCATATCAGAACTGTTGGATGGAAACAAGATGAGGGAGCCAAAAAAAAAAATAAAAAAGTGGCGGTATGTTTACACAGATGACGAAACAAATGACTGACCAGAAGGTTTAACAGAGTGAAATATCTGGAAATGCGACACATTATTTATTAGTTAATAGCAGTAAGTTGGGACACATGAACAGTGAGCTCACCGTGGAAAAGAAAAGAGGATTTAAAAAAAAAACTTGAACGGTATAGCATGATTATATTGAAGGCATGTGGACAAAGAGACACGACAAGGAAGGTTGAAGGAATATATAATTGGTCGGGCAATTTTCAATAGTCACAATGATTTCATTTGTTCTAGCAATGGCTATCGAATGCAAAAAAAAGACAAAGGGAATAAAGCTTTGATTGCAGGTAATAGCTCTCGCTAATGTTTGCAATTTAATGTTGATATATTACATCTATTTAATGGGGTGAATCTTTCTGAATCACATGAAAAAACATTGTAACACACGCTCCTTTGCTTCTCTGCATTTAACTCGTCCCTCGGGACCACCGCAGTAAAATGCCTCGCGTTGTTATCACTTCTTACAAGTTGAACAAACTTGCATCTGCCTAATGGACGGAGCAAACAAATAGTTCAACGGTACATTAGGATCATTGAGCGGGCAATGAGACAAATATTTGCAGGGGTAATGCCTTCCTTAGAAGTGTTTCTTTGCAGCGGCTGTTTGAATCATATGACAGCAAGGCGGTGCAACAAGCATTTTAAAAACAGTTCTAAAACAGAGGGGCAAGAATACGGAAAACATGGCTGAGGAGGCCTTAAGCAAAACATGGAGCACAGTGGACTTATTTTGGACTCCTTTTTTTCGTCATCTTAAACGTTCTATATCAGCTATTCCCCGGCAACATTTGGAAAAAAAAGAAGATATTTTGTGCAACAAAATGAATAATGCCCAATCGCTGTTTGGTGTGACAAGATGTTTGAAATGCACTCGTCAACCACTGGGATTGAGCGGTCACCAGCAGGGAGGGGCTCCAGGGCCTTGGGACCCCAATGAGCTATGGGCTGTCACAAATAAGGGTGGGAGACATTCCCACTTGTTTACTGTGTTTATCTCCTTCCCAACGGCAGACTGTTTCTTCTGCTCCCGCCCACTCAATCTCCACTGGTCACTTATCACGCTCATCGCCTTTCCCAGTGGCTCACTCCGACCGCAACTACAATCTCGAGAAAGTTTGGGACCGGAGGAAATGAACATCTCAATCGATATGACTTTTGCCCGAAGCGACTGCGAGCGTTTTAGATCATGAATTAGTTGGGTGGCACGGTGTACAAGCGCTTATTTCATCCCTCTCATCTTCAATTGGGAGTTTAAATCCACGTTCCTGTGTGGACTTATTTGCATGTTCTGCCTTTGCTTGCACGAGTTGTCTGCAGGTCCCCGGGTTTGCTCACACATTCCAAAAATATACATGTAGGGTTATTTGAGACTCTAAAATGTCTTTAGGAGTATGAATGGATGTTTGTATTTGAACTGCAAATGGCTGACAACCAGTCCAGGGTGTACCCCACCACTCGTCAGCTGGGAAAGGCTTCAGCTCATTAATAAGGATAAGAAGTTGGATGAATAATTGGTTGGGCTCCAAATCGTAAAAATGTAAGTATGTAAACGGATAACGTCTTGTAGAGCACAAACATGAATTATCTAACCTGCTCTGAAATAACAATACATTGATGGTTTGAAGAACTGCTTTGCATTCATTTGGATTCTAGCCCATCTACATGCATGCATCACCTGCATTGTTGCAACATTTCTATATAAATTATGTCATGTCCTCTAGTCATGTCCATTACGCAAGGTTCTCACTGATAACTGGCAGGAGGAAAGATTGCATTGATCGCACAAGTCCATGTCAGAGTTTACGGGAGGACTTTTGTTTTCAAGGCCAAAGTGGGATCCCAGTCGTCAAAAACAGCAACTTGCTGTTCTTATCATGTGTTGCTTTAAAGTGAATTTAAAAAATGTCATATTATTACGCGGCAGCAGAGAATTCCACACCCAATACCCGAGCGCCTTCCCGGATCTCCAAAATAAAACTCTTGGCAGATAAGGCTTTTGTCCTCATAAAGAAACTAAGGATTTTCAAATCCATCGAGAGGTAGGGTCAAAGTCAAAGCATTTAACCTCCAAAACGTGTCACATTTTTTTCCCAGTGACTACAAGTTTTTCTACTTGCAGGACATAGAACACTGACCGTGCTAAAACGTACAGTATAGTTGGGGAGAAAAAAAAACAACATTGTGTTTTCTATTACTGTGGGGAAGGAAGAATGTGCCCATTCTTCAGCTTTGAATAAAACACAACCAATAGGTAACAATAGCAATTAATCAATCAAGGATTACAACACTAGTCCATGTATAACGATGTGCAAAAGCAATCTGTCGTTTGTGTCGCAGTGTCTGGAAACCACACACACATGTCTCCTGGGTGCTGTTAGCAGTCTAGGAAGCGTGTCAGAAATTTCCAGGTCGAGTGTTACAAAAGATACAGTGGTCCACTGTATCTTTTGTAACACTAATTGCATAATCACGATTGGATTTTCGCTGTTAACGGCCCGGCCCAGAATCTTTCCCCCGCAAAAAGCAGTGGTGCAATGTATGTCAAACCCGATCCACTGTACAAGCAACAGACATTCTCCTTCGTTGTTAGCGATATGATTAACCGGCACAGAGGGAGAACCTATGTCGTTCGCTTCATTAGTGCTCGAGACGAGGCAGAAGTTGTGGTAGGACAACTCGTGGCAGCTTCACCATGGCAACGCACCTGCAAGCAATGCCCTGAGCATCTAACACTTCCTGGCTAAGAAGAACACCATGCTGGAGCAGAGCAACCTCCCAGCTCACCCAATCTGGTTCTGTGCGATTTCTTTCCCCCCCTGCTTTTCCAAGCTCAAATGGGACATGAAGGGACCCATTCTCACAAACCTCCACTGTGGCAACCCCTTCAGGCTGCATCAGCTGGCTCTGTGTGACACCAGCATTGAAAGAGTAATTCAGAACGTAAAAATTTCATAGTTTCATTCTCCCGGATGAACACTGTGTAATGCGTGCCAGTGTGACAAAAGATCGCACCACCGGATGTAATCTGCAGCAGGAAAAATACAATTGTGAACAGTCAGTGGGTAGGAAATCGGAACAAGCGCTCCTCAAACCACTGTGGTGAAACATAAACAAGGCCAAGCTGATCTCTGATTACATGACCATTTACAGTCAAAAAGAAGTCCAAACCTCCTCAAACTCAAGCATGTTTACAGCCGAGTCATTAAATCCAATAGCCTTGTAGCTGTCTGCATGTCTTCTGTTTCACTGAGAAACAAATAATTAAAAAAATAAGACACCGACTTTCCTCATATGGCAGCACTTACATTCAGGCCTTGCGAATAGACATACAAAGCAACATTTGAAAAGGAAAGGGCTTTGGACTTGTCGTGACCTCTGACTATCTAAATCAAAACGAAACAAGGCTACCGACCGCCTATCGCAGTCATGGGCGGGAGGGATTGGCTTCGAGCTGCTCAAGGCCAGCAGTTTCTATGGCAACTGTGGCTGTACCAGCTATGGGGACTGCACCAAACACATTCGACGGGATCCAAATTAACTTCAAATGAGAGGTGAATTATTTAGACTCTCTGTTAGCGAGTAAACACTCAAGTGTTCTTTCATTTTCATCCGATCCTGCTTAAAATTATGAAACAGGGGCTGGGAACAAATGTGCCTTCACGTCACCCTTCTTATAAAGCTGTGCGAGTGGATAGTCACATTCCTCAGTGGTGGAGTTTATTGGCATTGTGCACCAAAGTGAACAACAACATAGGCCAGGGTTGACTGTCCATAAAAATCAAACCCGAGTACCAAGCACGGTGGGGAATAATTATCCCTCCTTGATGACATTTCACTTGTAATCGCTTTCCTTGTCCAAGTAATTTTATTTTTTCTGTGGTGCCACAAAAAAAAAAAAAGAACACCCAAAGAACATCTTTCAAATAGCTTGAGTTCATCCAACATGTACATGGATCTATTCCTATGGATGTAAAATGACCCGTGTGTTCTCCAAAGCTATTGAAACAGGCCATTGTCACCTTCAGGCAACCTCTCTCTATACCCTTAATCAGAGTAAAAAAAGCTGAGCTTCATCCCGAATCACTGGGCTGGCCTTCGAAAGCTTTGCACTCCCCTACCATGGAATCAGACACAGTCCTCTTTAATGTGAAAATGGAATGCATCGGCATGTTTTGCTGTGCAAGCACTCAAGGTGGAAAATCACATTCGGGCAGAGCGTATCTACTTTATTTTTGTGACCCGGGAGTCTCACAAATACGAAAAAAAATCCATTTGACGCCGGTTAAATGGCTGGCTGATGCTCATTGAGAGGCATTCCCAAAATAAAAAGAGAAACTTTCACCCAATAATACCTTTAGACACACGGATTGAAAAAGCAAACAATTCATTCACTTAATTTCAATCAATAATTCCTCATTCAGTTTCTTCTGCCCATTCATGTTTAACCTGTTCACTGTGGTTGCTTCCACCTATATTAAGTCTATTGACTTGGAATGGCAAAGCCAGTTCTACTAAATCCTATAATAACCTTGTCTCCCTGTAAGCCATCTTGCCTAATTAGATTGGTCTCATACATCCAGGTCAACCATACAGAGTAAGGGAGACTGGGATATCGAGTACAAGAGTTTGTGCGTAAGACAAGTTGGAACACATTTATTGAATTGATATTTTTTGGGGGGGACTTATGTTATCAGAAAAAGCAAAGTGGTGAAAGAATGAAAAAGTAGGCGCAATGTACTGCAGTTTGTCATCGGTTGGAGGACATTGTATTTAAGTGATTTTCTAAAAATTATCTTTGATGTCCTTTTATGGGGATTTGCAGGATAATTTGGGTTGGAAATAAATAGGAGGCCCCTTTTCCAAGATATTTTCGCTGGTCAGAAATAATTTAGGCATGGAACAGTCAGATTTCTTATAAATTAAAAAAAATATATATTCAATTATGTAAATTAGCTGGACTCCCGATTGGGTCTCTGTTCTCCTAATATAGAAAAAGGCTTGCCACTGAGGGGCATCTTGTGGCCGTTGTGTCTCTTCATTTTGTTGTCTCGGTGGAAAGTGAGACACTGATCAATGTTTGTCAGTGCGTAGGCATGTTGCTTAAGAACGGGAAACATAAGTGTGTAGTGTGAACATTAAGGAAACCAACCGTCCACAAAAAGTGACCAAACACAGCACAAGCCTGGTTTTCAAAATGCATCGGGAATTTCCCCAAAAATCTATTGGTGCATTATATTCCTCAACTCCTTTGAGATTGGCAGTTGAAGCAAACTTTTAGAAGCTGCGCATGGTCGCCGTCATCTTTTCAGAGTTGAGCGGGCATGTATCGAACACCAAGTGGGCAAGTACTTGAGTAATGAGTAACCCTCCTCCATCATAAAGGCGCCAAATTCAAATCTGAGCCTTTTGCTTGTACAGCGAAACTCCTCTACAATGCAACCTACATGGGCGAAAATACCCCCCCCCCCCAGTGTGAAAACATTTTCATGCATGAAAGCCATTCCCACTTTTCTGCTCCCCCTACAATGGAAAGTCCCCCTGTTCCGTTACACAAAATATTTTTCTCTGCTCTTGCCTCGCAACAAGATTCACTACAACGAAAACAAGCCTTCCGCAAAAGTCTAATCCAACCTCAGCATGCCACTGCGATCTCTACTGCTTCGTTCGGAAATGGCAACAGCAACCACCACACTGGTTTACACATGCGCAGTACTACAGAAAGTATGTTTCAGCCGCAGCACGAACGTTGCATTGCTAAAACGGCGACAAAACGGACCTTAGCATACCAAGGAGTTAAGAAAAGAAAAGCTTTAACGCTTGAAGACGAGATAAAGGTAATAAAAATGAAAGATGGAGGAAGCAAAATAAAAGACATTATGCAAGAAATTGATGTAAGTGAAAGTTAATGCTGATCGTAAATTTCGCAATGTCTTTCCCTTTTTTTTCATTCTATGCTGGCTTTATGAAGTGTCAAATAAGTGTATGCTCATACTTATGCACTATTGGAATAAAATTAAAAAGTACACATATACATTTTTTGTGCGTGTTAGTGTTTACGTCAGATAAAATTTGCTACAGTGAAAAGTCCCCTGTTGTGAAAGGTTTCTTGCTGCAAACATGATTTCGTTGTAGAGGAGTTTTACTGTATTGGCTATTGGCCACAATCCACAAAATGTATAGATGTCTCACTTAAGAGAGGTCACAGACTCATTTGGCCATGCAGAAAACTGGTAAAAATTGGATTATGATCGGAGGGCACCTTCAAGTCTCATAGACATTAGAAAAAAAAAGGGAGGACAAATTGAACATGCAGAGCAATGACTGTCACAAACCTGCTTTGCTCATCTAGGGCAAAGTAAGGGGAGTCCATATAATTGAATAAGAAAAAATATATATTACACGACCTCTCCAAAATCTTAGAAGCACCATATCGTAAGACCTGACAATTAAGCCGCCCTTTTGACGGTGTGGAATAAGTTCCGGATGGCAGCCTTTTTTCTCTTAGCCGATTTGTATTTTGGGGTTGGAATATGTACCCTAGCGTAGTCTGCAAGCAGTCGCAGAGCGAAGCTCGGACGGAGCTGTGAAGTTTGCCAGCCGAAAGTCAATTCTCTTCTGTCTAAAAAGTAAGATAAGAAAAGAAAACCATTACTAGTCTCGCAATGGAGAAATTCCCGATTCACAGCAGCAAAGTTATGAAAGGTTGCATACTTCTATCCATTCTTTTGCCTTCACTTATTCGAGGTTGAATTGCTGTGAATGCATTCCTCTCTAAGAAGTCAGACATTTTTTTTCCATTCTTAGTTGTAATGCCCGTAGATACTGTTAACCTATAGGATGGCAATCCGTACTTTAAATCCCATTGGACTGGTCAAATTCAGATAAAAGCATCCATCCATATAAAAGTTACGACTGCATGTCTTTGTGATATGCATATTGCATATTCATGATCACGATATGTTTTTTCGATATATTGTGCAGGACTATTGGCAAGTGCTTTTTGTTTTTTTGGGACAATTTCAAAAATGAATTGTGGCAGCATGATGTGGCAACAATTTTTAACATTAATCTTCAAAAATGCATTCATTAGTACATACGAATTGGAAATTTAGTTCGCAGATGTCAAACGCTACTATATTAATTGTGCACATATTTCGAATGATTTTGCCGGCGGCCGGCTGGCAGTTTGTCAAAAACCAGGAAATGGGCATGAGCGGCGGAGTTCCTTGCTGTATCGGCCAATCAGATAACAGTGATGACACAGCCCTGCTCGGCCGACGCTTTAGAACCACTACTGAGATGGTTCTAAAAAGAGGCTCCATTGGAACCGCCTCGAAAAACTCCAATAAAGGTGCCTTAAGTCCCCCGGCTGGCCTGGAATTGCCGTGGGATGTCTCCGAAGAGTTGGAGAATGTGGCAGAGGAGAGGGAACTCTGGGCTTCCTGCTGAAGCTATTGCCGCCGCTACCCCACCCCGGATAAGTGCTAGATAACGGATCGATGATGGATGGAACACTCACATGTGGATTGACCAATAGCATTGATTTGTGAAGAAGATTTACCGATATGTGACAAATGGGGGTTTGATCCCATGCCAACGGCATATACACTGTAAATCATAAGAGTTACCCGTAAATGTTAAAGAAACCATCTCATATTGGTGAAAGTCATTTTGGAAAGTTTATTTCTGGCCAGCAGATCAGCGTTTGAGCATGAGTTACTTTTTATCTGCAGGCCATACATAAGAGCGGTCAGGCTAGAACACATGATGCGTACAGCTCTATAAGCCTGTGTTGTCACCCCGTGTGATATGTGCCTTGGGGCTGTGTTGCAAGCCTGGCTGGATAATCTCATGTCGTGTGTGCAATAAGGTCTGCTCAGGCAAGAAAGCACAACACTTTCAAGCAGTGTTCTTTACCGACGCGCTGGATTGAGGAAAGTCTGAACGCGGAATGCGTGTTACTCAAAATGTTCCGACTGGAATTTGAATGGGAAATACTTGCAGCTCAGCTGGCTTTCACACATACGGAGGTACGCTGAACATTTGTCAAACACACACACACTTACCCACATGTATGCATGCCAAGATCGAGGGAGAGCGAGAGGGAGGAAGAGCGAGAGAGAAAAAGAAAAAACAGACAGTAATTGCGCTTTTACCCTGAGCCAATCACCAAAGCCAGCCAATCATTCCTTGCTTATGGTGTAGGAATGGGCAAAAAGTCCTTGATATATTGTTGGTGGAGATGAATGACTAATTAACTCATGACTTTGTGAATACAATTTTAATTAGATGGAATAATATAAGGATAAATAATCAACCAAGCACATAATGATCAATTAACCTATGACTATCCCCGTCCATGGGCATCATGAATTAGGGTAACTGGCAACCTAATAATGGCTCCAAGACATGTAAACCTTTGGCAGATTCACAGTCCATTAAAGATCAACCCACTGAGAAAATGCATTGAAGAAATCTCATTCACAAAACAACACACACACACCGGCTCCACAGCTAAACAGATGTAGGCCACGCTGATCTGTGCAGCATACACAGAGCAGAGCAGTGCAGTGGAGCAGCTTGCATCTCCTCTGAGTCTACAAAATCCTCAGGAGAGATCAGAGTATGTACAATATGTGGAGGTTTTTGGGTTTTTTTGGACTGATTTTTGTCAATCGGACGAATTTGAATAAGTTGAAATTCCTAAATAACCATGTCATTTCGTGCGGTCTGAGAAATTTCACGGCAGTCTCAACTATTTTCCTGTTCAGGAAGAATTCAAAAGAGAAAGTAGAAGTACATTTCTCTGGCGTCGGCCTGAATCCTCCTTTCTCCAAAACCATCACTTTTCAGGAGACCCCACAGGCGGCATGTTTGTTCAACTATGACCATGGCATCGTAAAAGGGAGCAAGCCATATTCCACACTTTAGATTGGGCAATAATGACGAAAACCATTGAAGAAATATGATCCAGACATGTGGATTAGATTTGTGAAAAAAAAAAAATTCAATTAACAAAATTGTGACAGGGGAGGTTTCGGGTCAAGGCCAACAATATTTGACGTAGTCTCTGGTGGCTTCAATGACTAAATAATAAAAAATCCAAATTGTTGATGAGGAACAAAGTGTACAGTACATTTTTTAAATACAGGCAACACTATTGGAAAACGCTTCACGTGACTGTCCCCAATTGGCAAGTCAACAAGTCTGGCATGGCATTCACATATTGGAGGGGGAAAAAAAGGAATATCAAAGAAATAGTTAGTGGCTCTGCGATCGATCAGCCAATGATCATGATTCGCCGATTTCTGTGGAAAGTATTTGACTGGCATATCTCAATCAGTCTCTTGGTGTCGATCATATAAGCTTACCACCCGCAGCTCATACCAACTAGACACCAACCTGCATGCTGTGCAGCGTCCCTCGTCTCCCCTTCCTTCGCACTGAACAGACGTGCGGCAGCGGCAAACATGTATACCGGGTGGCAATCGTATGCGATTTGAGAGGGAGGTTAAGTTTGCATCCGCGGCATCAAAAGATACCTTGGAGGGAGAACATCTTAACGAGCTTTCAAAATCACAAATGTAATGGCATTAGAAGTTGGTGAGGTGTTGACGCTGACAGCAGATATATATATTTCGACTCAGTCCCCGTCAATTTGCTCCCCTTTGTTACAAGGAATCTGACGCACATCTCAACAGTAATTTTTTTCTGTAGTCCTTGAAAACAGACTTTAGAGACACATGCAAACATCTGCTTTTACAAAGGAAAGCTATGATCAGAATTTTTGCCTATTTTCTGACAACCAGCAACTGAATCAGAACTTGTTTGTGCATCTTCAGCACTGTCACTTTGAAATAATGTCCTGTTTTTGGATAAAGGGATGGGAATTAAAGTTTTTTTTTTAATTTTAAATCGGACTCACCCATTGATTGAAAAAAAAAAAACAGGATATAATCGAAATTATCGATAGAACTCTAGAATGAATTCAAAATTGGGCAGTTAATAAATACGATCGGAATGGGTATCGTCAGATCTCAGTCTTCGTTATCGGAATTGGCAGCATAAATCCCTGATCGGTACACCGCCAATTACAACACAGCTACAGTATACAATGATTTAAAAAGAAAAAAAAACAGCTCTCAATTTGTCTGATCTGCCAATCAAGGGAATCTGAAGGTATCCATAATAAGTTGTTTCTCACACCATGTTACATAAGATTTGGTTTCTCACGCCATACCCCCCCCCCCCATTTATCCGGGTTTGAGACCGGCGCTTGAGCTCTCCAGTGGCTGTGTGTTGTGGGTATTAGCCGCAGGCTGAAACCACAGTTGCTTCATAAACGCACATGACAACCCAAACTTTCTTTGATGGGAGAGAGACCCATGACCAAGCCATCGTTTCCAGATTAATAGACGCCGCGCTCCAAATCAATTTTAGCAGCATATGGAATAAATGCAAACAATAAGTGTCTAGAATTCTATACTATAATAAAAACAAACATCTGCGACCACGGCATTAGGTAATATGTACACAAGGAACTGCCATCTGTTCATGGTCCACTATTCAACTTTTTTTTTTCCATCCTCCTCGACTGTGTTGTTTCAAATCCCACCTCGGCTAAATTTGTACTTTTTCTGCAGCACCCTAAGACGTCACAAGATGGCCCTGGCCAATAAGATAAGATAAGAAACCCTTTATTAGTCACGCAATGGAGAAATTCCCAATTCACAGCAGCAAAGTTATGAAAGGAAGAAGTAGAACAAAATATAGGAGCTGCTGGAAAGGCAGCCACTCTCGCGGCGCCATTTTGAAGTCAAAATAACAAAAATAACACAACACAACACATAAGACACAGACAGTCGTGCAATCTTCACCACTTTTCTGCATATACTTTGTCTGAAGCAGTTATAGATGAAAGAGGAGAGGATCAAAGTGTCCTTTCACCAGTGGATCAGAGATGTCATGCTGAAAATGTGCACACATCTGCTACAAGCTAAGTTTTGTAGAAAAGAACAAAATATTTGAGTTAGGGCTCAGTCCCTATACCAAGCGACTAGGGTTGGGTTTAAAATAAAAATCCATATCTCGAATAGATTTTCCTTTACATCACTCGATAGATTCATAAAACCATAAAGAGATCCTTTCAATAGGACTTTTCCCATTTTTCATGTGACTTCTCGCATCACATGAGATCTCGCCAAGATGCGGGAGTTGCATATCAAGTCAAGTCAGCTTTTATTGTCAAATATGCTCTATGTGTAACATACAGCACAGATGAAATTACTTTCCTCTCTCAACCACAGTGCAACATGTAGTATTGAACACACACAGCTAGAATTTACATAAAATTACATAAGACAAATATATAAATATGTTAAATAAAATAAATAAATAGCAACAACAGGCGGATATCAAATATCAAAACATGGCGGAAGCACTGAAATTAGCATCAACTTGAAGGCGGATGTCTAGAAGATTATTGGCCTTGAAAAACACAAAGACAGCAATGAAACTTTGGGAGACAGTGATAGGAATGTGAAAGTCATGAGTTTCAAGTGGGTTTTGCCACTTTATTTACACAGCCTGCCCTGTGGTTGGAATTGTTATAAATCATTGTTTTCATCGTATTCAAAAATACATTCATGATTAATGTCGCTATAAAGGGGTTAAATTCTTCATGTAAATATTAAGATTATTACAAATGCACCAAATTAGAGATAGTTTCTACTATTTGCACCATTGCCTGTGAGAATGTCTTCCATATGAAAGTAAAATTCGTACCGAGTGAAAATCAATCAAAGTGAATCATGAATTCAATCGGGCCCTTGTGAATCTAATCGATTTTGGAAATCTGAATCGATACCCAGTCCAACCAGCGACAAGCGAGGATTGGTGTACACAAAATTAGTGGTACTTACGTTCAAAGTCTGAGTCGTCATCTTCGTCATCGTCGCCATTGGACTCTGTTTGCATCGGCTCTCCATCGAACATCACCCCCTTTCCAATCTTGCCGCCTTCGCTGGCCCCATCTTGACTCCTGGTGTCCCGCAAGCGGGTGAAGTACTGGACGGCAAATTCCAACAGGTCCGACGGCCGTTGCCGAAGCACCTCCACCGTGTAGCCCTCCAGCAGTTCCTTCAAGCCCACTGGTATTTCAATACTCATGGTTGTGTGTGTGGCTCAGTCGCAGTGCTTGTTCTCGATCTGTGGTAGGAGAGGTCATTGTCAAGGTAGGTTGTTGTTACTTAGGGGCATCAATCGGATCATCAAAATGAGTCGGCCACAAGGTTAAAACAGGCCCCTGCTGCAGGTTTGCAAAGCCAAGGTTTTCGTGTCCATGGCAAAAGTTTTGCTTTTTTCATACGCTGTGGATTTTGAAAGACAGCTGAAATTCCACTGCCAAGTTAACCAAAGAATTATCAAGTCAGATGTTGACAATCCAAGGTAGTGGGTGCAACGCAGTGACGATTTGTGGTGTTGTCTGACATTGACACTGAACGGCCGTATTATCTCGCGTTGAACCAGGGAACATGGAGTTCCCACAGCTGCAATGGGCAGATATGAGACTAACGTTTGCCAATGCGGGAGGGGATGGGGGTGAACGGAACATCAGACAAACAGTCAGTGGTTAGGTTTTTGCTCATTTTGCATGAGGGTGCTCTCTCGCGCGCGTGCACACAGACACACACACACACACACACACACATGCAAACATACATACACGTTCTAACACACAGATCTGTCAAGTTGGGCTGGGCTGAAATAGAGACTAATACTCGTGACAGTTACGGTAAGGCGGCGGCGCCTTTTAGATACAAAGACACCGAACAGAGTTGATCTCAACTTCCAAATGCAAACGGGCAAATTGGTGTGCGTGTGACGGCACTTGTCTCGCCATGCATCCGGACGTGAGCTAGCTTTATGCTAGCGAGGAGTAAAGCCACCCTTTAATGGTTTATTTTCCATTCAACGGATGGACAAGTTAAAGCGAACACAAGCAGTCTGCCGGTTAATCGCGGATTCTTGTTCGGATAAACCGCCGGGGAAAGCTCGTGGCAAGCGGTCCACTTACATGCGAATTCAATCTCACCGGCTAAACCAGCCAGTCCCCTCCTTCGCTTCGCCGTGTAGTATTCCTCGTTCGCTCTCGTTTTCCGCCGCTTCTTGAAGCCAAACCCCTCCGCCGAGGTGATGAGAACAGAACAGCGAACGTATCCTTCCTTAGAAGACACGTCTCTTCCCACGTAGCGCCAACAATGTCGTTGGCGTCACCTTGCTAACGTACTAGGGCTTAATGGTTTAGCTTTGCTCCTAGCCCCGTCGGAGGTTGTAACAAGTAACAACGAAGCCGGCCGAGTTAAGGGTAAGGGGGTGGGGAAGTACCGCTTCACGGCTGCAGCTCCGCACGACGACCAC
The DNA here is from genome assembly GCF_054856545.1 of Hippocampus guttulatus. Taxonomy (NCBI): domain Eukaryota; kingdom Metazoa; phylum Chordata; class Actinopteri; order Syngnathiformes; family Syngnathidae; genus Hippocampus; species Hippocampus guttulatus. The sequence continues at coordinate 9,818,809 of NC_141261.1, read as the reverse complement.
GCACTGCGTGGAGGGTGGGACTTGCTGTGGAGAATTTTGGCGAGCTGGTTAGCCAACAAGCTATCCGGCTAATTAGCTAATAGCCTGTTAGCCCCTACTGTACATGTATTCCGACGGCAAGTGACACAGGGCGTTCAGCGAGCACTGGACAAATCCTGGGAGCTAAGCCGCCAAATTTCGCAGCGACAAAACACCGCCAAATAAAAACGGTTTACAAAGTAAATACAGGGCAGATATCAAATATAACGGGAGACGCGTGCAAAGAATAAACACAATGGTAAGCCCCCAACCTCCGCCGAACAGCTATCCATGAGCTGTCATGCACGAATGAACCCTCCAGTAAGCGTGGTGGGCGTGACGTGCGAGAACCGGTGACATTGATTGACAGGAACTTGGGTCAATCAAATTATGAAAAGCACTTCATTGGCAGAGAAAAAAAGGAGGGACAGAACCTGGGCCACACCCATAGAAATGACGGGTCAAATTTGATTGCCATCTGCCGGTGGTCGAATTGCTGTTTATTCCCAAATAAAATCGAAATAGTGTTTCTCGATTTTGAGCCAAATCTAACAAATATGTCACAAAGTCTTTATTTATATGGAAAATATGATCGCATGTCAATTTACTCACAGGTGTAATTAGTAAGAAATGTTGGCCAGTTGAGTTAAGCACAGCTATTATCATTATTATTATTATCATTATCATTTATAGCAGCAAGTGGACAAAAGTTAAGTGTACTGTACCTTCTGCCATGTAGTGGAAGAACTTAAGCTGCTAGCAAAGATAGTGTAGAGTAGACCAGGGAACCAGTAGACCATGAAGTATCTCGTGAGTTAACAATAGGTCCCGAAGGAAGTGTCAGGAACTCTCATTGAGATTTACTCAATCACTGTTGCAGTGAATGCTATTAGTACTCAAAAGTGTATAAGTACCGAGTATGGTTTGGCATGGTAACTGTTGTTTGTAGATGAATTGTCATTTATGGCCAACAGCAAAGAAGAATGCAAAAAAAGTGGCTATGCAAGGGACTGAAGATGAACACATCCAAGACAGAAGTCATGGTAAAAGTGTTAGAAATGAATCAACATAAAAACTGACATAAAGGATAGGAACAACTCCAGTCTCAGACAGGTCAGTGTCTTTAAATCCCTGTGAGGAATGAGGAATGATGAAGAAGGCCTTGAAACAGTGATAAGTGTGAGAGTGACGGCAGAATAGGCAAAGTGGAGAGAGCTGTCGAGTATAGGATACAGAAAATGCCCAGAAGTCATCGAACCGGTGTTGTTGTTTGGGCCAGATGTATGGACGAAAAAGGACAGGAATTTAGAGGTAACAGAAATGAGGTTGTTAAGAAGAACAAAGGGATTGAGGGATGAAGAGAGAAGTGAGAACAGTGTTTAGAGGTGAATGATATCAATAAGAAGGGGAAAGAGTTCAGAATGAGGTGATATGAATGTGATGACAATGGATCACTTCTGGTAAAATGCAGTTTGCATTTTATTTTGTATTTTTTTGGCATACTTGTTAAATAGTATAACTGGACTAATGAAAATGGAATATTGCTTAACGGCTCTCTGTTTTGAACATTGATGTCCGAAATGTCACCTTTTTTTCAAGTGTCCTTTGTTTTTGTTTTTTTTTGCTGGAGAACAAAGTAGGCGTCACCTACTGAAAACAAAAACCTTGTACGTTTTAACATACTGTACTTGGCCAATGATGACGACTCTGTTTTTATTGCCTCATACTTGTAACTAATGAATATAAAGTGGAATCTAATTTTTTTTCTAATCTAATCTCGTCTAATCTAATAATGCTGGGCTAATACATCACACCATATTAGCAATCTCTGGATACACAATAAACATGCTCCCTTCGTATTATAATAACAGCAAATCAATGATTTCACTTTTGTTTGCTATAACAAGGGAATGTCCATGTCACCACCATAGTGACTCAAGTTTTTCACACTACTCTCATGATTTTTACACAGAAAGCCCTTCCTCGTGCAACCAAGAATACTAATGATGCTATATTGTTCTGCAGGTGTACTTTACCTGATATTCGGACCCGATGACTAAAACCTTAAAAGTGAAGACGACGTTTCCCGTTTGGTTTCCAGGATTTTATTCATGCTTAAAATATGAATTGCTTTTCCTTTCACACACTGCATCTCGCAACTGCTTCAGTGGAGTTATGATTCAACAACACCATCTACTGGCCAACACAGTTGAGTGTGTGGTGTTTAAATTTATGTAATCCATGAGTGCTTCCCCGTTGAGCTGCGCGATATTAGAATTTGGGAGAGTACCGTGCTTTTTTATTTTTTTTGACTGGGCGATGTATATTTTACATAGAAAGAGAGAGAAGCTAACAGCTGAATATCCGTTGACCATTTGTTTCTCATTTATGAAGACAGATGTAATTATATCATGAAAAGGTGTGGGGTATAAGATTTTTCTTCTTTCTGTCCTGGTCATTAATGTGAAAAATGGAAAGCCATTGTAAAAAAAAAAAAAAAAGACGTTGAGTGATGACATAACCTTCATTCATTCAGATCTGGGATTGCATTTGAGTCAAAAGCTCAGTACGTCAAATGATTTGACGTACTGAGCATGGCGTCGCCGTCGATGGTCAAACACATTTGTTGTTACCTGTCGTGGTGGCCACAGGCCGGCAGTGGCCACACAGAACACGTGTTTGGTTAACGTCACCCTTGTAGCCGAAATAATTCCAGACAACCGACATGCATCTGTTAATGGTACCAAGTCTTCGTTTTCTGTGACCTTGTCAAGTTGTCATGTCCGTTGCTCATTTTTCAATGTTGTTAGCGGCGTTGGTGATCTGCTTAAGTTATGCGCGCAGTGTATGATGGGTATCTTTTAGTTCATTTGGCAAGTGACCTGCATGAATTTACTACTTTACACCAAGCACACACACACACAAAAAAACATTTTAGTACCCGAGTGGCATTTTTATTGGTGTTACATTAAAGTATTTTTCGATGTATAATGTCATGCACCAGTTTACAGCAGCCTGAAGAACAAGAACCCATTTTCAGTAAAAGTGCGGTTTATTTATTTTTAGTACACGCAAAAAGATTATCCCAGACAAATACCGGTACATGTCTTTAGAAATATACAATGATGTTGTGACAGACACACAGACAAAAAGATAAACAAACCAACATGTTCAATGTAACACTACATAGCTCTTTATCTAAAAAAACCCTGGTGGAGTCAGACTTTATTGCACTAACATACTCATACCTGTCAACTCATACGGTTTAGCCATAGTTCATACGGATTTTGTGGTGAATCTTACGTATATGGCCGTATCGCACAAATCATACGAATTCTGAAAATTTGTTGAAAAAAGTAACGCAGGAATACAACTCTGACACAGTAATGCCACTAAGTAGAATGATGATTAGACATTAACCAGACATTGTATTATGGAGATCTACAATAAATATCATTGAAAATTTCGTGGTTTTTTTTCTGCCGTTATTTTGACATATAAAATCCTTTGGTATGCTATAAGGATTTTTTGCTCTTTATAAGGATTTTTTTGGTAGTTTATACAGGTTGGCGCTCCGAAAAGTTGACAGGTATGCATACTCACACTTGGTCATGGATAAGGCACACAACACCATACCATAAAATAATGCAATACAAGGTCCTACTATGGAATTGTCCATATTTCTTTCTGGAACATAAAGTTGTGATCTATTTTGAACTTCACATTTATTTTTGGCTCAATCAGTGTCTCACGTGTCCTTTTCATCATCACATGCATGCGATAAAGTTCCATTCCTGATTTTTACATTTGTTAATACAGGAGAAAGAATTATCCCAAGATGCATGCTCTGGAATAAAGCAAAACATGCCATGAAGAGAAACTTCCAACATTCACTTTTTTTTTCTTTAGAATCGCAATCTGCAAAATGCAAGGTAGATTTTAACACATTAAAAAACTCAATATGCAGTCTAATGGTCATACATTTGTGGGACGGCATACGACTTTCAACTACCGTAGTTCCCACGTTAAAAAGTTACAAATTACACTTTGTGATACAAGGTATAAAAAAGTGCATTGTCCTGAAAATTTGATCAGTGCACATTAGCCTGTAAATATTTGTAATAGCAACCAACCAACAAAAACCCAATGTTGAGTTAGCGCTGCTTTTGTACAATGTTTTAATCGTTTACAGAATCAGCTGCTAAAATTAAATCATCCTGTTTAAAAATATCAAGACAACAACACATGGTCCAAAATGCCCCACTGGTAAGTTATCTTATTATAATTTAGGTTTTCAGAAATAGATCAGAAAAACAGATAGCGTTACATTTTCCTGCTCAGCTCAAGGTATATTTTACACTATTTTGGAACCACACACATAAAGGTTCATCATTCTTTAATAAAAAAAGAAACAGTCATAAAGTCAAGGTTTAGAAAACAAACTGGCAATGACCGACTGCTGCAAACCATTCGGCAATTCCCCACCTACATAAAATTATTTTTCTTACTTCATATAGGAGACTAAATAAAGATACTAACAGTCATGTTGGTTCTTATATATAAATGGGTGCTCTGTCTACATAAAATCTTTATACAGTGTACTGCATAATGCAACACAGTAATTATGCAAGACTAATTTCTAAGCATGACAAAGCTGCAAAAAAAAAAAGAGATCATGTTTGTTAAAGTATACAGTGCATGACAGTGATGGTTAACATGTTCACATAGGTTCACCATCTTATGATCTGTAACTGAGCCAGCAGATGGTACTGTGCTCGAAGATGGCTTGATATATTCTTTCCGATAAAAGAATGGTGATGTAACTGCAAAATATATGTGTATACTGTACATAAACACGTCTCATAGATCTTTAAAGTATTCTAGGGGTAGTTTCCATGGCAGGTGTCTGTCGTCTTGCTGGGACAGCTGCACCCTCTACTTCAATTTGCCAAGGAAACAGCATTGGAATGTGACTGAATGATTCAATTTTTTTTTATACTGAGCTTGAAGTGTAGGGGGTGTAAATGCTTCTGCCCCGCACATTCTGCCTAGCAACAGGTGACAGCTCGAAAGTGCGACCAAAAAAGATAACCCTGCGTTGCTGTGCCTCCGGGATAGGCATTTAGGGCTATTCTGCCGAGCGACAAATAACCACAATAATGTGTGAGGTGACTTTTGACATTTGGGTGAGCTAATTGTGTGCGCCCTGTGAATTCTGCCGAGAAACATGTGTAACATGGCTGAGTTGGGTTTATGTCGCTGTCCTGCTAGATAATATTGCCTCACAACTCGGCTTTGCATCACGCGACCAATGCAACTGTGTGACATCGCATAAAAAATACAATCTGAGCAAGCATGAGCGTTAGCTAACTGCGCCCCACAAATACTTACTCGCAAACATATGACCAATAGGAATTTTCTATATTGCTAACCAAAGTGTGCCCCACAAATTCTGCCTTGTATTGACAGCCAATAAAAATCGGTGATGTGGCCATTTATTGTCTACGTTGATGGGCTTGCTAGCTAATGTTGCCTTATGAACGCTGTCTAAAAAGTCCAGTACTGTGGCTAAAGCTTCACATATTTTGGAGGAAATGTACAGTACATTATCTCTACATGTTCAATCTGGATAAAGATGTGGATTTTGAGAAGAAAAAGCCTGATTTGGATGCAAAGCTGCGCTCATATACGCTGTGTAGCAATGACGCTCCTGTAACTATCCTCTTGTCTGTCAAAGCTCACACAAAAGAAACTCTTCCGAGCATTAGTTGGACAAAGCAGGCCCTGAAAGCACAGCATCCCCTGTTTCAAATGACACGCAATTAAGAGGATGTTATTAAAAAGAAACACACACACACACACACACACACACACGCACACGCACCCACACAAAAGTGCTGCCATGGTTACGACCAGCACATCGTTCTCTCTCCTCTTCTATTCAATCACCCCCCCACCCCCTCAGCCCCAGCGCTGATGATATGCTAATGTTGCGCAGTAACATGCACTCATGTCATCAGACCGGCAGCGTTTCTTGATAAGTTATCAATGCAAAAACCTTCATGTCTTAGTCTCTTGTGCTGAGCACATGCAGAACTGCATGATGCATGTATGTGCTCTAAATGCAGTCGTGGATGTGCTGCAGAACCAGCTAAACAGGAGGAGCCTGATTTACCCCAAGATGTGCACATAATTAAACACATTAGTAACCCGATCCACCGTTGTTTTATTGTGATTATTTTAGGCTTCATTTTATTTTTATTTATTATTTTTTTTATGTATTTATTTTTCCTTCCTTTTGTTTGTTTTTTTTGTAGTTTGTATTGATGTTATGTGTTTTGTATGCAACTCTGATGTCACAGGTGCTCAATGCTTAGATAACCAACAATGGCGGCTCATCTCTTTTCTGAAGCTGTGCCGTGATCGATTGTTACCGGAGCACTGAGCAACTCTGTCGACAGCAAGTGGCAAAATGGCCGCCCCTGAGCTGGACAAAAACGCATTGTTAATCCGAATGCGTGGAGGCCAATGGAACATATTTTTGTCAAGAAAATCTGGGGGTTGACTTTCCCTTGATGTGGATTCTCAGGATTTAAAAAAAAACAACCATCAAACTAATGTACATTGTTATCCTATTGTGGAGTTGAGTCTGTCCTCTATGTTAGATCCTATATTTATTCAGGCAAACTATAATGGCATGTGAACCAACTACTGTAACTCCAGAGTTCGTCCATAGTAACGGGGCAAAGTGGCCTGCTTGAGGATGACAAGCAACAATTACTCGGGCGGACACTTCAATTAAGACTTAATTTGGACAGACTGGCAAATTGCCTGAATTATACCATTACCATTCATGCACAAACCACTGAGAAATTAAGAAAAGCGGTAATAATTACCTACCTAGTTATTGAAAAAGAAAAAAACAGAATCCTTGGCCCATACCCGAATCAACGAACTTGTGTAACTCGCTTTTAGTCATATTTGCTTAAAACTAATTAGGACTTGGAAAAGGGGAAGATTTGTAACATTGATAAAGGATAATGTGTCATTTGTCGAACATTCATTTGAGGAAGGCTGAGGAATATAAGTGGCACTAGATGCACACACAGAACGGTCATTATTGCGCTACAAACCTGAGCATACTGCAACTTGAACTTGTACATGCATTTTCCCAGTATGGTTTGAGCTGACTGCTAGTTAAACCATAGAGCTGTGCGCTGTACAGTATATTTTCAAGAAGATGGTTTCCTTGGAGCTTCGATGGGCCTCTCGACATGTTCCGGAAGTCTACGAGCCTTGTGGTGACGGCAATGCGGTGTTGGGAAGGCGCTCTGTGATCCAGCCGGTCACCTCCTTCAGCACGGACTCCGACACTTCTGGCAGGTCGTGGTGAAGGGCGTGGTAGCCGCCCTCGTACACCTGCCGAGAAACAATGTACATGTCAAGAGACTCTTTGGAATTCAATCAAATTTACAAAACGACTATCACGCAAATCCCACATAAGCTCAGTTCTGCCAGCATCATAGTGTGTGTTCAGTGGGTTTTGCTTTATTTTGCTTTTTGCAGCATCCATCCATCCATTTTCCGAACCGCTTGATCCTCACTAGGGTCGCGGGGGGTGCTGGAGCCTATCCCAGCCGTCTTCAGGCAGTAGGCGGGGACACCCTGAATCAGTTGCCAGCCAATCGCAGGGCACACAGAGACGAACAACCATTCACGCCCACACTCACACCTAGGGACAATTTAGAGCGTCCAATCAGCCTGCCATGCATGTTTTTGGAATGTGGGAGGAAACCGGAGCACCCGGAGAAAACCCACGCAGGCCCGGGGAGAACATGCAAACTCCACACAGGGAGGCCGGAGCTGGAATCGAAACCCACGCAGGCCCGGGGAGAACATGCAAACTCCACACAGGGAGGCCGGAGCTGGAATCGAACTCGGTACCTCTGCACTGTGAAGCAAATATTCAAAAAAGTTCATGGAAAAGAAAATAAGCACACACTGTTCCCACCTTGAGTTTCTTGTCTGAGCTGGGAGCCTTGTCAAACATCATTTTGGAGCCTTGCATGTCGCAGAGCTTGTCAGCGTCACCGTGCAGGAGCAGGAAGGGCCAGTTGATGGACGCGATCTCTCTCTCGATGCGAGCTGCCGCCCCCATTAGCTGCATGCCGAACGACACTCGCATCCCTCCGTGGAAGTTCAGCTCGTCAGCATCGTAAGCGTCCACCTGGAAAGAGATACACATATTATTTGCACTTACTTCCCTTGCGGCTCTTTTGTCTGACAACACAAAGGATCGAGATCAGCGATCCATCCATTTGGGCTCTGCCACAAATAAATAAATAAATAAATAAAAGTGAAAAAGGACAGAAAAAACACCAAGCGCGACAAAACCCTTTTGCATATCTCTTTTTTTTTTTTTAACTGCTTGTATGAGATCTTCATTTTCGCAATTGATAGTAAGATGTCATCTGTGTGGCATGAGTGATGTAGAATTGAGTCGAATTAAACATTTCGCTTTCTTCAGAAACATGTTTTTGGATTTACCCAGGGTGTACCTTCCGTGTGACAAATATTGGTGGTTTTATATTTGAACAGACAAAAGAAAAAATTTGCATTTTAATGTTGCAAGAGTGTCACAATCTTGAAATGGAGTGTTACATCTGAAAAATTAGCAAACTAATTCAAATTTAAATGAAATACTGATCATTTATTTGCCAAAGTCACACTGCTAGTGACAGGCATACTTGCAGGCAATGACTGCCAATGAGAACTTTTATATTCTATTGTTCACCTGCTTCTTGTCCCGTGAGATCCATTTAGACTCAATGGAGCCCAGAGTAAAGTTTGGCAGCATGTGGTTCAAAACCTTGGCCAGGAAAACCTGCAGACGGCGAATAAACAAAGACACAACAAACCCTTTAATGCATTTTCAATACGACTCGAACAGGCCCATGTCAAATGAGGACAGCATAGAGACCGGAAGAACATGTTTTGCAAACTGAGGTGACCTGCTTGTTCCGATTTTCACACCATCTGCCCAAATAGGAGTTTGCCAAAAGTAGCTCGTCAAAATCCTAAAGTAAAAAAAAAAAAGAACCTACGTTTTTTTGCAAAAAAAAAAAAAATCTATCTATCTTCATTAGCAATGAAGACAATTCTTTCTATTTTGCAAGTGTCACATGTATGCATACAGATATTAAATGGCTCATAAACTCCAAATTCAGTTGGGTTCTTGCTCTGCTTGAGAAAGCATACATGCTTGGAAATTGCTACCTGTCGAGAGGTGGTCACATTTCAGAACTCGGCTACTTCTGTCATCTGTCTGGTAATCATAGAGAGTTTTTTCATTATGACAATCCAATAATCTGACGAGTCCAAAGTCCAGGAGGAACGCAAATATTAAAAATGCCCATCCTCTGACCAGTACCAGCTCAACTCTCCAAATGTGTCGTGTTCTTGCAATAATACGCATTAAAAAATGGGTTTGGCAGGGAGCTGAAAAACGTTTGATCAGTCGATCTTATGTCAGACATTATCAAAAAATGAACAGGGATATATATATATTTTAGCAGAAGAAAAATGCCCCAAAACTATGTTAAAAAAACAAACAAACATCTGAATCAAATGGAACCACGACTACAATACGAAAAAAAAAAGATCAGACAAGAATGGAAAAGTAGCATTGAAAAGATGTACCTTGAACGGTGTCGCTGAATCTGGGTTCATCTGGACCATGGGACCAATCAGAACCACTCCGGTAAAATCGGTAGGCCTCTCGCAGGCTGTGAGGATGGATATTGCTCCGCCCTGCGTGGGGCAAATCATAAATCATATACCGGTACTTAGGAAGACAGTAGCAATCGAGCAAGGGCAGTTTGATTCAGCACATATATCCATCAACATGATATTCCATAGGCAGCCACAATTTGTACGTCGAATTATGTCAACACCGCAAAATAAGTGCCACCTGTCAGTTTTGTCTCCAACACCCCCGCGACCCTAAATAAGCGGATCGGAAAATGGATGGATGAAGTTTTCTTTGGTGTCTCTGTTTCTGGGATCCTAAACATTATTTGGTTCGTTTCAAACCTGACAAATAATAAAGGCAATTATTAACTTTTTAGGGGTGTGTCAATTGTTTTATCGCTCTATAACTATGACTGGCCACTAGTGGGTATAGTGTACATGGAATCTTGGGTTTGATCGAGGTTTCTTCCTGCGAGGCAATCTTTTCTTGCCTCCATCCCCTATCTACTCCGTTGCTGTGCCTTAGCTGCGGTATTGTACTCCACAATCTCCACTTTGCAGCATTACACAGATTTCTTGCTGCCCTCAGTCTCCTCCCATGTGTCAACGAGTCCACCTGCTGAGAAGTAAAGACCGTGGTCCTCCTCCCTTGTTCTTTTGTCAATGTGTCTCTAGCCAAGAGGTGTGTTCAACGCGTCATGTTTCTTGCAGTTTCCCACGGTACTACTCACAGGTGGAAAATTCATCACCCTAATTGGCACATACTGTACACTGAACAAAAACAAAAGTATCGGTATTGTATTTTCAGTTGCTCATGATTAAAATCTATAAAATGAACACTTATTTGTGTGTGTGTGTTTTTTGGGGGTGGCATGAGAAAATTGGTTTACCACAATTTAATTGTGTGCAACAGATTTGCAAAGTACATGTTTGTCAATAAATATAAAATATTTTTTCAGAGTAGTCAGTATCATAGTACTGCAGTGGAAGAGAGGCATATAAATTCCATGTTTTACTTGCCATAGGGATATGCACGCTCCCTCCTGTCCCTGCTGTCAGGCTGCTGAATAAAAAATAAAATGTGTTATCTATATCTATATTTATATTGCACTTAATTGAACGGTGTACATTGAAACTGTAACATTAATTTTGTGAATGCAAACATTTTGTTTTTCTTATTTCTTCTTTCTACCCACAATCTTGCTGCTGTAGACTTTAAATTGCCCCAGTGTGGGACAAATAAAGGATATCTATCTTATCCACCAATGTTTGGTAGCTTACCCGGCTGTTTTCATCCGCTGCAATTTAATTCACATTATATCCATTCAACAGCCTAACTAATCTCTTCTGCAGTAGTTTCAAAGAATTCCATATTGAATAACTTGCATCAAGCAGCTTGAAATGAGCACTAAATATTTTATGTAATCAAGAGGGTATAGATTTGGGCTCAAAAACACTCAAGGCGTTAAAAATGGAACAAAGACTGATCCAGTGTGTGTATGTGTGAGAGAGAGAGAGAGAGAGAGAGAGAGAGAGAGAGAGAGAGTCACTGAGAGTTCCCACTGTGACAGACAGCAAGGAAGGATTGTCTGTCTTCTAATAGATGTGGGAAGCAAAGTAGGTGAGAGGTTCTGATGAGAAGAGCTCTGGGAAAACTACTCTGAGGCCAACAAGTCCATAAAACAACCAAGCTTTTGTTTGGATGGGCGTGAACTTCCATCCTGTTGTGTTTCGAGATTGAAAATCGGAGCAATGTTAAGCCTCAAGACACTGCGCGGCCACACCTTTGCACCCACGCTAAGATCTATAGCGATGACAGTTGTGCAACAACAACTGGCATTTGACAATAAGGTGGTTTCCCCACCCATCGGCAAATATCACATTCAGGTGCAACTAGGCAAAGCAACGAAACAAACACGTACGCCTATCAACACAAGCATAATAATAGTGTGCCAGTGATCCATCCTGCTCTTGCGGCAACTAATTGGCTCCGTCATTGTTTCTGTTAGCATTCTTTGTCACTTGTGTGAATATTCAAGAGGCTTTGGCCAGTGACGGGCTTGCTCGCTGAAAAGAGCCACTCAGTAGTTCCCACCAGAAAATCTCACTTTCTAAAGACACAAAACACACACTCACAGGTCTGCTTGCATACAAATCAACAAAAATACATACACACGCATACACATGCACGGTTTGGCGTATCGTCTTGCCAGCATCACGGTTTACTTTGGTGCATTTTAGTTTCATGTACCCCCATCTAACACTAAGTGTTAACGCAACACATAATCACAAATTGGTTGCTCAATCAACAAGTGTAACACAAACCCGTTCCAAATGAAGTTGAGATTTTGGGACGTTGTGTTCAACATACATAAAAACACAATGCAATTTGCAAATCAAGTTCAAACTATCACGTTCAAATAATCATTGACATAGAATTTTATGGCAGCAACACGTTCCAAAAAGCTGGAACAGGTGGCAAAAAAAGACATAAAAGTTGAGGAATGTTCATTAAATACCTTACCGACAATGCCAAACCACATTTTGCACGTGTTCCAACAGGGTGGCTTCCTAGTAAAACACTGCGCATACTAGACTGGCCTGCCTGCAGTCCAGACCTGTCACCCATTGAATATGTGTGCTGCATTATGAATTGTAAAACACAACAACGGAGACCCTAGACTGTTGAACAGCTGAAGCTGTACATCAAGCAAGAATGGGAAAGAATTCCACCAACACAGCTTCAACAATTAGTGTCCTCCATGCCTAAACATTTACTGAGAGTTGTTCAAAGAAAAGGTGATGTGACAGAGTGGTAAACATGACACTGTTGAAGCTTTCTGGGAACGTGTTTAACACAACACCCCGACTTCATTGGAATTGAGTTTGTAGTGGGAATGACTGATAACATGTAAAAATGAAGAATTAGGGTGAGGGTTTGTGAGAACATAGGTGCCAGAATACTCAGAACAAATACATTTTGTGTGTGATTATATAGTGAAAGCTCACTTACACGGGACCTTTTTGATCAGAAGACAAATTAAAAACAAAGTTGTTTAATGCTTCCTGTTACGTAACATTTTTTTGTCTTGTTCTCAGTCGTCTCGTCCCTAACCCACCATCACACTCCTGATGACTTGTATCTCACCCTCATGAACACCCCCCCCACCCCCATACCCACCCCCTGACTAGTTGTTTGTACATTAAGTTATGGATAATAATACTCCATATTTGCATGTTCTCCGCATGCCTGTGTGGGTTTTCTTCGGGTAATCCAGTTTACTTCCGCATTCCAAAAACATGCATGGCAGGTTAATGGAACATTCGAAATTGCCCCGAGGTGTGATTGTGAGCGCAAATGGGTTTTTTTCTTATCTACAGTACGTGTGCCCTGCGATTGGCTGGCAACCAGTTCAGGGTGTACCCGCCTACTGCCCGAAGACAGCTTGGATAGGCTCCAGCACGCTCCGCGACCGTCGTGAAGATAAGCGGATTAGAAATGAATGAATAACAGTACTATTACATTATCATTTTAACTGTCATCAGTACTAATGAAAGTAGTAGTTTTGGTCACGGCACAGTTAAATCGCTACTTAGGATTATTAAACAGAATTGCCTTTAGTAACAGCAATTTGAGGGGGAACCAGAGCACGGCGCAACAAAAGTAGCCAAGTGTCTGAAGTGGTGACACCATGTGGTCTTTAAAGAATGCCGTTATATCAGCAACTGTCAAATCCACAGGTGGCCGTTCATTTTCTCCTCCTTTGTGCGTCATCCTGGCCGCTGATCAAAGGAAATCTACAAAAACACAGCCAAATCTAATAGCAACAGGATACAGAGTCAAAACACAGGGAAGCTGTAATGTAAGGCCTGTAAAAACACAGCAACTATGAAATTGGTAAGACTTTGTGAAACACCGGGTTAGTTTGCTTTCAACAGAATAAAAGGGAAATAAAGCCAACGCATCTGCATAAAAACTCACATGCCATACATTCAAAATACTTTGGGTTATTATTATGAACTTGTTTATAACAGCCAGGACAGGTGTTTCCCACTTTTCCACTTCCTCCATTCAATTTTTGTACGGCGTATGGCAGTGGTCGGAAGATTTTGTTCAGTTTCCATGAATGAACTTCGAATTCTGAGCCATAACTTATCAACAGAGCGACAGTTGTGCTCACTTTGAATATTTGAAGGATTACACATCATTTGTGATGAATGTTTTAAATATGCACCGACTATACTGACACGCAAATGCCTCTCACTAAGTCACTGGTATGCAGCCTGTGGAGCTGGTTTTCATTTGAGTACATTATTTATGATGCACCGTTAAAAGCAATGAATAATATTCATTTTTTGTCTAGCTGACTATCATTAAGATGCAAGCGCAATATTGATGGGATGGTTGAGTCATTTCAGCAAATATTGACATAGACGCACCACATCCGGCAGAGCTGTTCATAACAAACACCCGTTCTCCCCGTTGAACGCAATAAATGAAAAAAAACCCCACCACCATGAAAAAAATACTGTAATAATTAATGCTGCTTATACTGCAGCATAAAAGACAAAACAAAATATATTTAAAAAAAAATCCAGAATACAGAATACACTCATCCATGTTGTGTTTTGCCCATTTCAAAAGTGTTCCAATATTGTCTGCATGTCCCCTACCATTGAATGGCCCACGATGAAGACAGGTAGGCCCGGGTGGCGAGACTTCATCAGGTCAATGTGCTGCAGTGAGTCTCGGATGTACATCTGAAAGTCCTTGATGTTCATTCGGTCTCCTTCACTCTGACCGTGGCCAACTGTGGAGGTAAAACAATCCCGTCAGAATAGCAATAAGCGATGAAACAGCAAGACTCAGCTCAGGGACTCAATTATCCCTGTCCAAGCATGCCAACAAGTGACTGTGTGGTGTGTAACAAACACAGCCAAGTGTGAGGTTCATAATCCATTCATTTTCTAAACAGTTTATCCTCATTAGGGTCGCTAGTAAACTGGAGACTATCCCAATCAATTTATGGACAAGGGGCGGGGTACATCCCAGACTGGTTGCTTGCCGATTGGAGGAAGTTTATAATTGACATGAAAAAAAAATCTATTTAAAAATGAAGATAAACTGCAGCATAGATTTCGAAGGGTATTGATGATATTTTAATATATTTTGTCCACAAATATTTATAATGACATTATATTGATCATTCACTGAAACGTGGATCTCCATCCCTTTCTTTCTCATCATTTGGTTTTGTCAATGTCTCAAATGGAAGAAATTCACTCAAACGGCTTTCTTTTGAACTCCTCGCTAATTTGGGTCATTGTAAATCTGCTTTGTAGTGAGCTGGTAATATGGACAACTCAGCCCATGGTGTGATTGTGAGTGTGAATGGTTTCTACGGCGGCCGACTGGTGAGCACGTCCACCTCACAGTGTGGAGGTGCAGGGTTCCATCCCCTGGCCCCGGCCTTCCTGGGTGGAGTTTGCGCGTTCTCCCCGTTTTTACGGGTACTCTAATTTCCTTCCACATTCACAAAACATGCAGGTAGGAAAATTCCTCACCTAAATTGTCCTTAGGTGTGATTCTGAGTATGAATGGTTGTTTGTCTAAGTGAGCTCTTGACTGGCTGGCAACCAGTGTAGGGTGGACCCCGCGTACTGCCCAAAGAGAGTTGGATTGGCTCCAGCATGCTAGCGACCCTCGTAAGGATAAAGTGGATCAGATGATGGATGGAAGGAGGAATGGCTAGATGGAGGTAAGCCTGTGATTTATTGAGATCCAACACTGGACCAGGGTCACAGGTCAATGTGATTCGATTGACAGGTCAATGTGACCCTGGAACAAAGTCAACACCTTGCCCACAACAGATCCAGATGGGGAGACCTGGTTGCTATGGTTGGCTCTACGCGCCATGAAGTGCAAGAGGATTAAAGAAAGAACACTGGACCTGGAATAGAAACATTCATGAACATTCGTATGAGCATATGCACAGGAAGCTGATATACATTCACCAGAAGCTGGGAGGTCCTGCAGGTTGTCTTGGCAACCATTGATCCAGTAACACCAATGACGCCCCCTAAGCATTCTCATCACGTGCCACTTGACACCTTCTCGTTTCTCTTTGGTGAGAAGAAAACCCAAGTAATAAAATGTTATGCGTATCTATTCTACCCACATTCAGAATTGTTCCAGTATGACTCGGTTTTTGCCATGTTTCGTTATCAACACCAGTTTCACCTGCCATGTAATGTCGATTGTTTTTTTTTCTTTCCAAGAACCGTTATTTATTGGTGATTTTGTGGTGGTATGTGATCATTATTTTTTTAACATTATTCTAAGAACGTCTAGTGTACATCACTGACACTGAGGTAATGTGTTAGCTTTTTAAGCATGCTAGCATGATAATATAAGCACACCGCTACATTGTAAGGATATCAACAAAGGGTGACATTCAGCAAGCTAGCGAAAATATTGCATCCCTTCAAGCCAGTATTTCACAACCTTTATCAGAGTGGCACAGCGATACTGGGCCCATAACCCAGAGGTGGAGGGATAGAAACCGTCCTCTGTTATCTACATCCAACATCCCCTACAACGGATTAGTGTGTCCTTGAGCATGATGCCAATACCCTGAACTGCTCCACCTGCTATAATGTGTGCTGTGTCTGTCAGTGGTGTTCAGTACTGTGATGGGTTAAAAGTGGAGGACATACAGTATTTCATGAATATGCTAGGATGCATTTTGCATACATTAGCTTCTTCTTATTGACGCAAGGTACATATTTGACGGTGGAAAAATCTCTCGGCACACCACCCAAAAACAAAACAAAAAAAAAAGTGACACAAAAAGTATTTCTAGTGAAAGGATAATGGTCTCATCACAATTTATATTCTCAGTGTGAAATCTGTCAAATAAAAAAAACTATTAATCAGTTTTATGAATGGCAAAATATTGTTCGGCCTGTCCTTCAGAATGCAAATATTAAACCTGTCATTCATTTACAATGAGGTTAGGTTTTCATTGTTTGTTGATTGTCAGGATTAACCAAAAATGACAAAGACTGCTACAAAGTTAGTGGCAAAGAAAAGGCATAGAGAAATAAAAAACATGTGGAGCAGTCTTGCAGATGAAGGAGGAGCTGTTTTCTAGGATTGTCTGCACACGTCCCGGCGTGTGTGAGTTGGGTATTACAGTAGGCGTAAATGTATGTAAGAATGAACGGGAGCAGCGCTGTGAGTTGTGGCTCACCGTGGTCGTGCGCAAAGACCAGCATGGACAGCTCCTTCAGTCTCTGTGCAATCTCATCGTATGGTCCACAATGCTCCCCAGCCCCATGGGCGATGAACACCAGTGCCCTGAGAAGAGAGATAAAAATGATTCAGGAAAAAAAAAGAAGTTTACATGTTGTACGCCCTGGTGTGTTTTCTCCAGGTCCTTCACCTCCCTTCCACATTCTAGAAACATTCAGGTTCGATTGATAGACAACCACATTGGTTATAGGTGTTAATGTCAGTATGAATGCATATTTGGCAAAATGCTCCCTAAGCTTGTCAGGCCAAATTCAGCTGGTATAGACTCCAGCTCACCTGTGACCTCAATGAGCACAAAAGCACGATAGGAAGACAGAGGACCTCAAACTAGATTCAGTTCGTCCCACAACCATGCGGAATGCACAGACGTGGCTGAAACGTGTGTGTGTGTGTATATAGACTTGGGAATATAAATGCGGGCATCTCCCGTAATAACTACCTTCTATTGAAACAGTACTGCAGACACCATCGATTAGGCGGGAGTTTGTAACATTCACTTGCAGCCTAAAGGCACAAAGAAAGTTCGTGCCCAGCAGTGGCATAGATGCAGCAGCCATAATAAAGTCAAGGCTAACGCCATCCACTATAACAAGCCTCAAATTACCTGGTACCAACACTGGAAGCCGCCTCCGGTAAAATATGAGCGAAGAGGAATGCGAGATCAGCCAAGTCCGACACAGCAAGGATCCTTTCCATCAATTCGGATGGTTTGCCGTCGACATTGAGGGATAGCAGACGGTCTGCCTTGGGTTGTGTTTCCGAAAGTCCGGCGACTTAACCTCAACATGCGACGTCGATGCCAGCATTGTTACCTGACATTATTGCTCTTGTCGGGGACAGACGGACAACCAGTTGTGTCAATGTGGTGAATGATGAGACGAGGAGACGGCGGCAAGTTATGTCTCTTTACTCGGTTGATGCAGCGAAAGTTTATACTGAAAAGTAGCAACCTTTCAACCATTTCATGTACATTATCCCTGCCCTCCTTTTAAGGTACCAGTCCCTGGTTAATGGCTCTCTCTTGTGGGTCACCTCAATAGAATTATTATTATTATTATTATTATTATATACTTTAACACAATAGAATGTGGTATCGTTTTTGTGCGGTCTTACAAATGCTGCCAGTGCATGACAAACAGCAGAGGAGCTGCGAAACACCCCAGTGTTCACTCAAAAACAAAAGACAAGTGCCAAGAAGCCATGTGGCGTTTCCATCAGTCACGATGAGCTGGATTGCATTCAGTGACATTAAAAAGGAAACGCTTGCTGCTCATCGTCAAGCCTTGTCAACAGATCACTCTGACTTCACTCACTGCTCCTACTTCTTGCCACATAAGAATTCCGTTGCTCTCTTTGGCACAAAATGAACAAGCAAGTGCATTCATGTTTGTGTGCGTGTGTGTGTGCGCACACAACAGTTTGAGTGAATAGCAGCCTCTGTTTCGGCATAATAGATTTGAACTCGCACAGTGAGGGGCAGTTGGAGATTAATGGAGTTAATCTGGTTTTACTGTAAACATGGCTAAATGGTGAACACTTCAGACTACTGAAACCCAGAATGTCACATGTGACATTTAAAGTAACTCAGTTAATGTGATCACCAACCGCACATACTCTTGGTATGTTCTGCTTGAAGCGGTAGGTTGTTCAGTGATCATCAAAAACGTGTGAAAGAGAGAAAGATTAACTCATTCAGTACCAGCCAATTCTGGACCAAGTCTGAAAAGACGTTTAAAAACGTCTTTGGGAGTGAATGAGTTAAGTCATGACATTGGCAGAAATATATTAAGATTCTTTTTTGAATGTTGCCCTCTTCAGGGTCACAAGCGAAGCTGGGGTAAGTACTAGCTGACTACACCCTTGATTGGTCGCCAGCCAATCACAGGTTACATTATTAGAGAGAGTCAACCATGTGCGCTTTTACAATCACACCACCAGAGAGAGAGTAGGAATTAGTCCACGCAGGCGGTCAGTTGTGTGTACCACTACATCATCAGTGACCTCAAACTAATACATCCATCCATCCATTTTCCGAACCGCTTGATCCTCACTAGGGTCGCGGGGGGTGCTGGAGCCTATCCCAGCCGTCTTCGGGCAGTAGGCGGGGGACACCCTGAATCAGTTGCCAGCCAATCACAGGGCACACAGAGACGAACAACCATCCACGCCCACACTCACGCCTAGGGACAATTTAGAGCTTCCAATCAACCTGCCATGCATGTTTTTGGAATGTGGGAGGAAACCGGAGCACCCGGAGAAAACCCACGCAGGCCCGGGGAGAACATGCAAACTCCACACAGGGAGGCCGGAGCTGGAATCGAACCCGGCACCTCTGCACTGTGAAGCCGACGTGCTAACCACTGGTCTACCGGGCCGCCCAAACTAATACAGTATTTCTAAATTACGGCAACAACTTTCCTCTTCCTGCAGCGCCCCAAGGACTCAAAAAGGGTGAGTACTCTGAAGTGCTGTTTGGTACATAGGAACAAACAACAGTCAGGCAGAAGCGGGTTGCCCTCTGGTCTCCCAGAGTGAACCTCAATGTACAGGCATGGAGCTGGGGAGAGCCATAAGTATGCCCACACCTGATCGGCGCCTCTCACCGTAGGCAACTCCGGAGAGGATTGATACCAGACCCTAAACTATGCGTTGAGGTGAGCCTGACTATATCTAGTTAGAACAATTCAACCTTGCCCACCAGCTCAGGCTCCTTCCCTGCCAGGGAGGTGACCTTCTATGTCCCTAAAGCTAGCTTCTGTAGCCGGAGATCAAAATGCCAAGGTTCCCGCCTTTGGCCACCACCCAGTTCTCCAGAGATGGGGATGCCAAAATTGACGCCTTCCCCCACCCTGCTCTTGATGAATCCGACCTTCTGGGCCCCAGAAAGAAGAACCCACATTGACTCTTTAGGCTGTGACCAGCATCAGACTGCTGTTCTAAATTTTGTCTCTGTTTTTGTATCTGTCCTCATCAAATACCCCCCCCCCCCCAAAAAAATGCTTCCCATTTCTGTCTGTCCATTGTTGTCTTTCATAGGGAATGGAACTTCAGTAGTCTCCCAGTGTTTATATTGCTTGGAAAACAGAGCCTAAGCCTATAAAAAGCCTTGTTAAAACACAGAGAGTATGTGCAAGTGAGACACATGGAGAACCAAAGTAAAAGAGAAACAAAAGAAAGAAAGAAAGAAATAAGGAAAGAAAGAAGTTCATGCATTGTCCTCCCTTCGATGCAAAGCCACTCCAAACAAGCACAGACTGCAGCCTAATCCCTTTCATGTGCTGTAACTGAGCTGCCTGAAGATAATTTTGGGCTCCTACAAACTTTGATCAACCAGGCACAAAATGTAGTCTGAAACTGAATTATAATGAAACAGATCAAAGGGATCCAGCCGAGAAATCACACTTGGAAGAGTGAGAAAAAAACACAACAAAACATTGGCAGTCCATATTGCAATTAACATGGACTATTTAGAGTCAAATGTCATTGCGATCTGATGAATCAGATTATGACAAGCAATTTGGAGGAGAATAAGGCTCCTGGTTGCACCAAACCTCTTCACATGACATTTAAACCCATTGGTCCTGCAACCATCAAAGGTGATTTTAGGCTAATTAGATGAATGATGTCATGCGGAAGTTCAACATGCCCTCCAAAGAATTCAGGTTCGTGATAATGAAAGCATGAACTGAGCTTTTTGTGCACACTTCAAACACAGGGAAAGGGAAAATGAGAGGAGAAAGGATATACCGTATGAAGTACCGTATTTTCCGGATTATAAATCGCTCCAGAGTATAAATCCCACCAGCAATACAAAGCATAATAAAGAAGGAAAAAAACTATATATAAGTCGCATTGGACTATAAATGCATTTGGGGGGGAAATGTATTTGATAAAATCCAACACCAAGAACAGACATGTCAACTTGAACGGCAATTTAACAATAAAATAAAAATAAAAGAGAACAACGGGCTGAACAAGTGTTACAATATGATAACGTTACATAAGGCATAAACAACAAACTGAGAATGTGCCTGGTATGGTTACGTAACATTTCAAGAGTTATTCAGATAACTATAGCATAAAGAACATGCTAACAAGTTTACCAAACCATCAGTGTCACCCCTAGTCACAAAATCCAATGAAATCTTCATCCTCTATTCCACTTTTAAACAACTTTAATTTCTTTTGTTTTTGTTTTTTTTAGCGACTGAGCTTGGTTTGGGGGTGTTGCTATTGATCGACAACAGAACTGGTTTCTTTCAAAGTAATGATTTTGGAGATGGGTCATTACATCGAATGTCAAATAACCCAGTGGTGTACTTGTTGATAATGCTAGAAAGAACAATAAATCTCAAAATCTCAATCTGAGCAGGGGTTTGGGAGCTTCTGCCCAATATATTTTTGACATTTTTTGCAAAAAGAGGTGTGGCCACCTTAGACTCCTTATGGTATATCTCAGGTACTACTGGGTCAATCTCCACAAAACACCAAGTACACCAAGTTTCATTAAGACAAAATCTGCTTGGTTAAACCCACTGGGTCATTTATTATAATGACCCAGGCTGCAAGCATTTCGCCCGACAAGGACCATATGCCCCTTGCGCTTCACCGGCGACCCTTCCAAGGTTTACGTCTCTTGCCCAAAGTCAGCTGGGATAGCCTCCAGCTCTGTGGGGAAAAGAGTTCTATGCCCACACACAGCAGGTTTTGAAAAAACCAGGACAAATGAAAACAAGCTCTTAAGTGAATTTTAGTCAATGAAAAGGCTGGGGGGGAAAAGTATCGTTAACGTGAAGAAAAGATTTTATGTGACTGAAGTCACACTACTTGTCTTTAAATGGTGATGATTTGTAGGAGAAACAAACTGCGAGAAAAAAATGTAGTTGAACTAACTTTAATGGCAGACATAAAAGCAAGAATGGGGATGCAGTTGTATCTTCCTTATCTTCCATCCGCTTCCTGCATTATTCATAACCTCCGCTTTACACACAAGGAATCAATCCAGCTCTCTTTATTTATTGTGCTTTTGTATCCAGTATCAAAGTGTTAACACTAAAGCGGGGAACACAAACACAAAACAGGGAAGGAAGTCAAGCCAGACGCCGTCAGTCTACAAATGCGTATTCGCGATGACCCATTTACACAGCGTGCTTGTCAGTTACGAAGCAGCTGAGGCTCCGTGACCCCAGCGTGCACGTACGACTTGTTGATGGCAGTCAGCGCGGGTTCAAAGCCTCAGTTGGACATCTGTTCGAGGATCTGTCAATCATTGTCGAGGCCCCTCCCAACCGGTCCAAAACCTTTCACCCACTTCCGAGTTCTAGTGAAAGGGGCCTTTGAGAAGCAGGTAACCTTTAACCCCATCTCATGCAACCAGTCATTGCAGGTTTTGTTTCAAATAAATAAATAGACACACACACACACACACACACACACACACCCCTTATATATTAGAGAGAGAGAGAGAGAGAGAGAGATGGTCTCCTGTTTATCACGTGGGTCAAGAAGAGGAACCTGTTTTATCTACAGCTTTTGGAAATGATAATGGACGCCATAAAGTCCATAAGAGAATTGTATCCCATTTATTATGAGCAACACATATCATTATCATTTGTAAAAATTTGATAAATGACCG
This sequence comes from Hippocampus guttulatus, assembly GCF_054856545.1. Taxonomy (NCBI): domain Eukaryota; kingdom Metazoa; phylum Chordata; class Actinopteri; order Syngnathiformes; family Syngnathidae; genus Hippocampus; species Hippocampus guttulatus. The sequence continues at coordinate 9,796,091 of NC_141261.1, read as the reverse complement.
AAGAAAAATCCAAAAACTCATAGTTGAGATGAAGACTGAGGAGGGATGGTGCTCCACTGTGGCTAGGGGAGGGGGGAGGGGGGGGGCTTTAGCCCTGTCAGAAATCTGTGTATGCTCCTTTAAACCCCCCCAGCATTTAATTTATTTTTTAATTCTAAAATAGATTGATAAATGATGATCTAATACCCACCCCCCATGTATGAAGCCATACCTGAAACTGATGTGTGAAACAGGAGACTTTGTTTTTAACCATGTCATGGAGGTACAGTGTATGTACCTCCTCCTACCCTTTGTTGTTTGTCACCAATACCCTTGAGGACTTGTGACACACCATACGTGTCAATGTTTGACCTAAATACATTTTGGTTGCAGTGGTGCAATATAATACATCTTTATTTATGTAGCGCTTTCACAACTCACAACGGCAGCGCAAAATCAAAATATGTCTTTTTCTGTTTAACTACCATGCTTTTATTTACCAATGGCCTGCCTGGCATGTATTCACATGCCCTTGTCATTCAACTGTACTATGTATATGCATAGTTTTCATTCATTTGACATGTTGTGAAATGGGGCTGGAACTGTGGATCGAACTCAAGAACATTCCTGTTAGGAAGAGCAATTAATTAGCATCCCAGTTGCATCCCCTCAACGGTTTGGAACTGATTTAACAGCAGATGGCAAGTGATCTAAAATGAAGCCCAATTACCACTGACAGCACATCCCATTACAACTTTAATGCTGGTGATAGTAATAAAATGGGGCAAATGAATTTGAAATTGGGGCTGGGGCAGCAATGCTATAATTTAAGTTGTTATTGAGACTTATATTTAATTTGTATTCTAAAATAGTACCTGTATCTATTGACATAATAGGGAGCTGTTCTACCAGAGGTTCTGCTTGACTGTGTGGCCTCTATATTTGTGCCCAGCACGAGTACAGTATAGCATGTAGGACGGTCTAACTGTGCAAAGGGGCAGGCGACACCAAATGTTGGCATCTTCGCCGCCGCACAAGATTTGGCGCAGTTGTAAACGGGCGGTTTGCGCCGTTATGGGCGTGAACACAGCCGACTTGTTTCAAACCACATCGAAGCGGCTGCACTCATTCCCTTTAAAATCAGCACGCAAGTCGGGCACAGTCCTTGCCATGGCGGAAGGAGGAACTGACCCATGCAAGACATTGAAGTGCACAAAATACTTTTATACGAAGATGCAAGCAGACCTCCACAGGCAGATATGTAAAGTTGACCCGGGCATCCAAAGATCACCCCTGTGAAGTGCGCATTTGGAGAGAACCTTTCTTCTTCAACTACGTTCCCGTCTTTCTTCTTGTTAACAGCAGCCTGGATGCCCCGTGGCACGATGCCTCTCGGAGTTTAGTCGTAGTACTATGCATGTGGTTATGCAAGGAGACTCACACCCTCAATGTAAATATTGTGTTTGTGTGCGCGTGCATGTGTGCGTGTGTGTGTGTGTGTGTGTGCGTGTGTTTGCGCATACGCGAGTGTAGTAGTGCTACTCAAAGTAGTCAATGCCTCCCAGCATACTGATGCAAAACAATATTTAAATTACACTTGCAAAACGGATCCAAGCACAAAACCAAATTGCTATTGACTTACACAAAAAAGGTGATCCTCTTGCGTCGAATAATTAAATTCCACGGTGCACAAAATGTTACCAATTGCTTTGTGTCACTAGTTTAGACCTTCAGAATGGATTAGGACTGTGTCTGCATTTTGTTTTTTTTAAAAAAATTTTTTTAAACCAAATAGCAACTTCAACATCGAGTGTTGAGAGAAGAATGTGACAAAGAGAATAAACACTGGACATTAGATAGAGAAGGTATCATTTTCATAGCAGCAAATGCTATGCCAATTGATCAGAATCACAGTGTTTTATTTTGGTTTTTTTTTGTTTTTTGTAAAGAGTCACCATGGAATTTATTGACTCAATGGACATGGCTTACAGTGTTTTTTGTAAACTAATGATTCAGTTATCAGTTGAGCTAATGAGTTGCTGCTGTGCTGAGGTGGTGAGGTGTAACATCTGCGAAAACGTCCTGTCTTGACGCGAGATGTTTTTTTTTGGGCCTGCACATTCTGTCAGATCTTCTGTGCCATCACGCTGCATGCAATTTCATGCTTAGACAGAGTTTGCGTGCGGGATCTGTGTTTCTTTTTCTGCCACAAGCACATGTGCGTGAAGGAGGCGCGCGGAAAATGGCCAAAAGTATAACATTCAGTTACAGCAATTAGAAATAAAAATCATTAGAATGGATATTATTTTGCATAGATCGTCAATGAGTCATAAGAACATATCTTGAAAGGTAATTTGAACGAATTTCATCAGTGTGTATGAAAACGATACATTTTAAAAACGTGGGGAAACAATTATGCACATTGGCGATTTTTGTGAAATGTTGACTAAATAGTGATGTTAGAAATCAATGTGATCAGACTGCATGCATTTTTAATGATGGGGGGGTTGGTTTAATATACGTGTTTCATTATTATAATAATATTTAACATATCTACACTTGCACCATTATTAAAACCACACTATTGACTGGATTATAAATACATTCAAATTATATGGGACAAAGGTGAGTCACTTCGACGTGCAGGCGGAGACTAAATAAACTAACACCAAATTAAAAATATATTAAAAGGATACGACGGTGCAATAGAGACACTCACTCCTCTTCGATCACCCCCACGCCCCCCTCTACCCACCCCGCTACGAACTGACCTTGGCGGAGCGACCGGCTCCCAGTAGCGGCAGAACAGGTGCAATCCATCGGCGTTGACGATGTGCTCCAGGTCGGTGTACGGAACTCCCTGCGGACTCCGTCTAGGAGCAGCCCCCGGCTCGGGCATGGAGGATGGGTCTGCCAGAAAGATACGGAGCGGCTGCAGTAAGACATCGCGGCCGTACAGGAAGCAACCGAGGCCGGCCGCGAGCAGGCAGGTCGCAGCGGCCGCGGCGTTCATTGCCCGCGGATGTCCGTTTCCGTATTCGCTGGCGGCCGATAATTAAACGGCTCGCTGTGCTCACTTGATATGAAGGCTCGGCGCTCGCCTTGATCTAATCCCACAGGCGCGCGCACACATACCCGTGGCTGCGGTTGGTGTTACGTCACTCGAACATATGTGCTTTCTTTTCCGTCCTGGTCCCCAGGGTCATGGATGGGACATACTCACACAACTTCATAATACGATATGTATGTATATTATGGTATGTTATACATTACAGGCCACAGGTGTCAAACCCAAGGCCCGGGGCCAGATCTGGCCCGCCACATCATTTTATGTGGCCCTGCGAAAGCAAATCAAAGATGACAACTTCCATGATGCTTGCTAAAATGTGTTCCAAAATTTCAAATTCTCATATGTAATAAAAAAGAGGGATATTGTAAGCATTTTCTTGTTAGCAAATCCCTCATTGGAGTTACTTAAACAATAGTTGAATAAACCATTATTCTTGACTTATTGATAGGGTTTCACAGTCAGAACGGCCCTCCAAGGGAAACGGTAACTACAATGTGGCCCGTGACAAAATTGAGTTTGACACCTCTGTTATAGGCTATTATATGTACATAGATACAAAGTGGGCCAAAAATAGAGATATTCACTTAAGTAATTTGTAGACGCAAGCGTGGGACAAAGAAAGGATGGAATGAAGCATAGAAGGAAAGATGAAAGGAAGGAAGGAAGTAAAAAATGTATTGGATAAAAGTCACGTCAAGAATGAGAAACAAAAAGGGGGGATCAAGAATGGGGGGGGATGAGAAAGAGAAGATGAAGGGCGCAAGGGAGGATAAAATCAGGACGAAAGGAAGGGACTCAACACCATCTTCAGTGTCACCGCCAGATTGACACACAAAACTGCACAACCAGTTTTGAAACCAAAACACTGGCCTCAAAATCGTAACCCTGTTGAAAGTACAAACAACCATGTTTTGAAACACTACCACGACCAACCTTAGCCCATTTTGAAACACCTGGTTTGGAACTAGAATCCTATTTGAAAGGCTAATCCTGTCTTGAAACATTGAAACCTCCCACAAAACCCTTTTTTTGGAAATCTAACCCCTGTACTCGTGAGTTCCTCTGAGCTTTTATTCAAATTGATACAGATGGAAAATCGTGTGGCGTTCTGGCATCCGGGAAACTTTTCAGAAACCTTGCCATGTTGAAGGAGACATTTACATGATTTCACTGTGTCAATGTCACAGTAATAATAATAAATAAAAGTAATAAATGTCAATGTAATAAATGAATGTAAGCCAGTATTTTTCCATATGTTGATTATTCTGGTTGTACTTTAAATTTCAATACATCTGTTACTTTGGCTAGCCTCAACAATACACCTCAATACAGCACAACACAGTACTAAACACACTGTTAGCTTTAGTATTGTCATCTTTGGCAAGGCAGTTTTTTTGTGATTCTAATGGTGTACCTAATATTGTGGTCTTTTCTTTTAAGGAAGTGCAACATCACATTACATTACATTAGCTGCTATCTTGTCTTAGCTGTGTGTTTAATGCACAGCATGTTTGCATGTTTGCACTGAGGAGGATTGAGAGGAAGAAATTTCATCTATGCTGCATGTCATACATAAAGCATATTTGACAAAGATGACCTTGACCTTGACCTTGATTAGTTTTTTTGGGGGGATGTGAAGGATGCAGAACAAGTGCAACAGTGACAGTTTGAACCATGTGAGTTATTGTCCTATAACAAATTGCAATGGCATTTGTTATTGCTTTGACTCCATTTGAAGAGCCCAAGAGAGGCTACTTAAATGCCACTAATGTTGCACTCATACCGAGAGCTACTGTTTTCTGAGCCGTGTTATTAGTTATAGTAAAGTTGGCTTGATGCCATTTCAAATGAGACAAAAAGTTTGACGTTCTGCCAAAAGCACGTCTCTGATGCCCGTTCTTGTCCTTGTCCCCAATCAAATTATGTAATCACACACACACACACACACTATCCAAAGAGTAGCTGCACTCCATCCTATATGTATATAATTTTGTTGAGAAATGTATGATTGGGCCCCACGTTCTCCTCTCGAAATATTTTGTAATAACTTCAGTGAGTTGAACATGAAGACAAAACTTGTTACACTGTAAGGAAAGCCTGTTTGATCCGCATCCAATATGGCCCCCACATTGACATGCTGACCAAGTAGATGTGGCAGTCATATTGAGTGTGGCAAGAGCCACTTGGGGCCTGAACAGCAATTGTCATTGGCTTTTTACCGCGACTGTGTTCAAATGTTATTGGCTGTTGGCGGTGGAATTCAGTACCTGACGCAGTCAGGCTAACGGTGCCAAATACGTGTACAGCATGAAGATCTACTTCGCATGTCAGGTTTTAAAATTTTTAACAAGAGTCTGTCAGTGATGTTCTGTATGCCCAAACCGAAAGTACATAACCGTTTGAGATGCCACAGATAAATGCAAATATGTTTTTGTAATACATTAAAAAAAAGTATTCCATTAATTTTTATGAAAATATAAATTTTAATTATGCCGTTCAATGTGATTCTACTGAGCAGTAGGGTAGCATCCTAGCGCCCCCTATTGATGAGGGACCACTGCCTAATTGCCCCTCCATTGATCATTTTTATGATGGATGGATAACTGAACTAAAATTAAGGAAAGATCGTGGCAAGCTGTCATGAGCCGGAATGGAAAATAAGTACTTAATTTAAGGTTGGTTGAAATGTGGTAAAGTGGTGTCATTTTCCTCTCGTTTCCTCAAAATAATCCAATGGCATGTTAGTTTAACACGTTTTAATCATGTGAAATTGATGTACATGTTCGAATCAAGTAAATCCAAATAATTCTTTTTTTTGTCCAGTGAAATGACTAAATGAAAAAAATGACACATGGGACAGACTATGGCCCGCACGCCTTGTATTCGACACCATTAATTGAGAGGGTCTATTTGAGTAAGCAACAACTTGAAGGAATGCGGCATAATAGTAAAATCCAGGAAATATGACATCCATTACCAATTACTATAACACATGGAAATGTTCCAAGATTTATTCAAGGCATCCTGACAACTAGAGCTGCCAGTTTACTATTTTTGTTTGTTTGTGTTTTTACAGTGCGGCTCCATTCACATCGAGCAGATACCTCCATAGGGCGAAACGAAATTACACTGTGCTACACACAATGAGGCGGCCAGCACGGTTAAAAATAGCTCGGTGTAAAGCTATCCCTACCCAGAACATGATCGGATTTCATTTTCAGTGGTGCGACACAGTCTGCAAGCCGGTAGATTAATATTTAGCATAATCATATTTGAACAATTAGTGTGCAGAAAGAGCAACAATAGCAAAATGCGTCTTCGTTGCAATAACGTCAACTACTCTTTTTCCTTAAATATATACTGTATTTATCAAGATTCATTATCTTTAACATCATGATGCACGATGCGTGAAAACGCGTAACGGTGCACACTGCATGCACGCTGGTTTGTTGTCGTTTCTGCAAACGTTGGTACGTACCTCCACACACCGCGCAAGACATGGCAGGCTGCTTGAATCGACAACGCAAGGATGCGCACACACAACCATTGCGGCACAACAAGTGCACGGTGACGTTTTATTGTATTAATCACGCCTTTATGACATCATCATCCAACATGAATGGGGAAAGTACATTCAAGTTAGATGCAACCTCTGCAACTCGTAAACTCTGAACTGTATTGTATACAGTACATCTAAGGCAAAAAAAAAGCTCAAATGCAACGTGGAGCCAAGTTGTATGAAAACATGGACATGACAAAAAACAGAACCGACCTGCACCGGAACGACTGCGGTGAAGTGGAAGTTTATTTTCGGAATGTCTCTCCCGCTGCCTCCCGATGCTCCTCTCTCTGCACTTGCCAGGCGCACAGTGAAGCCGGAGACTGCCTGTGAAGCAACCAAAAGTACTCGCGCGCAAGCGCACGCGCGCGGGCACGCGCTCACACAAACACACAATTAAAGGAGGAGGGGACTGACCAAAAGTATGATATACATATGTATATTATAGATAGATAGATATATAGCGTGCATATACTTTAGTCAAACAAAGTGCAGTCGTTTTTGTTTGTAATATAAACGAGAAGCTCCTCGATGCTTTGTATGGATATTTTTGTATGTATACTGAGCAAACAAGTTCCAACAAAGAACTAGGAATGTGATGTTGTCTTATAACTTCAATCAGTGAAGAAGTGTTACACAATCACGAGGGTGTCTAAACGATGAACACTGTTTCTCACCCATAGAAGTCAAATTAAAGGTTTACATTGGGCCTAGATCGAGTGCATCTTTAGAAAGCTACAACGTTGAAACCTACATCCCAGGCTCCCCCTAGAGTTGTGAGATGGTATTCACTTTTATCAGCTGGTGCAAAATGCCAGAAAATGCATAAAAGCTTCAGAAGTCAGGACAGAGCATGTGGTGGTACATTTTATAGTATGCTGTTATTAGCACACACCACAATTATCTGTTCTTAGAATCCCAAATCATAACCAAGGCAAATTTCTCTCCTCTTCAATGTGCAGAAAATAAGATGTTGCTAACAAGATGACCTCAGTTGAACATGAGAACTATAGTTGTTATTGGCACAATTCTTTTCAATGTTACTTTTTTTTTTCAAGAAATGCAAGAATGGTAGAAGTCCTTAAATACAGTGAAAATATCTTCAAGTTGGCAACGCTGAATTCAAGTCGCTGCTTTTGTTTGCTTTCCCTGTTTTACAAGTGCACATCAAAATAAAAGCAAAGCATACTCGACATTGTTTGGACTTCATTAAGACTGCAGAGACTATGAACGGGCTTGGATGTGTCTTCAAATTCATCCATGAGGTTGGTGGGTTGGGGAAAAAAAAATCTGCATCAAAAAATAACCTCTGCTGCTCATTTGAGAAAGCCCCCTGCCCCCAAATTTTTGTTCACTCCTGATTATAAACATGCATGAAGACACCATTTGTCCATCCTGTTCAATGTTGACAACAATATAGACACACACAAGCAATTTCAGTCAATAACTAATTTTAAGAAATAACTGCTTTATTAATGAATTATTAAGAAGACTTCATATAGTTTGAACATGTACATATATAAATATATGAAAATAAAGAAATGCTACACATTGTGTATAGGTGTGCTTTGCCTGGCAAAAGTACATATAAAATGTTTTGTATAAATTAATAAAAAATAAATTGTTTTGTATATCAAGTCACAAAAATACTTAGATACTTAATACTTGATAGAGGTTTAGCAGATTGGTATTGTGGTGCATTGAAAATTGTATTTTTCGTGAGGGTATGTCATCATTAAAAAGTGCGAGCAGGAGCATATTTAAGTTGCTTGAATATGTCTGTCTCAACTGAACCCATTTTGCATGTTATTAATCTTTGAGGGGGGTACATGGCTATCTTTTTCAATATTGGTACAGCCATATTCCTACAACTTGGTGGCCTAGGAATCCGTGTTTGACATCCGATCATCACGTCTTGTCTGCATTGAATGAAAGATGCACTATGTCCACAATTGGAGCACGTGACTGATGAGGCCGCAAGCGACATGTTTGCCATTTGTAGGGTTTTTTTAGCTTCTGGCATGGTGGCATTCCTATTAGCAGTGCTAAATGTGGGTCTCCTTGAAACTGTTGTCTTAGAGTCTGTCTTGGTTCTTAGTAGCATCGTATTGTCAAAAAGCATGTCTTCCCTGCGTCTATATGGCTGTATCACAGATACAGGCTCATTTTGTTTCATTCCCAGACTCCGGCATTCTGACTTAAATCTCAATGGATCAAAAATGGTTTCTTGTTTAAGCTTGTCTGGAGGACATCTGACGGATCCAAGCCCTAGCCCTTTTTGTATTGAACCCATATTTGGTTGTGCCCTGAATCTCATTGGAATCTGGTCTTGATCAACAATTGGTCCTCCTCTAGGCCGATATGCAGTCCGTATCGCCGATCCACGCCCTATAACATTTCGTCTCGAATGTGTTTTAGGTCTAAGGGGTTCGAGTTCTCTATCGACAATAACTCCGCCCTTGGGTTTGTACTGACCCCGTATCTCATATCTAGACCCTAGTTCCTTTCTCTTATCTGCCAGACTAGTGAACTTCTTGGGTTTGAGTGGATTGGGGTCTTGATTAATTAGCAGTTCTTCACCAGGACTGCTTGAAACCTGGATCTCAGGTCTGGGCTCAATATCATTTTTTTTAATTTCTTGACTTCTGGTCTCAGCCGTTGGAGGAACAGGAGTTGCAAGCTTGGTTCTATATGGAGACAGTGGATGGATCTCCAACATTGGCTTTTCTTCTGTTATTTTGGTATCTGAACACCAGCTATCAACACTAGCCTTCTGTCTGTGATGTGAATCATGAATTGGTGGAAAGTTGACACTTTTCAGTGCTGATTTGTTTCCTTTCACCTGTTTTTGAGATGTTTTGTCTGGAGCCTGTGATAGTTCTGTGTGTGACTCTTCAATGGTTTGAGACCCTTTTCTTTGTTCATTTAGCGCACCACAAACATTGTTTTTGCTCAGGACCCGTGGGGCAACTGTCGACTGTTGATCAGGAACTCTGATTGTAAATGATGGCCGTGTTGTTTTTTTCCTCTGTCGTGCAGGCGGCATTGGTCCTGGTCGAGTTTTATCAGGTACGGCTTTCTCTTTTGGTGGCGGTGCCAGTGGCCCACGTTGGTGGGGTGTTTTAGGCCCAGATAGTCCTTTCCTTTCCTTTTCTCTGAGGTCTCTGCAAACATCCTCAGATTTTGCTTGGTGCATTTTAGGCAGGTAGGCTGATCTTGCAGCATATGGAGAAAGTTGTGGCTCCTTTTGATTAGGTGTTGTGAAAGTAAGTGCATGTCGTACTGTTTTTACCTCATGAAGTGGTCCTTGGGGCCGCTCTGGTTGAGGCATACAAGATACGGTAACCTTTTTGTGTGGCGGGGTCACTGGGCTAGATGTATCCTGTCTATTTCTTCCTTTTTTTGATAGATTAGAAGAAACCTTACTGGTAGAGTCTTTTCCTGACTTAGATGTTTTAATAGTTGAAGAGGATGATTGGTGCTGATCAACAATGTGCCCTCTTCTAGGCCTAGAAGGAGGCTTTATTTCAGCTTTTGGAGTTGGCTCATTTTTTTTAATACCTTGATACTTCTTTGGTTTATGATAAAAATGGTCACTGGGTGATGAGGTAGAACTGACATTCATTGATGTTTCCCCCATCTGCTGCTTTTGTGCGGAGGTTTTGGGGAGTATCTGTGAGCATTCTTGGTCTGTCTGTCCAGGACTCAGTTCCCCCTTGCTTTCCATTTTCACTAATTCATCACATAAACCCTCTGGTTTGGGGCCCTGATGATCCTGGCATGGGAATGATTGCATATCTGATGTGACAGACTTTAGAGGGAGTTTTAGTTCATTTTGATCAGGGATCCTGAGACAGAATGCCCTCCTTCTCTTTCGCCTTTCTTCACGTGGTGGTGGCATTGTTGCTGGTCGAGGTATATGAAATATAGGGCTCTCTCCTTGTAATAGACGGATTGGTCCAAGTAAGTCCTCTGCATCAGACATGGTTGTCTCTTTCAATGATGATAGAACAGGTTCAGAGAAATCCCCTTTGGATGATAGTGAAGACCTTTCAGACCCACTATCAGATTCTTTACTCGTTTTTTGTGGTGAAAAAGGCACAGAACCAGTGGAGTCCTCAATATCAGATTCAGCAGTCTTTTGATGTAATGATGGCACTTTAGCTGGTACAGCACCAACATTTGGCAATCTTTCAAAACTGCCGTCTGTATCAGATTCAGTGGGGTTTTTTTGCAGTTGTGTATGCAAATGTCTGTCCTCTGTCTCTAACAGATATGGATTAAATACAACTTCTGCACCAGATTCCTTGGAATCAGTTGCTTCTCCCTTTTTGTCAGGTAATGGTATTCCTATTGATATCCTTTCCATGTTTGGGACAAGTTCAAAGAGGCCCTCTATATTAGTGTAACTGTGTAATGCTGTGGTCTCTTTGTCAGGTGATGGTTGTGGTTCATAGAACTCCTCCATAGCAAATACATCTGATTTGCATGTGTCTTCTGTATCAGGCACCATAATTTTAACAGGAGATGGCGCTGATTCAGATACATTCCTTTCATTTGAGTATATTTCAGACAGACCCTCCAGTAGTATGTTTTGATGTGGTGAGCACACTGGTAGAGGTTGGATCTTAATGTCAGACAATGAGGTATGTTGGCATGGTGATGATGCTGATTCAGATATGTCCTCTCTTTCACACTCAGTGATAGTTTCTGGCATTTGTCCAAATATGTTTTCGACATCACAAATATGGGTCTCTTTGGTAGGTAATGCCTGAGCTAGGTCCTTACTATCAGACAAAGGTGTGTCTTTGGGTGGTGATGACATGTGTCTTGAAGTCTCCTCTGTACCCTGCAATGCTTTGGTGAAGAGCCCAGTATCCAAAAAATGTAGTTCTTTGCGCGGTGACAATGCTAACATTGAGGGGACTTCTTTGTCAGAGGAAGTCTTTTCCCCAGGTTCTGATGGAACGAGTCCCAATAGGTCATCAGTATCTGACACAGAAGATTCACTATGTAGCCATGAGATGGGTTCAAGAGGATAGTCATGATCCGAAACAGTGATCTCTTCATTTGGTCTTGTGACTGGTTCACATAAATCATCTGACAATGGGTCAAATAGGTCCTCCGTAGGTCGTGCTCGCACTGGTCTGGAAAATCTCTCTGTATCACACACGGACATATCTTTGTTTGGTGACAGCTCTGATGTAGACCCATCCTCTGCATTTACGACCAGGTCAGATATATTAACTGTATCAGGTAGACTGACCTTTTTCTGTAATGATGGAACAAATAACGATAACTCATCGAGATCCAAAAAAGTAGGCACTTTGTGATGCAGTGGAACTAGTTGAGATGGGCCCCCTGTATCACTTAGTTCATCTGCATTTGGGAATTCCGGATCTAATAAAAGAGTTTCTCTCTCTGGTGACGTTTCAAGTCCGGATGACTGGGATGATTCTTGTATTTCAGATTCTGTTATCTGTCTGCGTGGTAGTGGGAGTGGTTCAGAAAATGGCGACTGTGATATTTTATCTACATTTTGCGGTGGACTACAGAGATCTGTTGCAATGGTCTCTCCATAAGGTAAAGAGACTGATCCAGGAAGGTCCTCAACGTTGGACATACAGGTCTCATTGTCTGCTGCTGCTGCTGATGATGCAAATGGAAGTAAATGAGATCGATGACCTTCTATTTTAGAATCTGTGGTTTCTATGAGTGTTGATTGAATTGGTTCAGAAAAATCTTCTGTATCAAAGTCAAAGGTATATATTTGTGGTGATTGAATTAGTGCAGTCATGTCTTCCATTTCAGGCTCAATGGTGGTTTCCATTAGTAAAAGAACCTGTTGAGACACACCTTCCTCATCAAAATCAATGGTCTCTTTTGGGAAAGGAATAAGTCCAGTCCGACAGGCATCAGGCGTTGCCGTCTTTTTTCGTGGTGATGGCAACTTTCCAGCTATTCCTTCTGGATCACAATCATTGTCCTCCTTTCGTGGTGATCGTATTTGTCCAGTTATATCTTTTTTAGCTGAGTCAGGTGTCTCCTCAACTGGAAAAAGAACTTCATCACGATCTAAGAACTCACTTTGTGGTGATGGGACTTTTTCTCCATTGTCCTCTGTATCAGCGTCAGTGCTCTCTCTTTGGGGTGATGGTGTTCGTCTTGTCTCGTCTTTTTTTCCAGAAGCAGTGGTGTCTATCTGTGGTACGTCAACTGGTTCAGTCATTTCTTCTGTATCAAAGTCAGATGTATATTGTTGTGGTGATTGCATCACTCCAATTGTGTCTTCCATTTCATCCTCAATTGTTTCCATTTGAGGTGAGGACACGGGTTCTGGGATTTCTCCTTCATCAGCATCAACTATCTCCTCCCCATCTGGAACAGAAACTGGTTGAGATATGTTTTCAATTTGAGAATAAAGGTTTTCCATTTGTGGTGAAGACAAAGATTGTGTGATTCCATCTGCATCATGGTCAGGGGTCTCACCGTGTGGTCGAGGAACTAGTCTAGAAACAGCTTCCTCATCAAACTCAATGGTTTCTGATTGAGGTGAAGGAGCTACTCCAAATATGTCATCTGCATCAGGCGCTGCTGTCTTTTTTTGTGGTGATGATGACTTTCGCGCCATGTCTTCTTTGTCAGCTTCAAAGTCCGCTTTTTGTGGAGATTGAATTTGTCCAGTGATATCTTCAGTTTCACTTTCAAATATGTCTTCTACATCAGGTGCAGCTGTCATTTTTTGTCGTGATGGCGACTTTCCCGCAATGTCTTCATTGTCAGCATCAAAGTCCTCCTTTTGTGGTGATCGAATTTGTCCAGTTATATCTTCAGTTTCACTTTCAATTGTTTCTATCTGTGGTGGAGACAGTCCTGTTACATCTTTGTTAGCTGGGTCAGTTGTCTCCTCATCTGGCAAAGGAACTGGTTCTGAGAATCTTTCTTTTTCACTTTCTGGTGATGGGACTTTGTTTTCACTGTATTCTGCATTGCCGTCCGTGCTCTCTCTTTGGGGTGAGGGTGTTATTCTTCTCCGATCTTTCATTTCAGAACCAGTGGTGTCTTTCTGTGGGAAGTCAATTGTTTCAGGAATGTCTTCTGTATCAAAGTCAAATGTATATTTTTGGGGTGATTGAATCATTCCAGTTGTTTCTTCCTTTTCATACTCCATTGTTTGCATTTGAGGTGAGGACACAAGTACTGGGGTTGCCATTTGTGGTGAAGACAAAGATTCTGTGATGCCATCTTCAGGGGTCTCACCATGTGGTAGAGGACCGAGTCTGGAAACGCCTTCCTCATCAAAATCAATGGTCTCTCCTTGAGGGACAGGAACAACCCCAAATATGTCTTCTGCATCAGGTGCTGCTGTCTTTTTTGGTGGTGATGGCGACTTTCCAGCAATGTCGTCTTTGTCCATGTCACTGTTCTCTTTTTGTGGTGGTGAAACTTGTCCAGTTATTTCTCCAGTTTCACTTTCAAATGTGTCTTCTTCACCAGGTGTTGCTGTCTTTTTTTGGAGTGATGGTGACTTTCCCACTATGTCCTCTTTTTGTGGAGATCGACTTTCTCCAGTTGTATCTTCAGTTTCACTGTCAAATCTGTCTTCTTCATCAGGCACAGCTGTCATTTTTTGTGGTGATGGTGACTTTCCCACAATGTCTTCATTGTCAGCATCAATGCCCTCCTTTTGTGGTGATCGAATTTGTCTAGTTACATCTTCAGTTTCACTTTCAATTGTTTCCACCTGTGGTGGAGACATTAGTCCAGTGACGTCTTTTTTAGCTGAGTCAATTGACTTCTCACCTGGAAAAGGAACTGTTTCTGTCAGTTCTCTATCGGTGTCTAAGAAGTCACTTTGTGGTGATGGGATGTTGTCTCTTCTGTATTTTGTACCAGCCTCAGTGCTCTCTCTTTGTGGTGATGGTGTTAGTCTTGTCCCGTCTTTCATTTCCGAGCCAGTTGTGTCTATCTTTGGTAAGTGAACTGTTTCAGTCATGTCTTGTGGATCAATGTGAAATGTATGTTTTTGTGGTGAGTGCATCACTCCAGTTGTGTCTTCCATTTCAGACTCACTTTTTTCCACTTGAGGTGAGGACACAAGTTCTGGGATTTCTTCTTTTTCGGCATCAACTATCTCCTCCCCATATGGAACAGAAACTGGTGGAGATATGTTTTCAACTTGATACTGAAGGTTTTCCATTTGTGGTGAAGACAAGGATTCTGAGATTTCATCTGCATCATGGTCAAGGGTCTCACCATGTGGAAGAGGAGCTAGTTCTGCAATACCTTCCTCATCAAAATCTGTGGTTTCTGATTGAGGGAAAGGAGCTACTCCAAATATGTCTTCTGCATCAGCCTCTCCTATCCTTTTTTGTGGTGATGATGACTTTCCTGCAATGTCTTCTTTGTTTGCGTCACTGTCTTCTTCTTGTGGTGATCGAATTCGTCCAGATACATCTTCAGTTTCACTTTCAATGGTTTCAAACTGTGGTGGAGACATGGGTCCACTGACGTCTTTTTTAGCTGAGTCAGTGGTCTCCTCATCTGGTAAAGGAACTGGCTCTGACAAGCCTTCTATATCACGATCTAAGAACTCACTTTGTGGTGTTGGAACTTTTTCTCTGCATTCTGTATCAGCATCAGTGCTCTCTCTTTGGGGTGATGGTGTTAGTCTGGTCTTGTCTTTTTTTTCCGAAACAATGGTGTCTATCTGTGGTATGTCAACTGGTTCAGTCATGTCTTCTGTGTCAAAGTCAGATGTATATTCTTGTGGTGACTGCATCACTCCAGTTGCGTCTTCCATTTCATCCTCAATCGTTTCCATTTGAGGTGAGTACATGAGGTCTGGGATATCTCCTTCATCTGCATCAACTATAGCCTCCCTATCTGGAACAGAAACTGGTTGAGTGATGTTTTCAATTTGAGATTGAAGGTTTTCCATTTGTGGTGAAGACAAAGATTCTGTGATGCCATCTGCATCATGGTCAGGGGTCTCACCGTGTGGTGGAGGAACTAGTCTAGAAACGGATTCCTCATTAAACTTAATGGTTTTTGATTGAGGTAAAGGAGCTACTTCAAATATGTCATCTGCATCAGCCTCTGCTGTCTTTTCTTGTGGTGACGATTTTACCACAATGTCTTCTTTGTTTGCGTCAGTGTCCTCTTTTTGTGGTGATTGTATTTGATCAGTTATACCTTCCGTTTCACTTTCAAATATGTCTTCTAGATCAGGCGAAGGTGTCATTTTTTGTGGTGATGGCGACTTTCCCGCAATGTCTTCCTTGTCCGTGTCACTCTCTTCATTTTGTGGTGGTGGAATTTTTCGAGTTGTATCTTGAGTTTCACATTCAAGTGTGTCTTCTTCATCAGGCGTTGCTGTCTTTTTTTGTGGTGATGGCGACTGTCCCGCAATGTCTTCTTTTTCAGCATCAGTGTCCTCCTTTTGTGGTGATTGAATTTGATCAGTTATATCTTCCATTTCACTTTCAAATATGTCTTCTACATCAGGCGGAGCTGTCATTTTTTGTGGTGATGGCGACTTTCCCGCAATGTCTTCTTTGTCCGTGTCACTCTCTTCTTTTTGTGGTGGTGGAATTTTTCCAGTTGTATCTTCAGTTTCACATTCAAGTGTGTCTTCTGCATCAGGCGTTGCTGTTTCTTTTTGTGGTGATGGCGACTGTCCCGCAATGTCTTCTTTTTCAGCATCAGTGTCCTCTTCTGGTGATTGAATTTGATCACTTATATCTGCTGTTTTACTTTCAAATATGTCTTCTGCATCAGGCGCTGCTGTCTTTTTTTGTGGTGATGGTGATTTTCCCAGTATGTCTTCGTTGTCAGCATCAATGTCCTCTTTTTCTGGTGATCGAATTTCTCCAGTTTCATCTTCAGTTTCACTTTCAATGGTTTCTACCTGTGGTGGAGACATTAGTCCATTGACGTGTTTATTGGCTGAGTCAGTGGTCTCCTCATCTGGTAAAGGAACTGGCTCTGACAAGCCTTTTTCATCATGATCCAAGCACTCACTTTGTGGTGTTGGAAATTTTTCTCCGCTGCATTCTGTATCGGAGTCAGTGCTCTCTCTTCGGGGTGATGGTGTTCGTCTTGTCTTGTCTTTTTTTTCCAAACCAGTGGTGTCTATCTGTGGTACGTCAACTGGTTCAGTAATGTCTTGTGTATCAGGGTCAGATGTATATTGTTGTGGTGATTGCATCACTCCAGTTGTGTCTTCCATTTCATCCTCAATTGTTTCCATTTGAGGTGAGGACACGGGTTCTGTGATTTCTCCTTCATCAGCATCAACCATTTCCTCCAAATCTGGAACAGAAACTGGTTGAGATATGTTTTCAACTTGAGACTGAAGCTTTTCCATTTGTGGTGAAGACAAAGATTGTGTGATGCCATCTGCATCGTGGTCAGTGGTCTCACCATGTGGTTGAGGAGCTAGTCTAGAAATACCTTCCTCATCAAAATCAGTGGCCTCTCCTTGAGGTAAAGGAACAACTCCAAATATGTCCTCTGTATCAGGCGCTGCTGTCTTTTTTGGTGATGATGGCGACTTTCCCGCAATGTCTTCTTTTTCCGTGTCACTGTCTTCTTTTTGTTGTGGTGGAATTTGTCCAGTTATATCTTCAGTTTCACTTTCAAGTGTGTCTTCTGCATCAAGCGTTGCTGTTTCTTTTTGTGGTGATGGCGACTGTCCCGCAATGTCTTCTTTTTCAGCACCAGTGTCCTCCTTTTGTGGTGATTGAATTTGATCAGTTACATCTTCTGTTTCACTTTCAAATATGTCTTCTGCATCAGGCGCTGCTGTCTTTTTTTGTGGTGATGATGATTTTCCCAGCATGTCTTCTTTGTCAGCGTCAATGTCCTCTTTTTCTGGTGATCGAATTTCTCCAGTTCCATCTTCAGTTTCACTTTCAATGGTTTCTACCTGTGCTGGAGACATTAGTCCATTGACGTCTTTATTAGCTGATTCAGTGGTCTCCTCATCTGGTAAAGGAACTGGCTCTGACAAGCCTTCTTCATCATGATCTAAGAACTCACTTTGTGGTGTTGGAACTTTTTCTCCGCTGCATTCTGTATCGGAGTCAGTGCTCTCTCTTTGGGGTGATGGTGTTAGTCTTGTCTTGTCTTTTTCCGAACCAGTGGTGTCTATCTGTGGTACGTCAACTGGTTCAGTAATGTCTTCTGTGTCAAGGTCAGATGTATATTGTTGTGGTGATTGCATCACTCCAGTTGTGTCTTCCATTTCATCCTCAAATGTTTCCATTTGAGGTGAGGACACAAGTTCTTTGATTTCTCCTTCATCAGGATCAACTATTTCCTCCCCATCTGGAACAGAAACTGGTTGAGATATGTTTTCAACTTGAGACTGACGGTTTTCCATTTGTGGTGAAGACAAAGATTCTGTGATGCCATCTGCATCATGGTCAGGAGTCTCACCATGTGGTTGAGGAGCTAGTCTAGAAATACCTTCCTCATCAAAATCAGTGGCCTCTCCTTGAGGTAAAGGAACAACTCCAAATATATCTTCTGTATCAGGCGCTGCTGTCTTTTTTGGTGATGATGGCGACTTTCCCACAATGTCTTCTTTTTCCGTGTCACTGTCTTCTTTTTGTTGTGGTGGAATTTGTCCAGTTATATCTTCTGTTTCACTTTCAAATATGTCTTCTGCATCAGGCGCTGCTGTCTTTTTTTGTGGTGATGGTGATTTTCCCAGCATGTCTTCTTTGTCAGCGTCAATGTCCTCTTTTTCTGGTGATCCAATTTCTCCAGTTCCATCTTCAGTTTCACTTTCAATGGCTTCTACCTGTGGTGGAGTCATTAGTCCAGTGACGTCTTTATTAGCTGAGTCAGTGGTCTCCTCATCTGGTAAAGGAACTGGCTCTGACAAGCCTTCTTCATCATGATCTAAGAACTCACTTTGTGGTGTTGGAACTTTTTCTCCGCTGCATTCTGTATCGGAGTCAGTGCTCTCTCTTTGGGGTGATGGTGTTAGTCTGGTCTTGTCTTTTATTTCCGAACCAGTGGTGTCTATCTTTGGTACGTCCACTGGTTCAGTAATGTCTTCTGTATCAGGGTCAGATGTATATTGTTGTGGTGATTGCATCACTCGAGTTGTGTCTTCCATTTCATCCTCAATTGTTTCCATTTGAGGTGAGGACACAAGTTCTGTGATTTCTCCTTCATCAGCATCAACCATTTCCTCCAAATCTGGAACAGAAACTGGTTGAGATATGCTTTCAACTTGAGACTGAAGCTTTTCCATTTGTGGTGAAGACAAAGATTGTGTGATGCCATCTGCATCGTGGTCAGTGGTCTCACCATGTGGTTGAGGAGCTAGTCTAGAAATACCTTCCTCATCAAAATCAGTGGCCTCTCCTTGAGGTAAAGGAACAACTCCAAATATGTCCTCTGTATCAGGCGCTGTTGTCTTTTTTGGTGATGATGGCGACTTTCCCGCAATGTCTTCTTTTTCCGTGTCACTGTCTTCTTTTTGTTTTGGTGGAATTTGTCCAGCTATATCTTCAGTTTCACTTTCAAGTGTGTCCTCTGCATCAGGCGTTGCGGTCTTTTTTTGTGGTGATGGCGACTGTCCCGCAATGTCTTCTTTTTCAGCACCAGTGTCCTCCTTTTGTGGTGATTGAATTTGATCAGTTATATCTTCCATTTCACTTTCACTGGTTTCTAACTGTGGTTGAGATATTAGTCCAGTGAGGTCTTTTTTGGCTGAGTCAGTTGCCTCCTCAACTGGTAAAGGAACTGGTTCTGACAATCCTTCTTCATCACGATCTAAGAACTCACTCTGTGGTGATGGAACTTTTTCTCCATTGTCGTCTGTATCAGCGTTAGTGCTCTCTCTTTGGGGTGATTGTGTTCGTCCTGTCTTGTCTTTTTTTTCCGAACCAGTGGTGACGATCTGTGGAACATCAACTGGTTCAGTCATGTCTTCTGTATCGAGGTCAGATGTATATTTTTGTGGTGATTGCATCACTCTTGTTGTGTCTTCCATTTCATCCTCAATTTTTTCCATTTGAGGTGAGGACACAGGTTCTGGGATTTCTCCCTCATCGGCATCAGCTGTCTCTTCCCCATCTGGAACAGAAACTGGTTGAGAGATGTTTTCAACTTGAGACTGGAGGTTTTCCATTTGTGGTGGAGACAAAGATTCTGTGATGCCATCTGCATCATGGTCAGGGGTCTCACCATGTGGTTGAGGAGCTAGTCTAGAAATACCTTCCTCATCAAAATCAGTGTCCTCTCCTTGAGGTAAAGGAACAACTCCAAATATGTCATCTGTATCAGGTGCTGCTGTCTTTTTTGGTGATGATGGCGACTTTCCCACAATGTCTTCTTTTTCCGTGTCACTGTCTTCTTTTTGTTGTGGTGGAATTTGTCCAGTTATATCTTCTGTTTCACTTTCAAATATGTCTTCTGCATCAGGCGCTGCTGTCTTTTTTTGTGGTGATGGCGACTGTCCCGCAATGTCTTCTTTTTCAGCATTAGTGTCCTCTTGTGATGATTGAATTTGATCAGTTATATCTTCTCTTTCACTTTCAAATATGTCTTCTGCATCAGGCGCTGCTGTCTTTTTTTGTGGTGATGGTGATTTTCCCAGCATGTCTTCTTTGTCAGCGTCAATGTCCTCTTTTTCTGGTGATCGAATTTCTCCAGTTACATCTTCAGTTTCACTTTCAATGGTTTCTACCTGTGCTGGAGACATTAGTCCATTGACGTCTTTATTAGCTGAGTCAGTGGTCTCCTCATCTGGTAAAGGAACTGGCTCTGGCAAGCTTTCTTCATCATGATCTAAGAACTCACTTTGTAGTGTTGGAACTTTTTCTCCGCTGCATTCTGTATCGGAGTCAGTGCTCTCTCTTTGGGGTGATGGTGTTAGTCTTGTCTTGTCTTTTTCCGAACCAGTGGTGTCTATCTGTGGTACGTCAACTGGTTCAGTAATGTCTTCTGTGTCAAGGTCAGATGTATATTGTTGTGGTGATTGCATCACTCCAGTTGTGTCTTCCATTTCATCCTCAAATGTTTCCATTTGAGGTGAGGACACAAGTTCTTTGATTTCTCCTTCATCAGGATCAACTATTTCCTCCCCATCTGGAACAGAAACTGGTTGAGATATGTTTTCAACTTGAGACTGACGGTTTTCCATTTGTGGTGAAGACAAAGATTCTGTGATGCCATCTGCATCATGGTCAGGAGTCTCACCATGTGGTTGAGGAGCTAGTCTAGAAATACCTTCCTCATCAAAATCAGTGGCCTCTTCTTGAGGTAAAGGAACAACTCCAAATATGTCCTCTGTATCAGGCGCTGCTGTCTTTTTTGGTGATGATGGCGACTTTCCCGCAATGTCTTCTTTTTCCGTGTCACTGTCTTCTTTTTGTTGTGGTGGAATTTGTCCAGTTATATCTTCAGTTTCACTTTCAAGTGTGTCTTCTGCATCAGGCGTTGCGGTCTTTTTTTGTGGTGATGGCGACTGTCCCGCAATGTCTTCTTTTTCAGCACCAGTGTCCTCCTTTTGTGGTGATTGAATTTGATCAGTTATATCTTCCATTTGACTTTCACTGGTTTCTAACTGTGGTTGAGACATTAGTCCAGTGAGGTCTTTTTTGGCTAAGTCACTTGCCTCCTCAACTGGTAAAGGAACTGGTTCTGACAATCCTTCTTCATCACGATCTAAGAACTCACTCTGTGGTGATGGAACTTTTTCTCCATTGTCGTCTGTATCAGCGTCAGTGCTCTCTGTTTGGGGTGATGGTGTTCGTCCTGTCTTGTCTTTTTTTTCCGAACCAGTGGTGACGATCTGTGGAACGTCAACTGGTTCACTCATGTCTTCTGTATCGAGGTCAGATGTATATTTTTGTGGTGATTGCATCACTCTTGTTGTGTCTTCCATTTCATCCTCAATTGTTTCCATTTGAGGTGAGGACACGGGTTCTGGGATTTCTCCCTCATCGGCATCAGCTGTCTCTTCCCCATCTGGAACAGAAACTGGTTGAGAGATGTTTTCAACTTGAGACTGGAGGTTTTCCATTTGTGGTGAAGACAAAGATTCTGTGATGCCATCTGCATCATGGTCAGGGGTCTCACCATGTGGTTGAGGAGCTAGTCTAGAAATACCTTCCTCATCAAAATCAGTGGCCTCTCCTTGAGGTAAAGGAACAACTCCAAATATGTCCTCTATATCAGGTTCTGCTGTCTTTTTTGGTGATGATGGCGACTTTCCCGCAATGTCTTCTTTTTCCGTGTCACTGTCTTCTTTTTGTTGTGGTGGAATTTGTCCAGTTATATCTTCAGTTTCACTTTCAAGTGTGTCTTCTGCATCAGGCGTTGCTGTTTCTTTTTGTGGTGATGGCGACTGACCCGCAATGTCTTCTTTTTCAGCATCAGTGTCCTCTTCTGGTGATTGAATTTGATCACTTATATCTGCTGTTTTACTTTCAAATATGTCTTCTGCATCAGGCGTTGCTGTCTTTTTTTGTGGTGATGGTGATTTTCCCAGCATGTCTTCTTTGTCAGCGTCAATGTCCTCTTTTTCTGGTGATCGAATTTCTCCAGTTCCATCTTCAGTTTCACTTTCAATGGTTTCTACCTGTGCTGGAGACATTAGTCCATTGACGTCTTTATTAGCTGATTCAGTGGTCTCCTCATCTGGTAAAGGAACTGGCTCTGACAAGCCTTCTTCATCATGATCTAAGAACTCACTTTGTGGTGTTGGAACCTTTTCTCCGCTGCATTCTGTATCGGAGTCAGTGCTCTCTCTTTGGGGTGATGGTGTTAGTCTTGTTTTGTCTTTTTCCGAACCAGTGGTGTCTATCTGTGGTACGTCAACTGGTTCAGAAATGTCTTCTGTGTCAAGGTCAGATGTATATTGTTGTGGTGATTGCATCACTCCAGTTGTGTCTTCCATTTCATCCTCAATTGTTTCCATTTGAGGTGAGGACACAAGTTCTGTGATTTCTCCTTCATCAGCATCAACCATTTCCTCCAAATCTGGAACAGAAACTGGTTGAGATATGTTTTCAACTTGAGACTGAAGCTTTTCCATTTGTGGTGAAGACAAAGATTGTGTGATGCCATCTGCATCGTGGTCAGTGGTCTCACCATGTGGTTGAGGAGCTAGTCTAGAAATACCTTCCTCATCAAAATCAGTGGCCTCTCCTTGAGGTAAAGGAACAACTCCAAATATGTCCTCTGTATCAGGCGCTGCTGTCTTTTTTGGTGATAATGGCGACTTTCCCGCAATGTCTTCTTTTTCCGTGTCACTGTCTTCTTTTTGTTTTGGTGGAATTTGTCCAGTTATATCTTCAGTTTCACTTTCAAGTGTGTCTTCTGCATCAGGCGTTGCGGTCTTTTTTTGTGGTGATGGCGACTGTCCCGCAATGTCTTCTTTTTCAGCATTAGTGTCCTCTTGTGATGATTGAATTTGATCAGTTATATCTTCTCTTTCACTTTCAAATATGTCTTCTGCATCAGGCGCTGCTGTCTTTTTTTGTGGTGATGGTGATTTTCCCAGCATGTCTTCTTTGTCAGCGTCAATGTCCTCTTTTTCTGGTGATCGAATTTCTCCAGTTCCATCTTCAGTTTCACTTTCAATGGTTTCTACCTGTGCTGGAGACATTAGTCCATTGACGTCTTTATTAGCTGAGTCAGTGGTCTCCTCATCTGGTAAAGGAACTGGCTCTGGCAAGCCTTCTTCATCATAATCTAAGAACTCACTTTGTGGTGTTGGAACCTTTTCTCCGCTGCATTCTGTATCGGAGTCAGTGCTCTCTCTTTGGGGTGATGGTGTTAGTCTTGTCTTGTCTTTTTCCGAACCAGTGGTGTCTATCTGTGGTACGTCAACTGGTTCAGAAATGTCTTCTGTGTCAAGGTCAGATGTATATTGTTGTGGTGATTGCATCACTCCAGTTGTGTCTTCCATTTCATCCTCAATTGTTTCCATTTGAGGTGAAGACACGAGTTCTTTGATTTCTCCTTCATCAGGATCAACTATTTCCTCCCCATCTGGAACAGAAACTGGTTGAGATATGTTTTCAATTTGAGACTGAAGGTTTTCCATTTGTGGTGGAGACAAAGATTCTGTGATGCCATCTGCATCATGGTCAGGTGTCTCACCATGTGGTTGAGGAGCTAGTCTAGAAATACCTTCCTCATCAAAATCTGTGGCCTCTCCTTGAGGTAAAGGAACAACTCCAAATATGTCATCTGTATCAGGTGCTGCTGTCTTTTTTGGTGATGATGGCGACTTTCCCACAATGTCTTCTTTTTCCGTGTCACTGTCTTCTTTTTGTTGTGGTGGAATTTGTCCGGTTATATCTTCAGTTTCACTTTCAAGTGTGTCTTCTGCATCAGGCGTTGCTGTTTCTTTTTGTGGTGATGGCGACTGTCCCGCAATGTCTTCTTTTTCAGCATTAGTGTCCTCTTGTGATGATTGAATTTGATCAGTTATATCTTCTCTTTCACTTTCAAATATGTCTTCTGCATCAGGCGCTGCTGTCTTTTTTTGTGGCGATGGTGATTTCCCCAGCATGTCTTCTTTGTCAGCGTCAATGTCCTCTTTTTCTGGTGATCGAATTTCTCCAATTCCATCTTCAGTTTCACTTTCAATGGTTTCTACCTGTGCTGGAGACATTAGTCCATTGACGTCTTTATTAGCTGAGTCAGTGGTCTCCTCATCTGGTAAAGGAACTGGCTCTGGCAAGCCTTCTTCATCATGATCTAAGAACTCACTTTGTGGTGTTGGAACTTTTTCTCCGCTGCATTCTGTATCGGAGTCAGTGCTCTCTCTTTGGGGTGATGGTGTTAGTCTTGTCTTGTCTTTTTCCGAACCAGTGGTGTCTATCTGTGGTACGTCAACTGGTTCAGTAATGTCTTCTGTGTCAAGGTCAGATGTATATTGTTGTGGTGATTGCATCACTCCAGTTGTGTCTTCCATTTCATCCTCAATTGTTTCCATTTGAGGTGAGGACACGAGTTCTGTGATTTCTCCTTCATCAGCATCAACTATTTCCTCCATAACTGGACCAGAAACTGGTTGAGTTATGTGATCAACTTGAGACTGAAGGTTTTCCATTTGTGGTGAAGACAAAGATTCTGTGATGCCATCTGCATCATGGTCAGGGGTCTCACCATGTGGTTGAGGAGCTAGTCTAGAAATACCTTCCTCATCAAAATCAGTGGCCTTTTCTTGAGGTAAAGGAACAACTTCAAATATGTCCTCTGTATCAGGCGCTGCTGTCTTTTTTGGTGATGATGGCGACTTTCCCGCAATGTCTTCTTTTTCCGTGTCACTGTCTTCTTTTTGTTGTGGTGGAATTTGTGCAGTTATATCTTCAGTTTCACTTTCAAGTGTGTCTTCTGCATCAGGCGTTGCGGTCTTTTTTTGTGGTGATGGCGACTGTCCCGCAATGTCTTCTTTTTCAGCACCAGTGTCCTCCTTTTGTGGTGATTGAATTTGATCAGTTACATCTTCTGTTTCACTTTCAAATATGTCTTCTGCATCAGGCGCTGCTGTCTTTTTTTGTTGTGATGGTGATTTTCCTAGCATGTCTTCTTTGTCAGCGTCAATGTCCTCTTTTTCTGGTGATCGAATTTCTCCAGTTCCATCTTCAGTTTCACTTTCAATGGTTTCTACCTGTGGTGGAGACATTAGTCCATTGACGTCTTTATTGGCTGAGTCAGTGGTCTCCTCATCTGGTAAAAGAACTGGCTCTGGCAAGCCTTCTTCATCATGATCTAAGAACTCACTTTGTGGTGCTGGAACTTTTTCTCCGCTGCATTCTGTATCGGAGTCAGTGCTCTCTCTTTGGGGTGATCGTGTTAATCTTGTCTTGTCTTTTTCCGAACCAGTGGTGTCTATCTGTGGTACGTCATCTGGTTGAGTAATGTCTTCTGTGTCAAGGTCAGATGCATATTGTTGTGGTGATTGCATCACTCCAGTTGTGTCTTCCATTTCATCCTCAATTGTTTCCATTTGAGGTGAGGACACGAGTTTTGTGATTTCTCCTTCATCAGCATCAACTTTTTCCTCCATATCTGGACCAGAAACTGGTTGAGTTATGTGATCAACTTGAGACTGAAGGTTTTCCGTTTGTGGTGAAGACAAAGATTCTGTGATGCCATCTGCATCATGGTCAGGGGTCTCACCATGTGGTTGAGGAGCTAGTCTAGAAATACCTTCCTCATCAAAATCAGTGGCCTCTCCTTGAGGTAAAGGAACAACTCCAAATATATCTTCTGTATCAGGCGCTGCTGTCTTTTTTGGTGATGATGGCGACTTTCCCACAATGTCTTCTTTTTCCGTGTCACTGTCTTCTTTTTGTTGTGGTGGAATTTGTCCAGTTATATCTTCTGTTTCACTTTCAAATATGTCTTCTGCATCAGGCGCTGCTGTCTTTTTTTGTGGTGATGGTGATTTTCCCAGCATGTCTTCTTTGTCAGCGTCAATGTCCTCTTTTTCTGGTGATCGAATTTCTCCAGTTCCATCTTCAGTTTCACTTTCATTGGCTTCTACCTGTGGTGGAGACATTAGTCCAGTGACGTCTTTATTAGCTGAGTCAGTGGTCTCCTCATCTGGTAAAGGAACTGGCTCTGACAAGCCTTCTTCATCATGATCTAAGAACTCACTTTGTGGTGTTGGAACTTTTTCTCCGCTGCATTCTGTATCAGAGTCAGTGCTCTCTCTTTGGGGTGATGGTGTTAGTCTTGTCTTGTCTTTTATTTCCGAACCAGTGGTGTCTATCTTTGGTACGTCCACTGGTTCAGTAATGTCTTCTGTATCAGGGTCAGATGTATATTGTTGTGGTGATTGCATCACTCCAGTTGTGTCTTCTATTTCATCCTCAATTGTTTCCATTTGAGGTGAGGACACAAGTTCTGTGATTTCTCCTTCATCAGCATCAACCATTTCCTCCAAATCTGGAACAGAAACTGGTTGAGATATGTTTTCAACTTGAGACTGAATCTTTTCCATTTGTGGTGAAGACAAAGATTGTGTGATGCCATCTGCATCGTGGTCAGTGGTCTCACCATGTGGTTGAGGAGCTAGTCTAGAAATACCTTCCTCATCAAAATCAGTGGCCTCTCCTTGAGGTAAAGGAACAACTCCAAATATGTCCTCTGTATCAGGCGCTGCTGTCTTTTTTGGTGATGATGGCGACTTTCCCGCAATGTCTTCTTTTTCCGTGTCACTGTCTTCTTTTTGTTGTGGTGGAATTTGTCCAGTTATATCTTCAGTTTCACTTTCAAGTGTGTCTTCTGCATCAGGCGTTGCGATCTTTTTTTGTGGTGATGGCGACTGTCCCGCAATGTCTTCTTTTTCAGCACCAGTGTCCTCCTTTTGTGGTGATTGAATTTGATCAGTTATATCTTCCATTTGACTTTCACTGGTTTCTAACTGTGGTTGAGACATTAGTCCAGTGAGGTCTCTTTTGGCTGAGTCAGTTGCCTCCTCGACTGGTAAAGGAACTGGTTCTGACAATCCTTCTTCATCACGATCTAAGAACTCACTCTGTGGTGATGGAACTTTTTCTCCATTGTCGTCTGTATCAGCGTCAGTGCTCTCTCTTTGGGGTGATGGTGTTCGTCCTGTCTTGTCTTTTTTTTCCGAACCAGTGGTGACGATCTGTGGAACATCAACTGGTTCAGTCATGTCTTCTGTATCGAGGTCAGATGTATATTTTTGTGGTGATTGCATCACTCTTGTTGTGTCTTCCATTTCATCCTCAATTGTTTCCATTTGAGGTGAGGACACGGGTTCTGGGATTTCTCCCTCATCGGCATCAGCTGTCTCTTCCCCATCTGGAACAGAAACTGGTTGAGAGATGTTTTCAACTTGAGACTGGAGGTTTTCCATTTGTGGTGAAGACAAAGATTCTGTGATGCCATCTGCATCATGGTCAGGGGTCTTATCATGTGGTAGAGGAACAAATCTTGAAACAGCTTCTTCATCAAAATCAATGGTTTCTGATTGAGGTAAAGGAGCTCCCTCAAATATGTCTTCTGCATCCGGCGCTGCTGTCTTTTTTTGTGGTAATGGCGACTTTCCCACTATTTCTTCATTGTCAGCGTCCATCTCTTCTTTTTGTGCTGATTCAATTTTTCCAGTTATATCTTCTGTTTCACTTTCCATGGTTTCAACCTGTGGTGAAGACATGAGTCCATTGATGTCTTTTTTAGCTGAGTCTGTGGCCTCCTCAACTGGTAAAGGAACTGGTTCTGACAATCCTTCTTCATCATGATCTAAGAACTCACTTTGTAGTGATGGAACTTTGTCTCCATTGTCCTCTGTATCAGCGTCAGTGCTCTCTCTTTGGGGTGATGGTGTTAGTCTTGTCTTGTCTGTTTTTTCCACACCGATGGTGTCCATCTGTGGTACATCAAGTGGTTCAGTCATGTCTTCTGTCTCAAAGTCAGATGTATATTGTGGTGATTGCATCACTCCAATTGTGTCTTCCATTTCATCATTAATTGTTTCCATTTGAGGTGAGGACATGGGTTCTGGGATTACTCCTTCATCGCCATCAACCATCTTCTCCCCATCTGGAACAGAAACTGGTTGAGATATGTTTTCAACTTGATACTGAAGGTTTTCCATTTGTGGTGAAGACAAAGATTCTGTGACGCCATCTGCGTCCTGGTCACGGGTCTCATCATGTGGGAGAGGAACAGATTTTGAAACACCTTCCTCATCAAAATCTGTGGTTTCTGGTTGAGGTAAAAGAGCTACTCCAAATACGTCTTCTGCCTCAGGCGCTGCTGTCTTTTTTTGTGGTGATGATGACTTTCTCGGCATATCTTCTTTGATAGCATCAATTTCCTCTTTTTGTGGTGATCGAATTTGTCCAGTTATATCTTCAATTTCACTT
Source organism: Hippocampus guttulatus (assembly GCF_054856545.1). Classification (NCBI taxonomy): domain Eukaryota; kingdom Metazoa; phylum Chordata; class Actinopteri; order Syngnathiformes; family Syngnathidae; genus Hippocampus; species Hippocampus guttulatus. Next base: position 9,767,602 of record NC_141261.1, on the reverse strand, counting down.
TCAATGGTTTCTGTCTGTGGTGGAGACATTAGTCCAGTGATGTCTTTTTGAGCTGAGTCAGGTGTCTCCTCAACTGGTAAAGTAACTAGATCTGACAATCCTTCTTGATCACTTTCTGGTGATGGGAAATTGTTTTCACTGTATTCTTCATCAGCCTCCATGCTCTCTCTTTGGGGTGATGGTGTTTTGCTTCTCCTGTCTTTCATTTCAGAACCAGTGGTGTCTCTCTCTGTTAAGTGAACTGGTTCAGTCATGTCTTCTGTCTCAAAGTCAGATGTATATTTTTGTGGCGATCGAATCACTCGCGTTGTTTCTTCCATTTTGCACTCAATAGTTTCTATTTGAGGTGAGGACACTTGTTCTGTGATTTCTTCTCTATCAGTGTCAACTGTGTCCTCCTCATGTAATCGAGCAACTGCTTCAGTTATTTTTTCAATTTGAACGCTTTCCATATTTGGTGAGGACAAAGATTCGGTGATGCCTTCTGCATCATAGTCAGAGGTCTCTCCGTGTGGTAGAGGAACTAGTTCTGCAATTTCTTCCTCATCAAAATCAGTGGTATCCCCCTGAGGTGAAGGAATCACTGAAAATATGTCTTCTGCGTCAGACGCTGCTGTCTGTATTTGTGTTGACTGCATGCTTCCAGATTTGTCTTCTGGATCAGAGTCAATGTCCTCTTCTTGTGGTTCTCGAATCGCTCCAGTTATTTCTTCCATTTCAGACGCACCGGTTTTCATTATTGGTGATGGCGACTTTCCCGCTATATCTTCTGCGTCAGTATCAATGCCCTCCTTTTGTGGTGATTGAATTTGTCCAATTATATCTTCAGTTTCACTTTCAATGGTTGCTACCTGTGGTGGAGACAATAATCCAGTGACGTCTTTTTTAGCCGAGTCAGTTGTCCCCTCATCTGGTAAAGGAACTGGTTCTGACAATCCTTTATCAGGATCTGAGAACTCACTTTGTGGTGATGAGACATGCCCTCCACTGTACTCTTTATCAGTGTCAGGGCCCTCTCTTTGGGGTGATGGTGTTGGTTTTGTCCTGTCTTTCATTACAGAACCATTGGTGTCTATTGGTAGTAACTGAACTGGTTCAAGAATGTCTTCTGTATCAAAGTCAAAAGTATATTTTTGTGGTGACAGAATCACTCCAGTTGTGTCTTCCATTTTGTCCTCAATTGTTTCTGTTTGAGGTGAGGACACTCGTTCTGTGATTTCTTCTCTATGAGCGTCAACTGTGTCCTCCTCATGTGGTAGAGCAACTGGTTGAGTTATTTTTTCGATTTGACTTTGAACGTTTTCCATTTGTGGTGAGGACAAGGATTCTGTGATGCCAGCTGCATCATCATCAGGGGTCTCTCCGTGGGGTAGACTAACTAATTCTTCAATATCTTGATCAAAATCAGTAGGTTCTCCCTGAGGTAAAGGAACCACTGAAAAGATGTCTTCTGCGTCAGGCGCTGCTGTCTGTTCTTGTGGTGACTCCACGCTTCCAGCTTTATCTTCTGGATCAGAGTCAATGTCCTCTTCTTGTGATGATCGAATTGCTCCAGTTATGTCTTCCATTTCAGACACACTGGTTTTCATTTGTGCTGATGGCGACTTTCCCGCTTTGTCTTCACTGTCAGCATCAATGTCTTCTTTTTGTGTTGATCCAATTTGTCCAATTATATCTTCAGTTTCACTTTCAATGGCTTCTCCCTGTGGTGGACACATAAGTTCAGTGACATCTTTTTTAGCTGAGTCAGTTGTCCCCTTATCTGGTGAAGGAATTGCTTCTGTCCATGCTTCTCTATCAGGATCTGAGAACTCACTTTGTGGTGATGGGCCATACCCTCCACTGTACTCTTTATCAGTGTCAGTGCTTTCTCTTTGGGGTGATAGTGTTAGTTTTGTCCCATCTTTCATTTCAGAACCAGTGGTGTCTCTCTGTAGTAAGTGAACTGGTTCAGTCATGTCTTCTGTGTCGGAGTCAAATGTATATTTTTGTGGTGATCGAATCACTCCAGTTGTGTCTTCCATTTCATGCTCAATTGTTTCCCTTTGAGGGGATGACACAAATATATTTTTTTCTTCTCTATTGGCGTCAACTGTCTCCCCATGTGGTGGAGAAACCAGCTGAGACATTTTTTCAATTTTAGATTCAACAGTTTCCAGTTGTGGTGAAGGCAGAAATTCTGTGATGTCAGGCGCATCATTGTCAGGTGATTGTGGTGATGGCACCTTTCCAGCTATGTCTTCTGTATCAGAGTCAATGTCCCCTTTTTGTGGTGATTGAATTTGTAAAATTGTATCTTCAGTTTCGCTTTCAACAGTGTCTGTCTGCTGTGATGAAAATCGTTCAATGCTTTCTTCTGTATCGGAGTAAGTTTTCTCCCCATCTAGTATTGGAACTGGTTTTGATATTCCTTCTGTATCAGGATCTAAGATGTCTCTTTGTGGTGATAGCACATTTCCAGTGATGTCTTCAGTATCAGAGTCAATGGTCTCCTTTAGTGGTGATGGCATTATTCTCTTTGGGTCTTCCATTTCAGAATCAATGTTTTCTATTTCTGGTAATTGAACTGGTTCAGTTATGTCTTCCCTCTCAAAATCAAATGGATATTGTTTTGGTGATTGAATTCCTCCAGGTCTGTCTTCCATTTCAGACTCAATAGTTTCCATTCTTGGTGTTGACACTAATCCCGTGATTTCTTTTGTACCAGAGTCAACTGTCTCCTTTTGTGGCAGAGAAATCGGTTGATGTATTTGTTCACTTTTAGACTCAACGGTTTCTTTTGTAGAAGTCACAGTATCTGCAATGTCATCTTTATCATCGTCATGGGCCTCTCCCTGTTGTAAATGAACAAGTCCAGATATATCTTGTGTATCAAAATCAATGGCCTCTTCTTGTTGTAGATGAACTACTCTTGATATGTCTTCAATTTTAGACTCAATAATTTCTTGTACACTAGAGTCACTTGTTTGCTTTTGTGGCGATAGTACAGTTCTAGTCATATGTTCTGTTTTAGACTCACTTGTTACAATGTGTGGTACTGGCCCTGATTCAGTGATATATTTTGAATCACACTCAGTGGTCTCTTTATGTGGTTGAGGGATTGGTCCTGAGCTGTATTTTATGTCAGGCTCAGTGGTCTGTCGTTGTATTAATGCCACTCGTCCAAATATAACTTCTACCTCAGAATCAGTGATCTCCTTTTGTGGGGATAGCATTGATATAATTGTATCTTCTCTTTTAGACTCACTGGTTTCTATTTGTGTTGATGGCACTGACTCAGGCAGGTCTTCTGTATCAGGATTAGAGGTCTGTGTAGACAGCAATGGATCTGGCTCAGATATGTATTCTACATCAATCGTCTCTTTTTGTGGTGAGCATATTGATCCAATGATGCTTTCTTTTTTACACTCATCAGTTTCTATTTGTGGTGATGTCACTGATTCAATTATACCTTCTGCATCAGCACCAATGCTTTCCCCGTGTGGTAAAGGAACTGCTTCAGATATGTCTTGTACATCCGAGTCAATGTTCTCTTTTTGTGGTGATGGTATTGGTCCAGCTGTATCTTCTATTTGTTGTGATGTCACTGATTCAGTGATAGATTCTTTATCAGAGTCGTTAGTTGGTATATCAGACACCGGAGTCTCCTCATGTGGTGTTGGTGGTCCTGGTCCAGATATGTCAGTTTCTGTCACTGATGCAGATCGGTGGTCTTGACCAGTCGCACTGACCTGAATGTGATTTGGTGACACATTTCCAGATATGTCATCTGTGTTTGATGCTGATGCACCAGCTAAATCTTGAATGTCAATTTTACTCTCCATGTCATATTTACTCTCCATTTCATCCACTTGTGTTTCTTCGTGTGGTGATGTGAATGATCTGGAGCGGTCGTGTGTATCCGACACAGGGATCTCTTCGTGTTGGTGTTCCTTTCTTATATTACCTGTCACTGATACACTGGAAGAACTTGACACAGAGAATGAAGTTCCCTCCTCTGCGTCTAATTCTAACAAAAGACATGAAGAATAACAAAATAAATAAGTAAATCAACTCTGGCCAACTTCATCTCCCTCCGAGGATTTGACTGGCCATTATTACTTGTGTGTCAATAGTTTCGTATTCTTTACGATCAACGGAGTGAATCGATTCGTATATTAACCATATCGCACTCCCAATAGCCTTGAGTAAAAAATAATAATAATAATAATAGATTTTATTTATAAGCGCCTTTCAAGACACCCAAGGACACTTTACAATAACAAAAAACACAAAACTATACGGGTTGAGCAGCGGCAGCCAAAAAAGTGTACTTTCCCTGTTCAAAACGGCAAGAAAAAACTCTGGTTGATTGAGATTGGTGAATACCTTGTTTAGACCATTCTTTAACATGTTATTACTTTGTATGTTTTTTTAAACAAATTTGTTAGCCTATATTTGTGGCTTGGCACATTCTAGCATTGTTACTAGTCCATCTCATTACAACAACAACAACAGTATTTATAGAGCACTTTCAAACTTTCATTAGTACCAGTAACAACCCTGACTTACCCCATTGCTCTTCAAAGTGAAGGGAAACCTCCTTAATGTCTGTTAAGTCCTCTCCTTCAATTTGCGTTGTATGGGTTGTATGTGTTTCGATACATTCTGGGATGTTATCAGGCTCCGCCTCTATGACTGAGCTGGACGTACACTCAATCCGGCTATTAGCCCGATGCGGCGGCGAAGGATTACCGGAATCCATTTATCTTATATCTAAAAAAAAAGACATTTGATTTGCTTTGTTTAAACATATACCACACTGAATCGCCTCCGGCGTAGAGAGCCGCGCAGTGTGAGGATTCAAAAGTGTCCTTCTGAGGCCTTCCCCGATGATGACAGTCACTGTGTCACAGCAGCTGTAGAAACACAGGGTGTGGCATCACCACATGGGTTTGAGGTGGCGACATCACTGGGCAGTGTGATGTCATCGATTAATGACTTTCCTGGAACAGATACTCTTCAAGTTGACATAATGAGTTTCCAGGCACTGGTAATAAATGCAAATACTTTATTCACATGCACACTGTAGAAATATATGTTTTTTTTCCACAGAGCCGTCTGGTGGTTCTGTTACAATGTGGGGATGTCATTTTTGACAGGCCAGAAGCAGATGAGGCTATTTCTGGGATATTTCTCCCTTTAAATTACCCGAACGGGTATGATTGCTTTCTCAACTTAAGTCGGTACGTGACAACAAAATCTTATTTGTTTTTCCAGCAAGACCAATGTCACTGCAAACAGCTAGGGATAAAGGATGTTTACATTTCATTTTAAAAATAAGCTCAAAATGATAAAAATGTGTTTGTAGTTAAAACCCAGTTGAGTAACAAAGATAACATTTGATAAGAGAAACAATAAATCCATAAACAACAAAGAATTCAAAAGCAACACAATCTGATGAATGCGGACAGTATCATGGTCCTATAATCCTATTTTTTTTGTAACTTCTCATGTTGATAATTTTATATATATATATATATATATATGTGTGTGTGTGTGTGTTTATTTATTTTTATTATTAATGTTTATTTCAAACATGCGGTACAAATCACAAGAACAACAAAAATTAAATACCCCGAAATTAAACGTTCTGAAAAAGAGCAGGAAGAAGTTAATCATTTGTCTTGCAGTTATACCACCGCTGGCACCATGACAAAAATTTCCTCCAAAAGCAGTCCAGAAGGTTTCAGTATGTCCGTGTATTTTTGTAGAGTATGAGATGGAATTCATTTTCTCTCATACTTATTTTCCCCACTTGTGTAGGTCTGAAGCTCATCCCTGCCGGGATATAATTTTGACATTTTGTTTGCCATCCATCAACATTTTGCAGATATTGGTATTTTATGTTTTAAAACAAATTTTCAATGGCAGTTGACAATGCTGTGGGATGAGAAGCTGCTGCTGTCTGTCAGGAATCGTAAAGGTGTGTTTGAACGCATATACCAGATGGACTAAGAGCTATTCTGTCTGAGGATCCATCACGGGTCATTTTTCAGGAGTATAAAAAAAGCCTTTCCGATTTATAATGCGTTCCAAATCAGCATGACGGTACACACATAAGTCTGAATTTGTTTTTAATTCATTGTTCTTTTAATTCTGCTGCTTTCTTTTGTGTTGCCATCCTTTAAACGGGTCGGGCTGCGCATAAGACTTATTCGACAAGAGTCCAGTGAGTGTAATCCTCTTGCAGTCCTCCTCACATCTTCATGATATCATATAAAATTATCCACAGCACTCAGAAATGTGTTGCTGTGATCACCTGTAAAACAAAGGAACTGTTCTGTTAGATGCACACCTCCCCAAAGTAACAATTTGTCTGTTTTAGTGCTAATCTGGAAATTGCATCGTTTTGCCTTCTGTGGAACAGTAGCCTCACTTCATTGCCAGTTATGCTGAATGAGGAAAAAAGCCTAAGTGATGACATTTAAAATAACCTAAGTAAATGATGGTTATGATGGCACACATACTGTCACCAATTCAACTTGTTAACTTTTGATAAGATGACAAACAACTTCTTTCCTCTTTCTGGTTCATTCCAGATTAGTTTGACATTCTTCCATGTTATCGCCTCTAGCAGGAACCCGAAGCAGTAGTATCTGCAGCCTACAGAAGTTTCCCAGGACGCGCAGCTTGCTTTGTGAGCACAGTGTTAAAAGGGTTCACCCGACACCAGGAGACAGGCCAGTGCACATTGATGTGGCCTTGTACGCAGGTGGACAAAATTGTTGCTATGCCTCAATTCAACATGTTTATATTAGAATGCACTGTTTGAACGTAAATTCTCATTTGATTTTTTTTCCTGACTAAACAAAAATGTAATTGTGTGTCATTATTTTTTACATCACCTCAGAGATGTGCGTTCTCTCAGACTGAAAGTGAAGCACAGCGTCATGGACAGTGGCGAAGAGGCGTGACGTTGCTTTGTCGTTGGAAAAATTGCCTGTGCGCAGATTATCTACGACGCCGGCTGGAGAGAGAAACAAGAAAGTGAAGGGAGTGTGACAGAGCAGAAGTAAGACGGGAAATAAAAAGGGATAGTGTTCATTTAGATGTGTCGCCGGCTTCATGCCAGGAAATTTACATTGACAAGATGCAAGCGCCACCTCCACACCAATTTGACCGTAATCTTTTACAATCTGAAAAAGACAAAACCATCAAAGAGAAAAAGTCAAGACATGACATTGCTTTATTCGTCTACTAATTAAATTCACAGTAATTGCATGTCTTCTGGATGACAATAAATGGAAGCAAGGGAGTGACTTGAAGGGTTATAAAGTTCAAAATGAAGCTTTTTAATTTTAGTGTATTCCTTTTACCCTCAGGATCGAATTCTGTGTTCCCGTAACATAAATGGGATACAAAGTCAGTCATCAAGGATGTCATCCATCCATCCATTTTCTTAACTCATTCAGTACCAGCCAATTCTGGAACAAGTCTGAAAAGACGTTTAAAAACGTCTTTGGGAGTGAATGAGTTAATCTGCTTATCCTTGCAAGGGTTGTGGGGGGTCCTGGAGCCTATCCCAGCTTCGTGCAGTAGGCAGGGGACACCCTGAACCGGTTGACAGCTACTCGCAGGGCACACATAGACGAATAACCATCCGCGCTCACACTCACACGAGGGACAATTTAGAGTATTCATTAACTAGCCACGCTTGCTTTTGGAATGTGGGAGGAAACTGGAGGACCCGGAGAAAACCCACACAGGCATCGGGAGAACATGCAAACTCCACACAGGAAGGCCGCAGCCAGAATCGAACCTTGCTCCTCTAGACTGTGAGGGCGACACGCTAATCATTCGACCACCGGGCTGCCCAGCAGATAAAATGTAAGATTAAATGCACCTGTCGGTGTTGCTCTTTTGCTTAGCAACAGAGTTCAAACAGGTTCGGTTGAAAAAAAACCTCCAGCGTCTATGAACTGAAATACTTGGAGCACCCTTTCTCTCGTTATCGGAAAAATGAGGTGTATATTTGAGAGAGGTGTTCATTTTTTGAAAGTTGATAATGCGCATGATCATTCTTAACTTTACACCTCTAATCTCCTGCCAGGTTCTGTCCATCAGCGGTATGCATGTGTTATTTTCTTACACCACGCAAGGTCTTGACTCCCACTGTGTCTAGAAAGTTGACAGGGCTCAGGTCGAGGATGATGGCTCTGGGCAGTGAAGGGTCAGGCTCAGCATCCACTTGAATGGCGGCTACATCCTTCTCGTGCTCCTCCAGCTCTCGCTCCTGAGTATGCCGAAGGATGGAAATGCAAGGAAATGTTTTATTCCTTTCCTAATAAGAGCAAATGCATTTGGCTAAGGGTAAATGTTGAAAAAATTGACAATCTGGTTTCATGTGTGAGCAGTATGACACAAAGCAATTTTGTCACAGACAGACTTTTGGCAGTCTCACCATGTCCGCCGTGTTGTTTTTTGCAGCGTTTTTGGCTTTTTGGTTCTCGTACTTCTTCTTTTTGGCTTCAAGTTTCTTCTTCGCTGACAGGATTTTGGTAATGTCAATGCCGGACTAAAATGCACAGCGAAAGACAATTATACACAGTAAGACCAACTTTTTTTTCTCCCCGGTAGAGTAGTATGCATGAATTGACATGACAATAATAAAGCAGATTATAGAATATGTAGTGCGACCTTTCACGCACATATGCAACCTGTCATTCAAAGCTGGTATCTTTCCATCAAAAATGAAAATTGCTAAAGTTATTCCAATCTATAAAAGTGGAGAAAGACATCGGTTTACAAATTATAGACCAATATCACTACTACCACAATTTTCAAAAATATTAGAAAAACTATTTTCTCGCAGACTTGATAGCTTTATACAAAAGCATGCGCTGTTAAGTGAGAATCAATATGGCTTCAGGGAAAAACGGACCACCTCAATGGCAGTTATGGAGTTTGTGGAAGCAATAGCCACTAATATAGACAACAAAGAATTTACTGTTGGGGTTTTCCTAGATCTAAAAAAAGCTTTTGACACAATAGATCACAGTATATTATTGAAAAAACTAGAAAGATATGGCATTAGAGGTGTAGCTGATAAATGGATAAAAAGTTATTTAGAAAACAATAATATATCAGTACGTGCAACTCAACAATAAAAAAACGAATCAACTAAAAATCACTCACGGAGTTCCTCAGGGGTCAGTGCTTGGTCCAAAACTATTCATCTTATATATAAATGATATCTGCAAGGTCTCAAAACAATTTAAATGTGTCCTATTTGCTGATGATACAACTTTCTACTGTTCTGGAATAAATCTGAAACAGCTCCTGACAACCGTAGAAAACGAATTAAACAAATTAAAAAACTGGTTCGACAGAAATAAATTGTCACTTAACCTGAAAAAATCGAAGTTAATTGTTTTTGGCACAAGACCAATCAAACACCAAGCTAAAATTATGGTAAACTCAATTGAGATAGAAAGAGCGTATGAAACCAAGTTTCTCGGATTAGTAATAGACTCAAAACTATGTTGGAAGCCACATATCGATAACGTAAAAAGAAAAATAGCCAAAACCGTAGGGATCCTCTACAAAACCAAGGAAGTGCTAAATAAGAGATCTTTGTACACATTATACACTTCATTATTATTACCATATATGACCTACTGTGTGGAAATATGGGGAAATGCCTGCAAAACAAACACACTCCCTATTCTCAACCTACAAAAAAAAGCAATTCGAATTATTAATAGATCAAAATATACGGAACCCACAAATCCACTATTTATCAAATTAAATACGATGAAATTTTATGACCTGGTTGACTTTAAAATCGCCCAATTAATGTACAAAGCACACAATAACCTGCTCTGCCAAAACATTCAGAAGTTTTTCGAAATTCGAGAAAGCAGCTATGATTTAAGAGGTACCAACTTATTCAAAAAACTCAAAACAAGAACAAACATCAAGCAAAGAAGTGTATCTATCAAAGGTGTTAATCTGTGGAATAATCTCAAAACGGACCTGAAAATGAGTAAATCGCTTGCCGAGTTCAAAAACAAATTCAAAAAAATAGTACAAACAACCTACATCAATCAGAGTTAAAATGATAAATTCAAAACATTAAATATAATGATAAATCAGAACTAAGTTGATAAATAGAGAAAGGTATATAAATATCCATTATGAATACAAGAGAAAATTGACACAAGAGTGTCAGGGTGTGGAAGTATATAATCCCGATACAAACCAAAAGTTGTAAAAATATCACGGTTAAGGGTAAAGTATGAGCCTTAATGGAGACTTCTTTCTTCTTACTTTTTTCTTTTCTGATTGATATAAAAATGATTTATTAGATACAATCACATAACGGGGTAGGACTAGATAAGTTTTTTACTTCTTCCTACTCCCTTGAACATAATAACTGTGTTGTATGAAGATTGATTTCTTTCTTTTTTTATCTACCTTATTTTCTGTCAAATTATTACTGTATATATGTTTTATGTTCAATAAACAAACAAACAAACAAACAAACAATTACACGTCGCCACTTATTCATGTTTCATTGCAGATTCTGCTCACTTAGCGGTCATATGCCAGAAATCCTCTGCACAAAATCTCATCAACCAGTAAGACTGATCAAGCTCTCATGAATCCTCTAAACATTTCAATCCAGTCATTTTCTCGACCACTTGTTCTCATTAGGTTTGCCCGTGAGCTGCAGTCCATCTTCAGGTGAGCGCAACACTCTGGTCGCCAATCCACAAAAAGCAGTCATGGTCAATTTCACACCTATGTCCACTTAAGAGCAACTCACCCAACATTTTAAAATGTGGGAGGGAGGGAGCCGGCATACCCAGTAAAAGGCACATGAAGAACATGTGGACTCCACATAGGACCTAGCTGAGTAAAATAAGTCAAAAAAAAAATATCCACTGATATCATGTTGGAAAAGGCTTGATGTATCAATGTAAAAAAAAAAATTGTGTATGCTAAATGTTGACTAGAAAATATTGTGTACATAAAAAAGTTAAGTCAAGAATACTTTTGAAAGTTCGAGCATCATTTCTCTTTTACCTTGACTGATATCAATGTAAAAGTATGTACAGTACACCCGAAAAGAAAAAAAAAGGGAAAAAAATCCACCACCATTGTATATTTGCGACCTACGTTGAATGATGAATTTGTGCACCAATTCTTTCCTCATTGAAAAGCAATCGTTCCTGCAAGCACCCGCTCATCAAGTTACAGCCATTTGGTTAGAACAGAAAACTCCAATCATCTTACAAGGAGTGACATTTTTGTGAAAGCTGATTTGTGCTCTCAAAAAAAAGGCTCCTTATTGCTTGTCTTTCTGACAAGTTGACATGTAAATGTTCGATGATTATCTCTTCTGTCAAGCATGTTTTTCCGAGATGTGGTTTTATTTTTCCAAACAAAAGTGATGCACAGGAAAGACTTGGCTGACATTATGAACAATGTTGGAGATTGATTTTTTGTGCACGAGTGTGCCTGTGTGCGCTCACCATCTTGTCCAGTGCATCTTGATACATCTCAGCATTGGCAAAGTAGAGAGTGGCAGAAGATCGGAAGATCAAAATACCAGGCACTTCTCTCACCTAACAGGAGTCAGATGATTACAAAACAAAACAAAAACTATCCAGAAAATCTACCTGATAAGTTTCCACTGACAAGCCACAACATTATGACTACATTAAATAAAGAATAGCCGAGGACCGGAGCTGGACATGCCTGCTTTTGTGGAAGATGTGACTCCTTTTCAGTCCTGCTTTTTATGCCAACAAAGTGACAGCCGTGGCTTCATTTTACAGTGTACGTCTTTGGGCATGATTATTGATGCATATTGTGAGATGCTAGGGTTAAGTTTGTTAGAATGTGTTTTTGTGGACTCATGAAAATGTCGTTCATGAAATTGTGATGAATTTCTTGCACGTGCACGTCTCATCTCCAAGACCCCCTATCGCCCGGAACGCCACACCTGGCGGCTCGCGCCTGACTTGAAAGCAAATGAAACACAACGTGTAATCTCAATTTTTCTGCTAATTCTCGGAAACAAACTTGTGATAACGAGACGTACTTTGTCACCTGAGGAGCTTCTTCAGACAATTTGTTGTGTATTTCCCAGGTCATGTTTATGACATAGCGGTATAGATATACTCTCAAATTTACATCCTGATTGCACGAACTTTGGAAGTCTTCAAATGAGATGTTTCCAATCCTAGGCTTGAACAAGTAATTGTGAAATGCACAAAGGTTTTAAAAGAACAGTTAAGTAGACTTTAATCTAAATCTGTCAAGTGAGCAAAGAATTGAGTCTTCCCTGATTTGAGCTGGATGGCAAATCTATCTCTGACTGTAACTTTGAAAGACAACCCTGCTCAAACCTCTCCACCTGGCGACCTCTCGCTTCTTGGTCATCGATATTTTTGCTTTCTTTGTTGTTGTTTGCGGTCTCACGAGTTTCGCTTCAAACACTGGCAGTAATACTTCCAGTTAGCTTGAGTTTTTTAGTGCTGCTCGTCTATGAAACTACCACACATGGCAGGTTAGCTATGACAACTCTGCTGCCGGAAGCACAAGGTGAAGGTGAAGAAAATAACAAGGGTGGTCCTGATGAAGCTCAGAAACCCAAGCAAACCTTCAGTGATCAAACGCAAGTGCCACTGTGGCTTCATTTTGGCACATACAAAAACTTGGTGAATGACATAAAGTCCAAACATTGTGCATTACATAACGTCCATATCAGTAAATAGTTACGACCAACTCAAGCTTTTCTATCATGTCCCATTTCTTCCTTACACCCATTCATTTATATATATATATTTATCCTCTTCATTCAGTTTGGCTTGCCCTAGGGTAGAATTTGGTATTCTGACTTATATGTTTGAATATCAGTAAATATTAAATATTGTCCATATACAGAAGTCTAGCATGAATTGTGTGTCTTTGGGTCAAAGTACAAACCTCTCTTGGAGAAAGAACACATGGTTTATTTTCCTATAGCCCCACTTAACATGTAAAGACTGATTTAACTTGGTTGTTCGTCATCCATCCTCTAAAACAATCCAAAACATGACGTGGTGTCCCAAGTGGGGAGTGGAAGGCGAACAATTGCGACTGTTGAGGACGGTAGAAAAATGCGCGTACATGTCAGGGTTTGTCAGGTAAACGGGTAAAATGTTTATCCTGACTAAAACATCGACAGTTTTTGTTGACTTAAACTAGACAAATCAAATTATCTTTTTTTGGGGGGGGGGGGGGGGGTCTAAAACAAAGACTGAAATGCATGACTCAGTCGACTAAAAAGTGACTACCGGTAAATAAAAATGGTGTGAAGTTGGCTAAATGTGATAGAATCTAATGAGCGCGCTTGAAACTGGACGAAAACAGACAGCAGATTTACAAATGGCTGAAAAAAAAAATTAACACTTGCGTCGTGACAGGTAGCCTTTGCATTCGATGACTTGGAAATTAAACAATTTCAGAAGGAAATGTGTCAACAAAAATACTGTAAAATGAAGAGTTAGAAGGTTGCATCCTGCAGGGATTTACAACACACATGAAATTAACTCTGAAAAATCATTTTCTACCTGAGGGTAATCCTCCAAAGGCTTGTATATTTCTGTGTTTGGAACCTGCCCCAATTTGGAGTATTTAGGTCTGGAAAAACACATGGAGAGGAAAACGTGAATCAACTGCAACATGTGTTTACATTCATTCGGGCTTTGCAGAAACAACTGATGATGATGATGACACTATTATTTATTTCTCACAGCTGTGTCCGGAAGATGACAGTAAGCATTGAGAAGCCAATGGAGGCAGCCAGTCCGAGGTCGGGGTTCAACAGCAGGGTGAGTAGGAAAGTGGCGACCCAGATCACCTGGAAGCAAGACGGTAAAAAAATGGATTTGGGGAAGGCCACAAAGCAGCGTTTAAGAGAGAAATCTTGCACCGCCCCCCAAACTAACTCAACTCTCCAAAGTAAGCATGACTGGGAGCTTGTTCGCTCGAAAGTCGACCTTTACGTTTCTCACTTGTCCAAGCTCAGCATGTAACTTCTTGATACGTTTGTGAATTACCCAGGATTGTTAAAAGAGACGTTCAAATTAAAAATCCTCCTCAATGCCGCGCAGCTTTTTAGTTCCACCCTCGGAGCAAACCAGTGACATCACATTGGCTTGAGTGTCTACTGTACAGCAAACATCTTGCACACTTATCATGCTGCCAGATTGGCAACGTTGGCGTACATTCAAGCATGTGTCACTCATCAGAAGCTAACACTGACACTTTGTTCTGCTTACCTTTTGTCTTTGTAGTAGTCGTGTGTAGTGTAGAAGTCATAGATGAAGAAACTTGGTGGATGAGTGGGAATAATTAGCCAGCTAATGAGCACCATTAACCAAAAATTGTGATGAACGGTAGACACATTGTCAGCAAGAGGCAATTGAAAAAGGGTTGAGTAGGTGGTTTAATTTCACACCTGAAAGGTGGGCAGGAATATCACGACCCCCCCCCCCCCCAAATGTGCCTTGAAGGAGTCCATTTTCTTGATGTCACAATTAAAATGTTCATTCAATTTCGATTAATTCCTCTGCAAAAAAAACAATGTCTTCCACTCCACAACCTTTTTTCCCCACTCACCATGTCTGTTTTGTTACTCCTCCACAGTGCAGGTATGTCCATGAATTGCTTCATCATACCATGTAGGTTCACATAGATGATGGCAGCCAGCATTGCCTGCATTCAAAAACGGCAACCAAAACGTGAACCCTTTATGAAACAATATCACAAACAAACAAAACAAAAAAAACTTAAGTACTCGCTAGATTGGTTGCCTTTATGTCTCCCAACACGCATTAGTGAGTCAAGTAATGAAGAATGGTGATTCATGATGGGCTACGCACGCTGCACGTGTGCTGCTTGATTCTGATTGGTACTGTTAAACAGCAGGATGACCAGCTTGGGCGTGACTCATGTTGTGTGCGGTGACTGCCTCAACACATGAAGGGTGTTGATTTATCACCTGTTTCCAAATGTACAGTACATCAAACCATATTTTGGACGATGATGTGTTTTTCGGCAAAAGTCATGAGTAACCCTTTCGACTTGATTCAGAACTCGCTTTTAATGTCAACACTAATAGCAGACGTGGCTTTTGGGCGCGAGTCCGAGCTCTGGAAATTCAGACGTTTTCACGTTAGTGAGAACGAGCTTTGGACTAAGTCAGTTTATTGGTATGTATGTGTTGCATGCATTTAAGCATCAGCATCTATTCTGAAGATTAAGATATCCTTTATTTGTCCCGCAATGGGGAAATTACAAGATGATCCACATCTCACAGAAATGTTGTCTGGAAAGGGCTATCTTCGCCACTTGTTGCACGCGCACACGACACGCATGCATACGCACCTTGGGTAGGTCTTCAAACAGAGCTCCGATCCACAGGGTGATGAAAAGAATAACAACGGCTGATAGTGCCCCAGCAACCTGCGTTGAGGAGAGACGCAACATAATTATTAGAGGACGGCCCTGCCTTTCTTCCCCTAATAAACCGAAATGATCAACGGGATCGTCAAGATTCATCCGGTTCCTCCTTTCAGCGCATGAGATGCTGTGTGATGTTGAACACTTTACTCAAGTGCACGTCTGCCAAGACTTTGACATTCATCAACCGCTGAATCAATGAATCTGACATCTTAATAGCTGAGAAGGAAATAACATTGAATCCTACCTGTTTTTCTTCACAGACTGCAATCAGAGAAGACAGCTCGATTTGATAAGATTTCACAGGGGTATAATTGTGGATTTCGAGAAATGTATGGTTGCAACCTGCCACAATCCTTCCCACTAGACATATTCCAATTGTGAATTGCTATTTACTGAAGAGGTACAAAATGAAAGCGGCAAAAGAAAAATGTTCCTTGATTGGACAAATTTGGAGGAAGTACAATGTATTTTTACCATTTCAAACAATCTTGCTAACTTTTCGCATAATAGACTACAGCATTTCTAATCAATTACGACTCCACAAAATTCGATATGCCTGTAGTGCAAGAATCAGATCGTTGCTCGAAACTTCACATTTATGAGCACAAAGCCACAGTGCTGTCGCTGCATCATACCGAGGACTGTTGACGATCTTGTCAAGTTCAACTTTGGTGTCAATGTAACAAAGGAATTGTTTTGTCGTATTCCCGGATGAATATATGGCAGGTCTGTGCTCTCACTTGTGTTTGTTTGTTGACAATAACTCTCGACAATAACTCAAAATATGAAAGGAAAATGGAATAAGTGCAAAATGAAATTGGTATGAAATATCCTTCCCACCTGAGTCTTCCCTCCTGTGCTCTCCTGCACCATCGAGCGGGACATAGAACAGCTGACGGCGAAACACTGGAACACTGCCCCGATGGAGTTACTGAGCCCCAAGGCTATCAGTTCCTTTCAGCAAAAAAGCCACTCGTTTTACTCGTCAATGTTTTCAACATCCTGGTCTTCGCGCTTGTGCCCTACCTGGTTACTGTCCACTTTATATCCATATTTCAGTGCAAAGATCCTTCCCAGTGAAATGGCGATGCCGTAGCCAACCACAGACAGGGCGAAGGCGTCCCCAATCACCTGACCGAAGAGCGAGGTGGGCGGGAAAACAGGCGGCTGGAGGCTGCTCGATAAAAGACAAAGAACTAGAAAAAAAAAATCACCTCCACTTATTGTTACCTGAATTAAAAAACTTGGTTTCTCACCCTGATGGAATTTCTCCAACCACATCTACTCCATATTTTCCCTGTAAGTTCACTTGCCAGGATACCAATGTAGCTATGGTGATCTGGAATACAGTATAGATACCGTATTTTCCACACTATAAGGCGCTTCGGAGTAGAAGGCGCACCTTCAATGAATGGCCTTTTTTAATAACCTTTCATATACAGGGCAGACCGCATAATAAGTGGTTGCAATAGTGGTTGCGTTATGCATCCACTAGATGGAGCTAGGCTAAAGAGAATACAATACAGCTTTATTTATAGAGAGCTTTCACAACCGTTGCAGCTGTAACAAAGATCTTGACAGAACATTTAAAATGCGCCCAAGAAATCTGACTATTGACTATCGCCATATAAAAGGCGCACTGTGGCTTGTAAGAAAATTGAATGCTATTTTACGCCTTATAGTGCGTAAAATACGGTATGTAAATTGATGATGAATTCATTTGTTGTCAAATTGAGTGCTCTATTTGTGTGAGTGAAGTGATCTGAGGTGCTTCATACTCACGCCGAGCAACTCCACAGGTATTGGGACAGGTATTTTTTTACTCAAGTAGGAATTGAGCTCCTTGGCAAGGATGAGGCCAATAATGGCGACAATGCTGACCACCAGAGTCCCGATGTTGGTCTGTGGAATTAGATAACATATCTCCAGCACTGTCTGTAATAAAACGATAAAGGAGAGATAAAGTATATGTGATGTGGCAGATGCAAAGATACTCAAAAACATTTTTACAACTGCTGTATCTCAGTGAATGGACACAAATTCATGCTCATAGACAACCACAATACCATACCAGCCTGGTCATGTTTATGATACTGTTTGTATAGTACTACAAAAAAAATTGTCAGCACAATCACGTTCCAGTAAGAAGGTCAACGTAAACGAGACTGTTCTCTTTTGAATAACATTCAGTCCATGGGGAAAAATATATAAAGTTCATCGAAATGTAATTGTTTGCCGATAGTGATACGTCAAGAACTGCTACCAACACATTACTTCTGTATACAAAATGGCAAGATACGTCTCTTTATGAATGTTACGTTGCATAGACTGTGATACGTTTTCCTTCTGAATTCTCATCGGGAGCGAATTTTTCCAGATGAGCGCGATGACCTCACGTACATATATCAAGGAGAGCGGTCCGCTGTATCTCAAGGGGCTGAATCCAAAGGTGTATTTGAGCTGGGACACAATGACGTGGATTGCGGCGCCTGTGGTGTAACCTCTGACCAGCGGTTCTGAGAGGTAAGTCACCACAAATCCAAAATGGACCAGACCGAGCAGGATCTACATGGAGCCGGCAAACGAGACATAGGAAATTCAGAAACGTAGGCTTCGTTACAACTTGGCATGGAAACAAATACTGCACCTGAAATAATCCTGCTAAGAAAGTAACAGCGGTGGCCACTCGCATCCGTTCGGCATCACGAGCAAGGACGTCCAATACACTCGCGTTGGTCATATTGTCCCATATCATAAAGTTGGAGTCTGGGGCTAATCGCTCCGTAACCCCGCCGAGCATCACACTAATCACTGCAAATGTTCCTGATGGAGAGAGAAGAATGCAACGTATAATCCGTACATTCTCCAAGATAGGCGGCCCGGTGTTCGAGTGGTTAGCGCGTCGACCTCGCAGTGCAGAGGTTGTGGGTTCGATCTCGGCTCTGGCCTTCCTGTGTGGAGTTTGCATGTTCTCAGCCATGCCTGCGTGGGTTTTCTCCGGGTGCTCCGGTTTCCTCCCATATTCCAAAAACATGCATGGCAGGCTGAATGAACGCTCTAAATTGTCCTTAGGTGTGAGTGTGAGCGCGCATGGTTGTTCGTCTCTGTGTGCCCTGCGATTGGCTGGCAACCGGTTCAGGGTGTCCCCCGCCTACTGCCCGAAGACAGCTGGGATAGACTCCAGCCCCCCCGCCCCCCCGCAACCCTTGTGAGGATCAAGCGGCTCAGAAAATGGATGGATGGATGGATGTACATTCCCCAAGATAGAATGTCAGAAGGTTATTACATATTACCATGTACCTATTGACAATCCTTCAACCAAACAAGTTGGGTTTCCTGTGAGTATATCAGCTCAGTATTCAAAAAAGCAGACCCAGATTTCACATTAAGTACGAATCCCAATTCCAATGAAGTTGGGATACTGTGATTAACAAATTAAAAAAATAAATAATACAATTAAAATCTTTTTCAACCTATTTTCAATTGAATATACAGCAAAGACAAGATGTTTGATGTTCAAATTGATGAACGTTACTGTTTTTTTGTTGTTGTTGGGATTTTTTTGTTACATATTCTCTCATTTTCAATGTGATTCCTGCAACCCAAAAAAAATAAATAAAAGCTAGGACTAGGGCAAGAAAAAGATGAGTGTCTAGACTGGGGGTGTAAGGAGCATTCCAGAAAGGCTCAGTTTCATAAGCAAGGATTGGGCACGGCAAGGGTAATTTTTTTTATTTAATTTTTTTTGATGGACATCCCTGCTTATGTCGAAAGACTGTGTCAAGCCACCTTCTACATGTGTTACAACAGCGTGGCTTTATGTAAAAGAGTGGTGAAATATTGTCTGCCAGCAGTCCAGACCCACCTACCATTGGAAATGTGTGTCGCACAACGAAACGCAACATGACAAAATGACAAGGGAGACACTGGACTGTTGAGCAACTCATGTTGTACATCAATCAAGAATTACAAAGAATTCCACCTACAAAGCTTCAGAAATGTTTGAGTCTTGTTAAAGTAACACTTTGGTAAACATGCCCCTTTCCCAGCTTTTTGGGAATGTGTTGCAGGCATCAAATTCCAAGCGAGTCAATATTGCAAAATAAGAAAAGTTCATCAGTTTCAAAATGAAATACAGTAACTTGTCTCTGTAGTGTATGTGTTTTTATTTACATACTAACGTCATTGGAATTGGGGTTTCTCAGTTTGTAACAAAGGTGACTATTTCAGTATGTGCACTTTTTTTGGTGACATTTTGTTTGGTGGCTTCCCCAAAGAGAACTTTGCCATGTAAAATAAGTGTTCAATACAAGACGTGAGACGCTGTTCTCGAGAATATGTTGAGTGGCGAATTACCAACCTATTGAGATGTGCTTGGACGTGCCGAAGATGAAGTAGATGAGGACGGGGTAGAAAGAGGAGTAAAGGCCAAAAACCGGTGCAACGCCCGCTAACAAGGCGTAGGCCATACCTTGCAAAAAAAAATAATAATAATAATAATCACCATTACATCAACGATTACATTGTTAAACGTCAACAAAAGTCATTGCAATAAATATCCAAAACAGGAGTTTATCTGAAGAAGTTCAAGTTCAAGCTTGATATGTTCAGCAAGCGTCAGTATGCCGCAAGATATAAAGTAGGCATATCTCACCTTGGGGCAGCTGCATGATGCCCACACTGAGCCCAGAGATGAGGTCGCCCAGGGCGTTTTCTTTGATGGCGTAACGAGGCAACCACGACAGAACAGGGATGCTCCCTAGCAGGGACCTCTTGACTCTGGGACCAGAACACCTGAGACGAAGATTTGACCTGAGGGTGACACACACACACACACACACACACACACGAGGGGGATACTTTCATCGGTGGTCTCGGTGCGGCGCATCAGATGTGTTCCTTTCATGCGAGTATGGTATGTTTTCCTTAGTAAGATCAGTTAACCAGCGGATAACAAGTGACTTTGCTCCAACATGAGTGAAAAAGCGACGGTTTAACATTTCTTGACATGAGAGAAGAACATGCCTTCAGATTAGGGTTTCCCAGCAGGAAAAAAAAAAAATCAACGATGAAATGGCACCGATTTTCTTGTCGTGTTGTAGTATGAAAATTTGGCCCCAAAAAAGAGTGCAAAGGAGTGAGCATAAATTCTGAGCAAAAACTGAAGATTGTTTTCCTTTCATCATTGGAACTTTTGTAAAGAAGTGAATGATAAACAGCTTCGGATGACGCTCTTTACCTTTCGCCAACGTGTATTACAGCGCTCATAACTTTTGAAGTGAAAGGGCTGCGCGGGGGTGATAACATGACGGTTCATCATGAGGTGCTGCAAGGTCAGTTTAGGAAAACGAAGCGGTCAAAAGGAATGCCGCGGTTTTAATATCTGTCATGGGGCGAGGGAGGAAGAGGGGCAGCCCACATGGGACTTTCTCCGGGACTTCCGCTGTTTGTGTGTGTTTTGTGTACATGCCTGACAATCAACGGATGAGGAACAATGAAGTTTTACCTGAGTGAATTTTTGACCTTGTCACACGGAGACATTTTTGGTATCAAAGTCCCAGGCGGTTTCTCCACCGCTTGTTCATCCACGATCTCCCTGTGGACTCTGTTGACGAGTTCTCTCCCCTCCGCCATGACTACAACAAAGAAGGTTTGACAGTAACACCTGATGGATCTTGCTTCCTAAAAATACATATCATGCCTCCATACTTCCTAAGACCAGAGAACAAGTAGCAAGGGGATATTCTTACCTTGCGCTTTCTTGCTGGATCTAAAAATTAAGTGAATCCAAAAATGGAATCTTCAGTTTGTTTTGAAGTCAGATGACATGTGTTCTTGATGAACTCATCTAACTGAAGACAATCAAGCCTGTTAGGTCCGAGGACGCCGTCCTGTGGTGTCCACTTGGTGAGAAATAAGTCCTTGCTGTGTGCAAATCAGTCCCCGGGCGTTTAGTCTAATTTGTTGAAGAGGGTTTTTTTCCCCATGCGATTCAACTGCGGCAGGTTTTCATTGACATTTCCTTCGCCCGAGAAAAAACAAAAAAGCGACCACACTCACAGTCCGTCTTTGAATCGGAGCTCTTGTTATATCTTGTATCAGTGAGAGATTAGATTAGTCAGCCATTGGAGGGCAGTCAGTATTGTTTCTTGTCCAATCATTACACCGCACGGAAGAAAATATGATGCCAGCTGGATTGCTTTCAAAACAGATAACAATTAACCGAGCAGAATAAGCACTCCAGAAACGGTGATGTTTACAGACGCGTCTTCTTACAGCCTCACGCGGCACGGAAAAAGTCATTTGAATTTACTTCATTGGAACGTGTACATCATCGGCTGCGCTTGATGCAACCGATGATGACATCAAATTATTGCTGGCATCGAATGGAACCCCCCCACCATGTCACAATTGGGTGAATTTCACATTTTCTTCACAAATCAGTATTGGTAAATCCCTGTGTGTGTGTTATTTATACAGATTATTGACCAAACTTGCGCTCTTTGACAATGCAATGCAAATGCTTGAATGAAGTCGCTGTTTTTTGTTGTTGTTGTTTTTTTGGGGGGGGGGGGCTCCTGAAATGTGAGGATTTTGGAGGTAAAGCAAAGTTATATTAATTCGTCAACAGACATATTGGAATTGCTTCCTCATATTGTATTGCGGGAAATAAAATGTGGCATGGCATTGATAAGGAATGCCTGGATACCGAAATTGATCTTCTTCCTCTGGCCGGAGTGTGCAAATCTAGCATTGAAGCCACTCTGGGGTGCATCGACAGGCAGGAGGAATATTTTCCGGGCAACCACGTCACTTCAGACCTTTCTCATGATATCGAAGAGTACTCCGATTTGGTAACGGAGACACATTGAGCAAAACCTGACAATCATGCTCCCGTCAGGGATGTCGGGGAGAGATGGGTGCAGCTCCTTTCCTGATGTTCAACCCAGGTCCAGAGGTGACTGTAGATGAATACTTTTTCAATTTCTGTGGAAAATGCCCCTTGCGGCAATACATGCGCCAGTCAGCCAGGCCAATATGGCATAAAAATCTCGGCACCCCCATGATGCAAAAACCAGCTATAGATGAATATACAGATTTATGTAGACAAATCTGCAAGCTGGGTCCCTAAAAACAAAACTAAACAACAACAAAAAAAACATTCATCCATCCATCCATTTTCCGATCTGCTTTATCCTCACATGGGTCGTGGGGTGTGCTGGAGCCTATCACAGCTGTCTTCGGGCAGTAGGCGGGGGACACCCTGAACTGGTTACCAGGGCACACAGAGACGAACAACCATCCGCGCTCACACTCACACCAAAGGGACAATTTAGAGTGTTCCATTAACCTGCCATGCATGTTTTTGGAATGTGGGAGGAAACCTGAGTACTCGGAGAAAACCTACGCAGGCCCGGGAAAAACATGCAAACTCCACACAGGGAGGCCAGAGCCGGGATCGAATCCCTGCACTGTGAGGTCGACATGCTAACCCAGGGGTGTCAAACTCATTTCACATGGTGGGCCACATACGGCCTCGGTAGATGTCAAGTGGGCCGGACCATTAAAATGATACCATACTTTGCTATAAATAACCAAAACAATATGTCTAACCTTTGTTTTGGTATAAAGAAGCACAAGCACATTAGGAACATGTTGAAATTTAATGAACATATCTTTTACAAAACATTTCATGAAGCACCTTACATTTCCTTCGACAATTTTCTTTTATCATTCACATATATGCATTGCAACTGATCCCACTGATTGTGCAAACTTTAACAATTAATTGGTTTTGAAAAATATAGTAATGCACGTTAAGATTAAATGAGATTTATAAAGAAAAGAAGTTTTAAACCATTTACACGTGCATATAAAATCTAAATGTAATCCCTGCCTACACCTTACAAACTAAGGAGAGTGCTATTAAATGTGTAAATGTGAGAGTGCTATTGATAGCGTCTGCTGTCATGGGTCTGTCTCAGTGACGGACTGAGGCTGCTGTTGTCTTCTTCTCTGATCAAAACAGTGTCCCCTAGCGGATACTCAATGAATTGCACCTTTTAAAAAATATTAATTCTGTGTCTTTTATGCATTTTTTTCCACTTTTAAATTATCCTGCGGGCCTGATTGAACCTCCTTGCGGGCCGGTTCCGGCCCGCGGGCCGTATGTTTGACAACACTGTGCTAACCACTCACCCACCGGGCGGTGTTTTTTTTTTTTTTTAAACCAGCTATAACCTTGTATGACCTTAAACAAGAACTTCTCAGTTGGAAACCCACCACTGGCAGGTTAACAAAAGCAGCTGAACAGTATTGCTTAGAAGAGACGCAACTATGACCGATCCTAAAGTCAGACTTGGCTGGATGAAAAAGGCTTAAGAGAGGCAAAGTAGAAGGGAGATGGGCCCGGCGCAATTCAGGTCAGAATGATCACTTCCTTTGAAAAGCCGGGTGGCTGCAGCAGATTTCCTTTCACAAATTTATTTACGGCGCAAACTGGACAACTCCAAAACATTCCGACAACTTGAGTTTGTTCAGGAGTAATCATCAGGAAACATCACACAGTTCCGGGAAGGAAGGAGGAGTCCATCCAACTTGCACATTCAAGTTTATCTTGCATCAGAGGTAAATTCCTAAGAAGAAACAAATCCAAAAACAAAACTCATTCAAACCACATCATTGTGACGCAAATTTAAATGGTCAATTATTTTGCTCAGCTAGCCTCAGTTGTAGATAGAAGATGTTCTTGTAGCAGTCCCATTTGTTTTTGCAATGTGAGCGACGACAAAAAAAATATCGGATTTATCCAAAAAAATCTGAAGTAGCCATAATCTGCCACTTGTATTCATTGCCCAAGTAGCACCATCGCACAAAAGCTTCAACCTCAAAAAAACAATACATAGCTTATGCTGCGTTCACTTCCTAACTACTGAACTTTTTCTGCAAAAAGATCATTTTTAAAAAAGCACAAAATGTATGAATGTAGGATGAAACACACCTCAAGAAGCACAGGCAGGGAGCTGACACAACGACGGACGGCGTGATGGACTGATGGAAAGATGGAGGAGCCGGGCAGGCTGTTGGGTATGCAGCCCTGATACCGCAGCTGGGCTAAAAGGCTTTCTATTGACACATACGGTAGTGCGGCTCAGGTTTTACTTGACATTTGCACTTGGATCACGCAATCAAAAATGTATCAATAAAGATGTTTGTGACACCACTCGCGCAGAGGGAAAAGAAACATGCACACACTTGCAGGTGTCTGCCACTGCCTCACATCCAAATTGGGTGTGTGCAAGCTCGAGCACGTGTCACAGTGAATTAAAAAAAAAAAGTAATAAAACTGACCCGGGCACGAGGCCAGAAAAACACGGAGGCTTTGGGCTTCCAAGTTCTCCACAAGCTGTTGGACACACACACACACACACACACACACACACACACACACACACACACACACACACACACACACACACACACACATCAGAAGACAAGCTTTGAGAGGATGCCGTCACTCGATTTTTCTTTCGAGCAAAATCTGTCACGAAGCTTGTCGGATTATTTGCGTCATTGTGATTTTGCTTATCAGTGAGGTCAAAGATATGATAAAGCCGGGAACATTAAGATTGGTTAGTCATTCATCAAAAGCTGTGAAACGCAAGACGATGTGCAATCAACAGGGTGTGTCGCAGATTTTCATGATCACATGACCGCTGAACAGTAGCCTCACTCACAAGGGATGAGCATTTGAAGGGATTTTCTGAAAGGGGAGAACAAAAAAAAACAAAAACAAGCCAATGAGGTGCTCCACTTTAATTGGCTCAATGAAATGAACAAACTCAAGTTGTTGCTTGCCAGTCGGTTTTGTGAATTTGACTTTGAAAAAGCGAAAAAGCTTTTTACAGTGAATACCAAGCGTGCCTTGCTTATCTCTGAATTCAAATATGAGGTGAGGATTATTTTGATACCGTGCAATTAACTGGCAACCTGCCCAGCATGTACCGCTATGTTGCCTCTCGCCCACTCTATTCACGCGTGACCCTGAATAGGATAAGCGGTAGGAAATAATTCATGATAAAAAAATATATATGTGAATTGCATCAACCACATGACAACGTAAGATACCCTGACAGTACTCATCATGGTGGATGGTGAAGTCGGTGGAGTTTGTTGCAAATGTATAATTTTATTTTTTTTTACATTTTTACTTATTTATTTGTGAACATTAACCTTCGGCCAACCAAAACTAATCAGCTGATTGAACGCTGATTTACAATTAAGCCCAATCAAAGTTGGGGAAATTCAATATTAATTGCGGGGGGGGGGGGGGAATGCTGCTTACTGTAGGCCAAGAATATTTTACGGTTTCCACTCGATTGGAATGTAATTGAAAGTCGCACAAAGAGCTGTCAAGTCAGCTCAAAAATTGCACTTTATCATTTGTACTAGTCTAATGGAAAAAAACATTTTATCAATGCATGCCTAAGTTGACTCCAATGTGAATTGAGAAACATGATCTATTGTCTCAATTACATGATTAAAGATAAGATAAGAAAACCTTTATTTGTCTCACAATGGAAAAACTCCCAATTTACGGCAGCAAAAATTATGAAAGGGAGAAGTAGAAGAACAAAAAGCATATAAGTGAATATAAATATGAATTAAAAACATATTTATATCATGTTATATTATGATTTATATAAATATGAATAAAATGATAAAATGCAACCAATTGCTTCTCATTGCCTCCAATTAAAATCCAGAAATGCTTTAATCATGCTCCACCACTCATAAATAAGTGTGAAGTCAAATAGCCGATGTATAAAGTATTTTTGTGACCAATGGTAAGAACACGGGTGTTGGTGCGTTGCGCCCCATCAGGCTGAAAAATCAGTCACGCCATCTCACATCTCGACGGTACTTTTACAAGATGAATATTGACAGAATTGATGAATCACCTTGCAAAGTGCCGTCATGGCGACGCTGTCCATGAAGCTGACTGAGCTGAGATCCAGAATCAAGGAGTGGCCGTGCGTTGGCAACTGGGCGGCGGTGTGGACCCCTGCTGGGTTCTCGTTCTGAGCACGACTCACAATCTGAACAGAGAATGGAAGACTTGGAGAGAATTCCAGAACAACTTGTTGCTATGTGTGTGTGTGTGCGTGTGTGTGTGTTTTCCACCTGTCTGATTTCAGTGAAGATCAGTTCAGAGTTAGCGAAATAAATTGGACTGGGACAAAGGATTATCGTAACTCCTGGAACCATCTTTGCCTGTGAAAGCCACACACATTCATCACTTAATCCTCTCAGGGACGGCGGTTACTACGGTGGACAGCTTATCATGTTATCAGGTTACAGGTTGCATGAAAGGGTGAAACTAAAAACAAAAGAACGCTTTCCTGCTCATGAAAGAGGGATGCTGGCTTGACCCAACATACAGAAATATCCCTTTACTCTATTTTATGTGCCCACATGTTGACCTAAATATTCTGCTAGCTTTCCATCCTGATTCAGAAGATTTTTAATCAATGGACTTTTTCTACCTTAGCTCAGATGGTGTCCAGTCAAGTGTAGAACAAAAGCGACACATTTTCATTTGTAGAACTGCTAGCAGATGAAACTAAAAGGTCATTTACAAAAAAAAA
This sequence comes from Hippocampus guttulatus, assembly GCF_054856545.1. Classification (NCBI taxonomy): domain Eukaryota; kingdom Metazoa; phylum Chordata; class Actinopteri; order Syngnathiformes; family Syngnathidae; genus Hippocampus; species Hippocampus guttulatus. Next base: position 9,740,453 of record NC_141261.1, on the reverse strand, counting down.
ATTAAACAGGTATGAAAAAAACTGTGAAAACACCTCATTGTAGAGTTGCACATCTCTGTAACAATCTGTACCAGGAATTTGACCCAAGACCGCAGTGGAGGAGCTGGCAGATAAGGACAAATGCGAGAAATGGTCATGACTACGCGGCAGACGACTACACAGAGAGAGAAGCTAAAACGGCAGACCGAGAACGCTTCCATTAATCCTCTATTATGAGAGTAAAGTCGAAAAGATCTCTTGTTATTTAGCAAAATGCTAAATAACAACACTGGTATATTTTGTTGTGAGATACAAAAAAAAAAAAAAGGAAAAATAAACATTCAACATTTTTATGTCAATCTGCTCCACAAAATTAATTCGACTTTTCCATTTTGGAGTGTGCTATCTGTCAAACTGCAGCTTGTTTTGAAGTGGGTTGAGTTGAGTTGAGTTAACTGCCACCATCCAGCACTTGTATACAAATGTATCTACAAATTACAAATTTATGCATGCAAATCAAAGCAAAAAAAAAAAAAACGTCGATATCTCAAAATAAATAAAAATAAAAACAATTCTGAGTCAGGTCACGCTTATCACAAGGCACCATTGTATTCATTTTAGGCCCACATGCTTTATGGTGTTCAGTTCAATCAATTGAAAGCTTAAATGTCGGTCAGTCACACTTCCTGTAATATCACACAAAGACACAAAACCACTGACCGTTGTGTTCTGTAGATGAGCACAAGCAGAGAAAAGGCGATGGCCACTGCCAGACCCAGATCCAAATTTAGGACTAGAGTTGAAATCAGTGATGCCACCCACACGAGCTTGAGTAGTGAGAAACCAGAGCAGAGGTCAAAAGTTCACCGTCACAAAGGCAAGGGTTACGAGTGCAATGATAATCGAGTGCAGTGTGGACTTGTCACACGTGTGTGTGTGTGTGTGTGTGTGTACACTACCAGGTCAAATCGATCAGACTTCCACAACAAAACCACATCTTGAAACTGAGCCAGCAACCCCTGCAGGTTCACCACAATGATCACTGCTAAAATTGCCTGAAACAGACAGCAAGTTTTCTATCATTCATTCCTTGATACAAGGCCTCACACGCATTCGTGAGCCGTGACGTGACCGTTCCATCCATCAATTTAGCACTAAATAGATGGCTTTTTGTGGTCAAGGCTATAAGCGAGCAAATGCTCTCAGAATAGAAAATAGTTTGTTGAAGGAGTGTGGGATTTGAACACAGTTTTGAATCGTAATGTAAATTGGCCAAGGTCGGCATCCGAACAGAGCAGTGCCTTCCAGCATCTTACCTGCCTCGATATATTATTCTTTGCAAAGTATAGCAGTGGCCCTGTGACTTTTTGCACCGTTCCTCTGTTGTATGTTCTTGAACAGGGGTGTCAAACTCATTTTTGTCATGGGCCACATTTTAGTTACCGTTTCCCTTGGAGGGCCATTATGACTGAAACCATATAAAAAAGTCAATCATCACGGTTTATTCAACAATTGTCATACCTGTCAACTTTTCGGAGCGCCAACCTGTATAAACTACCAAAAAAATCCGTATAAAGAGCAAAAAATCCTTATAACATACCAAAGCTTTTTATGTCAAAATAACGGCACGGAAAAAAACCCACGAAATTTTCAATGATATTTATTGTAGATCTCCATAATACAATGTCTGGTTAATGTCTAATCATCATTCTACTTAGTGGCATTACTGTGTTCAGAGTTGTATTCCGGAAATGAAAGCATTCGAGTAGACAAGCACCGTTCTGGGCAAAAGCAAACGGAACTACCTGTCAGGGGGGGGGAACAAAAAACGGAAATTTTCAAAAATCCGTATGATTTGAGCGATACGGCCATATATGTAAGATTCACCACAAAATCCGTGTGAACTATGGCTAAACCGTATGAGTTGACAAGTATGAATTGTTGAAGTTGTAATGAGGGGGTTGGTTACAAGAAAATGCTTACAATATGTCTCTTATTTATTACATATGAGAATTTTAAATTTTGGTTGAGATTTTAGCAAGCATCATGGAAGTTGACATGTTTGATTTGTTTGTTTGTTTATTGAACGTATAAAATATACAATAATAAATTGACAAAAGTGAAGGTAAAACAGTCATCATCACAATTCTATGTTCAAAGGAGTAGGAAGAAGTAAAAAACTTATCGAGTCCTACCCCTTGTTATGTAGTAATATATGAATTGATCATTTTTCAATACAAAAAAAGGAAAACATCTATATATCAACAAATGCTTTTACCCTTATGTGTGCTGTACTTATCTATTTATACAACTTTCGGTTTGTATATAATGTACAGTACATACTCATTCTTGCACATTTACAGTATATGTCAATTTTTTCATATGTATAATGGATAGTGCATTTCATTAATACATTTAATAAGTTGATCAATGTAATTCTGATGTATTACTATATTTTATAAGTATATCAAATTTATCGGCTTAACTCTGATTTGTGTCGTTTTTTTGTACTCCTCTTTTGAATTTGTTTTTGAACTCAACAAGCAATTTACTCATTTTCATGTCTGTTTCAAAATTATTCCACAGATTGACATCTATTACTGATACACTCCTTTGCTTGATGTTTGTTCTTGTTTTGGATTTTTTGTATTGGTTAGTACCCCTTAAATTATAACAACTTTCTCGAATTTCAAAGAGCTTCTGGATGTTTTGGCAAAGGAGATTATTATGTGCTTTGTACATTGGGTGATTTTGAAGTCAACCAGGTCATAAAATTTCATTGTGTTTAATTTGATGAATAGTGAATTCGTGGGTTCTGTACATTTAGATCTATTGATTATTCTGAGTAGTAGTAGTATAATGTGTACAAAGATCTCTTATTCAGCACATCCTTAGTTTTGTGGAGGATCCCTATAGTTTTGGATATTTTTCTTTTAATGTTGTCTATGTGTGGCTTCCAGGATAGTTTAGTATCTATTACTACTCCAAGAAATTTATTTTCATAAACTCGTTCTATTTCAATTTCAGTTCAGTTTACCTTTATTTTAACTTGGTGTTTGATTGGTCTCGTGCCAAAAACAACTAAATTAGATTTTTTCAAATTTAGTAATCATTTATTCCTGTCGAACCAGTTTTTTAATTTGTTTAATTTATTTTCCACAGTTTTCAGGAGCTGTTTCATATTTTCTCCAGAGCAGTAGAAAGTTATATCATCAGCGAATAGGACACATTTGAATTGTTTTGAGACACTACAGATATCATTTATATATAAGATGAATAGTTGGTCCAAGCACAGACCCCTGAGGAACTCCATGAGTAATCTTCAGTTGATTGGATTTTTTATTGTTGAACTGCACATACTGATATCTGTTTTCTAAATAACTTTCAATCCATTTATATGCTATGCCTCTAATACCATATCTCTCTAATTTATTCAATAATATACGATGATCTATTGTATCAAAAGCTTTTTTTTAGATCTAGAAAAATCCCAACAGTAAATTCTTTGTTGTCTATATTAGTGGCAATTGCTTCCACAAACTCCATTACTGCCATTGGGGTGGTCCGTTTTTCTCTGAAGCCATATTGATTTTCACTTAATAGCACATGTTTATGTATGAAGTCGTCAAGTCTGCAAGAAAATAGTTTTTCTAATATTTTTTGCTTTTTTTGCTTTTGCGGGCCACATAAAATGATGTGGCGGGCCTTGAGTTTGACACCCGTGTTCTTGAATGTTATCTTGCTGAATGATCAAAATGTTCCCTTCCATGATGAAAAAAATGGCTATTTAGCTCTTGGATGATTGTCACAGTTTGTGTTTTTTTTTCTTAACATTGACCTGACATGTTGCGATTTGTACTGGTAGCGGGGAAGAAGCCAAAGTGAACACATGCATGTCGTTGTCAACCGAATATGGATGCGTGACTGCAGGAAACGCTTTTCCAGCAATAAAAATAGCTTGTAATGACATTCCAAGTAGATTTTTACCTTTGGCAGCTGCTCGAAGAGATGACCAATTTTCAGCAAAACAGTTAAAATCATCAGGGCTGATACCAGGCCTGACATCTTGAAAAGCAAAACGAAAGTGCAAATGAGCAATAGGAAGGACAAACGCGAGGATTTGCATTTGAAAAGCGTATTGGGCTAAAAATCGGCGAGGCGAGAATGTATCACGCTGCCCTTTCAACAGAAGAGTCTTTCAGGGGGTTAAAAAAAAAAAAACACCTGTGATTTGACACCGATGCTTTCTTGAACCATACTGCGTGAGAAGGAGCAACTGACTGCAAAACACTGGAACATGGCTCCGATAGAGTTACACAAACCCAGAGCCAGCAGATCCTGAGGAGGGAGGAACAAAGAGGGTTTGTATTCAAAAAACAAAAGAAAACAAAAAAAACATTATCATCAAGGTATTTTTTTCTAAACTATCTGCATAGGTTGGGAGAGGGTTTCAATTGATTTTAGGAAAACTGTTGGTTGTTTAGCTTCGGTCTCAACTCACCCCAGAAGTCTTCTATTTGAGTCAGTATGGTGTTAACAGAGGAGACCACTCTGCAATTTAACCCTTTCAGGGACAACGGTTACTCCAGTCAACTCAACTCAACTAGACTCAACTCAACTGTATTTCTAGAGCACTTTAAAACAACCACCGCTCTATACAAAGTGTTGTATATGGCGCACATATCAAATATAGAACAATAAACAATAAATTAATAATGAAGACAGTAGAAAGCACAAAAAAAGTAAATCCAAACTCAAGTCTGAGTCATGCTGAGTCAAAAGCCAAAGAATACGAATGAGTTTTGAGATGAGTTTTTAAGATGGGCAGCGAGGGGGCTTGCCGAATATTCACTGGGAGGTCATTTCAAAGAGAGGGACCAGCAACGGAAATGGCTCAGTCCTCTCTGAGCCTCCGCTTAGTTCTTGGTACTGCTAATAATGTCTGGTCCGCAGACCTGAGGGACCGGGCAGGTGTGATGGGGCGGAGGAGCTCAGAGAGTGAAGGTGGAGCGAGGCCATGAAAACAAATTATAGGATCTTCAAAAGAGCTCTAAAATGTATCGGGAGCCAGTGAAGGGATGCCAGAGCAGGAGTTATGTGTTCCCTCTTACGAGTACCAGTCAAGAGGCGAGCAGCAGTATTCTGGACCAACTGGAGACGCTTAATGGAGGATTGGCTGACTCCAAAGTAAAATTGCATTTCAGTCAGCCAGCCGGGATGTTTCAAAGCGCTCATGAGAAAGGAGAGATTTTACTTTAGCCAACTGCCTAAGATGAAAGAAGCTGGATTTAACAATGGCACAGTGGACAGCTTTTCATGTTACCAGGTTACGCGGTGCATGAATGGTTTAAATGACATTGGTGCCAGTTGGTTACCAAATGCCAAAAGGGCTTGACACAAAAATATTGAGAACAATGTAACATATCTCACGGGACAGTATCACGACATCTGCATCAAATGGGATGGTGCTGCTGTCCCTTGAAATGAATTCTCCCTAATGTGTTCAGACGTGTGCTGTGATGTACCTGGGGCGATTTCTATTACCAGGAAGCACCATGCTAACTAAAATAAAAATCAATAAATGCAGTTTTTGATGAACTGTATTCGAAGTACTGTACCTGACTGGAGTCAAAGTGGTAACCGTGTTTGTGGGCAAATACCGAGCCCAAGGCCGAGAGGAAGCTGAAGCCCACCAGAGCGATCGACAGAGCCGGAACGAACAGTTCCCTGGCCATGGAGAGAGAGGGAACGATGGGGGGTGACAGGCTGCAGAAGAGGAACGACAACAGAAAACAGCCACTCAATGACATTGCAATTCAATGCCAAACGTAAGTGAAACAATGCCATTTTACCGCTGACCTCAATGCTTTTACTCAAGTTCAAGATCGATGTTTTTGAGATTTAGCAGATTGATCACGAAACCCAATTCTACTAAATAACAATAGGACATTAAAATGAGGGACTTGGCAGTATGATGACAAGAAAGGCAATATAGGTCAGTCAACATATGGCCTCTATTCATTCTTTCTAATCTCGATTGTGTAATTCATGTCAATTCACAATAACAATAGCATTAACATCTAGCATTAGGAAAGATGGATGCTGAATTGAAAATTGAAGCAAAAAAAAAAAGGACAATAAGACGATACCACTGACCCAGAGGGAATATCTCCAACCACCTGGACTCTGTGCTGTCCAGCCAGATTCATCTGCACCGAAACCACAGTACCCAGGACAATCTGTATCCCCCACCCCAAAACAACAGATTGAACGCACACACATTTGTTGCACATACTATTCAAAGTAGTTCAAGGTCGTAGAATTAAACAGCTCATCACATGAATGAAACACATAAAAAGGTACATAAAGAGTTATTCATTAATTCGTATTGTAAGTACCGTATTTTCCGCACTATAAAATGCTTCGGAGTATAAGGCGCACCTTCAATGAATGGCCTATTTTAAAACCGTTTTCATATATAAGGCGCACTGCATTATAAGGCACATAGAATAGACGCTACGATGGTGGCTGCGGTAGTGTTATGCATCCACTAGATGGAGCTACGCTAAAGGGAATACAATACAATACAGCTTTATTGATATAGAGCTTTCATAACCACTGCGCCTTTAACAAAGTGCTTGACAGAACAAAATACTACGTCCAAGAAGTCTGACGATTGATCATATATAAGGCGCCTCGGATTATAAGGCGCACTGTAAGCTTTTGAGAAAATTGAATGCTGTTAGTGCTTTTATAGTGTAGAAAATACGGTGAGCAAGGGCAGCATGGTGGTCGACAGTTTGCATGTTCTCCCCCTGCCTGCGTGGGTTTTCTCCGGGTACTTCGGTTTCGTCCCACATTCTAAAAACATGCATGGCAGGTTAATGGAACACTCTAAATTGTCCCTAGGTGTGAGTGTGATTGCAGGTCGTGGAATATTTTTATACCAACTAAAATAGAAGGCATCGTGATATATTTATTTGAAATGTCTTTTTAAGAGTGAATCAGTGTTTCATCTTCTCTTTTACTCTACATGAATTTGATCTATGTTAACATGCACTGTAGTTGTATCATGAATTTAGTAGTTTGACATTAGGGCATTGGTTCACCTCAGTGTTTGCATGTGTTGCTCACCAGGATAACTTCCCAGGGTATGGCCACCGGCAGCTTGCTTTTAAAATGTTTATTCAGCATTTTGCCCCCAATGAGCATCACCATAGAAACCACAGTGACAGACAGAGTTCCTGGTACTACACTGGTCATTCCACACTGGACATCGTGTAAAGTCTGGGAGAAGAGGACACAAACAAAGATGCTTTAATGAGACTTTCCATATATATATAAATATATATATATGTGTGTATGTAGGTATGTGTGTGTGTGCGTGTGTGTGTGTGTGTGTGTGTGTGTGTGTGTCTTACGACTACCAACCCAAGCGGAGGCCATCAGTCCGGTGTGTCTCTGTGCAAATATTCCCGTCATGAGGGGCAGTTGCAGGGCAACCACATGCAGGGCGGCACCTGTCGTGTAGCCTCTGAAGAGAGGATCGGACAACCAGCGGCACGCGGCCCCGCAGCGCAGTAAATAAAGCAGGAGCTGGAGGAGTACACACACATACACAAATGCACATTAACACCACTTGTGGTTTTCAAACCTCCATGATATGAGCTATTGCGCTCTTCCAAAACAATATTACTTATTGAAGTATGTGAAGACTTTTGATGTGTGTCCCCGTATGTGCCATCAGACTTTTAAATGTGTGAAAAGCCATGACATAGTTGTGTCAGAAAATAGATGATAATGCATAATCCGTGCATGCATGCGTACCTGTATGAGACCGCAGAGCAAGGTAAGTTGGACGGCTATGTTTACTTTAGCTGCCACCATATCAGCACCATCGTTCGGCAACTCCACAATGGCAGGGACAGACCCAATCATGATGGCCAGGACAGCAAAAGTTCCTGAAACATAAACACGCCTTTTGCTAAGCTGAGTTTAAAAGTTAGCATCTTGATTTGGCATTGTGTGTGTGTGTGTGTGTTTTAGCTGTTTCCATTTGTCAAACGTTGCATACATTTTAGTCATGCTGATTTGAGAACATCACACATCCAGGCAAGATGCTGGTGAAATGGCCAATCACCATTTGCCATTCAAAATTGATATTTTTGAGCATTATCCATCCATCCATTATCTGAACCGCTTATCCTCACGAGGATCGCGTGGGCGTGCTGAAGCCTATCCCTACTGGTTTCGGGCAGTCGGCGGGATACACCTTGAACTGGTTACCACCCAATCACAGGGCATGCATAGACAAACAATAACCATTCACACTCACACTGAACTATGAGTCAGATGTGCTAACCAGTCGGTCATCGTGCTGCCCTCCATAAAATAATTTTCACACATTTCCAGAGCGTTATTCATAGGGAGTAGAGCATGTACATAATTCGTCGGGCATTTTTGTTTGAATGTGCCAGTCACCCAAGGAGAGATGTCTCGAAGTTCCAAATATGAAGTAGATGATCAGCGGGTAGAGAGACGTGTAGAGGCCAAAAACTGGGGGCACGCCAACCAACATGGCGTTGGCCATACCTGCGTAGGACAGTGACGGGGATGTGACTTCCGAGTAATGGAACATAGGTATAAACTGTTTCCACTCAGAGATTTCTTTGAGCGAGAGACCTTGCCCAATCAGACACAAGCAGACAGACAACCATTCCCAATCACATTCCCACACATGGAAAATTTATATGCTTGTTGAATTGAAAATGCGTATTTTTGGACTGTGGGGGGGGGGGGGGGGTTCTCTTCATACACATGTATGAAGAGAACATGCAAACTCCACGCAGGAACATTGGGGCTCAAATTAGAACCTGGACCCTTCAAACTGTGAGGCAGAAGTACCATCAGTGAGGCGTGGTGCCAGTTTTACATTTGTTTTACCAGGACAGCTTCTGCTGTGTTGAACATTACTCACCCTGTGGCAGATGCATGACGCCCACACTAAGCCCTGACACCAAGTCTCCCACTGCACTTCCTCTGATGGAGTAGTGAGGCAGCCATGACAGGATGGGAAACAAGCCCAGCAAAGTGCTCTTAAACCTGGAGATCGAACACCTGAATGCAATGCAAATGCACAAAAAAAAAGATTGAGATGTCAGCCCGAGTTGAGAGTATCCAGTGAACCTGTCCTCCTTTGACTCACCGGCATTGCACCTTGACACTCTCCAAGAAGGACACGGACGTGTCGACTCGCTGCCCAATGACCTCCAGCTGGGCCTCATCCAGGGCCACAGCAAGATGAGGCATGTTGTCGGGATGGTCATTTTGCTCAGTGTCATCCATCTCAAAACAAGTGTAGGGATTAATGGGAGAAAAAAAAAAGGAAGACTTTCAACTTTTTATCCTGAGTGTGCCTTCACTGTGTCCTATGCACTTTCCCCCCTGCGAAAGAACACATAAGTGAGTTGGAAGGCTTTGCAGCTCAAGCGAATAAGAGTTCACACGCCACAGTGAGAGCGGGGAGCAAAGCACACAAAAGCACACGTGAGTCCAGGAGGGTGGGGAACAGCAGTGAACTCCGGACACTGCACAGCGTATACAACCCCCTTCTGTGCTGCCCCACCACCTCCGTTCTCTTGGTCTGAATGCCTCTATTATGGTTTCTGTGGAAATGAATGAAAAGTTGCACTTTAGTTACGTAACTAAAGAATGCAATTGCAATGACTGGGAGTGGTTCCAAGCGCACCTTTCTTTCGTGATGTCAGGTGGCGTCCCCCCTGGAATCACAGAGCAGCTTTAAAATATAGTGAACTAAATACTGTAACAATCTTCAAACATAAATGAATAAAAAGCACATCGGGGAAAACAGGAAGCAACTACATGTTCAAAATCCCCTTGCGCATGGATAATGTATACCGTGACACAACGGAAGAAATTACCGTCAATACAAATTAAATCGAAAGTATGCGTGATGTTTCGTTCCCCCTCTTCGGATAATCGAACCAACGTTCAGGAAACAACTTTCAGGATGATGGCGTGGCACGGGGGCGAGACTTCTTGCCACAAAAAGTAAAAAGCAAAACATATCTAGGAGTAATAGTCATACAAATTGTATTCGTACAGTGTCTGTGACCAAGACTATTAAAAAAAATAACGAACTGCCACTTTTTCCTTGTCCGTTTGAGAGAGCCGTGGCACGCTAGGGAAAAGGTCCTTTACCATGATTATTTTCTAACATTTAAAAGGTTTGGAGGTGGACTGAGCAGTCAAAATATAGCAGGTACTACATTTCCCAGAATGCACTGCAGCAGCTGGCGTACCTCCTCCAACCGTCCGGTTCGCATTAGCCGGGGTAAATATGCGAGAACTCAGTGTTTGCCGTGAACCTTTAATTAATGAACCATTTACGTTCAAAAAAAATCTCACGGCATACCCCAAAATATTACAAACAGTATAAACACTAAAATAATGATGAGCTCGTCTCAATTGATGTACGTTTAACTGGATAGACTGCAGACAATGGATGGATATTATCATGATTATTCCTCAAAAATTAAAAAAAAAATCTGCGACTGTTGAATTAAACGCACAACTAATATAATTGCGGGAAGCAATTTGTGTACCTTCTGCCATCGAATGGTAAAGCATTTCAATGTTCTGTTTCACTGTACGTTGATGGCAAAAATAAATGAACAAAGTTGGATTTCTAATACATAAATAATAACTTATAAACAAATAATAACAGATAAACAAAGTCTAATTGTAAAAGTTCCCAGGGCACCCCGGACGGTCTTCCACCGAACACTATTATGGAATGCGAGAGGGAAAAAAACCTGCACAAGCCTGAGGAGAACATGAAGACTGCACATACTAAGCAGGTTGAAGATTAAAACCACATTAAAATAAACAGAAAAATGTACTTAAATGATGATTAAATTAAATCTATAACGCAAAGGTTTGAATGCACCCCCCCCTTTTCATCTATGCCATGACAGGTTGCGAGATGGGTGAGACAGAAAAGGGCAACATAAAATGAGATTAATACAGTACATTAAAATATTAATGGTGCATTCAGGAGGGTGGCACGGTGGTCGAAGGGTGAGCACGCCATATTCAGTATTGATTAATATTTTTTGTTTACCAAATAATTTCATCAATATTTCCTAAGAATGTTGATGACTTAAATAATAATCTATGATTCATGAATGTTTTTAAATAATGGAGGGGAAAAAAACACTGAATTAGAGGGGAGTTCCAAACTTATGACAGGTACCGTACTTAAAAAAATTATCTAGAGATCTTGAGCCACTCAAGTAATAAACATCCTTTACAGCTGCCTCATGGATGACTTAGAAATAAAGCAATTGAATAAATTAGCTTTATTTCAAAAAGCCTGTAAATGTGACAAAATGCTTACAATGATTGCGTCATGTGCAATCAAAAATGGATCACATGTGACGTGATCGTAAATAAACATTTGCTGCACTCATGCCGAGTGTCCGTGCAAAGCTACTGTGCGGTCTTGTCTTCCTCGGTTTTCCTCCTTTCATGTGTTCGGATGGCTTCATCATTGTCTTTATTTCGAATTCGCAGCAGCTGTAAGCCTTGACCACAGACCAGCACCCATCCGGTTATTTCTTTCCCTCCCTTTCTCTCACAGGAAGATCTTAAAGCTATTTCTGTGATCGTCTCATCTCCATCTTGGTCATTAGTCTGTATTTTCCCACAATACTTTGTCTCTTTGTCCATCTTCAAAATTGAGTCATCCGTCTTTTCCCATGACCCACCGACAACGTCTTGGTCCTTATGACCCAGCCCCCCTCGTTTTAAGTGTGTTTGACCTTCTGCCCTTGGACAAACAAAGACCTTGTCAGCATCAGACTCGGCATTCCTTCCATCTTCCACCACTGACTCCTGCCACACTGCAAGTCCTGCAGCATCAGCAACATGGGAGCACAGCACCCCTCTGTGGTTGATACTAGTACTACAAAGCTCCCACAGGCAGACTCTCTGATCACAAGAGGCGGTGACGATCAGACCTGGTCGAAGGAGCTTAAGGGCAGTCAGAGGGGCTGCATGTGCCGAAGGGACACTCAACTGGGAGAGGAGATGTAAACCAAGATGGCTTTGCGGCTGGTTCTGTGTGACGCCCACCGTCCTCAAACGGTCCTCCAGGAAGTCCACCCGGATGGTGGACACCATCAGCTGTCCATCATCCCCGCCGCTCGAAACGGTAACCAGGCAACCGCCATCTAGGGGCTCTTGTGTGTGAGGCCAAACAGCCAATGAGTTGACACCACTCTGGTGGGCGGCAATGCTGAGGCACGGGTTTGGCGGAGTGGGAGCATCGCTCGGACAGCCAGAGGCTGCTGGGGTCAGATCCCACACTGCAATCTTGCCATCCGTCGCAGCACTGAATAGCAGCATATACCTGCAGAAAAAATACAAACTTGACGAATTTGTCATATTTCATTTTCACACTTCATCTGAAAGACAGAAACAAGTGTTCACCTGTAACCTTTTCCAGCTTTTAGACTGCAGGTGGCGACACTGAGCACGCACCGCTGGTGGTAAAACGTCTCCCACAGCAGGTGTATTTGGCGTTTCACTTCACTGACAGAGAACAATCTAGAAATGAGGGCAACAGCAGTGAGGAGCCATCAAATTGCTATCGATTCCAAAGGGAATTTCTCCATTGCGAGACTAATAAAGGTTTCCTTAAATATGTTTTAGGTTGATCTATATTTCTTTCTTGTTTTTGTTGTTTTCTTGAATGTTTATGTTATGCAGAGGTGTACTCATTACAATTTCAAATGATACTATTTATCGTCACTGCACATGGGTAGCAAAATAGTTTCTTCTTCGTAAGGGGTCATAGCAGAAAATAACTGAGAAGCACTCATCTAGGGCCCCGATACTGTATTTGCTGCATCATCACGAACCTGACAGCCCCGTCACTGCAGGCAAGAGCCACAAGAACAGCATCCGAGTTATGGTCAACCACAGCCATAGACATGTATCTGAAAATACATAGCCATGACGCTAACAGTTCTTCAAAATATTTACAATTCAGGCTTCAACTCGAAATCAGTCTTCTGACTTACCTTGTTTCCGGGTCCATTTTCACCATCTTGTGTCTGTTCCGCTTCCTCTCCCAGTGTTCGTCCAATCGGTGACTGGCCACCTGCACTACCTGGCAGAAGGGGGCCAGTCTCCGTTTGTTCCAACCGATCTGCAGCCGGTAACACTGTAATTGAGCTCGCCCGCTGGCTGATATTAACAAGGAGGAGAGGGACTGGGATTGGGAAGTAAGGTTCAGTCTGTCCTGATGAGTTAGCGCCACCATAGTGCGTACACTTGAGATGTGGTCTGTAATAATGGAGAGGACCGTGACGCCACCAGAATTGGGATGTACGGCCAAAACAGTTAAGCTTGTGTCTTCCCCACCCGTCACTATTATTTCCCACTGCCCTTCAATTTGGACCCCAAGCGGCCCCGATGTTTCTGCGAGGTTTGCTGTACTGTCGTTCGGAACGCAAATGCCCCCAAGCCGGCAAACACACCCGATCCCCCGCCCATGGATGCCCTCTCTAAGGCTCCATCCTTCATTCCATGTTCTTCCTGACCCGCTTGTTGACTCTAGGGGGCGCTCGGAAGCCAGGACGGATCCCTGCTTGATGAAAACCAGAGCTCCGTATCCGGGCCAAACCCCGGTGTGGGATGGCCAGAAAGTCCAAGAGCGATGGCCACCGCCACAAGGCACTGCTAATAACCTTTCCAGTTTTACCGGATCCCAAACCACAAATTGGGAGGCATGAAAGCCAAAGATGACAAACCGGGCTTCCGTTCCCTTGATTTCAATCGTTGAACCTTTTTCGTCATCCACAGGACTTTTTGTCAAAGACTCCCGTGCCGTATTTTGGCATTTGAATTCATTTATAAATCCATTCTCTGTAGAAATGTTCGGTTCCATGATCAAAGCCCTCTCTAGCCACTCCATACCTTTGCAAGCTCGCTGGACTCTCAGAACCTCGAGCTGAAGGGGGCCCTCACCACTTCCCTCATGGTTTTCTGGCTGTGTGTCATACACTCTGAAAATACGGACACAGCCATCCCTCCCAGTGCTATAGAGAAGTCCCTGATATTCACAGACTGATGTAACACCCTGTTTTCCATGCACCCCAAACAAGCAGCTTATCGGAGACAACGTCAAGTCTTTGTGCTCCTCTCGACTCTCTTTTTCTTGGAGTGCCCCATCAGTTTCATGACCTTTTTTATTCGCTTGCATACAGTCAGTCGTCTCTTCCTCGCCCCTGCGCTCCAGGTCTTCCAGAAACAAAAGCAGGGACCCTCTTCTGTCCCCACACACCCACAGAACCCCCTTGGATTTGGAGGGAAGGCGCACTGCAGTGGTCAGCCAACGCTTTGAACAAGTAGGCAGGACAAAAGAAGGACAGCATTTTACCCGGAGTGACAGAGTATCCATTTCATTGAATCTCACATCAATACACCAGCGATAGACTTGTCCTTCGGCAGCCGACGCTAGCAAATACATGTATTGATCACACTGTTGCCAAATAAGACTGTGAATCTTTCCTGAGCCAGGTTGGAGCGTAATCTCATTCTGGGGATGAGAGATGGGAAAGACCTTTAAGGCTCCACTAAGGCTCCCAACAGCACATAAATTCGCTTTACTTGTTGAGTCTTTCACTCTCACAGCCACCGTTTCCATCACACAGTAGGACTGAAACTCAAGAGAACCTCGCCATAGCAACTCCCAGTGGCCGTTAGCACACTGGTAAACAAAACCTTGGTCGGTACAAACCAGAATCCTACACTGGCTCCACTTCGTATTGTTTGCTTCGCCTTCTACGACACAAACTACTTTTGGCACACCTTGACCGGAAAATTCCAGGTCTGTTATTGTCTTTGTGACAGTGTCTTCCTCTTCATCGTCCTCAACCTTCCACAACCTCACCCCTCCATCCGCTCCCCCGGTTGCCACCCATCTGCCCGTGTCATCTCTTCCCGGACTGACCGCCAGCGCTCGAATCCCACCGGCTCGATGTCCCTTTAAAGCGCGAAGAACTGTCCCACCTCCAGCCCCGTCCCAAATTAAGCAAGCCCCATCTTCCCCAGCACTAAACACTCTCCTTGGGGAGAGGCACACAGAGAACACCCTTGCTTGGTGTCCGAAAAGCACTCTTAAGCAAGTTGGCTTCAAATCCCCACAATTGCCTCCGCAGCCCCCTAAAACGCCGATAGCCCAAACCCTGACACTGCGGTCGTCTGAAGCTGACGCCAGCCATCCTTTCTCCTGAAGGTAAGAGATGCTGAAGATAACACCGGTGTGACCCAGCAAACGTCTTTCCACTGGAGCTTTGTTATGACTCGCTTCTCCTCCAGGTTTCCAGAGAACCAGCTGATTGAAAACCGTCCCTCCTATCAGAACAGTATCTGTCCAGGATTTGTGCACCACAAGGAGCGCAGAGTACAGTAGACACCCTTCCAGACACGAGCAGTGAGCCAGAGCATTCCCTGAGTTGATGTCCAGGAGAAGGGCACCGTTATGGGCTACAGCTACACACAGGAGAGACTGTTTGTCTTCACGTAGCCAGCGGATATCCAGAATCCAGTCCTGAAGCTCCACAGGGGGACGCGATATCTCTAAGTGTGCGAGCTCCACAGCAGAGACATCCAAATGAAGTCTCACCAGTCTGACCGTCTTCCCGCCAAACACAGCAAGGTCATAGGAGTTGGGTGGGAGGGTGGAGCTCAAGCCTGGGGATTGAGAAGAGGTGAATTTTGGTCGGCGAACTGTATGATGACTAAATACATACATGACAGACAGGAGAAACCAGCGGCAGCCAAATGTGTGATGCCACCCTGAAAGTTAAATGAAAGAAGACCAACTTAAACTGACCTTTGGTTTCTTTGCAACTTTCTGTGAACGAACCCGGTCGTGAAATAGTCGTCGAGACTCTCGACCTTATCCCGTGGATGCGGTGCTGTTGGAGCACAGGCACTGAGGTACATGCTTTTGGTACAGGCTGAAGACTGTACACCGTCAACACTGGACCCTCACCTGGCAACAAAGATGATGGAGGAATATTAATTATTTTATAATATTAATTTGTCAAATAACATTGACAAAATTCTGAAATTCCACAACATCCTACGGAAAAAAGTATATAGACACAAGAGGAAAATATTGATTTGTGGAGTCACAATAATTTTTTTCTAGTTCAGTGGTTCTCAACTGTTATTACCCAGGCACCTTGAGACTTGAGACATTGATCGTCAAAATGTGTTTCCAAGATTAGTCTGGCCTGGAATGTGCCAAAGCGTATGTAATCATCAGAGTAAATATTAGTATGAGAAACACTTCCCTTGGAAATACAAAACTGTCAAAGGTAAAACAGGTAGCATGCTGTCTTGTGCCGTGCGACCCTGATATCTTTCTTGTTCAGTGTGTGCCATTCTTAACCTTGAATCTTCATATGAAATGGCAAATACCTGTTTTTTTGTTGTTTTTGTTTACTACCCAACCAAAATGGCTTTTGAGTTGAGAATCACTATAAATCCCAAAGGTGTTAGGTGGTGTTCTTCCACACCAAACTCATTCTAGCACGTCTTTATGGCCGTTGCTTTGTGCACCCAGGGGCCAGAAAAGCAGCCCCAAACTGTTTTCATAAAGCTGGTTGGAAGCACAGAATTATTCAAAACGTCTTCTGAACTTGTTTAGAGTGTACACTTGTGTAATTCGCCCGATAAATTGTGATCATAACCCAGATGAAAAGAAAATACAACTGTGGGGTGTGTTTTTAAAGTGCTCTATAAATACAGTTGAGTTGAATAATTTTCTTTTTAACAGCTGTTGGTTTGTGCTCTACATTTGTAGAAACATCAACATTTATGAGTGAGGGGGGTACTCATGGTATGGCAAAAAGGTTCGGGGTCCACAATCCCAAACACGGTTGGGAACAACAAGACTGTGACCACAAACAAAGCCTACATGCACCTGTCAGTAGAAACGTATCCCGCAGGAACTCCAGAGCTGTGACCGGGGCAACCAAGGCTGCTGTCTCCATGTTTCTGTGATCGGGACCTTGAAAGAAACATTCATAGAACAACATACCTCGGGTTACACACCGTAGATGCAAAAATAAACCAGGTTACTTGGTAGGGACTCGCGAGGGTAATACTTTGAAGACGCTGAAATCTTGCACAAGCATTTATATTAGAGTTTATGTGAGGCTATGGAAAAGTAACATTTTCACTTTACATCTTACCCACAATGTATCATCAAAACATTTCCATTTTGTAGTTTCTAATTAGATCCAATGTGCCTCTGTTCCGTCTTCCGTTCCATGCCGCGTTCTGACCAATCAGACTTCTCACAAGGTTTCCTAGTTGCTGATTGGCTGAAAATATTCTATCTGAATTTCTACTGGACACTATGAGTCATGTGTCAGAGTTCACCGGCATTGTGAAGCATTCAGGGATATTGGTTAAAACGGCACAATCTAAATATCAACTACAGTATGGGGAACGTTCTTACAAAACAGAACATTTTTCTTTTTTGCATTGATTGTAAATGCAATCGTCAACTAGGGGAAAAGATATAAGTTTTATGAGCAACAAATGTAAACGCCATCGCGATGTGACTTGTTATGGGTTCAATTATTGAGTGATGTGAATAGGACAAATGCCAGATAGTTTTTCATGGGTTGGGTATTGCTGCAATCATAACGCGGGGGTTACAAAATACGGCAGATATGAAATGGCGCGGGGAGGTAACGAAAACTTTCCCCTTTCCGAGTGAACTTGAAAGCACCGGTAAAAGGTGAGGCTGCGTGGAATAGCGATCCAGCTAACTTCTCCCTCGACTATGCCTGGGAAGTGTAAATTCCAGGAGTCGTGGCTCTCCAAGGAGGCCTACAAAGACTGGCTGGTTAAGGACACCCAGGACATTCACTTCGCCCGATGTCGGGCCTGTTGTAAATCCATTAAACTTCAGACCATGGGCGAGGCTGCTCTCACCAGCCACGCAGGGGGAGCTGGCCACAAAGCGGCGGTGCGCAAGCTTGTGGAAGGTAGATAAAGCTTTACATGTCAAACGAGAAAAAAAAACAGGGGAAAAATAAAATCATGAGCATTCTCGATGGGTTACAGTGGGCTGCTTGCTTCCTGTAACATAATTACGACACCATGCATGTTGTTCGCTTTGTTATTGCTGGGACAGGTCAGCAAAAACTGTTAAATGAAGGACTGCAATATAAATCCGACATTAGCAGTATATTTCAATTATTATTCTACATCTCAGGGATGGTGCGTTCCTGCCAAGCGATGCTGTCAATGAAAGGCACCCATTCATCGAGACAGTGCTGATTAATAGATCAGCACCAGAGGTCATGGTGGTAGTGCGGTCTAAGCGAACACTTGCAGTCCACGTACAATTTAACATAGCTGTCTGTGGCACGCTTTTCTGAATATACCCCACTAATCAAGAATTTGTGAACGCCTGCCTATTTTTGCTTCACTATCCACAAATTGCACTATTCGTAGTTTTTTTTCCATGTGGAAACGATCCTCTTTCGTGTCATGTCCTAAAATGCCACAAGATGGTGGCAAAGTCTTGGTTAAAAGGAAAGTCGTAATTGTTAAAGAAGTGTAGAAGCTGAAAATCTTTGTAATTCAGGAAGGCGCTAAATTTATTTGGAGCTGTCAGTGGAAGTTCTATTTTCAAGGGTTTGAAATATTAAGTGTTTGTGATCATAGTGTGTGGTATATTTATGGTTGAAGTTATTAATATAGGCACTTGAACACATTTTAGAGGCAGTGTCAATGCTTTTGCTGTTTGTGCCAGAGCTCACCCTTAAAAAAAGATTAGAAGTATTTACTTTCACAGGCTAAAGTTCACTCTGTGTATGTGGATACGTTGCCAAACACAAACACTATAATACAATTATAGTCATCAATATATTACATATTAAAGTGAGAAATAAAATGTATTTACAAATAATAACCATGATCATGAAAATTGTGTCACGATTGTCATGATTCGTGACTGGCCACATCGCCACCAATAATACAATTTGGAGTCTAACCAAACTTTCGGTCAAAATACACTTCCAAGTTGACCAGAACTCTGGCGTTTGAACTACTGTTGTTGATGACATCACCAAATGTTGAGACCTCAGTTAAGCGAGCATCGCAGGACTCCCTCTGGAAGTGTGTTTTCTCTTTTCTTTGTTCATTTTGTGCATTATGCGGTTTTAGGATTGACTTCCCAGTTCCCACCGTTTCTGCTTCAGCTCCACCCTTTGCTGCTATACTGCAATTACAGTTAAAGCAGTCAAATAATACCCATTTTGGTTGAGTGAACGCTGGCGCGTTTTGGCTGCCGCTGCTCAACCCGTATTGTTTTGTGTTTTTTGTTATTGTAAAGTGTCCTTGGGTGTCTTGAAAGGCGCTTATAAATAAAATCTATTATTATTATTATTATCTTAAGTCATGATTTCTAAACAGTGCTGTATCTTGTTTTGAAGTGATTTTTGTTGGGTGCGTTGTACCTGCTCTGTCCACTAGTTGCCACAAACACCTGCAGTCCTCTTGTTCTTTCAAACAGGCAGCTTGAGGATGATTAACGTTGCCGGGCAGATGAATGGCAGCTTGAATCGGGTAACTATGTTAAAACCCTTTTCTTAAACAGCAACAGTATATGAAGCATTATTTCATCTGGAAGTAAAACCTCGGTATGAAACACAGGCCGAAGACAGCAAGGACCACGTGGCGATCTGCCTGCAGCATCACGACCTGGACAGGCTACCGGGGAACGACTGGTCAGATCTGCAACACAGCCCGGCGTCAAATTCCAGTCTTCACAATACTGAGGTGCAGGATGCGTCCTTCCCCGCAGCCTACTTCACAGCCGCAGGTAGATGCAGTCACTTTGACACCAAATCAGATATTCAACAGCACATCGAGAGAGAATGGCAACATGTAACGTTTGCAGCGCAAACTTCACATTCTTCCTTCCCTAAGGGGAAGATTGATTGAAATGAGAACAACTCAGAAGTCGACCAGCGTCGCAGAATTCACTTCCTGTGGGCACAACTGCCAATACCTTTGTACGTGTGTCCCACAGGCACCTCTGGCTTCATCACCCAACGTCTTGTCCCGTCGGCAGGGGGGCGGTCACACGAAGCAGCGGATCAACAGCAGAGGGCGGAAGTCTTGGAGCAGCAGCAGCACATGAGGTTGCTGGAGTGGGAGAACAGGATGAAGGTGCTGGCGTGGGAGCAGGAGCTGGTGAGAGAGAAGACGCGAGCCGCTCGCCAGAAAGTGAAAGCCTTCAGGATGAAGAAGAACTACTACAAGGCCAAGCTAAAGAGGATGGGAGAGCATGTGCCGCCATCGTCCCCCGGCAGCAGCGACGAAGAGAGAGGCCCCGATCCCACGGGATGAGCCGAGTTTTTACTTTTCGCCATTTTAGCGCTTGCCTCACACGCCACTGAACTATTTTCATACATGGTTTTGTACCTGAACGCTGATTGATAGTCCTTCGCCTCATCAGCCTTTCCTGCACAAGGAGAACATTTGCGAGAGTAGAGCAAGGTACAATGTTAGGCCCACTTGTTTTTCAAATTCTTTTTTTACTTTACTGTTTAAGTGAGCTAGAAGGGACCAATTACCAGTTCTGTATTTGTTGCTATTAGACAGATTTTGAGCTTTCATTCCTTACTATTAATCCATATTCCAGAAACTAGCCAAGTTTGAGAGTTCAGATCTCAGATATGGTAAAATAGGGGTAAAATTCACCTATCGGTACATTCTCTTTACCGCTTATCCTCATTAGAGTTGCAGATGAGCTGGAGCCTATCCCAGTGCAGAGAGAATACCCAATCAACTAAGCAAGTGAAAAACATGAAAATTCCACAGAGGAAACCTGGAGCCAAGATTCAAAGGCAGATGTGGGAACCACTCAATCACCTTGTTGCCTCGAGTCAAATTGATCTGCGGCAATCCTCCAACTAACATGACATGAACATAGTTGTCTGGATTCAGTGGCTACGTGTATTGGAATCTGCCCCGGATGTCGTACACTTCAGAATTAGACCTTCAACTTCATGGCTAATTTCGTAATAAATATTTTGTATGTTAAGTATATTTAATTTTTCCTTCAGCTCTTGCTTGTGGTGAAACGTTGACCCTGGAACAGATTATTTTTATTACGTTGATATCCTATAGGAACTAATATAAAGAATGCTAAAATGACACTCTGTGGAGTGACAACTCACATGACATGCTAATGTTCTGGCGAATGCTTGCTTGTTAATAAACTGAGCAAAATAGCAAGCTGGTGGAAGGGGTTCAATGGCAGGTTTTAGTTTCCCATTTTGCCCTTTCAAGGAACCAAACTGCTTGCACAAATGCAGTTGATTTAAAGCTATATATTTTTTTGGATGTTTGTTTGATTGTTTTGTTAAAAAGCTATTAGCTTCCCTCTATTAGCTTGAATGTTTCAGTTGCATATTTTGCTCTTCATTGAACCAAACGGCTGATGCTGATGAGTCCAGACTACCAAAATAATTTTTCCAAGCTTTGTCTGATCTGTGAGTTATTCTATTTGCACACTCGGAAAGGACACTTTTACGTGGCAGTCAGTATATGTTTGTTTTGTCATGAATGACTGCAGTATGCATGTCACGTTTGCTTCTGCCAACATTCTTATATGGACAATCTAACTACACGTTGCAGCTTGTATGTGCATGTCTAACTTTGAAATGTACAAGAAACAACCCCCCCCCCCCAACCCCCCAAAAAATGTAATGAATAAACATAATTTCATGGTCAGAAGGAAGTTCCTACCTTGTAAATATTGAGGGACAAATTAATACATTTAAGACAATTTAACGCTCATTAGGGGCGGCCCGGTAGTCCAGTGGTTAGCACGTCGGCATCACAGTGCAGGGTACCGGGTTCGATTCCAGCTCCGGCCTCCCTCTGTGGAGTTTGCATGTTCTCCCCGGCCCTGCGTGGGTTTTCTCCGGGTGCTCCGGTTTCCTCCCACATTCCAAAAACATGCATGGCAGGCTGATTGGACGCTGTAAATTGTCCCTAGGTGTGAGTGTGGGCGTGGATGGTTGTTCGTCTCTGTGTGCCCTGCGATGGGCTGGCAACTGATTCAGGGTGTCCCCCGCCTACTGCCCGGAGACGGCTGGGATAGGCTCCAGCACCCCCCGCGACCCTAGTGAGGATCAAGCGGTTCGGAAAATGGATGGATGGATAACGCTCATTAGATCGGAGTGACATCACATGAACATCATTCCTGTACAGTCATGTTTTCTAATACAGAGTATTCGTGTTATGGTTCAAAATGGATCAGCCATTGCATAAACAAAGAAATAATAATAATAATTTCCCCATTCTGCTGTTGTGCATTTTATTGAATGGGATCCTCGTGTCTTGAGCAGACACACAAAATATACATAAAAACAGCCATGTATGAATACATCTTTTGAATGTTCAACATTTCTATTGTATCCATGGTAACAGGAACAGTGACGATTTCATGCCGCAATTTGCTTGCTGAATGCAGGGCATCCCATCGTAAAGACAAATGCATCAGGCATCGCGACTCATCAGACTGCCTCATTCTCGTTTCTTTCCGAGATAATTCGATTCTTGATTCAACCACTTTGCCTCCCTGTTGCAATTTTGAAAAATTGAATGAAAACAAAACGGATAGAATTCTACGTCAACCATGAATCTGTATTAAATCAAGAGGGAGGAGAAAATGATCCCTTTAAACAATATTTACATCCACTTTCCATGAGGATATGTTGGCATCACAGCTGTGTGACGTCATTTTAAAAAAAAAAGGTTTTGACAAAAAGTTTGGATTTGCATGCATGTAAATAGTTTTGAATGTTATTTCCGAGAGTCTTATTGCTTATTTTTGATTTGGCAGTTTTAATTTCACGTGTAAATAAAAACACAATTCGGTAATTTGGTTTGTGAGCGGCATCGCAGGTGAGAAAATGTTACGGATCATACTTAAAAAATGACACTGATTTTAAAAATGTCTGAAATCTTTTCTAGCACATCAGATTTTTAAAAATATATATGTTCTTTTTGTTCACCTATAAAAGCTTTTTCAATGTGGATTTTACCATGCGTTATAATTTACCGTCTCAGAAAAAAAGTCCACCTGTTGCTGAACCTTACCCTTATTGTAATTCATACATATTATGAAATACTGTATATCAACATATTCTTGTAAGATGATTATTATTACAAAAACCTGGTGTGCGAGAGAAAAAACACAAGAGTATATTTGGAATCAGAACAACAACAAAAAATACTCTAGTAAAGTTAATTTGCATCTCAGATTAAAAATATCAGTGAAATTTTGTTGACCAGTGTAATTGATAACTGTTAGCGCAGTGATTTCTAAAGTCTGTGGAGTGTTTAGACTAGTGGGGGTACACGGAACATACGGTAAAGAAAATATTTGACTTGACTTCCCCTGTAAAAATAAAAATAAAAAATACACCTTTTTCTCTTGGAAAAAAAAATTATCTTAAAAAAAAAAACACTATTCATGCAAGGATGTCAGATTTATTTGGTGATGTCACAATATAATCAGTGCTTTCTGTAAAATTGTTCCAAAGGCAGTGAGGAACATTTGGTTATTATGTATTTGTCCCCAGATGTGGGAATGCACTGTTTGTGAGCTTTCAAGGGGGTCCGTACTTCCAGAGGGCGGGCTTGTCACACAGGCATAGACGCAAACAAAGCGGTGCTCTCAGGAATACGCACGCATTGGCAACTGGTTTGAAATGTTGCATTTCATCCGAATAACATGACATTTCTCATTTCAACAAAACATTTATCTTCATCTTTTTTTGAGACACCTGATAGGCTACCTTTCAAACCGTAGCCTCTTGACATCTGCGGTTTCTTAATGCTTCTGAGTGATTGTGTGTTGACACCCGAGTGTTGTGCTTCCTCCAGCAGGAGTGAGAACGGCAGCAGCTTGTTGTGATTAAACTGAGCTACGTCTCAAAAGCACGTAGAGACACAACTGACATCATCTCCTGTGTAAAATGGTGCAGCCGCACTGCAGAAATCACCCCAGGATGGCTTCATAACAGCATTTCAAAACTGGGAGGAAAATCCTCTCACTCACAATGCTGGCGAGGGACACTTCATCAATACTCTCAAGTGGTTGGCAGCAAGGTGACCTTCTCATACTGATGGACCAAATCCAAGTATGTTGAAACAGTTCCAGATGATGCGATTCAGAATTTAAAAGTGTCTCCAAATCCGTGTGGAGATCGTTTTTTTGAATTCTTGCTGTGACTCTGCTTTCGCTCCCATCTGGTACAGAAAAGATTCACCTCTGCCTGGCTAAAATTGCATTTCAGAGTTGTTTTTTTTAAAGACAATACGACAATATGTAATATTTTGGTGTGATATGATATTTTGGTAGATTGGAGGTGTGGGGGGGGGCGGGAATTTAGCGTTGAGTTTGCAAGAATACATGTCACGAGAAGGCACGCTCAGTTCATTTTCCAACTGTTATTTTTCATTTGATTTTGTGTGTGTGTGTGTGTGTGTGTGTGTGTACCGAATGTGTGTATGTATATATATATACACATACATGTATATATTTACAGTATATATGGAAAACAAGTATTTTCATATAAACATTTAATGTTCTAGTCTCCACTGCATTAGTGAGACAATTTTACGACCTGTTTGTTTTGTTTTGCACCGACAATGGATTTTTCAAAAAACAAGAATTGATTCATTTTAAAGATAGAATAATGTACAAATATTTAAATGGAAACCCTAGATTAAACTATTTCATCCAGCCATCCATTTTCTAATCCGCTTATCCTCACAAGGGTCGCGGGGCGTGCCGGAGCCTATCCCAGCTGACTTCGGGCAGCAGGCAGGGGACACCCTGAACTGGTTTCCGGCCATTTTAAATAGGTAACTATTGAAATCAAATGCAGATGATAATGATCAATTCAAGTAATGAATTAATTTTTTGGACAATTGAATGAACAAATTGTTTTTAGTTACTGTATTACTTATCCATGTATCTTCTGTCTGAGCATCTTACCCTCATTCGTGTTGTGGGGTACAACTTGGACTGGTCGCCAGCCAATAACAGGGCACATTTCGACAAACTCCTCTGGCCGGCTCCCACATTACGAAAACATGGCTGTTAGCTTCAGTGAAGGCTCTAAATTGTCCCTCGGCGAATGTGAGTGGTTGTTTGCCTAATTGTGCTCTGCGATGGTTTATGACAAGTCCAGGTTTTACCCCCACCTCACCCAAAATCAACTGGAATACCCTCCCGGTCATACAAGAAGGATGGAAAAAGGATGAATATAACTAATTTCCACCTCAACTGGCACAAGTGAATCCAATGCCTCAATACAGTTTTGGGCTTGTTGACACTTTGCCTTGAATGTGTGTGTGATGTCTCTTGAGGCAGGTTGAGTTGTTACGCAAAAAGAGGAAATCCTCAATGTAGCCACACTGAAGAAAGGCGGGCGGGCGTCAACCCTCACCCACTGAGGATACGACGCCGTGTGTACACGGACACGGCCCAGGCACGGAAGGTAGACAGACGACAAGGTCACATTCATTGAACGGCGGAACTTGGATCACAAAACATCACAATCTCACGACAACTTGTGACGGAGCTTTAATGGTCAAAACCCTGAAGTCTCGCGCGGCGCCCTCTTCGCAGTCGTCCTCGTTACAATCATCTCGTTCCATTCAAATCTCTTCACTTGGAATAATAACACCCCTCTATTTACACTTCAGCCAACGATATGTTGACGGTTTCCCTCCAACTCTGCTTTGCGATCTCATCAGATGTTGTGCCATTTGCAATTACCACGCAGCTTTGATGAAAAATGTTTTTTTTTTGTTTTTTTGTGAATTCAATACAGCTCACTCGCACCAGCCTCACTCAAAGACATTACAAAAAAACAAAACATCACGAGAGTCATCTTTGTCCCCAATGAAAAAGATACAAATCGTATAAAAATGTTTTTTGTCTGTACAGTCTTTTCCCCCATTTTTTTTGTCTGCATCTGACTGAGTGTGATATTTTGTAAACAGTTTTTGTCCTCTGAGCCATCAAAATCCGCATGTTATTTTTTTCCGCACAATGTCGTCACCTGTGTCCAAAACTGAATTTTAGTCCTCCGCTGCCTCGCTGGTTCACCTTGTCCTCGGAATGCATAAAGGAATACAGAGGCCGTCATCAAGACTGCCCTTCGCTTCTGTTGGCTCTGTGATGGAGAGAAGATAAAAATCACTTCAATGACAATATCATTTTACTTTTATCACTTTTTTTTGGTACAAAAGGAGGAGACGAGGACATGCATACAATGTTAACAGATAATGTGGAAAGCGGCACATAATAGCTGGAGCACCCGGAGAAACCCCACGCAGACACAAGCGGAATATGCAAACTCCACACCGGAAGGCCGGAGCTCAGATTCAAACCCCGATTTTCAGAACTGTGAGGCTAGCAACTCTGCCAACGTGCTGCCATGCTTGAATATAATACAAGTAAAGAACCAATTGATGCAACTTTTACAGCGTTGGAAATAATTTTGAAAAGGTCAGAACATCTTGGAAGGTCTGACAGAAATTTTCAGAGGTTAATTATCAGCACACATCATAAATAACATCGAAAATATGCTCGCAAGTTGCTGTCAGTAGCATAGGAATGGCATCAGTGTACCGTAATTAGATTGGGAGCTTAGTGAGTGATTTGAAGAGATGTTTACCTTCTCAATAAATTTATGTATATATATTTTTAATCCTGTCGCCGCGGTCTTGTTTTGCCCGCTTAAAATCAGATTTTTCAGAGGCAACCGTTTTTTGTTTGTCTGAATGAGACTCACATTTTGTGGACATTTGATGAAAGCTGCCATTGCACCCAATTACAAATGCGAGCAATCAAAATAAGATGCCATTTTTTAAATATGTTTTACAAAAGGACATTGTGTTGGGAAAAACAAAGAGGACACTTACTCCGAGTCAGGGGAAACCTCTGATATGCTGTGGGAGGTGGCAGACTGTGGCAGGGAGGGGGAGGGGCAGTGGGTCGAGCCGTTGGGCCCGGAGTTGGAGGCAGCGTTTGGGGGAGTGAGGACAGAGGGGTTGAAGGACGCGAGGATGGAGGAAAGAATATCCAGGTGTTCGCTCGAGGGTTGTCTCCCCAGAGGGTTCATACCCATGTTGGGAGTGGCCGTCGGACCGGGGTACCTACAGGCAGAGTCCAGGCGTCCTCGAACGTGAGCCGATGATGGGAAGGGCTCTTGCTGGGGCTCCTCCGAAATGGGCGGAGGCGGGGAGGACGGCGGAGGCTGGTCGGGGTGCGAGGGCTGGCGGGGCGGCAGGGAGCGCAGCCATTCCCGACAGGGTTGGGCCTGCGCTCCAACCCCGTTGGCTTCCAGCTGCTCCCTCGACTTACTGCTCATCAGAGCACCTGCCAGGTGCTCTCGAGATGAAGCCTGTCGCCGAGTTTGCATGTTCAACTGAGATCTGGACCCGCTCAGAGTGCCCTCCATGTTGCCACCCAGAGCGCCGCCATTTCCCCTCAAGTCCTCTCGCGAAGCGTGGATAGTGCCCGAGTGATGGTTGTCCAGTCTGTCCCTGGAGGAGGTCAGGTTCTCCCTGGATGACGACACTCGCTGGTGATCCAGCCCCAACCCCGCCAACTCTGCGCCCTGTCCCAGTTCTCTCCTTCTGGGTAAGAGGTCCAGATTGTCCCGGGATCCCCGAGAGTCCAGCCGGTCTCTCGAGCCCCCGACGGTTTGCCTCCCGAGAGGATCCCGAGACAGATGCCTCCGGGTGAGCGAGTCCAGATGCTCCCTGGATGAGTAGCGGGATCCCGGCTGCGACAGGGAACCCGTACCCCCTCCGGCACCAACCGAGGCCGAGTACATGCGGCCGTAAGAGGCCGCAGGAACACCTCGGTGGCCCAGGGTGGAGGTGCGGTACCAATTGAGCTCACTGGCTCCCCGGCCCACTGTTGAAAGCCCCTGCAGGGCGGGGGGACAGCCCAGACGATTCTTGAGGATACCTAGGGACACAAAAGGTTCAAATATCAGGAGGCAGCCATGAAGGAAGAAGGGAAGTTGAGGCAAAGTTGGAAAACAGGAAGAAAACCTTTGCAGCTAAATTTTGCCTTTTTTTTCTATGAAGGTTAACCGTTTAAGAATCAAACAAACAAACAAATAAAATGATATTGTAATTATCCACGCCTATTTATTTTAACCAGTACTGACAATCAGGTTTGGGTCTTCCATATTTGATGAGTAAAAATGGTGTCTGTGAAATTACCCTTGCGGTGCCTGTGCGGCTGCGTGAGGCCGCTCTCGTCCCCGCTGGTCAGCGCTGCGTCGGCTTGGTTGTTGTTGGCCGCGTCCTTGCTATAATCGGCTCCGAGAGGGCGCTCGGAGCCCCACTTTTGCAGGGTGTGTTTTTCGCATTCCTCCAACGCGGGCCAATAGGACAGGAGGTCGTTGCCATCCAGATCTGGCACACACCACAAAGAACCAGTCAAGGTCTGCTTACATCCTTTTTCCATTTTTTTACTTATTATTTAAGAGTAGCAGAAGAGGTGAAATTAAAAGTGCATCATTGAACTATTCACTGGAGCACACACAAGAAGGGGTTCATAGTCATACACCCTCTGCTAAGTCAGCATCAAGCACCTTAAAAGTATTCCCAGGATTTCGTGAAATGCCTTTCTATCTACATTTACATACATCCCGTTTCAGTATTTGACTTTATCACAGTAAGAGATGAAGAATTATGTCACAGCTTATATGACTGCAGTGAAATTAACTGGTTCTGGAAGAAATTTCTTGACTTGAAAATTTTGGAAGCAGAGACGTGTTTTCAATGTAAATGCCCTAATCCGTTCCAAGTCCCCCAAAATTCTTCCATAAATGTTTTCTACAGCATAAAAATGCATTTGTGCATCAATGAGAGTTTTGCATTATGTAAAAAACACAAATGATGGCTTAAAAGAAAAGAAAATGATTATTCCAGTATGTGTGAGACTATTTGTCTACCTTTGGTACCATTGTGGGTGGGCTCAGTGAGCAGTCGCTCGCCGTGATTGGATCGCTTGAAACGCCGCTGGATGCGCCCGCGTAGGCGGACGTTGTCCTCGCTCTCCGATGACGGGATGGACAGACTGCGCTCCTCCTCCATGGACAGGTCGGAGTCACTGTCGGAATCTTCACCTTTTAAGAAAGGAGAGGGACAAAATAAATCGTTTCCAAAGTCGTCTCTCCTCCCGATTTTGTAGCGAAAACGCATGTCCAAACCTGGTGCGTGTGTGTGTCTGCACCTCATAAACGGAATTTGTTGACCTGTGCTTATTGAAGCGGTTTCGGGTTGTTTACCTCCATCTCTGTGGAACATGGCGACATCCAGGTCCGTTGCCCCGGTTTGAACAATGCTTTGTTCCAGAGTTTGACGCGCTAATAGATTCTCTCTGAAAGGCAAAAGAGGGAAGAGGAGTGACGACACACTTAACTCATTCAGTACCAGCCAATTCTAGACCAAGTCTGAAAAGACGTTTAAAAACGTCTTTGGGAGTGAATGAGTTAAGAGACACGTTGTGCTGCATGTTTACTCATGCTGACTAATAAAGAGCCTCTGCACAAATACAGCATGTCAAATCCAAACAAGGGGACAAGCAGCGAGCCACAAAGAAAAAGCCACTCCCGGCAACAATTAGTCTTGCTCTACATTCACTAGAGTAGCCCGTTTGATCTGACATGTATTCTCTTTACCCCACTGACCCACAAAACACACAACAGGCTTTTAAAAGGCTGTAGTGACAGTCTTCCCTCCCTAAAGCAGTAATGCCCCATATCCAGTGGCACAATGACACCCAAGCTACTTCTTCCTGAATGATTGATATTTCCCCCCTTATTTTGGGTGGTGTATTTCTGTATGGACGTTGCATGATATATTTATGTGCTTTTATACCTGG
Organism: Hippocampus guttulatus; assembly: GCF_054856545.1. NCBI lineage: Eukaryota > Metazoa > Chordata > Actinopteri > Syngnathiformes > Syngnathidae > Hippocampus > Hippocampus guttulatus. Next base: position 9,710,413 of record NC_141261.1, on the reverse strand, counting down.
CGGAGCTGACAGAGGAAATGGTGGATGCTCCCAGCGTGATGCGATGAAGCCCACTCTGCTCAAGGAGTGAAGCATTGTGATAGGGATTCTGTGCCTGTGGCAGAAAAAAACAAACTGAATATCAGGTTATATATATTTTTTTAAAAAGGCTTTGTTAGACTGTAGTTGATGTGAGGAACAAGACAAGGAGGCTTCACCTGTGTGAAAATATGTGAAAGTGAAAATATGAGAGTTGCACCGTGGTGATAACAGCTGCTACTGTTTTGGAAAGATTTTCTACAAAATTTGGAAATATGCCCGCAATTGAGACGCCACTGAGACATTGAGAAGAAGTTCCTCCAGGTTGGGAATCCACATTCGTCAGGATGAAAACTTTACATCCTATTTTTTTTTTATTTTTAAATATTGAGTTTGATAGCGCAGGTGACAAATACAAGGTAACAAGTATTTCCACCTTCCATGTAAGGTGCTGACATTTTAACAAATCCCTTCTTTGTTGTCACTTCCATGGGACGAAGATCTTTGACAAAAGTAGGACATGATGAAACTCGACATGACCTCGGTCGGCTATCTACACAGTATATACTTCATTCACAATTAATAAGCCGGCGCGCTCGCAGATCATTTATAATGTACATATACTGTTGGACTTCAAACACGCTCAATTCTGTGCAGCCAATAATAGCTCCTATGGGGTACCATATACAGTAGTCATTTGAAATCTGACAGTGGAGGTCGCGGCGGAAATGGAGGTTAAAAGGTTGGATGAGCTACATTGTTACTAACGTACACTAATGTGCACGCACGCACGCACGCACAATGCAGGATGGGCCCTATATTATTTTATTCGGGTCAGGACCGAATCCCGGAGGCAGAAGGAGAGCGAGAGGACACAGGAGATGGACGGAAGAATTGATGGAGGGAATTATCACAGTCAAATCAGTGTGGCTAATGAGATTAGCCTGGGTGGATTTTATCATCGTAAATAACCTCATTGGACACAACATTAGGTATAATTGCATCATCTAATGAAATCCAATATATGAGCCTTATAGGAAACCATGCCTTGACAAAGATCATGCTGAGTTTTCATGACGGTTTAAGATAAGATAAGAAAACCTGTATTTAAATAATTAATGTAAAAAAAAAAATAATAACAACTCACAGCATTCGATGTTGGCCTTGGCGGCTCTTCTCCGGGGCTCTTTTTCCCTAAACAGGCCACCTGCCAAGCCTCTTTCACCTCAGAGTTGAACACGGTGAACACCAGCAACACTGACAGACCCTACAGAACACAACCAGTCTAAGCAAGGGTCTGAGCCTCGCATGCTGATCATGCAGAATGCGCATACCTGCACTAAGCAGAGGACGTCAAAAATATAGTAGAAAGCCAAGATGCTGTTGTTCACAGCCATTAAACCACACAGCCAGGTGGAGGTGGCCACCATCAATAGCAGGAAGGCGTTGCGGATGGTTGCACTGCAAAGGATGACGGCTTAGATGTTAGATGCAACGCAACCACACAAATAGGAGCTAAAATGGGACAACACAACAACTGATTTGCTCGTTTCATTCAGATCACTCATATGAATAATTCAACACATATTTTGAAAATATGTTCATTTGATTAGAGTTAGGGACTGCCTGAATATAGATAGACCGTATTTTCCGCACTATATGGCACTTTGGAGTATAAGGTGCACTTCAATGAGTGGCCCATTTTAAAACTGTTCATATATAAGGCGCACCACATTATAAGGCGCACAGAATAGAAGCAACAATAGTGGCTGCAGTTGCATTATCCATCCACTTGATGAAGCGACGCTAAAGGGAATACAATACAATGCAGCTTTATTTATATTGCACTTTCACAACTGCTGCAGCTGTAACAAAGCGCCTTACAAAACTTTTAAAATACTATGTCCAAGTAAACGGAATATTGATCCATATATAAGGTGCATTGGATGATAAGGTCGGCATTTGAGAAAGTTTTGAGAAAGCCAAATGCTTTTAGGTGCGCCTTATAGTGCGGAAAATACGGTAGTTGAAGTACAGAGCAGACATGAGAGTCACCACTGTGGGGCCGTGCTCAGAAACTTTTACATATAAATACACGATGGCTGTAATGGTATTAACTCGTTAAATATGTCACTGTCCTTCATGCTGCTGTACCCACATGACAGGAAGCTTCTTGGTCTCCTTCTGAGAGGTGTTACAAGACATCTTGGTGACAATCATGAAAATGCCGCCATTCATCTGGACAAAGGGACGACGGCCACAGAAGAAGAAACAACTGTGTTCAACATTCAGCTTTGAAAAGCAATGTTTGCTCAATATTTTACCAGAATATATGTGTGTGTGTATATATATATATATATATATATATATATACTGTATATATACAGTATATATATGAGAAAAAAGGAAATGTGAACAAGTTACCAATATGACAATGGCGATTGGACCGGCAAAGCTCCAGATGAGCTTGTCATAGATGGAGATCCAACAGAAATCTGGGTTTCCATAACCTTCTGGATCCAAGCCCACAGCCAGACCTTCATGAACGAGACACCCAATTTGTTGTTTTAAATAATTTACGTATGTAATAATGTTTATTGCTGTTACGTTTGAAGTGAACACCCCCAGACTGAAACCCCCTCCCCCCACAAGAAGTCTTTCTGATATAGGCATCATTTTCCCATGGGCAGGAGAACACAATTTCACATTTCATTAAATTGTGCATGCATAAGTTATTAAATAAAGGGAATTAAATTAGTCGCGAAGAGGATGAGTGTTGGCAAATGAACAGACGTATTAACACAAGTGCGTGTTGATTTTCCGAGGACTGTAAGAACAGAATTGAGATCCATACAACAGCAATGGTTATGTAGACATATGGAGCTTTAGAGATAGATTGTGGTGCGAGTAAAATGCACCCCAAAATTCTTTTTTTTTCTTTTTTTCTTTTTTCACATCAATTAATTTTTGCTGCACCTCTGTGGCTGTGCATGTTTTTGATGGTCATGGCTAGAAGAAACATTATACGACAAGGAATGTGTTGTAGATGAACAGTGCTCAACAAAAATGTGGGCTTCCATACACATTTGGTAGAAAATGGGAGTTTCTTTTCAATTCATTCACTGCTTCAATACACAGCAATCATGCAAATGTGTACCATTTTATCGCAAATTATATTTTTCAATATGCACACAAGCATGTTTAGGTTTTTTTTTTCTAGAATGAATGGATAAAATAAATGTTATGTTGCGATGTTCTATTTCACAAGGAGCGAACCACGGGTGAGTCAAATCCTCCCGTTTCTGCTCTTGCGTTAATTGAGAAACTAGTAATAGCAGTGAAGGAAATTGATGGAAAATAATGCATATCGAGAAAGGGAGACAGAAATGACCTGCAAACAGGATGTGTAAAAAGAAATCTTCCTTCTGAGTATCTGTCAATTTCAGGTTTCACCTTATGACTGCTGAGATAAAAATTTCAGTGGAACACATTCCGCCCAAACGCCAACAGGACACCTTATCTGCACAGACAGCTGCCGTGGATGGATGCACGTGGAGGATATTGGCAAGGCATCGGCATCGCCGTCTGACAGGTGTGAGCGCACGATTTGACTGTCAGCATGCGGATGCAGCAGTCAGTCTGCATTAGGAGCAATGTCACGTCGCAACAGATTCTTTTTACAACACCGTTTTCTTTCTGACATGCATTTTTTGGAGTTAATGTAAAGAATAGAGAGATGTGCAAGTGCATCAATATTTTTTTATGCTGTGAGCTATCCAAGAAATCGAATTAGAAGACAGCATGTATGTATTTTTTTGTTCTCCATTAAGATGTTGTTTGAAATGACTCACCAATTATTATACTGTTCAATTATTCATAACTGTGCCTTTGTTAAAAAAAAAAATCACATTAGACATAGAAGTATTCTGGCCCAATATTTCAGTGTTTAAGTGCCTATTATGATTCGTCAAAGTATGAAGGGAGACACTTCTCCAATTTAGTAATGGTAAGCATGTTCTTGAACGTGCGTTACCGGTGATAATGGCTGGCACGCCCCAGCCGATGGCGTAGTAGAACCTCATGGCGCCGAAGTTGATGTTGCGTTGCTCCGTCTGCATGCGGTAGATGTGAAGGCCCTCCACAAACATCCAGGCGAATGTGGACATGAAGAAGTAATGCATGAGGATGGCCACCACCGTGCACAGGAACTGCAAAAGAACGTGGAGAGGAGCAGGAGGGTGACTCCGAAGCGAGGTGCCACAGACGGCGCAAAGTGAAGAAGGAACGGCAAAAAAAAAAAATAAATAAAAGACCAAGGATCAAGAAGCAGATACGAGCAAAGAGAAAGATGAAAAGGAGGTGCGCATAATCTTGCAAATGGATTTAGTCTTGGCTACACATCTTGGAGGGTGGCCAGCAACACTTCACGAGGTGCAAAAAAGGTATGATTGAGATGACAGGCATCAGTAATTTAATCGCCAATTCCACTAAACCACAACATTTATAGCTCATTGATTTTGCAATGGATAAGAAAGGCAAAAATATCATAAATTCATATGAACGTGCTGTAAACGCACGGTAGTGTACGCATTGTAATGAAAATTAGATTACAGCCATAATTCAATTAATAGAAACATTACCCTTCACTAGATGCTTGCAAAGCGTTGCGACCAGAGTTGTGCAATATTTCAGAACACACACACACACACACACACACACACACACACACACACACACACACACACACACACACACACACACACACACACACACACACACACACACACACACACACACTCGGCATGAACTTAACAGTGAACAAAAGGCAAATATAGCAAAGTGAGTACTGAGAGTCCTAACGTGCTCTGCTAAGCATGATGCAGGCTATACATTAATTAAGACGGCACATACAGTCGTTCAGCTGGAGGTGACGACCATTCACAATGTACGGCCGACTGTGTGAGAATGCATTTTAATTAATGAGATTTCATGCTGACTGAGCACACATGTGCAGCATTTCGTCTGTTGGAACGCAAGATATACCCCGCCACACACAAACGCATCGATGAGATTAATCCAATGGCATGAAAAGTAGCCACGAGGGAAAATGGAAGCGCAGTGCAGCACAAATGGTGCAGGGAAAAAAAAACAAAAAAACACTTGATTTCATTTTTGAATCGAACAGAAATGAAAACGAGTGCGGTCAAGCGGTAAACATATTTCATTGTGATGAATTAAATGTTATTATTCATTGGGATTTTTATTTATTTATTTAAAAAAAATCAAGGTTTTTTTTTTGCTGTCCCATTATTTGATTGGATTTTAATACCCTTCACATAAATAATTTCATTTTTTCATTCATTTTCTGATCCAGATACTTTTTGAGTGATTGAAGTCAAAATGGGCCTTCGTTGCAGAATAAACAAAAAAAGGACGGCGTTAAAAGGGGGATGCATTAATGCCGTGAAAAACGCGTTTCACTGACACCACTAATGAAAACAAAAACATTTTTCAGAAATTCAATTTTAGGCTCTGATCAAAAATATGAAATTGGAAAACAGGCAAAAGGGCTGAGTTTAATCACAATTAAACTCGATTGAAATAATTAAAACATTACCCGTGACCATGTCCTTGCAAATGGATTCTCTACGTGACCCAGACGCTCAGTAAAACCAAATGATAAACAGATGAAAGAACTTTTTCATCACTTGTCATGTCTCCACTTTGTACTTTGACTCGCGTACAGTAGCTGATGATTGGATTGGCCCCGAGTGGATGTGACGGACGCCATTTGGCAGCGCTTTTTCTCAAGGCTGTTTTACAGACTGATTTGTGAAACAAACCATTTGGCGAGTCAACTTAGGAATGATGCCAAAGTTTACAAGTATCACAACACCGATGCAAGAATCCAAAGTGAAATGTCTCCACAGATTTCACATTTACTGCCTCTTAACGCCGGTTACACGTTTGGCTGATGTCGACAGTGACAAAATAGAGGGAGCATAGAACACAAACTTGACACCAACTGGGCGGTCGAGCTCAAGTACCAACCTGTTGTTCGGTCTGATTGACGCCCAGCAGAAACACAAGCTCTGACAAAAACATGGCCGCCGCCGTGTTGGAATGGATGCTCCTGATGTTGGACTTGAGGCCTCGGAGGCAGGACAGCACCAGGACGGTGAGGAGCAGAGCCAGCATGGACAGCACCAGAGAGGAATACGTGATCAAGGCGAGCGTTTCCAGATCGCCCTCCAACTGCTGCTTGTGAAAGCAAATAAAAAGGAAACCAACGGAATGACCGGAAGACATAAGGCCTGTCACCTTTAAGTGTTGCTCGCATAAGTACCCGCGCGCTACCATTTGATTGAGACAAACAAGTTGTGTACGTGCCACAAACCTCTCTCTGTGAACTGTCCATCAGCACTCCGAAGGTGCCAAGCCTTTGACACTGACAGCGGACATGTGAGGTGTTCCTGTACACCACCATGCAGTCCCTCACTGTCCAGCAGCCTCCAATCTCACACCTACAGGGCCACAAAAACAAATCCATCAAAATTGGCGAGAGAAGATCGTTGTATGGATGACATTATATGACCCAAATAAATCAAGAAGGTCAACATTATGTCATGATTATATGAAATTATGTTTGCCGTTTGTCTTGGGAGACATGAATCGACTGCCTTACAGCTGCAGCTGTTCTGAAAGCGCTCTATAAATAAAGATGAATTGTATTTTATTGTATCCGCCAGAAGCAGCGGTGGGTAAAGTGTGGCCCACGAGTCAGCGCTCTGGTCTTTCCTACCCAGCATTTACATCATCAAGAGTCCTGTAATGTTTGTCGAATTCATTTAGCAGATTTTTCAAAACCATGACTAATTCATAAAATGCATGTATTCATTTATGTAGTTATTTTTATTCCTTTATCTCATTAAATAAGGAAATGAAAAAAATGGGAGTAGAAGAACAGAAATGCGTACAAATATAATTGTTTTGCACATACACGTGCTCACGGTAGGAATACAGTGATTAAAAACAAATGTGTGAGTTGTGCAAAAAACAAGTCAAATAAATTATGCAATGACCAAACAACATTTTTTTTGCCTCATCCACAAATACTGGTCATTTGTGGATGAGGAAAAAAAAATTGGGGTTTTTTTTTTGGGGAGGGTTTTTTTTTCTTACCAAGTGCCCCTTATTTACACAACTGTCTGTTATACAAGTCAAAAGCGACTCCTCGAGTACAAAACTTTCCCCACCACTGCTCTAAAGGCGAAAGACCGACTATATGAATGCATAGAACTACACATAAAAGCATTCTTGTGAACTGACTGGCTGCTGTGGTTCCACTGCACACACAGCGGCTTGCTCCGATTGGCCGTTTCCAGTAGTTTAAACTCCAGTAGGATGGGCTGGTCCAAATGCCCGCCCACAAAAGTTTGATTGTTGTAGACGGAGATGGTCACCACTGGGGAGTTCATAACTGGGTGTCTGGGAAGTCTGGAAACAAGGGAGAGAGAACGGCAGAGCATTTCAGTCTGGTTCTTTTGACAGAATTAAAGAGTCCACTGTGAAACTTGTCGATTCTCACCTCACTCCTCGTCTGTCTGTATGATATTTGGGAGGGAGCGCTCCGCCCAGACTGCGATAGATGAGCAAAATGACAATGGTGATGGGCGGTTCAACTGTGCGCCGGGCTGCGATGTATCCTGTCTGATTGGCAGAGAAGCCGACCGGCACTTGGACAGCGTTCGAGGGCGGGACGTCTGAAATGGAGAAAGATCCCTGCATTTGTATCTTACCCTTTCCATTAACTCTCGCACTTGAATCATGTTTGTGTGTGTCTTCTCACATTCTTTCTCTGCGCGCTCCTTTTCCTTCCAGTTGTGTTGCTGTTGCCGTTGCGGCATCAGTGCAGCGGGCGGCAATATCACATGGGTGTAGGGATCCCACACGGCCTGACTCCGAAACATTGTGGTATGGTAACGTGGGAAACGTCGCCGCACATGGGTGTGATTTTCCACCCGATCCAGATTCATGACTGAAGTGCAGAGAGAGAGAGAGAGAGAGAGAGAGAGAGAGAGAGAAAACAATGGTTATGAAATAGATCCATATGTTTCTCTTCGTGACTCAAAAAGGGTCATAACAACGGCAAATCCAGGGATACTTTGCATCTTCCACTCGCACTTCCAATTCCATCACGCTGTTGCCAATTGTGCCACATGCCCACCAAAAGCATGCACTATCCATTCGTATGAACACACAAGTTAAGCATCTGTTTTTGGGGCTCTAATTCAATCTAGCCATATGTACTGAATTTCATAACCCCTCTCTAAGCACTTGTTGAATTTGAGTGGTTGGAACAGACATAAACTTTGTCTAATCACCTTCAGAGTCTTTAAAATAAGGTTTTGCCCCCCCCCCCCACCCACCCCCCCAGAAAAACCAATCTGGTCCGTCAGTTGAGGTTACTGTATTTCTAATAGTGCTCCCAAAACATTTTTGTTCAAATTTGCTAGGCATTCAAACAGACCGAAAGTGTTTTCTATTACATCCCCCGGAGGATCTCGCAATTTGGTGAAAAAAAAAAAAGACAACCTAAAAGCAGGTCTAAATGGTATCGCGGGTGGGAAAACACGATTTCAGTGGATTGATCAAGCCGCAAACAGACAAATTCTAATCATTATCATCTGAAAAATATTGTAACAGCACCCCCCTGACCACATAGCACTATAGTTGGGGAGGTAGGAGGGGGTTTGCATGGTCGTGGGTGCGAAGAGGTTTCCATTTGTCCACCTCATATGCATGGGCGACTAGATTATCCGCAAGGGGAGATCTTGCAGTTTGCCTCGATAAATCCAATTTGTGAGCGCCAATCTCATGCACGGACCCCAGCGAGTCTATTTCTGTTTCCGCAATTTGAAGCACAGTGAGCGCTCCGACCTCCCCGATTTTAATGCAAATGAGGGCTGCCACGACGATTGGCTGAGGAAGTTCCATCTCATAACGGTGCACAATGGCACAAACGCCCCATTCTGCCCCATTCTGCCTGTGCTAAGTGTAGAAAATTACCAAAAGAGAGAAAACTCCACCAATGCACATAGCTAGACTGCGCTTTGCTCAAGGTTTGCGCTGGGCACCAAAATAGGGTCTAAGGACTCCTTATGATGGGAACTAATCCCTAAAAAGAGTGTCAGTCAGGGAAAATGCAGGTTTCCACAGAAAGAAGACATGGGCGAGAATCAATTTCTCCAAAATCTTGTTCTTGCGCTGAAAGTTCTTTTTGAGATTTTACCAAAGATACTTTTTACTGTATATCATTACTTTTAAATGCCCGACCATAAATTTTAAATGCTTTGAAATGTTGAATTTTGAATGACGTGAAGCACATTGATGTAACTTGTGTATGAAATGAGCTACATAAACAAAGCCGCGTTGGCTTACTTGCCTTGCTTTCAGTTTCCTTCTGATAGAATTTGTGTATGTTGTATTGTTCATTTGGCAGCTTTAGGTCTCAATGCAGGCCAATGCTCAAATGCTTCAGGCGCGGTACATGTTATGGAAGCGTCCATTCCTGTGCGCGCGCGCGTGTGTGTGTGTTGAAATGTGTGTGCCCGCGCGTGTGCATAATCTATCTCTATGCTGCTGCCAGCTCTTATCAATTGAATCCCCCCGATGTAAAAGAAATCATTCTAGCCCATTTCATAGCCGATCATCTGGAGGATTTGCATGTTATTAATGTTGTACTCAAGGTTTTCGTCGTGGTTAGCTGGATCATGTCTGTATGCGTGTCACTCAACTCACCAATATTGGGAGCCACCAGCGCCACGGGGTTGAGGTAGGTGAGCTTCATGTTTTGGGCCAGATTCTGCGTATACTGCTCCAGCAGCTGCGACAATTCAGCCGGACCGCTTGGGATGTGGTTCTGACCCTGGGCGAGGGCGCGCCATAGCCCCTCTGTTCCCGGAGCCAACAGCACACTGCAGCCTCGCAAAATGTTCTGGAAGGAGCCAAAGGTGGACATTTTGGTGTATAAAAAAAAATTGGAAATGAATACCAAGAAGGCAAATGTGCTTTTCTTGTCGGAGACCAAAATCCGTTTTCATCTCTACATCCTTTTTGTCATAGTCATGCTTTAAGATCGCACACAAATCACAAGAAGAAGAAGCAAAATAGTGTGTAACATAAACAAATAAATCAATAAAACACCATCAGAGAACCTTTTGTTTAGATGTTTTTGTCATCCTGTTTGTAGGTCATACAAACAGGACAAACATATGATCAGAGAGCCTATGGGAGTTGGGTGGAGTGTCATGATCATCTAATAAAGTACTGGAGCATCATGATACTCAGGGGAGAAGACAGTAACAGAGTGCAGTGAAGGAGCAAAGCAATGAACTGTAAAAGAAAGAAAAAGGTTGGCTGAATTTATTTGCAGAGGGGGTGACAAGTAGGAAATGGCAAAATAAAACCAAGAACTCAGGCGACAGTTCATCCAGTCATAAAAAAAAATCACCATGAGTTGTGTTATATTATTATTATTATTATTATAACCCAACATTTTCTTATAAACTAGAATGTGTGCTTTCTACGTGTGTGGAAATGTGAAAGAGAAAAGACGATAAAGCTTGTTGGCATGATGACATACAGGTGTATAAAATCGAGACATGAAAATACACTACAAACATTTCTCCTTTAAAAAAGGTCAGCACTTGCTGAAGGTATGATTCAAACCGCTGTATTGACAAGACACTGACGATATATTACTTCCCCAACCACATCAGTTTCTATAGCAACCCATCTTTAGTGGTATAACAATGACGGAGCCCTTTACAACAACACGGGGTGGAGCCACAGCTGCCAAGTAGAAGAGGGCCGCTAAAAATAAAAAATTAATTGAAAAGATCCTCCCTTGCAACAATTTCGCAAAGACCAAATACGGAAACAAATCCTCCCTCTCTGCATGGATGAGGTGAAGCGCTACACAACACACGCAACCGCCATTGAGGCTCCAGGAACAGGAGGAAGCTGAATACTCACAGAACGATTGCATGACTGGAGAGCCCGTTAGCGTGTTCAAATGCCAACGAGTTCCCACTTTCTCGTCACAACAGGAAAAAAAAAAAAAAGAGCTGCCATCATTGCACTGCCATAGCAACACTGCCCATACTGTCGCATGTGTAGCTATAGAATAGAGGTTTAGCGTAAAACCAAATTATCAGGAGAACGGCAGTAATCCTTTTGTGAAACTAAAATCGCACACGATTGATTGCATTTGCATGGATTAGAGATGCTGTCTTAATCTACTGCACAGTCGTTCATGATCCAATCAGATCGGGAAACAACTGTCACGGTTCACAAAGCCGGCAGGCATAAAAGGCTCTGTGGCGGTGCTCAATTTCATACCATGTTTTCATTGTTATTTAATCATATGATTAGTAATTAAATAACATAAAAATACAAATTAAACGGAATTGATTGAGGATGGGCGGCCCGGTGATCGACTGATTAGCGCGTCGTCCTCACAGTGGAGAGGTGCAAGGTTCGATTCAGGCTACGGCCTTCCTGTGTAGAGTTTGCATGTTCTCCCCATCCCTGCGTGGGTTTTCTCTGGGTGCTCCGGTTTCCTCCCACATTGCAAAAAATATGCACGGCAGGCTGATTGAACACTCTAACTTGCCCCTAGGTGTGAGTGTGGATGGTTATTTGTCTCTGTGTGCCCTGCAATTGGCTGGCAACCGGTTCAGGGTGTCCCTCGCCTACTGCCCGAAGACGGCTGGGATAGGCCAAACATCCAAACATGAAGCAGGTTGCAGTTATATGACAGACATTTTGAATTCAATCAATTTTGTGTCGAGAAGAGCAAATATTTTCAGCACTATCCTATAACTTGTTCTTGCCGCCTACTCTCCACTCATCATCAAAGTAAATCTGTATTCTTGTCTGCTTAAAATTTGAAAATGGCTCGGCATATCCCACCTCATTAAAGTGCGCATCTTGAGTAGCGGTGAGTCCAAAGCCACTTTGTAGAGTTTCGAAAGTGAGGAGGCGTGACAGTAGTCGCTCCGCGATGAGCAAATCATTCCCGTAGAGGCGGCCTGTCGCTTCCGTGACATCGCGGAGTTGGTATGCGAGCTTCTTCTCCATGATTGTGTTCAGCTCCGTCTCGTTGCGCTCAAGTGAATCCAGCTGGATGAAAACAAAGAAATATGGCAATGTAGAAACAGCGACAATTCGATACGAAATGGATTGCGCTGTCTTGATCGACTGCTATTTGTCAACGTACAGCAGCATTGAGTTCCACAAATGGAGGGGAGGTGCAGTTGTAAAGGTCTGGCTCCATCCAGCCTCTCTCAACATCACAGTGTCTGATGGCGGCCCCTGCAAGCCAGTCAGAAAAAGACAGCATTGTTGTTTTTTGTTGGGTTGGGGTTTTTTTCGAAGCACCATTTCTAAATGTCTGTAAGGATTTGATGGATATGAGTGTGGACTCACCAACAGAACCTTTCGGGCATGGCACTGCAGCAGGCAGGTTGAACTTGGTCCGCGGCCACCAGATCCCCTGAGTGATGGTTTTTGGGCAGCCGTCATAAATGACTGCGCAAAGAGAGCGAGAGAAAAGCGTGCAGTCACAAATGAGGTGGGAAAACTTGTTTTGCTTTACATGCACAGAAGTATGGAGGATTCTGAACTATACACCAGTGAAAATTGAAAAGGGACACTGGTCATGTGGAAAGGTTTGAAAAAAAAACTATGAAGCAAAAGAAATTTCCCTCAGTAGATGAAGTTATCCATCCATCCATCCCTGCAACATGGCGCACAAGTGGTTAGCACATCTGCCTCGCAGTTCTTGTGCTTTGGATTAGATTTGCAGGTGCTCAGGCTTCCTCCAGCTTTCCATGACCATATTAACATGTCAAAATATTCATCACATAAAATATATATATTTTTTAAAATGTAAAATATATTTGGTATGGCGTAATCAAGAGCACTTTGAAACAGTAATTCATGCCTTCGTCACATCCCGGCTGGATTACTGGAGTGCAATTTACTTTGGAGTCAGCCACTCCTCCAGTTGGTCCATAATGCTGCTGCTCGCCTCTTGACTGGTACTTATAAGAGGGAGCACATCACTCCTAGTCTGGCATCCCTTCACTGGCTCCCCATACATTTTAGAGTTATTTTTAAGATCCTTTTATTTGTTTTCAAATCTTTAAGTGGCCTCACCCCACCTTACCTCTCTGACCTCCTCCGCCCCTTCACACCTGCCCATGCCTCAGGTCTGCGGACTAGACATTATTAGAGGTACCGAGAACTGCTGCAGCTGTTGTGAAAGCCCTATATAAATCAGGATGCATTGTATTGTAACTAAGCGGAGGCTCAGAGCGGACCGAGCCTTTTCCGTTGCTGGTCTCTCGCTTTGGAGTGACCTCCCACTAAACATTCGCCAAGCCCCCTCGCTGCCCATCTTCAAAACTCGTCTCTAAACTAATTTGTATTCTTTGGCTTTTGACTCAGCAAAACTAAGACTTGATCTTAGTTTTACTGTTTTTGAGCTTTCTACTGTCTTTGTTATTAATTTATTGTTTATTGTTGTATATTTGATATTTGCTCCGTGTAAAGCATTTTGTATACAGTGCCGGTTGTTTTGAAGTGCTCTAGAAATACAGTTGAGTTGAGTCATTTAATTAAAAGGATTCCATTTACAGTATATTACCGTACTTCAATAGTATGGCACCCAGATGACGTTACTCAAAACATTTTATAACAGCTAGCAAGGAACTGTATCGGAATACATTTTTCAAGTAACCCTACTAACCCTGCAAGAACAGAAAATTGGATTTTAACCCTTTCATGCGCAAATAATGATCAGATGTAACCTGATAACCTGATAATCTGTCCACTGAAGTAATGCTGTCCCTGAACGGGTTAATTCCCAAAATAAATAATGCCTAACCACATGAGAATTAAAACACAGCACTCACCTTCACACCCTGAGTTTGTCACCTCCGCAAACGGGTTGTCACACGTGTTGCACTGGCGACCAATCACGCCGGGCCTGCACGGACACTGGCCGGTCTCTGGGTCACATGTTCGTGAGAAGGAGCCGATGGGGTAGCAGTCGCAGGGCAGGCAGCTGTCTGAGTCCCGCGGACGGTAGTGAAACTCCTGAATATGCAGACAGTGAAATGCCCCCCAAGCGGAGAGTCACGGTGAAACATCTTGTGGGGACAGCAAAATAATGAAAACTAAAATAGAAAAAAAAAAATTCTTGAATGAAATCTGATAAAAATGAGAGGACTTTTAGGAAAACAAAAACCAAAGCTGAATTTGACGTTTACAAAACAATTAACTAAAATTAATGATAATTATAGCAAATATGTGTACTGTTTTCATCCTTGTCAATTAATTTCATATAAGAGCCTTCACGGTTTTATTTTAAATGCATCTATTTCGGTATTACTGTAACTATACAAAAGAAGGAAGGTCGTTTGGGAATTTGAGCTTAATTATTAATTAATTAATTATCGGGAATTTTTTTCAGCAAATACTCCATACAAAGAAACTCAACTAATATTAAAAGTAATGAAATCGAAACCAAACAATAGACATATTCTAAAAATAAAAACGAAGCAACCCGCTCTAAAAACTAAATAAAACTAAATGAATTTGAAAAAAAAAAACGGAGACAAAATGAAATAAAAATGAAAAAGCCAAAACCAATATAACAAAAAAAAAGCCAAAAATAATACAACTAATAAAAGTCTTGTAAACTGTTATTGTATAAATGCGTGTTTTGTTTTATTTCATTTTTACTTTCAGCACCACACCTAATTTGCATTCAATCATGTGCCCACAAGGCTCTTTGAATGACAAGCTTGGGGCGTCTAGTGTTAGCCTGCCGGACAGAGAGTAGACAGGAAGAGGAAGACATGTCACCTCTTGTCACTTGACTGTGAGATCCACATGTCTGTGTCACACTTAAACACAGATCAGATATGTCGACACATGAATAAAACATGGCAGATTTTCCATGATATCACACACAGGTCCAAGAAGTTTAGATTGGAAGGCAATAGCAGCATTCGATATATACACTACATTAAAGAGAGCCTGAGAGAGGAGATTATAGCCAGGATAGAAATACTGCTTACACACATGCACAATATACTGTAGTACACATGTAGAAATACTGTCAGATTGCAATACATTTCTCTTTCAAATAGAGCAGGAAATTGTTAAGAAAAGTTGGGCACCGTAATACAATAGAACGGTCATAGACATGATGGCACTTGCCTGTGCTCCATACAAACGGTGGCCGTTCTCTCATGTTTTTGACACACAAAACAGCACACATGATATTTCAAAGCTTTTAGGGCCACAGCAAAGTATTTGTAATTTTGTTTTTAAAAAGCATTTCCTTCTCAAATAATCCAAATGTCTTCAGGTTTTATCCTACTACTGCAGACTATCATTGTGATCTTGAGGTTTGTCAGAAGTGCCTTACAAATTGTGTATTCATGTATCAATGGGGCATTCCCCAAACTAGGATGGCCTATAGACGGCATACGTGAGCACCCTACCTTGCAGCGACAGTGTCCACTTGTCTTGTTGCAGTTGGGGTCGAAGCCGTTATTGACATCACAATGACAAGGCCCGCAGGTGGGAGACCCCCACCAACCTCTGGGACACTGGTGGTCAATCCTAAATGCGCACACAAGACAGTCAACTTGGGGGGTTGGGGGAGGGGTGTGTGTGTGTGTGTGCCCATTGAAGTAGATACAGCAGCTATAAAAAGTCTCCATACAGCTGTTTTTAATCTTTCTGAGTGGTGAAGTAAAAATACACAACTGAGATAGTTGCATAATAACCCTTTGATGTACCCTGTAACATGATAAGCTGTCCACTGTAGTAACCGCTGTCCCTCAAAGGGTTAAGTAAATGTAATGTAAAATCAGCATACAAATGTCACCATTATTCTTATTAGCCCCAGATAAATGTCAGATGTTCGAGTAGGTGTTTCCTGATACAGTATTTCTTACGCTTTCTAGCAAAAGCCTGCAGGGTTTGTGCTGAAACCGACTGCCATTTAGAACTCTTCATAAATCCTCGCACCTTGTCTAAGGCCCCTTTTCAAGCTGAAGAAAAAGGTCCCCAAAGAATGATAACTGGCATCGCTATCCTTTACTGTAAATGTGGTATTCTTTTGGTGACAATGACTCAGAAGTTCAAACTTGGTTGAACAATTCAAGGACAGTACGATTTGGAAGTGAAACAATTCGATTCAGGATGACACATTCCGATTCGATATGGCTCGGTTCAAGAGGGTATGATGTAATTACTTTTTTGTTGTCATTTTATATACATTTGAATGAACATTACCATAAAATGTACCATTTCCTTCCAAAATGCTAATGTAAATGCTAATGTAATGCTATGCTCTGGTAAAAGACAATTTGATACATTTCAAAGGGTATTTATATGCCGCCAGTATTTTAAATAAAATTTTTAAAAAAAAAAAACATTTTCCAATTCAAGTGTAAGAGAAAAATGTCACGCCATACCACAGTTATAAAATGATGACCAAAAGCACTGAGATTTAACAGGTTCAACCTCACCCCCTGAGAAACCTGCACAAAGTTTGACAAAAATTGGTCCTGTGGATGTTGCGTAATCCTGACAATGAATAAATGCAACAGAAACACTTACCTGTGTTGGCAGTACTGTCCATAGTGGTTGTCACCACAGTCACAGATGTATCCATGTGACGAGCTGGGCATCCTGTGGCACCGAGCGTCGTTTTCGCAAGGATTCAAATGGCAAGCATCAGTGCAGCCTTTGCCATAGTAACCTGCAAGAAAGAACGTGCTTGTTGAAAAAATGACCATGCTAAAAAGGAAAATACAATGTCAGTTACACTTAATATTAATGTTGAGCTAATTTTCTTTGTCAAAAACGTGGGAAGAAAACGGCTGCCTATGCAAGAAATGTGATTTTCTGTTGAACCAAAACCAGATTTTTTATTGATTAGATACAAAAGAAGGATGTTGTGAATGGTGAGCAGAAATCTTCTGTAAGAATATATTGCTAGCAGTGAGCATTTTGTAAATATCCAAATATATGAGGGTAAATTCCACTGCAGCTATCAACCCGAGTTATAAAAAAGATCTACACAGTCAGTACAAGAACAGTGCTACGCATTTTTCCTTCTATTTTTGTTGGGACTTTTAAGAGTCCAAATAAGTAGATCGGTGGACCAGTGGTTAGCGCATCAGCCTCACGGTGCAGAGGTGCATGGTTCGATTCCGGCTCTGGCCTTCCTGTGCTGAGTTTGCATGTTCTCCCCGTGCCTGTGTGGGTTTTCTCTGGGTACTCCGGTTTCCTCCCACATTTCAAAAACATGCATGGCAGGTTAATGGAACGCTCTAAAATTTTCCCTAGGTGTGAGTGTGCATGCGGATGGTTGTTGGTCTCTGTGTGCCCTGCAATTGGCTGGCAGCCGGTTCAGGGTGTCCCCGGCCCTTTCTTGTTGGGTTAGTATTGTGGATATTCCATACATTCATTGAAAAATGAAATATACTTAGAGCGCACGTGCACATATTTTGTCCAAATGTAAAATTGCAATATTGTCATACATCTGGTTAGGAATTGTGTTGTCCTATATGCGACTCCCCCCCCCCATTACCCCCAGCAGGACTGATGGCAAAATGTGGACCCCTCCAGCATTTTAGTTGCCCACCCCTGATTTATCTGGATTAGAATTCCGTGGAGACACCAAAAACAAAGACATTCAGTGTGATGATTTGGGAACAGACACCTGCAATCAATGTCAGCTTTCTGTCTGTGCCAGTCATTTCATTCACTACTATCTGTATTGTTTTCACGCTCAGAAACACAACGCCATCAGCGCTATACTGTATGTTTTTCACCTGGGCAACTGACAGAATACCGTGACGACGGCCTTGGCTTTTTTTCCCGCACTTTTAATTACATGGTCCTTAAAACAACAATATGGGAGAAGAAAGATCGACCCGCTCTGAAATGTGGACAGTTTTGAGACTGTAAGAACATAAAAGCATCACACGAGTTGATAATGCAGCATTATCCTTCAGATTTTTTTTTACTGAGTAACATTCGTGTGGTCGTCTCTCGCGCAGTTTTTGTTGGGTGCTCCAGACAGGTTCCCTTCTGAAAGGTAATCTTTTTTATTAAACTTCAAGCTGCAGTTTCCTGAGATACTGTCGCCAAGGTGAAATGCCGCAGAGAGAAATCAAAACAGTACTATAACACTTAACGGTAACACTGGTCAATACTGTTGTTCACAATACATCACAAGACTCTTTACTGGACCTTTTTGGGACTTTGACATGACACCATAGCTTTTGACTTCAATATCTCCTCATATTACAAAGTACATATTTTATAAACAGATCAATTTTGTTTCAGATTTGTGATCGACAGTTAATAGTAACAGCAGTACGTTAGATGCATTTTACGTAGTGTATAAATGTAAGATATCGATCAACGGGGGCTGCCAGCAGTGGCCCATCTCTTTTGTGATGTTGATTACAACGCCGGGTGACAGACAGCGGTTTTATTAAAAACTGGAAAGAGACATTTTAATGAGAGTCCACGCAGCTATCAGTGATTGCAATATCAGGATTTCACTGACAGCAGCTTCTACGATTCGCAGTTATTGCAGCATGTCGTAAAATGTCAGAGTTCCTTTTAGGTTGAGTGTTTTGTTTTCTCTTCTAGACTTTCATTACTTCCATGACCAATGTTGATCAATAGTTCACAATCATTGTTCACCTTGTGCAGACGTAATCTGTCAGACTAAAGCATAAACTAAAAACATATGAGCATATTTTTAAAGATAATACGTACCACAAGCAAAGAGAGTGAATGTCCTGTCCTGGCAACATTGTGAAACGGTTTCAATAATTATTGATCTGCATACCTTTGGAAAAAAATGCAGGATCACATATTCTCCGAAAGATGTTCCATGGACTATGCTGAATACAATAACAATTCATATTTGTGTAGTGAATATGGGATGTAATAACGGCCTCTTGCTAGGATCATATAGTTGCTCAATAGTTAGTTAGTTAGTTAGTTAGTTCCGCCCGCTCCTATTTGGAACATTGGGCGACGAGCCTCCTCCATTTGTTCCGGTCACTGGCGACCTTTCTTGCTCCATGCCAGCTGACACCCATCTCACTGAGGTCTTCTTTGGCAGTCTGTCTCCACGTCTTCTTTGGCCTACCTCTCTTCCTCTTTCCACCCTCTGGCATCCAGTCCATGGCCACACTTGCCGGTCTCTCTCTTGGCAGCCGGAGTACGTGGCCGATCATTTTCCTTCTCCTTTCAGAGACAATGTCTGACAGTTCAGCCACTCCTGCCCTCTTCATCACCTCCTCGTTGGTGATGTGGTCTCCCCATGAGATCCTCAGGATGGATCTCAGGCAACGCCGATGAAAGACATCTAACTTGTTGGTTATGTTGGCTGTCTTCATCCATGTCTCACAGGCGTAAATCGCTGTTGGGATAACCACTGACATATAGAGGCGTAGCTTGGTGGTCGTAGTGATGGCTTTCGATGACCAGATGTTGCGGAGGCGTTGGAACACTCCCGCAGCTTTACCAAGTCTACTGTTGACGTCTTTCTCCACACCACCTGTATTTGAGATGTTACTCCCAAGATATGTGAAGCTGTCAATGTACTCTATGTCATGTTGGTGTAGAGTGAGTGGTTGAAGGTGTTGGTGCTGTCCGACGGCCATGGCCTTGGTCTTTTCCTGGCTAATTCGTAAACCGACCTTAACTCCGTGCTCATGCAGATTGTTGGTCAACTCCTGGAGTGCGGGCTGGGTGTGACTTAAGAGAGCCAAATCATCTGCAAATTCCAGGTCAGCTAGTCTGCTCCCTCCCCACTTGATACCAACTTCTTCCCCTGTGATGGACTTCCTCATCACAAAGTCAATTATGATGATGAAGAGTAGGGGTGACAGAATGCAACCCTGTCTTACACCAGTGACAATGTCAAAATCATCAGTTGTGCCACTGTTGGTTTTGACACAACAGGTTGAGTTGTGGTACAATGACCTGAAGATGTTGATATACTTGAGGGGTACACCATACAGCTGGACGATCTGCCACAGTGACTCCCGGTGGATGCTGTCGAAGGCTTTCTTGAAATCGATATAGTTGATCATGAGTGGTGTCTGAAGTTCTTGGCATTGCTCTATGATGTTTCGAAGGGTAAAGATCTGTTCGGCGCAAGACCTTCCTTTCCTGAAACCGGCTTGCTCTTCCCTCAAGATGTTATCCACTTCATCTTTAAGGCGATGTAGCAGGACACTGCAGAATACCTTGCTGGGGATTGACAGCAGTGTAATGCCCCGCCAGTTATTGCAGTCTGCGAGGTTTCCCTTCTTAGGAAGCGTGACAATGACCCCACGTCTCCAGTCGGCAGGAACCTCTTCAGCATGCCAAATCAGGTTGAACAGGTGGGTAAGGCTCTCCACAACAGCGTCTTGGCCGTGTTTCAACATCTCGGCAGCTACCTCATCGAGTCCCGGTGCCTTGTTGTTCTTAAGGCCCTTGATTGCTCTGGCAACCTCAGTCTCGGATATCTCTTTCGATGTAATATTTAGAGCTGGAGCTGGTGTCTCTTGATCGAAATTGAAGAGCACGGGAGGCATTGGTTGGTTGAGAACCTCCCTGAAGTGTTCCAGCCATCTTGCTTCTTGCTCCTCGTCGCTTAGAAGTGTCCTGCCATCCTTGCTCCTGATTGGCACGCTAGAGCTGCTCCTGGAGTTGGTTAGCTCCTGCACGATCTTGTATAGGGTCGTCGTGTTGTTGTTCTCGGCTGCTTCCTGTGCCTCTCTTGCTTTCTCTTCTAGCCACTGTCTTTTATCCTTCCTGCAACTCTTCTTCACTGCCCTGTCCAAGCGCCTGTACTCCTCGTCTTCCATCCTCCAGCTCCGGAGCCTCCTCTTTTGTTCTCTTTTTATCTTGGCCACTTTCCTTTCATCAATCAACTTCCAGGTGTTGTCTGTTATCCATCTCTCTTTGTTGGTACCCCTCTTTCTGCCGATAACTGCTTCTGCAGTTTCAGCAATGGCACAAGAGAACATACTCCACTGCTCCTCAATGTTTGCAAGGTGTTGTGATACCTTGAGCTTCCTACTCAACTCCTCACAGAAGCTTTCTGAGATGTTGTTATCCTTTAGCTTGTCCACTGCGTAAGGTCTCTTGGGCTGCACCCTTTTCACCTTCTTCAGCTTCAGCTTGATTTTACTCACCACAAGGAAGTGGTCTGAACCCACATCTGCACCTCTGTGGGAGCGAACGTCGAGCAATGACGAGCGCCACCTTGTGTTGATGCAGATGTAGTCCAGTTCGTTCTGGGTCCCGCCACCAGGTGAAACCCAGGTTACTTTGTGGATCCGCTTGTGCTCAAAAAAGGTGTTGCCAATGCTGAGGCCGTTGGTACTGGTTAGCATCAACAGTCTCTCCCCGTTGTCGTTCGTGGAGCCTGCAGACCCATGTGGTCCAACTGTGGCATTCAGGCCCCTTCTGTCATTATCCAGTTTTGCGTTGAAGTCTCCAATCAGCATTTTGATGTCATGTCTGGGGATCTCCTCAAGCACGGTCTGGAGCTGGTTGTAGAAGGTGTCTTTATCGTCCGCTGAGACAGCTTCGGTTGGGGCATAGACTTGTACGATGGTTACTTTGGCATATCTGGTGTAGAGCCTTGCTGTAATAATCCGTTCATTCACCGGCTTCCATCCAATCAATGCTTTTGCTGCACTATTGGAGAGGATGATGCCGACTCCATGGGAATGGTGGTCTTGCTTCCCAGAGTACAGAAAAGTTGCTCCATCAACCACGAGACGCCCTTGCCCCGTCCACCTCATTTCACTAACGCCTAAGATGTCCAGGCGATAGTCCCTCATATTCTTCAGCACCTGGTCCATGCGACCAGACTGGAACATTGTGCGCACATTCCAGGTGCCTACTCTGGTGTTGGTTTTGGTTCCAAAGATCGGGGTCATCAGGGGTCGGGCTTCCTGCTGGATGTCACCCGGCCCCGTCATAGATACATCCAAGGATGTGCCGTCTCTTCTTCGCCGTGGTTTACCAGAATGGCTTCCTCTCGTCGTTTCTGTAACAGGTTTTGTTTTACAGGGTGAGGTTGTTAACCTCACGCCCAACCCCCAACCTGGAGGACCAGTTGGATGCAGTTTAACGTCGTACCCAGGACATACGTTGCTCAATATTGTGAACCAAAAGTGTGCGGATGCCCTTGCATGTTGCTTTTGTTTGCACAGGATGTTTTCGATTGGTTGTATGTGTCTATATTTGAGTTTATTTGTCATTTATTAAAAATCTAATATATTATTAGGGGGGAAAAAAGTGAACAAATTTGCCCTGTTTAAAACTGCATGTAATGTATTATACTGGACCAATTGCATACAAAATCATTTTGTGTTTTTGATCTCTCAAATGAAAGGGAATTATTGAGAGCGTACCTTTCTTCATTTTCTTCGCCCCTCAGTGCTGCTATTAATCTTTTATTTGTCTCTGGGCTGCACTCATTGAACAACTTTCTTCATTTTTAATGATCATTGTGCTGATGAAATATAATGAGAGCTGTAGTTTAAAATAAACAAGAGCATGCGCAGGAGGTTGTTTTTTTTAACAAATGTTTGGTGTGTATGATTCTGTTTGTTTTTTCGAATGTGTGTGTGTCTGTGTGTGTGTGTGTGTGTGCGTTAATCCATGCCAATACGACAAGGCGCTACAATTAGCTCGTGGGGCTAGTTGAGGATGCTACGGCAACAGCAATGCCTCCATGCTTCCTCTCTCAGGCTGCATAGGCCCGAGGCTTCTGAACACACAGTGTATCCTCTTCATCCTGTATGCAATACACACACACTCACTGACTTCTTTTGCTACCTCCATGTTTGCTGCGAGCACATGCTCTCATTTCCAAACTTTTTCATGTTTAGTGACTCCCCTCTAACTTTCTTATACAATCATATATATATATATATATATATATATATATATATATATATATATATACACACACACACACACACACACACGCACACACACACATATATCAGGAACAGCTTCAGGTACCAGTCGGTTCAGAAGTGGAACAACTTTCCCCTCCTCTACATGGATAACATCAAGTTGTATGCCAAGAACGAGCATGACATCGATTCCCTGACTCACCTCCCAAGGATATACAGCAATCACATCGAAATGTTATTTGGACTAGATAGGTTTGGGTGAATGATATCTAGGCGAGGGATGATGATCACAACGGAAAGGACAGAACGAAAGTCAGCATAACACAAGTGCAGCATGGCTACAAATACTTCAGAATTCCACAGACAAATAGCAACCATGAAGAGGCAGCTCGAAGGAAGGCCACGTCCAAATATCTAAGGAGGCTGAGGCAGATCATGAATAGTCAGCTGAACGGCAAGAATATGATCGAGCCCATTGACAGCTACGCCTTTTCCAGTTATCAGATACCGTGGCCACTGGAAGAGGTGCGAGCCACTGATATCAAGACAAGAAAGATCCTTACAGTGCACAGAGGGCTCCACCCCAAGTCCAGCTTCCTGAGACTGTACATAAAGCAGAAATAGGGAGGTCGTGGCTTAGTGAGCGTCACGGGCACTATCCAAGGGGAAACAACATGATGGCGCCCAGGCACGACCTGCTTAGTGAATGCCTCAGGCAGCAGGAGCCCAGTAAGCAGAAGGAGCCAGATGGGCTGTCATGGAAAGAGAAGCCCCGGCATGGCATGTACCATTGACAAATTGAATACAGTAAGTAGCTGACATTGAGAAACCACACCAGTGGCTGGAAAAGGCTAGACTGAAAGAAAGAATGGAGGCACTAACCATGGCAGGACAAGAACAGGCCTTTAATACAAGATCAATTGAGGCCAGGGTCTACCACATCCAACAGGATCCCAGGTGTAGGCAATGCAAAGAAGTCCCAATTCTCAAGTAAATTACTTTGTTTCCTCAAATACCTTTTTCCCCCCCACTGTGTTGACAGAAAGTTGCAAGTAAGCAATCCAAACAGCAAGGAAAATGACAGCATGCTGACACGTTTCACTCGCAACATGTTTTGCTTAATTAATGATTCAGTCTTGATTCCTTTTTTCTCAAACCTACTGTTCCGATATTTTCATTAAGTGTGTCGACCGTGTTTCCAGGCTATTTGATTAGACTTTCTAAAGTTCTCTTTCTTCTCTTCTGTTGTTCTACCGCCCCAAAGCGCTGCTGTTTACATTACGTTCGGCAATCCCTTTCACTTAATTAAGCATGAACATTTTTAAGCCGTCTGCTCCTCTTCTCCCTTTATTTCATAGTCCTCTAACTCTTTTTGGGCTCATTTCTTCATCTGTTTGCTCCCACTGTTGTGATTATTGATGCTTTAATCTCGTCTCATCTGCCTCATTAGATGTCAGTCTCCTCAGAAGGCCGTCAAAAATGTCAGTTTCTTCCCCTGTTTCATGTGGATGAGAACTCAAACAGCTCCTCAACATCAATGAAACATATGTAGCCGTGAGAAAGACAGAAATATCACTGTTACTGCACTTAAGGTACTTGTTTTTTAAATTTCTTTTTTGATAACCTTTGTTACTTTTACTCCCCACATTGTTGAGGACAGCTTGGTGCTACTTAAGCCACACGAGCTAACTAGCATTTTGCACCTGTGCTGAAGAAGAAATTGGTGGTAGACTTGCCAAGTGTGGTCTCTCTGAGGCAGTGTAATGCATTTTACACAGTCTGAACTTTTACCTTTGACAGTTCAGGAGTTGAATCAGTACTTCTACTTTTCACAGAGCCCTTTTTCACACAAGTATCCATACTTCTGCTTTAGTACAGAGTGCCAGTTCTTTTGCCACTTTTGAACATAAAAATCATTACTCTCGCACTCTTTCCAAAGATAGATTTCGCAATTTCACTTTCCCAGGTGAGGTATAAAGGCTATCCCACCCACTCACCAGGTTCACATATGCAAGTGTGCCGCTCCCATTGGTCCGAACAGTGGCTGTGGGCGGGACACGGAGATGAGACGCAAGGGTTACCGACGTTGCAGCCGATGTCGACTTTGACAGTTCTGGAGGGGCGCGGCAGGGGAGGGGCGTCCGGTCTCACACCCAAACGAACACCCTAGAAAGAGAGAGAGAGAGAGACTCCGTTTTTTTTCTTATGAACAAATAATTATCTCTTTATGAGACAGCTCCTTCGTCAATAATTCATCCGTGTAGTCTCACCTGTATGCATCCTCTGATCCCATTCTGGACCTCTCCAGAGCCCAACACTCCTCCCACATGCAGATGTTTGACCTTCAATCCATGAATCTCATTTCCTACTATTGCTGTTCCCTAATGGAGGGGAAAAGATAGTGAGAAGTCAAAGGGGGACAGAAAAGACAAAAGATTATCATTCATAATAGATGGAAGATGGATTCCTGAACAAAGATGCATACTGATTTCATTCGAATAGCTGTGTTTAACCTTGTAAAAGAGTAGTGTGTTAGGAATCAAGACATAAATGTCAAAGTTTCTGATTGGGGACAAAAAGAAAAAAAAAAGATGAACTGCCAGTTGTAGAAATTCAAAATGTTTAAATGCAACACAATACAATGCATCTTTAGCTTTCACAAGCTGCAGGCTGCAACAAACCAGTCCTAAGTACTATATGTTCACGCGTGATTATTTTGCCAAGTACTATATTTGACTTCATGACAGGCTATAAAAGTAGCACTTGATGAAAAACTGACTTGATGAAACAAAAGAAAACAATCAAATATGATAGATGCGCATCGGGCCAATGCTGAAGGAATAAGAGCACAGTGTCGTGAAGCAGCCGTTAGCTGCAAACATTAACAATCAAGCATGAAATATAAATCAATGAGTTCCATTTACAGTGTTAGTCTTTCAGCAGTAAGAATTGATGTTTGGCTGAGCGTCACTGCCAAACAATTTCAAAGGCAATTCACGGAGGCAGTATGTCATAATCTCAACCTTTGACTGCTGCACACAACATCACCGACCTTGCTCGATGATTTCAAATACAATCTTTGGGCATTCGGAACGGTCTTGTTTGTAGAATCATCCTTATAAGGAGCATGACCGTAGCCAATGTTGTTTTTATTTCTTTACAGTGTTTGGTTATTTCTGTCAATATAGAGTACTGAGTCAATTGTAGGTTGAAACATTCTCGTGTGTGTGGCCGACATACATTTCATTGGCCTTGAGTGAATCATGCCTGTTGCACTATCACTTCGTTTGCCTCTGTGAGGACATTGGCTGAGACATTTTCTCTCGTCATACCTCTATAATGTAAAATTGAAGTGATAGTTTGTATTGGCTTTACATCTCTTACTTGATAAAGTCCAAAGTCAAGGCGGAGTGTGGCGACGTAGCGAGTTTCACGGCCACTGCGAACGTCCCGTAGCTCCAGTTGGACGTCATGCCACCGCCCATCTGCCACCTGAACCTGATCCAGCCTCAACCTCACTGGTCTGGTAGATCCTCGAGTCACGGAGAACACTAGCTGACCATTCGTCACCTGGAAATGGATGGAACATATCAGCATCAATAATCGTGTCTCGCCCAGGAAACACGAATAAGGTCAAAACTATGAAAGAAGTGTTTCAGAACCTGGAATAGCAGGCTGGTGTATTGGCCAGCTTGGGCCTGAAGCAGCGTCCCGTCTCGGGCTCTGGTTCGGAACACTAAGCCCAGGTACCAGGGTGTGGAGATGGTCACGTCGTTCTTTAGATCCCACCAGAGGGCGCTGTTTCCCAGGAAGCGATGGGGGTGTGGCATCACTGCAGGAAGGATGAGAAGGAATCATGCACGGAAGGTCAGAGATATCTCCGATGACGATAATGGTGATGGCTCATCGGATGAGTCATTGGACGTGAGAGGAAATATGATACAGACGAAATTCAACTTTACTGCCCACGGAACTGCATAAGGAGTACGGTGCAGTTTGCAAATCACCAACAATAATGATGAGACAATGTAATTTGAATGTTAGGCCAGTAGGAACTTAAACGTAAAAGCCGCATCAACTGCTTGTCTTTGGTCGGCATATAGTTGCTATGTGAATCAAGACTTTGGTACATTGTGTGATGAAGGTGCACTCGACTTTGACAGACAAGAATTGTTAGCCTGTAGACAGAAACTACAACTGTCACTTTCTATCCCAAATTCGCATCGCGTAATGTTACGTTTTATATATATATATATATATATATATATATATATATATATATATATATACACTGAAATACAGTATATAGCAAAATGGATTATATGAAGCTGAGGCTCTTACCGTGGCTGCAATCTTTGCCGCCATACCCAAGAGTACAGTCACAGGAAAATGTCTCCCAGCTGACCCGGCAGGTTCCACCGTTCTGGCAGGGATTGGACTTGCAGAATGGAAGTTTGGCGCTGCAGCCTATCATAGACGTAGGTCAAAGTCAACATCATATGTTTTTCTCTCTCTCTAACAACGTTAGCAACAAGCCGTACTCGCAAAATCAAGTATAGATCTCATTATTATTTTATATTCTCTCTCTCTCTCTCTATATATATATATATATACACAGTATATATATACTGTATATATATATATACTGTATATATAAATAAAATTACAAACACATGTCTAACCCGCCTCCTCTGTGCATGCCACTACATAAATACATTTATCCTAGATTTCATTCACAGACAATGATCAATAAGTGCAGAATACAAAATCGTAAGATCCACTCTTCATGCATTAAAATATTTAACCTGGAAAACAGCATTTTATTGCAATACGTTTTTCCTAACTTTCTGATGTTGGTACATTTTTATTGTATTTCATTCTTGCGATCCATCCATCCATTATCTGATCCGCTTATCCTCGCGAGGGTCGCAGGAGTGCTGGAGCCTGTCCCAGCTGTCTTCGGGCGGTAAGCAGGTTACACCCTGAACTGGTTGCCAGCCAATCGCATTGCACACATAGACGAACAACCATTTGCGTTCACAATCACACTTAGGGACAATTTCTCATGTTCCATTAACCTGCCATGCATGTTTTTGGAATGTGGGAGGAAACCAGAGTACCCGGAGAAAACCCACACAGGCACGGGGAGAACATGCAAATTCCACACAAGAAGGCCAGAGCCCGGATTCGAACACTGGACCTGTGTCCTGGGAGCTGAACGTGCCAACCAGTCATCCACCCTGCAAAATGACCTTCTCTAACACTGTTGGCCGGTATGCAGCTATTACTGTGGAGGGGGGCATGTTTAAGTCACCAGCTCATTCTAGATTTAATAAGGTTACCTGCTTACATGGCATTTAAAGGCAATGAGAGGAGCCCCTTTGATTGAAGGCAAATCAAGTTGGCTGTGTTCGCACTAACTACAGCACAACCCCCCCCCCCCTTGTAAATATGCCAGGTGCATTCATAGGTTGAATTACAAACACCCAGTCAAACCCGCCTCATCTCAGAGGCATGCCAAGCGCAGCGCTGGATTTATGCTACTCACGAAAATCGAGCCACTAAAAGTTAGCTCACCTGGCAGTGTTCCATTGTTAGCAATGAACCCGGCCAGGTCCAGCGGCTTGTTGTCAATGTGCAGCTCCTTCATACAGCCGATGAACTCTCTTGTGCCAAATGGGAAGTTGTCCGGAACGTTGGGAACCCCACCCAGGAACAATGGACCAGTCAGGTCAAGAGACCTAAAAAATAAGGAGATATGGATTTAAGGGTGTTCAATAAAAGGCAAAACGTTCTGATACATCCATTGTCAGACAATAATAAGAAAGGACAGGAGATCGGGATTAAAAAAAAACGCATCAAATATCTTGTACGATGAAATAATAATGGCGGCATAAGCACAGCTTTTGGGAGGGGGGGGGGGGATCAAAGGATAATGGTGGTCTAAAAAAAAACAGGAGAAGAAAGAAATTGAAAAGAAGATGAGGAGATAGATGAAGGCACAAAGAGATTGAATATGACTGCCATTACACATCAAGTGGATTATAAAGCGGGGGACAAATCAGAGAAACATGGGTGGATAAGAAAATAGGGTGTTTTAAAGGAGACAGCAACAGAATAATAATAATCAAAATAATCATAATAATAATGGGCAAAAAAATGATAAAAGGATGACAGAAGGCAGCTGGGGAGACAGATGAACAAACAGAGATTCCGTGTAAGTTACAGCAAAATATCAAGAGAGAAGAAGTGGAGAGGTGGATGAAAAGACAGAAGGTGAGCTGAGGGAATATGCGAAGAAAGATGTCACGTTAGATCAAAAAAAGAGACATCCTGTCACATTTTCACCCTCCAGTGTTTGTTTGTTTATTTGTTTTAATGGCTTTAGCAAACCATCATAAATCAAATTGAGTTTTAATGTATCTGTGTTTCTTCTCTAACAAGAGATTTACTTTTTTTTTTTAATTAACAAAAAAGCATCAGTGAAAGCCAGTGCTGGGTAAAAAAAAAAAAAGATGAGATATGCCACGAGGGTGATATCCTTAGTGTTTCTCTCATCCTTCCGTCTTTTCAATGACAGAATGACAGAATGCGTGGAGACGCTTTCATTGGCCAGGAGATAAGGTGGCTGTGTTCACTCTCACAACGGTGCAAACGCCTCTTTCTACCTGCGCCAATCTATGAAAATCACTTAAGAAAGAAAACTTCACCCAGGTGTACAGTTAGACTGCACTTTGCGCTAGACTTGGCAGACTACACCCTGGACTGGTAGCCAATCAGTTGCAGGGCACATGTAGGAAAACACATCCATTCACACTCACGTTTTCAACTGTTCATACCTATTTCCATTATTTTTCATGGGAAATTCAAATGTGCCAAAAACATATTTCTTTTTCATGCCGATATTTAACATTGTGACTGCAGCATATCTGTTTTATGTGTTGTTTGTTGCAGAAAATGCCATATTAGCACAAAATTCTAAAAGTATTTCGTGCTAATATGGTTCATATAATTCCCTGCAAATTTCTGGTGACAGCACATTGGCCTATTAGGATGTTTTATTAAAGATGGGAGAGCAGGCATTGCTGAAAGAAATGAAGATGAAGTATAAAACGAGTAACAAGATCATTAGAGAAGCACAGCAAATCACCAGGGAGCATGCAGTCAACTGGTGAACTGTCGGATCTCGTGAAAGGCGACTTAATATCCTATTTCAAGCTTTCTTCGTTCTGGAACTCTAGGGGAGCAGGACTACATGACTAGCAAATTAAAAACAAATCCATATATCCTATATTGGCCCTGTAACTGTAAACATAATATTTTAGTATGAAAAAAAAAAAGACTCCCAGACAGACACTCACTTCTTGCTGCTGGTCTGTTTGCCCTGAGCAGCACAGCTGTAATTTCCAAGCTGGGTGCCAAATCGGAGTGACAAGGCTGTATCGCAGTCGTCAATGCTCACAACTGCAATCTTCTCATCTGAGGGACCCTGGGCCTCGCCAGTCATGCTGCGCCTCGGCTGAACACACATAGGAGCAAAATGAAAAAGAATGATTTTATTTTTATTTTTTTCCAGAATGTGTTGTATGGCACAACTGTTTTTGTTTGTTTGTTTACTGAGACACACATCAAAGAACAAAATTGTCAACTAGAAATGCATTAGAAATGAAATCCCATGGATATCATCTGGGACTTTGCATTCATTCAGAGACGCAAATCGTTGGAATGTATAGATAGATATAGATAGATCTATAAATCTATACTTAATGTAGTGCTATTTGCTAGTACGGCTGGCTTGTTGCTAACATTGTTAATCACCATAGAAAGTTACTATTTGGTCACCACAAGTAGCTGATGATGTAGCTAGCTATCGCCATGGCTAATTGCTCCCGGTGCTAGCGTGGTAGCACTGGTAGCAGCATAGCTGGTTGTGCCTCCATTGTTTGTTGCTAACATGGCTAGCACATCTAAATGTCAGTGTCGCTAATTGACAGTGTGGCTGATTTCTACCATTGGTAGCATATCCATCTTACGGTGTAGCTAGCACCCTTCACTGAGTGTTGGTTCATCTCTACTTGCATAAGTTTTGACAATAGTCATAGTAGAGGGGAATTGTCCAAAGTGAAACAAAACATTTCAACAACAATCGTAGAGGGCCAGGTTCTGCTGTATTTACTTCTCACATGTGGCAGCTAATTTTAGTCCCTTTCACTAAATGTTAACAAATAACATGAAGGTCTTCTCAATAAAATTGTGACACGCATATGGCAATTAATGTATTATAAATTGCAGTATTTCAAGAACATACCGTTTTGGCACAAATTCATAGAAAGAACATGCTTCAAATCAACCGTGTGTTCTGGACACAAAAGTCCATTCCATGTGTTACTCTCAGTCTAACATATAGCCTGTCAGTGGGATACATGTTTCATATCTCATAGCAAGGAAAGAGGAAAGGAGTTATTGCTCAGGCAAGACACAATAAACTGTTCACACACAATCTGCAGGGTAAGAAAGGAAGACAGACAGCATGTATGAGGACTCTCACGCAGTCATACTCACATAGCGTATAGCTGGCTGAGGAAAATAAAAGAACAGAGCAAAATTAAAGGTGATGTGCATTTACTGTGCAAGGCTCGAATGACAAGCAAACGCCCGCGCGATGGTGCAAACACGCGTTTGTTCTCAATAAATGAGCTTTGTTGGCATGAAGTCTTAAAATCGATTCTGCAGACACAGCAAAAGCAATTAAAATTCAGGAGGAAGGCAAATGAGGTGAAGTCATTCTGCAATGATATGTGAAATGTGAGCGAGAATAATAAAATAGCGCAATTGTTAAACAACACATAAAGATCAACAACTCACCTTGTTGTAATAGTGGATGTGAACTGTGTGCCATTCCCCATCACTCACACCTCCAGGCAGGAAAGGACTCACCAGGGTGGATGATTCACCTGCAGGTGGAGGAGAAAAACTCAAAATAACACCTTGCAGGGGTTTTTTTTTCTTTCTGTTGTTCAAAATGTATTTAGAGAACATGTTGTCCTCAAAGTTCGTACAAAGTCTGAGTCCAATCGAGAAACATACCGGTGGAATATTTGAGCACCACTTGACCCTCTTGGATCTCCAGAGCAAGAAAGTCATGCTTCTCGTTGAAGCGTCCATTGTAGAACAGAAGACCGCTGTTCTCAAGTGTTGCAAAACTAGAAAAAAAAAACCAGACCCGCTTATTATTTCAGCTTCATGGCAAGTTCCTGAAAAATGTGCAGGATATGCTAGTAAAGCTAACTTTGGTTGTCACTAGCACAAAATTGCCCTCATCAAAATATATTCACATGATTGTCCGGCAACATATGCATCGAAAATATGGCAGAAAAGAAAGCATACTGAAAAGAATTGGAGAGGTTAGCGTGTCATAGTATTCTGCTTAACCATAAAAACACAGCCTAGATTCAATATTTCAGTCATCAAATCACAGCCTTTGTTGAAATGTTATCAAGCTGTTTTGATTGTCTTCTTTTTTATTGCAAGAATTCCAAACAGAGCCGCTTTGCCTGAATATTATTTCATATTCTCTCTCTCGATCTATATATACATATACATATATATATATATATATATATACATATATATATATATATATATATATATATATATATAGATATAGATATAGATATAGGCGGCCCGGTAGTCCAGTGGTTAGCACGTCGACTTCACAGTGCAGAGGTACCGGGTTCGATTCCAGCTCCGGCCTCCCTGTGTGGAGCTTGCATGTTCTCCCCGGGCCTGCGTGGGTTTTCTCCGGGTACTCCGGTTTCCTCCCACATTCCAAAAAACATGCATGGCAGGCTGATTGAACGCTCTAAATTGTCCCTAGGTGTGAATGTAAGCGTGGATGGTTGTTCGTCTCTGTGTGCCCTGCGATTGGCTGGCAACCGATTCAGGGTGTCCCCCGCCTACTGCCTGGAGACAGCTGGGATAGGCTCCAGCACCCCCCGCGACCCTAGTGAGGATCAAGCGGTTCGGAAAATGGCTGGATGGATATATATATACACAATTACAAAAAGACTTTCAAAGAGCTCAATCATAAGCATGAGGAAAAGGCATCTCGTTTTGAGTGTAGACTTAAAAACATTCGCATCAAGAGTCATCAACAAATGACAACTAAAATGAAGCATTTAAAAGATAAAAACCAACACACCCACTCTAAAAGGTAATAACAACAAACTGAATTTTTTTTTAAAAAAACATTCAAAATGAAATAAAAACTAAGAATTTAAAATCAAGCGCTAATATAATCCTGCTTCGCACTTGGGGTGGACTTCACTTCTAAAGCATTATAAGACCATCAGACGATGGATTTTTTTTTTAATTAAAAGTAAGTTCAAAAGTCTTGTAAATGTGAATATAGCAGAAGACAAAGAGAATTGGTTCAAGTTGTGCAAATATTGAATCATTCGACAGCAGTCACTGCAGCAGGACTGCACCATGCTTGGCAAGGTTATGCGGAGCTATCAAGTTTCTGCTAACCAACCAGCGGCTAAAACCCAGACAGAAAGGAAAGGATGCGGTCAGTTCTACACATTGTGCCCAATATGTCTATTCCTAACGCATTATGCTATCGCTCGTTACATTAATATGTTGTAAAAATGTAACGTCAAAGCATATTTTAGATCGCACTGCATCTGTGTCCCCTGATGGCAAAACATATTGATGTCCTCCGCCTGAAAATCGCTCAACTAATGTTGGTTGGTCTATGCAGCACACCGTACACACTCCTCCAGCTGGCCTGTACACACAAACATCTCCTGCATGCTGCAGCCCCAGGGAGCACCGCATATTTACCCAGTATCTGTCTTTAGGCCCCGCGGCAATGACAAATTGTGCACCTCTGAAGGTGAATGATGAAGAAAGCGATACAAATTTGTTTTTCTTTTTTTTTTTGGGTGGGGGTTAGGCGGTGACTTGAGAAATGGTCGAGCCCTCCAATGCTGTGCTCTGCAAAATCAGGCCAAACACTCTTGCTTGAAGCGAACAGGATGATAAAGAAAATATGGAGATCAGGGCAAAAATGTCGGTGGAGACACTTTGATGAGCCACCTAAAGATCCATCCATCCATTCAACCATTTTCTGATCCGCTTTATCCTCACAAGGGTGTGATGGAGACGAGCGAAAAGGAAAGCGAATGGCATCGATCTACGAGATGGAGATGAAATAAAAAGGCAGAAAGAAACAGCAAAAGATAGGAATCAAAGAGGTGTAATTATAGATCTCTGGATGAGGGAAATTGCATTTCGAGGGATGAGAGCCCAAGGAAACGTGATAGCAACAGAAAAAAAATGTATTCTTATCTACTTACGTTAAGGAGATGGAGAGGTGAAACCGCTGTCTGAGGCCCCGAAACATGGCGAAGGTCTTCGGGGGGAAGGAGCGGGAGGTGACGGTGCAGTACGGTCGCTCGTACCCGCCGGCAGGACACTCGCAGCGGAAGCCGCCACCCGAGAGCTCCCGACATGTTCCTCCGTTACGACACACGCCCGGCACGCAGCCGCCATGTCGCCGGTCAAATTCGCATTGGTCACCTGTTTAGCAAGCGCACATCATATTTCACCGTAAGACAAAAGTGCCATTTTAATAAAAATAACCCAAAAAAGTGCACTTCCAAAATAAATGTTCTAAAAATATGGATTTTTTTTCACAATCATTTCTCAATGCATATACTGCATAAACAACAAGGGTTTGAGGCAAACAATAAAATAAACTTTTTTTTTTTGCAGTGCAAAGGGCTCTCTTACATCAAAATGACAATTCAAGGACAGCACAAAACTGATCAACAGCAAACCAACATTAAATGCAAGAACTAATTTTGTGAATTTCGTCACAAAAATCAACTCACTCAAAAGTTTGATATTATTGAGGTACTACGTTTGTCCTGCATGTCATTCCAAATCAGCAAAAAAGTTATTAGACCTACTCACGTTGTCGTATAGTGCTGTAAAAGACCTGGTGAATGCGCAACTAAGTCATGTCTGCCATCTAGTGGTGAATGGTGATATTACAACTTAAAACTATAAACCAGAACCTTCCTATTTGCTGGGGAAAGTGAAAGTGTGTGTATAATATATGGCTATTGAAATGAATTTGGTGGGGGGGGGGATTTGTAAGCCCAAATATTTCTACAAAAAACCCTGGTAATCCTCCAGCATCCATTCCCCACAAAAGTGGATGCTTTCCCCATGCAAAAACTCCAAAAGCAATTTCTTTTTTAAATATCAAAAAAGATCAGCAAATAGTGCCGAGTCGCAAGTATTCAGCATCCTCTGCAGTATAGTAAAAACGTTTTTTCATTCAAAATGACTTCATCAAGGGGCCATTCAGCAGCCTTTGGACCGCCATTTGCACCTCCCTCCAAACAGAAAGGCCCGAGCCAGGATTCGAATGAGCTCGACCTTGTGAGTTAACTCGCTTGTCAGGCTTGTTGGCACCAAGCTTGAAGCTTTGCCTTACCTGAAGATACCCGCTCAGCAAAGCTTTTCCTCTTTTAGGAACAGTATGAGAACAAGAAACAATACACACTGATTGAAATACAGCACTGCTTTTCGCCTAGTTTTGTAATAACAGTTCCGGTAATGAGTCATTTTACTGTTGCACTGGAACCTTCAGAAAGTTTTACCTGGAAGTTTATAAGGATCTAAAAGCAGTGCAAACAGAACCAGTACTGATTCTATCGTCATTATGCACCCTTTTCAAAGACCGCTGTTTTTTCTTCTCAATCAGGCAGCCAATTACACTCTCCTCTTTATGCAAATGTCTCCTTCATTATAGAGTACAGGCAGCGGGGTGCTGATTCCTTGAGGAGGACTAAGAGCTTCTTTTGTAGAGGACTGACCTTTAGAGTAGATCAAATGTAGCGAACACAGGATATGATGGGGAAAACACAAAAAAAGATAATTGGCAATCTGAAAAAAGGGATCATCAAGTGGGTGTGGCATCTATACGGTCTCTTAGTAGCACGACAGATTACCTAGTTAGATTTAGGAAACAACCTCTGTTTACAAATGGCCGACAACCTAAATAAACGTGTCATCAAGTTATATGCTGAAAGCGGGCAAACACGTTGCTGGTATTTCTCTTTCACTTTACAGACTAGCTGAAATATGTTGCGGTGACCACCACCTAATTTAAGGTTAATGCCTTAAATAACAGCATTTTGCCCAAATTTGAAAGTAACAAAGAATCTCAACGGGGGTCTCATCCCAAGTCACATTTCGGAAAGTTCCCTTTGCAGTTAAGTGTAAGCAGAAGGATTCCCCGTTGGATTCACAAATGTACCGTGCAGATAACAAAGTTGCATGACATGGCAATTTAATTACAACTACGGCTTGATGAGTGTTTATGACAC
Source organism: Hippocampus guttulatus (assembly GCF_054856545.1). Taxonomy (NCBI): domain Eukaryota; kingdom Metazoa; phylum Chordata; class Actinopteri; order Syngnathiformes; family Syngnathidae; genus Hippocampus; species Hippocampus guttulatus. Next base: position 9,673,947 of record NC_141261.1, on the reverse strand, counting down.
ACTCTGTGTTGTTTCAATTTCATAGGAATTTACTTTTGCACACACCCAAGCAGCCTCCTTGGTGGAGGTAACAACAAAAGTGAGTTTTATCTCACCCCCTGAGAAAAGAAACACCCACGTAAGCCCGCCATCACCACACACAGAATGAAGCACGTCGATGCCCAGTTTCTACCTTTCCTCCAGCCTATTTGGACACAAATATATTTTGACACAACAGCTGCTCACACTCGCACTCCTCCTCTTGGCTTTTCCAGACCAAAAAAAAGAGCAAAGAGGGTTTGAAACTGGCCTGCGGATACACTGCCCCTTAAGGACTCTCTTAAAAACCTGACGACAGCCTTTCAAGCATCGACACGGCAGAAGATGACAAGCAGAAGCATGACACCCAATTGTGTGCGTCATACCTACGGTATCTCTTTTATTTGTGTGCACACACAAAAAAAAAAGAACAAAGAATCCTTGCCCCTCACCCTTGAGGCTGTCAAGTTTGATCATGTAACTGTCTCTGTTGGCACGTTGTTTGCGCCGCTTTTAACTGGTGCCCACCAGCAAAAGGTCCACACATCACACAAACACACCCGCCAGCACATAGGCAGATGGTTGGAAGTCAATAGCAACCTTCGCCTTTCCCCTGTGGTAGTCTGAACGAAAATATCATCTGACAGAGAAGACATTGAGAAATGTAACAGCGGCTACACATGTTTAGAGGGCAAGTAAGGACCCCCCACCCCCGCCCGACCCCCCACCCAACACACGCCTACAGAGACACAAGTGAACAGAAACAGCAAAACAACCGCAGTCTTCCCACTTGTTGTTGAGCTAATCCGCATTGAAAATGTATTCAGAGAAATCTGATGGGAGCGTTTGTGAGTGCTTTCAGGCGATAGAGTGACATCGTTGCTATATCATTGTTTTTAGTTTCACTTCGATATTCTCCAAGTATGTTGTACACTCCTCGGACTATGTACGGAGCCACTGACAAGTGCTCTTTGAGTTATTCTTGTGGTTTCTCCCACCACCACTTTGCTTTCTTGACCATTGTTTGTTTGTTTGTCCCCGCAAGTCTTCATCAAACCACCAAACCGCCATGAGGAAGGAAGGAAGAGCAGCTGGACTCACACATTAAAAGTCTTGAGCCAGTAATTGAATGATTGTCACCTTTTCGCATCTTCCAGGACTGGTCCCGCGTTTTCGACATCCGAAACATGACGAGAGCATGCGTCCACACACACACACGCACACACACACACACAGACACGCACGCACACACACACAGACACACACACACTAAGGCTGCCTATTAAAGAAGGACACACTTTTGCTAATCCAGCAAATTGGCTGTCTTGCCTTTGTCTCTTGGACCGTTTTTCTGCACAGGCTCATTAATATTAAAATAAATGGATAGACATTAATACTCATGAATAATGCGTGTGGTGAGACTTAAAACACACTTATAAATACCCCCCCCCCCACACACACACACACGCATGCTCGCACGCACATGCCAAACACACAATCGGGTTGATGTTGAACACACAGTTGGGAACAGGTCAAAAAACAGAGGCTAGAAATAGGGAAGTAGGGAAATTAAAGAACGACACTTTTGTTTTTCATTCTTGGACTGTGAAAAGAGGGTGTTAAGTTATTTCACCGGAAAATATTCACAAATCAATGATCCAAATTTGTCAGTGCGCATCCAGTATTCGCCTAAAATTGGAGTCATTTACACATACTATATATTTCTTTGCATGTGAATTGTATTTTACCGAATTTAACATTTGACGCTAAAATACTGTATATAAACATGGCGCTTATGATTAACATTAACATTGACACCTCTGGCTCTATATTGGTGCCAGGTCATGAGCAAAGTGCAGTCTTACTCTGTGACACCAAGTTTTAGTATTTTTTTTCAGATGCACGCAGCTTGTCGAGTTAGAAATGGGTGATCTGCGCCATTGTGGGTGTGAACACAACAGACTTAATTCACAGCCAACCAAAGCGGCACTTGTCATTCATTCCCTTTAAAATGGCCGTTCTCGAGCCACACAGTTCACAACATGGCAGAAGCAAAAATTAGTTGCTGGAGTCCATAAAGGAAGTTGAAGCACGCAAGGTACGTTTATAAAGAACTGCAAGCAGACCTGCATGAGCAGAAGATGGCGGGTTGGTGAGAGCAAGCACAGATCACAGCTGTGAAGTACACATTTGGAGACCATCTCTCTCCCCAATCGTTCATGTCCATGCGTGACACCCGTAACCAGAGGAGAGATTTCAAAACTATAACAAAGACGTTAATATTAACAATGCATCCAATGATTCTGACGGTTCGATGCGCGCTGTTGTCATATTTATGAATGAAATCCGATGACATCCACCATCTGCACGACGTTCAGAATCTGTCTGCCAGCGCCTCGATTAAATTCACTAAATTCACATCGCGTTACGCTCCATGCACCAGTACTTAAGGCGGTGGGGATTCACAGTACTGCATCTCATCCAAAGCAAAAACCATTTTTAGAACATGGTTCAAGTCCAGAAACGTTACGCTTCTACCTGAATCATCACTTAAGCGCGGTTTTGTTTTTGTTTCACTTTGCCTCCCTCCGGTCTATTGCCTCATCCTTCCTTTCCTCACCTGCGCTCTCGCTCGATCTTTGTCCATCTTGCCTCATCTTGAGTTGCTCATCCCTTCTTCCTCTTCCACGCTTGGCTTAATGTATTCACGCCATCCTTTCATTCATGCAGATGTTTTATTCATCAAAGCCACGATATTCTTCAACCACCCCTCGGCATCTTCGTTTGCTCCGCCTCGACTCCCACCGCCTGGTCCCCTTCCTCTGCTCCCACCCGACCACATGGTGCATCCCTGGAGGCCAATCGGCGCCACGCAGATCGCTCTTGTCTCCTCTCTGTAGGTCTTGCTCCCTTTTAAATCTCACCTCCCTCACTCGTTCTCTTTCTCTCCAACAGCACCCTCAAGGAATGCATAATGAACTCCCAATTTGCTTAATCTGTGACTTTTTTTCGCATAAATAAACGATCTTTGCTGTCAATGTTTAATTCTCGACAAGGCATAGGTGTACTGTGAAAGGCCGCTTCCCTGGTTGAGTTACTTGACGGCAGCTGTTCAAAGGTAAAAAAGACTTCTGATGGAATCTTTTTTTTGATCCTTTGAAATATTTATCTTTTTCATCCTGTCTAACACTTGGATTCATCCCTTTTTAGTTTTCCCAACAGACTGAGGGGGAATCCGCAAAGTGTCCACTTGCTGCATTTCTGGGTTTTAAAACCGTGCAATTACAATTATTATATATTTTTTTTAACTATCATTTTCCTACGGCGGCACGGTGGATGCCTGGTTAGCACATTAGCTTCACCATGCAAAACTGTAGGGTTTGATTCCGGCTCCGGCCTTCCTGTGTGGAGTTTGCATGTTCTCCCCATGCCTGCGTGGGTTTTCTCCGGGTAATCCGGTTTCCTCACAGATTTAAAAAAAAAACTTTAGGTTTAGGTAACGCAGGTTAATGGAATGCTCTAAATTGTCCCCCAAGTGTGACTGTGAATGGTTGTTTGTCCACATGTGGCCTGCGATTGGCTGGCAACCAGTTCAAGGTGTCCCCTGCCTACTGCCCGACGACGGCTGGGATGGGCTCTGGCACCCCCCGCGACCCTTGGATGGATGGATACCAGTTAGTTGTTTAAGTCCACGGCAAGGGTTGATTTTGCAGCAAACAGTCAACAATATACAGTGTTTCTATTTTTAAAAAAATACGTATGTCAATATAAATAGCTGTGTCTCAACTGTTTCCTCTTCAAGCTATTTTTTGTTTTTCGACTATACAGTATCTGAAATATCCATCTCAAGTTTGGACAAATGCAGTGTCGTGCTGAGGTTGTGACGCCTTGTTGAATCAGGCGCATATATGCTATAACGGTGTTTAAGCAAGCCGAAAAAAATAAACTCAAAATGCTCCTCGTGACTGTGAGTGACTGGTCATAATTGTACGACCTACACATGAGAACAGTGTGGCAATAATGATGTGTGCTGATGAGTGCACTGAGACATTCAGAGCGCTGGACAGCAGTCCTGTGCTTCCCTTCCCTCAGGTTTTGGTGTGCAGTAGTTAAGCCATTGAAAGATAATTTCGACCATCAGCGACCACCCAGCTTTGTTTCAAACAAAGCACTCCTCCATCTCGTTCTAAATTGTGGGATTGTGCTACATGCTTCAATTTCACCGAAACATACCTCACTTACATGTATGCTGCTTTATATTTCTACACTGCAAACACTTGAATCAATCGACTAGCTTCATAACACAGTAAAAGATTGTGCGAATGAGGTATTATTATTTACAACGTTCATTAGAGAGCTTAAATTAAGATATCCTTTATTTGTCCCACACTGGGGAAATTTACAGCCTCCAGCAGCAAGAATGTGGGTAGAAAGAAGAAAGAAGAAAAACAAACATAAATGTGTGATCTTTTTCTCTCTCCTCCGTCGAACGGATGATATTTCTCACTTATAATAGCCAAAAGTAATCGGGTCTTTACCTGCATTTCCTAGCCCCCTCAGTTTAGCTTTTGTCTCAAATTCGCCGTGTGAAAAAAAAAAAAAGAGCCTGCTGCACAACCACCACAAGAGTTCATTTCTATTTGCGTCGTCTCTCCCTCTCCTCACAAACTAATTTAGTCTGCGTCCCTGTTTGTGTCTCGTCTCGTCTGTGTAGCTTGAAGCACTCCCTTAAGAGCACATTTTATGTGTCATACATCCCCATCTTGAGTGTCCTTTATCGTTGTATCTTTTTCATGGCATCATGGATACTTTTCCATAGAAATTCAAGGGAATATATATATATATATATATATATATATATATATATATAACCTCCATCCATCCTTCCATTATCCTCACAAGGGTCGCAGGTGGTTCTGGAGCCTATCCCAGCTGTCTTCGGGCAGTAGGCGGGGGACACCCTGAACCGGTTGCCAGCTAATCGCACATAGTGACGAACAACCATCCGCGCTCACACTCACACCTCGGGACAATTTAGAGTGTTCTATCAACCTGCCATGCATGTGGGAGGAAACCGGAGTACCCAGAGAAAACACAACCAGGCACGGGGAGAACATGCTAACTACACACAGGAAGGTCGGAGCCGGGATCGAACCCACGACCTCTGCACTGTGAGGTCGACGCTAACAAGTCAACCACCGGGCCGCGGCGACAAATATGGACAAAAAAATGTTTTCTCTTTTTTCCTCAAAGCCTTCCGCTGATGGTCCTTGTTAGGTATTAGTCAGCATTAGTCATTTTAGTCTAAATTGTTCTTCACCTTTTCATGCAGCAATCATGATAACCTGTAACCCGATAACATGATAAGCTGTCCACTGTAGTAACCGCTGTCCCTGAAAGGGTTGATCATCTGCTGTGATAAATCTGTTGCTTTTATTTATACTGATAGGTCCTGGATCAGTCACCCAGACACCTCTACTTCTCTTGGCTGACTCATTCACATAACATCAGTCGATTCTACTTGCCTGAGACCACTGGAGAGCCAACAAATCATTAGTCCTTGAGTTCTGTATTTCTACTAATTGTGCTCAGTTTTCTTTCCATTCTGCCTTTGCCTTGACTCTTCCTGAATGACCCAGTGGGAGTTTGAAACCACTTTTTCCTCTGTGATGTGACACTTTACAGCATCATTTCAATTCAAATAAAAAAATGAAGTTAAAAAAACCCCTGCAGTTTTATGTTGTGGTGCTGCGTGTGTCTGTGTGCATAAATGACAAAGTAACAGGTAGACAACTGGAAAGCAGACGTTTTCCCGCAAGACGATGGTGCGTGTTTCATGTTGTCAGGCTCAATATGACAAAAGTGGGAAAACACAGCGGATCAAAAACAATGTCAATGTGGGACGTCAACAAAGAACACCGTTAGCTTCCCTTCACAGAAACGCCACACAATGTGTGTTCTTTTCCTTGGCGTTACGACAAAAAAACAAAACATTTTTTACCCGAGGCCACCTTTCTTTTTTTTTCTTCTTTTTTTTAGGGAGCTGATCCGGATTTGAAATTCATGAGTGGCGTAACACACTTATTCGTCTCAGATCTCAACCACATCCATAGTAATTACATGGAAGTGAAAAACAACAATAATTACACGGTACGGCCATCATTAGCAGCTTCTATTTGTGAATCTTTCCTATGCAAAACAAACAAACAAACACGGCAACTCTCTTCACAATCTGCTAAACTCTTATGCAAAAGTGAAAGCCTATTGTACACATAATTAACAATTTTAGGATATGGTCCAAAAAAAAAAAGTTTCTTCTTGTCATTGCTATGAGTGGGATTTTCAAAGTAATTTGCAGTACAATTTCCACCCATTCATTATCTGATCCGCTTATCCTCAGGATGATCACAGGCTTTCTGGAGCCTATCTCAAGTGGGGTACACCATGAACTGGTTGCCAGCCAATCGCAGGGCACACATAGACGAACAACCACTCGCGCTTACGAGAACATCTTAGGACAGTTGTACAGTGTTCAATTATCCTACCATGCATGTTTTTGGAATGTGGGTGGAAAATGGCAGTACCCGGAGAAAACCCACACAGGAACGTGGAGAGCATGCAAACTCCACACAGGAAGGCCGGAGTCGGAATTGAACCCTGCACCTCTGCACTGTGAGACGGACGTGCTAACCAGTCGACCGTGCAGCCCAGTACAATATTATTGCAATATTTTACCAAAGATAACAATAATCATTATTATGAGACAGCGATGATGCAATCAGCAATATATTGGGGAAAAAAAATCAGCTACAATATAGAAAAACATTCGGCATGCAAAGTATAGATTCACGTTTCTCATCATGGTTTCATAATTTCAAGGTGAAGTAAGGAGAGATGTGGCCAATCATTTATTTATAAGGTGGTTTTCATTCGTGGTTTAGATCTCCAGCGTTGAGCGCAGAGAACCCTTTTCCATTCGTAGCTCGGGATAGGTTGGAAAAAGTGAACTGCAACTTTGTGGGAACTCACGGTTGCGAACTTTTTCAGGCTTTGTTTTTGTCTGAAAGTAATTTATGTTCTTACCCTGTTGATTGCATCACTTCCATATGGAGTTGCCGTTTTAGAAGTTCCAGCATAGTATCGTGCTTCATTTCAGTAAAATGTCTGACTAATTCTGTTTGTACAAATAAGAGTAGAGCAGAACTCACCGGTGTAGTCCTCACGGCAGATGCACGTGTACCCTCCCTCTTTGCGGGTGCACACCCCTCCGTTCAGGCAAGGGTTGGAATAGCAAAGATTGATCTCGGTTTCGCAGTAGTCACCGGTGAAGCCCACAGGACAGCGGCAGCGCAGGCCGGCGATGGGGTGAATGGGCCGGAACAGGATGGAGGGGGAGGAGATGAAGGGGGCGGAGCTATTGAAGCGCAGCACGGAGATGCACTTCATGTAGTTCTGACACGGCTCACGTAGACACACGTTGTCGTCAAATGGAAGGACCTGAGGGGGCAGAAAATGTCGGGGGGGTGGGGGGGGAGACATTGATCACAGCATGTCAAAGCGGCTACCGATGAAATGTAGATATGCCCCTCTGAGGCTGTGGGCGATATAGCAAAATTAACATCTGAGCCATTTGTCATGATTCTGTTTTTGTTTAGGTGACGTTTTGGTTTTGCTTCCTCATGTGCTTTTGTCTTCCTCGTTTGGTTTTGTGTCCGTCTGTTGTCATCCGGGTCCCTTGTGTCAACCAATCAGCGCTCCCTTTGGGTCTCGTCCAGGTGTTCCTTGTTGTCTCGTCAGTTTGCTTGTCTTTAGTTTCCTGGGTTCTGTCAGTCTTTGTTGGATGGGATTTTATTTGTTACTTTGGTTTCTTGTGGTTTTCAGGACTTTGTTTGTGTTTTTGATTTACTTTCTCTGGTCTACACCTGCTAGTGTTTTTTTTTCAATACAGTTTGTTCAGTACTCCATCCATCCATCTATCCATTTTCAACACCGCTTATCCTGAATCGGGTCGCGAGGAGTTGCTGGAGCCTATCTCAGCTGACTTTGGGCGAAAGGCAAACTTCACCCTGAACTGTTTGCCAGTCAGTCGCAGGGCACATATCGAGACAAATGACCATTCACACCCACACCCACACTGTCACTGATTGGGAATCGACCCCACGCTGCCTGCACACAAGCCAGGCGAGCGTACCACTACATCATCAGCGACCCATAGTCATTAATGTGAAAGGTTCAAGAAAAGACATGAAATGATGATTAAAACGTTAGTGAATATTTTACAGCATATCTGGCCCCTGTGGCATCTGAGTAGCCTGTGTTTCGATCCAAACATTCTGTTTGAACGCTTAGTCAAGGCAATTGGGTGTTGTTATCATATTCACTCCTTAGCTTCTCTGTTCAAGATTTGCCTTTGTGTGCATTTTTATCTATTTTTTTTAACATGACATGTACTGTTCAAGACGCGTGGCAGTAGCCAATGTATTTTAACATCAATTGACTGCATTTAAAGAGCAGCGTTCTTTCTTCAAGGTTAAACTCCTTTTATGCTCATCTCAATCACACATTCCATGATGGCTTCTGTCGCCATGGGAACGAATGTAAAGGTATGGACAAAAGCAACGGAGTGTCACAAGCATTGGTGTAGGGAGTTTCTTGCAGGGTTACAAACCTCCATCTGTGTGAGCGAGGTCAGCCGCGGCCTGTTCAGGTACAGTTGTTCCTCCAGGGCCTCGGAAGGAAAGAAGTGTCCCCCTGGTAGCACCGCGGAAAAGCTCACATTCAGGATCCCTCCCGGAGCCGCATCCATGTCCGGCTGGATGTTGAACACAAAGACGTCCTCGACGGGCACAGAGAGAACCGCCGACACACCCTCCAGGAAGTGACCCAGCAGCGGTGAGAGGAAGTGCTCCTGGGACATGTTCTGCAGGCGGACGGTGACGCTGCTGCCCAGCATGTCCTCGGTAATGATGAGCACGCGTAGAACGCAGTGCGCCGAAATGCTGTGAACGCCATCTGTAAGCAAAAGAAGAAAAAGAAAAAACAACCAAGATTAATTAAAACATTAATAAGGTGAAGGGAGAAACAACAAGGTGATGAATGAAGACACGAGCAAAGAGGAGAAAATGAATCAATCCAATGCAGGATAAATGAATAATAATTTGGAATGGGGGTAAATATTGTCATGCGCAATGTTGTACAAATATTTCACACATATAACAATGCAAACAAATAATGATAAGGTGTAACGTCAGATGTCACGAAGAACTAAGAATGTGTTTCGAAGGCACTCACACTGGTTTCTACAGGCTTCCCCTCCCATTCCCACCCCCAATACTGAAATCGTAATTATACTGTTGTTGTGCTACATAGCGGTGAAGTCGGACAACTGTAGTTTCATCAATTCAACAGCCAAAATTGAAGAGGTCCATGTTCAGATTTCAAGTACTGTTACATACAAAATGTGACTGTGTTCGAAACACAAAAAAGATTTGCCATTGGGATAGAATAAGGAGTCCAACTGGGAGAGGAAGAATGACAACTCCCAAACGAGATACTCTAATTAAGATGAGAGGCACCATATGTGACTGAAGACACAGCAGGGCTGGGTTCTAAATTGTGTGTTCACTCTAACAGATTGTGTGCACTGTTGGCAACGTTGTAAAAGTGGTGGAAACTGCCCTTTTTAAAAAAAAGGATTTTGCGCTTTAGGAAGCTGTGATCATTTTCAAATGGAACATTTGGGAGGGCCCCGCAAGTGCAAAACTATGCTTTGAAGTCATGGAAGTGAAAGTGTTAGTGGAAGCAAACAAACAGACTATATGAATTGGGTTACAGAAGATATCTATTTTATTTAACTGCTCCTGAGCATGTGACAATTGGATGATATGTCCATTGTGCATAATACTGGGCTGACAAATTGGGGCAGCGCATTTGGAAAACTACTCTGGGAGAAGCCAGCATCAATTGCCACAGTCATGTGAAATGACCCACATGTGCGGAAATGCGGCGTTGACGGGAGTTTAGTCATCGGTGATATGGCATGACTCCTTCTTGTGACTGTCTCCAAGTCAGCCCTGCTTAGATTAGTCAAAGGCTCAAAACTTGCATTGATGAAAGGATAACAATGTGTCGCGATTAGTTTGTTTGGGTGCATCTCAATAATGTGTACACAAGCAGAATAGCTCTCCCCAAAACTTCTTGTTTTGTATGTCCTACACTGCAGTCGCTTTGCATTCTGGGTTGTACCGTTCTTTCAGATGTGCTATTCGAGTACCAGAATAAGCCAACGCATTTTTACTTTTGCATATACATCGCCCGTAACATGCTAAATGAACTATGAGGCAATTTTGAGTTTGGCAGACAAATTTGCGTCGACATTTTGCGTGCCCAATCAAGTTTGCAAAATGCAAATTTTTAGGAACTCAAGCCCAGAAAGTTTAAAATGTGGGATGAGTTTGAAAAATGGAAATTGATTCTAAAGGTATCAACCATAAAGAGAGAAGCATGGCATGGCAAAATGGAAGCTGATGTGTCAAAGAGAAAGGATGTACACATAGGAAGGAGAGAAAGACACCTTGACAATGGAGGGTAGTGTAGGATTATTTAAAAAAATAAATAACAGCACACTTGAATGCAAGAAAAAAGTTGACTTCGTGAAAATGAATCTGGAAGAGCAAATCAGATGATAAACTGAGAATCATGAGCAAATCATTACATACAGCATAATTGTATTATGAATCACTGATTGTTTTTTATTAGCTCATATTCCCTACAAAGTTATTCAAATGGTTCACTTTGTATCAGATTCATAATTTGCCAATTTAAAAATGGATCGACAGAGAGATCCGCTGAATGTGAAAGCAACAGAAGGAGAGTGGGCTAAAAAGGAAGGAGAGGGAAAGGCGGAAGCAAGGATGGGGGTTGGGTGGGGTGGCAGCTGGTTTGATTACCGGATTATGAGGAGCCTCACTCCCGACTGACCTCTAACGCGCGCGCACACACACAAACACACAAAGGTGATAAACAAGGAGCCAGAAGGAGGAGTGACCATGACGAGTAACACGAAAAATATAGATGAACACTAACAGACTACATCGGCCTATTATGCCATAAAGATACACAAAGTTATACCACCACACCCGCGGTATGATTCAATGAACTACATCCCACTGTCGTCAACTTCCGAGGGCCGAAGGGCAACATTATTTTATTATTGTCATCACTCCACATCATGTAGCACAAATTGAAGCTGATCTCCTATTGTTATTTAAATGACTGAAATCTTGGGAATGACTGCGGATAATCTGCTGGTGTAGGATTTAATCACTCATGTGCGCACACACACACACACGCACACACACACACACACATTTCACATGTCAGTGTAATTACAGATCTCCTGACACCGCCCTTGATTTTCGATTTATTTTCCTACATTGTAAAGAATGCGACTCTTCTCATGTTCCATGAAAAAAGTATTTAAAGCCTGCAGCCCAAATTTTTAAAAATGCTACTCCTACGAACCATTGGTGGTGTTGATTGAGCTGAGACCACCACCAAGTGTAAAATGTATTGTTTTGAGTGCGGCTGGGTTGTTTTGTTTTGGAAATTAATTACGGTTGTAGGAGGATGTGGAAGAGTGGCACGGAACGGGGAGAAAAGTTTGTTTTCCTGAAATAACCAAGCCTCGTGACATTTGGCGCTCGATGCTAAATCCTCTCTTCTGTCATTTGAGTCACTGCGGAAACATTCCCACTTGCCACAGAATGTCGAGTGCCATCGAGCCTCTTGACTCTTTCTCCAAGAGCCAGAATGCAGCCTGCTGAAAATGTGTTGTTCCGTCAACTTTTTTTGTCTGAATTTCTATTCTCTTTTTGCCAGTGAAAGACTCAGTCACCGAATTAAAAAAAATAAAAATACGATGCTGTCATCTCATGCCATTTTCGGTGCACCATATGATATACTGTAATGTGTGTATTTGCTTTGACATCCATTCTCGTGTTCTTAAACGATGGGAGTGTCTAATTATTTTGACTTGCACTGTAAGCTCCTTTTATCTACGGTCACGTGCTATTAACTCATTCAGGACCAACCAATTCTGGACCAAGTCTGAAAAGACGTTTAAAAACGTCTTTGGGAGTGAATGAGTTACCAGACACGACCCATTAGGCAGAGAGAAAAACTCACAGTAAACTCTATTTCTGCAGTTTTTGGGGGGTTTTTTTAGGTTTACTCATTGCTCCATTAGAAACCAAGGGGAGGATTGAAAAGAAGCAAATGAAAGCAATTTAAGAACACAAATTGCGCACGCTCTGCCACAGAAGGGAGGACAGCAAAATGTTTTGCCGTAGCACAGCATATCAAAACAAATCACAGGTAATGTTTTCTGGGAAAATAAAAGATGGTGTCTCATCATTTCTGAATTATTTTGAGTGTGGGTATATTGTCAGGAATCATTCCATTTTGTATGAGAACTGGAACATAAAAGAATACAAAATGCATCCTTCACTTTGCACTCTGACCGAGCAACAACAATCACGCTGATGAAGGTTAAGAAGTCTCAGCTTGCGTCAGGAGCGCACAGGGACTTTGACTGACACTTGGCAAATCCATCATCAGACAGACAATCGCACTTGTGCAAACAAGGTCAAACACCCTCGAGCGGAGATGCGAGTGTCTGCCATGTGCAGGAGAAATTGCTTCAAATGTGGAAATACAAAAGAACGATTCCCCGCAACTCTTGGCACACAAGCTGCGGAGGAGAGATGACAAAAAACATTCATGTTGACTGATACCATGATTTATTCATTTAGAAATATACCGTACGTCCGTCTTTGGAATAGAAAGCCGCGGAGCTACTGTGAAGCACTCCTGAGTGGTGTTGCGAACTAGCGACGGCATGTGATGTTTGCACCTAACTCGCTAATAATACATCCAGGTCATAAATAATGCCTTTCTGATGCTTTAGCCTGCATGGAAACAATAAAACATTAATATCTTACAAAGGCCACAAATGGAAAGTTACTTTGTTGCATGACCGTGGAACAAAGGATTTTGTAAATAACTCGGGAGAAGCTTTTCTTTAAAACCCCTGTGGACTCAAAGACATCATCTTCCCCTTCAAAAGCGAGGAGAGCGCTTGTTAAAGCCTTTAAAGAATGAACATGCTGATGTGGAATCACCAGCAAGGTCCCACCGGTGCCAGAACAGCCGCTCGCCATAAGAACGAAGCGGGACCGATGCGTGTTCTGCCTCTAAGATGCGTGATGAGTTGGCAAACGGGGATTTCAGTGCTATCTCACTTTGCCAGGTAGCCTGACTAATAGGACACTGCAAGCTCCTTGAATGTCAGCGCTCACTTCCAGGAAAGCCGGATGCAAATATAGTCTGCAAAGTCATGTAAAAGGCAAGCCTACAGCCGGCGCTGAAAACAGACGAGGAAAGATCATTTTACACGGCCGCGGTGGAAACGTATACTGTATAACGCATACTTCGTGCGGTTATGAAAAAAAAAAAGTTGGCATACCTCACCAGAGATTAGTTTGATGAGTATGAGCTCTGCATCGTGATTTTACCTTCAGAATTCCATCTATCCATTATCTGATCCGCTTTATCCTCACAAGGGTCGCGGGGCATGCTGGAGCCTATCATCCCAGTTGTCTTCGGGCAGTAGGCGGGGAACACCCTGAACCGGTTGCCAGCCAATAGCAGGGCACACAGAGACGAACAACCATCCGCGTTCACAATCACACCAAGGGACAATTTAGAGTGTTCAGTCAGCTTGCCATGCATGCTTTTGGAATGTGGGAGGAAACCGGAGTGTCCGGACAAAATCCACACAGGCACGGGGAGAAGATGCAAACTCTACACATGAAGGCCGGAACCGGGATCGAACCCACGACCTCTGCACTGTTATGTCGACACGCTAACCACTTGACCACCGGGCCGCCCCCATTTAGCACTCATATTCCAATAAGAGTAGGCCTAACGAGGTGTGCCACATGAAAAAAAATCTGAGAAGAAAAGTCAATGACTGGTAGACTATTGTGCCCCCACCCCCCCAAAAAAAATGTTTTGTCAAATGTTGACAAACAGAGCTTCAGAGGACCCCCGTTCAACCCCCAACACCCCCCTCCCCCGGACCCCCAGCTGCGTTGTCCTTGAGCAAGGCACCGCTAACCATGAACTGCGCCCCGGGTGCCATGTGTTGCGTTCAAAGCCTTTCAATTTTTCCACATTAAGACAGTACACAAAAGACGTTTGCCGATATTTGGAGAGCACAATGTATGAACAGTTTAAAACTACACAAAAATTATGATCCCAAAACTTTCGAACTAATTTTATTACAGTACCCTTGAAACTAAATGGCTTTCAGATGATTCAATCTCAAAAGAAAACATCGGAAGGGTGAAGGTTTAATGCATTCAACGAACAGCAATGACTCATTGTAACTTCCGATGACAACTGAGGTTAAAGTTTCGTCTTTCAGTCAAAGTCTATCACTTCGATGTACTTCTTTGACAGCAATGACTTCGACTGTTTCTTCTACGGCTATTAGCCCGTGCTTTGACGCCATTTTGTAGCGTGACAGCGACAAAGCCACAACAATGAATAATGTCACTCCAGAGATGTGCACAACTGGCTAAATTCCGGGAAATGTATTCTCGAGCCATGCACTTCAGCCAACACGGCACCATGACTACCTTGAAGACAAAAAAAAATGTAAACAATGCTCCACTTTCAGATGTACAATTGTACAGGAATGAGAACCAGTCGAAGAAACGCACTCAATTTGTCAAATATCAGAATAAAGGAAGTTCTTAATCCTGCATCTCTTCATATGCTGAAAGCTCATTGGATGTCGATGTAGCAGACACGTCTGACAGGATTAAATGCTTCAAATCCCCTCTTGCTTTACTCATTCCTATTCATTAGCCCTGTTGTGGTTAAGAGCCTGGCTGAATATCTGCTCTCTTGCTCATCGAAGAGACTGGGATTAAAAGTAAAAAAAAAGCCCAAAGGGGGGAGATTTACCATTTAAAAATCGGCAAAAATCGGATTGAGGGTGAACAAAAGCCATTTGCTGCTTCTCAGAAATACACAAAACGTCTGTCACGGCACCTTCAGCCCATTAGTGTACAGTCCATGTCGACACCAACGGATGCGCTCTATCCCATTTCACACTGCGCCGTCAACATGGTTTTGTCCGCCCTGTATGTGACTCTCCTCTCTGCTGCCGGAAAAGCCCCAATGTGCACGAGCAAGTTTGACCTCACAAAACACTGCCGTGAGAGTTCCCTCCGGATAAGGAATAGAGACACAAGGGCTTGCTTAGATCCTTCATTTGACAACGCAACAAAGAATGAAAACTTCACTGACATTAACTATGGTCAACCGGTTTGACAATTCAGAATTTTCAAATGCAAATCTGTCACCGCTGGACAGCCCCGGGGTGCTTGTGTTTTTTGTTTAGCGGAGATGTCTGCGCTGTTGGACAGTCTGCACTGGTGGGGAGGATGGCGAGGATGAGGATGGAGGAGCGTCGGCGCAGAGCGCAGATGCGTAGTTGGAACTGAGAGTCGGCACTTGGAATTGAAGCGGATCTAAATGGGACAGGAGAAGCGAGCCAATCTCTTTTTTCGTCAATGGACGCTGCAGCTTCTCATTTACTTGTCTTGCAGCAGACGCGTACACATTTTGAGCATGACGTCTCTGTTTTGGAAAGCACTTTGTTACAGCTACAGCTGTTGTGAAAGCACTATATAAGTAAAGATGTATTTTATTGTCAATTAAATTATTCATTCATTTTCCGAACCGCTTGATCCTCACTAGGGTCGCGGGGGATGCTGGAGCCTATCCCAGCTGTCTTCGGGCAGTAGGCGGGGGACACCCTGAACCGGTTGCCAGCCAGTCGCAGGGCACAAAGAAACGAACAACCATACGCGCTCACACTCACACCTAGGGACAATTTGGAGTGTTCAATCAGCCTGCCATGCATGTCTTTGGAATGTGGGAGGAAACCGGAGTACCCAGAGAAAACCCACGCAGGCACGGGGAGAACATGCAAACTCCTCACAGGAAAGCCTGAGCTGGAATTGAACCCGGAACCTCTGCACTGTGAAGTCAACATGCTAACCACTGGACCACCAGGCCGCCTCCAAATTAAATTATTGCCTGTATAATTGTAAAAGTCACCTATGATTATTTTTGGATCATTTGGAACTAGAACAGATAATCTCTACTTTCATCTTCCATGGGAACATTTTTGGAACACCCAACATTATAAGGGCTTTGTTGTTGTTGGTTGGTTTTTTTGGGGGTGGGGGGGGTGATTTTTTTTGCCTGCAACATCTGTCAACACTAAAATGCAATTTATGAGGTAATATCAATTTACTGTGACGAGTATCATTGTCGCCATATCACCACGACATGTACACACCAACAGCTCAGCCAAGTGGATGGACTGCTGATTTCTGCTCTGTTTGTTTTGAAAGCCTTTCAAGCCCTTGGGTCAGTCATTATACTAAAAGTAGAACTCGGTTGAAAAAACAGCAGCACACACACACACACACACACATACACACACACACACACACACACAGACCAATACTGGCAACATCAGGGTTCAAAGCGGCCTTTTACAACAGAAGCTTTAATCCTTTACATTAAAGCGGATACTTGCACTGACACAAAAGCCATCTCGCCTGCTAAGTCCCTGCCCATTAGCCCCTATCACAGGTACACACACACACATTATGGCTATTGTACTTCATAAGTTGATCTGCAACCTCACACAAATCCGTACACCTTTGACCTCTATGACATGCACGGGACAGCGATGAGCAGCTGGAAAGTGGCAGCTGCCACCATCCTGCTATTTGTTCTATATATCTTTTCTTTCAAATGTGCAACCATCAGTGGTGGGAAGGACCAAAGTAACAATACTGACGAATTTTTATGACTTTAGACTTTCACCCCGATTTGAAAACCTCGATTTGTACTTTCTTCCGCTTGCTTTGTCAGAGTAGGTTCATTCCTTTTTTCGACGTCCACTGATGACAACGTGAAGTCAAATAGTCAGATATGGAAAGATGGAAGAAAGAGAGTGTGTGAGTAGGCCTGACATGCTATCTGGCACTTCGAAATATCCGAACATCCATTCAGGGAAGGGAGCGGTGCAGAGATTTATTTGCTTTGATTCTAACAGTCTTCATTTTATCGCCAGTGTCCTTGTATGATATAGTTTGGTATTTTGCAGCCTTGTGAAACTCATTTTCTCAGTCGAGCACCTGAGACTGATTTGCGTGGGACGTGGCGTCCTCCTGTCGCCTGCCCAAATCGGAATCTTTCCAAACTGTTGAAGCTGTTACGTGCAAGCATTGAAGCTGCCGACAGGGTCACGGGTCGAAGGCTCTGACATGGTTGCTGGCCATTGTGCCACCTGAGCCTTTCGGGGAGCGGAGAAAACTAGGACTCTCTGCACCACCTGAAACATTTAATTCTTGGCAAGTAACTGTGGAACCCCTAATGGCTTCTAATGGGCCGGTAAAGGCGCGCTATAGTGGTGTTAGACCGGGCTCCGCTGTACATTATATATACGGTATAGTCAGCGCATGCAGGTGGCTGTGGTTGCAGAGTCAGCATGCTAAACAAAACTCACCTGCATATTAAATTCGAATGGCACTCAGTGGAGCATAAAAGTCCGCCAAGTCTCAAATTCATGTGTTAGGTTCTGAGTAATGTGAAAACTGCAAACATGAGTGTGCTCGCAATTTGGTAGCATCTTCCTTGACACACGAGCCAAGCTTTAATGAATGCTGCGTCAACAAAAATCACATTTGTGAGATCAGCTTTTCATCAGTGATTTGGTTTTTTTTTTACATTTAGATTGTGTTTTATTTTTAATGATATGACATTGAACAAAATTTCGTACAGTTTTGTCAACAGAACAATGTTAGCACTTAAACATGCCGATTGTGTTGAGTAAATTTTAAACCTACACTAAAATAGAGGAGGAGGAGGATTATGATGATGATTATTATTTTATCACAAATATTTTGTCTTGAAGAACTGAACTGTAACAATATTTGACTGAGCCAGTTGTTGCTTCTTTTTTTAGGCTTTCTGCTTAGCTAAAACAGGACTCAAAAACCTGCAAATACATTTGTTTGCACTGTCCACAGAGCTCCTGTTAAAATGGCAATAGATGAAATTAGATATTTGATTTCTTTTTTTTTTTGTCACCCCAGAACAACCAAGATATGCATTTTAAAAATATTCTGATACATGTGGACATGGTAAACTAGTTCCTGGTAAATGGGTGGGCAGTTGCTAGACACTACTTGCTATAAATGCTTCTGTAACTACACCATTTTTTTTTTTTAATGAAATATCATCAGAAACGGGCATCGTTACGTTTGTAAAGGCATCAACATTTTTGATCCAGCCTTTATATTGTACTTGTGCTGGTGAGAGCATTTGTTGTTCTTTCCAAAACTGTGCTCCACCACTGTGAGTTAACACTATTTACCATTGATGTGTCCCGGAACAAATTGTATGTTTTTGTTGTCACCCAGCAAAGCCTTGCCTCTGAGAGTTGGCGAGTACAACCAAAGCCGTTCTTGGCCACTCGATTGTTTTTTTGGGGTTTTTTTTTTTTTTTTGCTTTGATCAAGGTCACCTTGAGCTGGTACAATTAAAAACATTATTTGTCTGCAGTATGCTGGGTGACCTCGCGGCACGATATTTTGTGCATAATTGTGCGTGTAAAAACTGGCTAAACATAAATGGGCAACGCATTCAAACTACAATAAAGCAGAAACATGGGAATTATGCAGAGAACCAATAGAGTAGAAGCTGAAAGAAGGAAAAAACTGGAGTAGAGACCAAGATAAAAGAGGGGAGTGCAGCCCCTGTACTCTGTGCTATGCGCAGATACTTTTGACGAAAACAAAACAAATACTCTGAGGCATCGAGCTTATGAGCCACCTGAGAGTACACACTTTTTGATCCGAAAATGAAAACGAAACCCCACAAATATTATTCATAATGAAAAAAAAAAGCCAGAATTCTGCCTGCTCCTGGCCACAGTCCACCCAACTCTTGCATAAATGCACACGTACGCATGTGCACAACACATCAATGGTGCGAGGAGATAAGCGGTTAGAAAAGCCAAGAGTAAAACAAAAACAATATGCCATGCAGGAGAAGTGACCCAGGAGGCGTTTTCAGGATAACATTCTGAGAAGGAAGAGGTGAGTTCAACTATGTGTCAACGAGTAAAAACAAAAAAATGGATGGGGAGATAAGAGCACAGTGAAGACTGAGAGGGCAACAAGACTAGAGAGAGACCACTGATAGGAATTAATTCATCCATCCATCCGTGGATCCACACGTGTGTATAGAATCAAAAAGCAGAGGAGTCACAGACACACACACACACACACACACACACACACACACACACAGAGTGAGACACACACACACACACAGCAAGAGCAAGCGAGAGAGGGGTAGAGAGTGACAGCTTTGCTCCGAGCCTGACTGGAGTTTCATTATAATCTCATAACTGTCACATCCTGGAGGGGAAAGATAGTGGGAGAATCTCATATGAATACACACTGTGAGTCAGTTCAAGCAAGCCGAATGCTCTGTAGAACAAGTCAGAGGGGGCAGCGTTTTGGCACATTTAAAAGTCTGCAGCGCACACATATTGTCTGATTATTGAGTACCTGTAATGGCGTCTGACATGCATTGACTCCCGTTTAATAACTGAAGCGTCCTCACATGGTGCACGGCACGTGAGACAAGAGATGAGTGCATATCACTCACAAATCAAATGTGAACAATACCCTGACAAGCAATGATACCACTTCAGAAGACGGGCACTCATTGAAATATTTGCTTTGGATGTTTCATCGTAAGGGATGGTCATTCTGTATACATTCATTCATTCATTTTCCGATCAGCTCATCCTCACAAGGGTCGCGGGGGGAGCTGGAGCCTATCCCCGATGTCTTCGGGCAGTAGGCGAGGGACACCCCGAACCGGTTGCCAACCAATCGCAGGGCACACAGAGACGAACAACCATCCACGTTCACACTCACACCAAGGGACAATTTAGAGTGTTTGATCAGCCTGCCATGCATGTTTTTGGAATGTGGGAGGAAATCGGAGCACCCGGAGAAAACCCACGCTGGCCCGGGGAAAAAATGCAACCTCCACACAGGACGGCCGGAACTGGGATCGAACCCACGACCTGTGCACTGTGAGCCGCCTAATGTATACATGTCATTTTAAATTATTGCAGTGTACCGTAACCACTCAAGTTACTAAATATGGTTCATAGCCAATTGCTGTTGAAGAGTCAAGTCAAATTAGTCACATTGACGATGAAAGGTGTGCTGTTAAAACCATTCAAGCACTATGTAACAATGGACTGAACGCCTGACTCACTCGTGATTTCACCTGCCGTCATTCATTTACTCATGACCTCACTTGATTGACAGCTCGATTATTTGCTGTCTCACTCATCGCAAGCTCAAACCACACGTATGCCCTACGCATAAGTGAATGTTGTCACCACTGATTTCCCTCCACCTGACTTCAACTAGACAACACCAACCAACCCTTCGAAGGATCCTTTTTGTTTTTCATTTTGTATGATCTACTTTTAAGGCAAAACGTTGGTGAGCGCGTAACATGAATCCATAGCTAACAATGTAACAGGTATGTTCACATGCCATTCCACCGTTGAAAAGATGAGAGAGGAAAAAGAAAAAAAGCTTTCTCCGCTTTTCACCCGCATGCTAACTAACCTGTGGAGTATTCAATTATCTTCATGGCTTTTGGCAGAGTAGACTCTTACCCCTCCCCACCCGCACTTCCCTCCCATGTCCCCATTTGTGCTCTCTTACCTGTGACAGTGATCAGCATGGGAGCCACCAGCGGCCTGTTATTATCCAGTTTACGGCTCAGCCGGATCTCCCCGCTGGTGTGATTGAGCAACAGCAGGTGAAGCTCGTTCCCCCTGTCAATTGTGTAGTACAACCGGTCCGACACATCAGGATCATTGGCGGGGACTCTGCCGATGATCCCGCTGGGGAAGCTGTTGGAACGGTTTGACACAAAGTTGTTGAAGATAATTTGGAAGTCCAGCAGAGTGGGTTTGTTGTCATTCTGATCCACCAATTTGATCCGTACAGTAGCCCGGCTGACGAGAGGAGCCGAGGTGGCCTGGACTACGATGACATACTCGTTGCGAGCCTCATAGTCGAGATCAATAAGTGATGTCAGCTCCCCTGAGAAGATGTCCATCTGGAATATCTCGGGAATGTTGCCCTCTACAATTTGGTACATAATTTGGGCATTGGCACCCTCGTCCGGGTCGGTGGCAGTGATCTGGGCAACCACAGAGCCCACGGCGCTGTTTTCCCTCACCAGAACCTCAAAGTCATCAGCAGGGAAGACCGGGGCATTATCATTCACGTCGAGAACGGTCACTTGAATGTGGACTGGCGTTCGCTGAGGCGGTACGCCTCGGTCGACGGCATACGCGGTGAGCTCGTAAAATGGCACACTTTCGCGGTCCAACCGGCGGACGGTTCGAACGATGCCAGACGTCGGTTCGATGGTAAAGTCTCCATCTCCATCCTCCCCATTTTGGAAGGTGTACTGGACGCGACCGTTTGCGTGCGCGTCCCGATCGGTGGCCGAGATTTGGAGGACGCTGGTGAAGGGAGGGGCATCTTCACTCACGGTTCCCTGGTATCTGGGGCTGAGGAACTGAGGTGCGTTGTCGTTCACGTCATTGACATTCACCTCCACGTATGTCGTATCCGATT
Source organism: Hippocampus guttulatus (assembly GCF_054856545.1). Lineage (NCBI taxonomy): Eukaryota > Metazoa > Chordata > Actinopteri > Syngnathiformes > Syngnathidae > Hippocampus > Hippocampus guttulatus. Next base: position 9,652,087 of record NC_141261.1, on the reverse strand, counting down.
TCTGCGGGATGCCGTTGTCCTTGGCTGTTATAGCCAAGGTGTAGGTCATCTGGTCCTCATAATCAAGCTCCGCCTGCAGCGTGATCGCCCCCGATGCAGGATCGATGCGGAACTGAGGGATATTATCCTCCAGCAAGTATGCGATGCGGGCATTTTCACCGACGTCGTCATCTGTTGCGCTGATGACAACCACGGTGCTCCCAGCTGGCCGGTCCTCATTCACACTAACAGAGTAGTGCGCGCTCTGGAACACGGGCCGATGCGTGTTGGCGTCAGTGATGTTGATGTGCACCTGACAGGTGTCGTGGAGCGTGCGATCTGAAGCGGTGACGGTTAAAACGTAGCGCCGCTCTTGTTTGTAGTCCAGTGGGAGGGCTAAGGAAAGCAGCCCGGCACCCCCTGCGGTGCTGATGGCAAAGCGGTTCCTGGTGTTCCCACCCGTTATCTGATAAGTCACCGCACTGTTGACATCCCGATCCATAGCCGTGACAGTGACCACACTCGTTCCAACCACGGCATCCTCATTCAGGCGGGCATAATATTCTTTTTGCAAAAACTCTGGGTGGTTATCATTAACGTCCATAACTGTTATTGTCACACTTGCTGTGGCAGAAAGAGGGGGCATGCCGTAATCCCTGGCCTCCACACCAAAGAAATAGTGTTCGACGGATTCTCTGTCAAGAATGGACTTGACGGTGACCCAGCCTGTGGCAGAATTGATAACGAACGGCGTGTCGGAACTGGTGCCGGTTAATCTGTATTCCAGACGCGCGTTGTCGCCAGCATCGGTATCGATGGCTTGGATGTGAAGGATAGAGCTTCCGACGGGCGAGCTTTCAAGCACAGATGCTTGAAATGGCGTGGAGACAAAGATGGGCGGGTTGTCATTGACGTCGGTCACCTGGACGCTCACAATGCCGGTATTGTTGGAAAGCGGCGGTCGGCCGTTGTCTTGCGCGCGGACACGGAGCGTGTACTCCCGCTCGGCCTCGTAATCCAGAGGCGCCACCACCTGGATCTCGCCCGTGACGCTGTCGATCGAAAACTGGCCACGGCTGTTCCCACTGATGATGTTGTAGTGAACCGCAGCGTTACCGTCTTTGTCATGGTCGGTGGCACTGACGCGGAGTATCTCCGAGTGAGGTCTCACGTCCTCCTTGACGGCCACCACATAACGCTTCTCGCTGAACTGTGGCACATTGTCATTTTCATCCAAAACGGCGATGAACACTTGAACTGTGGCCGAGCGTGCACCCGGTTCCTTGCCCTGGTCACTGGCTTCCACCTGGAGCGTGTAGTGCTCGTTCGTCTCTCTGTCCACAACTCCACGGGTTGTGATGAGTCCGGATCGCGGGTCTATCTCAAAAGCGCCTCTCCCGATTGTGGCGGAGTCGCCGACAAAGCGGTAACGAATGTTGGCATTGGACGGGGAATCTAAATCTGTGGCTCTTAACTGAAGGATGGGGTACCCTTCCTCCACATTCTCCCTGATGGTCTCCCGGTACTCTGTCTGCTCAAAAATAGGAGAGTGATCATTGCGATCCGCAACCGTGATGGCGACCATGGTGGTGCCGGATAGACGAGGGGAGCCATGGTCAGTTCCCGTGATCCGGAAATAATGCAGATCCATGTGTTCTCGGTCTAAAATCTGCGTGGAGGTGATGAGGCCAGTATCGGGGTGGATGTGGAAATAGTCTGACGACCGGCTATTCATCAGTGGGGCCATGCTGTAGCTCACCCTGCCTGCATCCCCTGCATCGGGGTCTGAGGCAGACATGACAATTACCGAGGTCCCGGGTGGCTGGTTCTCAGCTACTTGTACTTGGTAGTTATACAGGGAGAAATGAGGATGTCTGTTAGCTGCCCGTCGAGAGCGAGACCACGGCATGAAAACCTTGCCCGCCCTTTCTTCCAGCGAGGTCTCATCATCTGCTTCTATTATCAGCCTTTCCAGGCTCCTCTCTCCCCTTGAACTGCGCCTCTTGTTGGCTTCCCCCTCTGGCTCACCCTCGTGGCTTTCATCAGCCTGGCGCTCTTTCTTCCATCTTTCCATATCTGACTGTGTGACAGTGGCAGTGCTACTGAACCTATCCTGACCCTTCCCTCCCTCTACCGCTCTCTCCTCAGCTTGGCCCGGCTTTGTTGTCCCGCTTTCGCTTTGCCTCTCATCCTCCTCTTCTCCCCACGGTCCTCTCCCTCCCATTAACTTGCCCTCCCCCACCTGTAATTTTCTTCCCCTAGCAGAGCCCTCCAGACCGTCCCCCTCAGCCTCGCCCTCCCTCCCCTCTCCTCCCTCAACCCCCATCTGCCGCCTTTCTGATGGTCTGACATCATCTAACGGCCCTTGCTCACTGGACGTAGTTATTTCTGATTCACCGAAAACGTGTATTGCCTTCCCCGCCTCCTCTTCTTCATTGTTGTTATTACTATTCATGTTAAATCCCCGCCACATAACTCCAACATTCAGGGGAGCTGTCCCAAGTGCTGAATCCCACTTGTTTCTCACAGGGAGAGGCAAAATAGGAAATTCATTCGACCGAGTGGTTAGGTTGATTTGTGAAGGCAAGGGGGGATGTTTTGCGAAAATGAAATCATGTTGCAAAAAAGGACTTAGCTTGGTTGAGTGAACGGGAAACGTCGCTTGCATAGAAAATGCTGACTCAGCTGCCCCTGAAGTTGCTTTAACTTTAACAGACATAAGGGAAAGTTGAGTGGGTTCGATTTCTGCATCATGCCTTATTTGTAAGCTTTGATGAATTTTGTTAAAAAGAGAACAGTGATCGTCCGCCTCTCTGATGCTGTCTAGTCGAAATTGAAGGATGGGATTCCCCCGAGTCCTCCCTACCAGGAGAAAATTAAACTCAGCTAACAATCCACAACATGTTCCTAACCTCCTCAAATTGCAACAACTGCTGGTAGCCTCCCCCTTCTCTCCCCCCACTTCATCGCTCCGTCTCCCGGTTGTAGCTGCAGCTTTCCCCTCATTATCAGCCCGACATTGTCGAGTCAGTCTCACAAAAGCCAAATCATTATCCGCATAATTAGATAAGTTAATGCGTTTGTTGCCTTGGCTCACCCCTCCTCCTCTTCCAGCCCTGCTCTCACCCATTTCTCGGGACCTAAACATTGCCGGTGCACTACATCTGTCCTCTTCCTCCACCTCTAACCAGTCTTTCGTCTGCCCCCTAACGCACTTGGGCCAGAAACCTCCCTCAGCCCCGACTCTGATGTCACTTGCGTCGATAACACTGCGCCTGACCAAATGAGAACCGTTACCAGCCCTGCTCCTAACCCTGCTGCAACCATCACCAATACCATCACAATCATCATCATCATCTTCATATGCCTTTTGGTGTCGATAACTTGAATGCTGGAAAACACTGAATGCAGTGGAATTTAAAATGTCAGTCAATTCCGATGCGTGGATCCAAAGTGAATTGCTGCTAAAACAAGCGTGCGTTTCCACTTGATGATCAGACGCCTCTGTCCACGTTGAATTGTATCCAAAACGAGAAAGGATGCGGCAAGGCACGGTGTCCGACGATGGTTCGCGAAGCGCGGCGGGGGCACCGAGTCTGCTCACCTCACGAGCCCTCTCGCACACCCCTCCGCCACTTCCGGGTGCGTCGCGCAGGCCAAACGCTCGCACAAAGGCTGCGCCGCGTTGAGTTAGGTGTGGCCGTGGCAGCGCGCAAGCACCGGTAGTCCTTTGTAGTGTCCGTTTTTTACCACTCTGAACCGGCGAGGAGCCGAAAGCAGCCGCGGTGCAAGGCGGCGGAACAACGCCCTTCTCCAACAGCCACCCAGAGCGGCTCCGATGTGTCACACCGGGGAGGAGAAAAGGAGGAGGTAGCATGGCTGGCTCGTCTCCGCGCCTCCGAAACGTCCCGACTCCTTCCCGCGCCTCCTGCCGCGGTCCCGGAATCCCCCCAGCTGCCGGTCGTTCTCCTCCTCGCGGTCGTGTCCTGCTGTCCCCCGGCGGCTCCCATTCTCGCTCGCACCCTTTACCGGCATCCCGGTGACGGGGCCCCGAGGTGCTCAGGTCGGAAGCCCCCGCTGCATTCACCGCCCGCGGGCTAAGGGCGAACAAAGAGCCAAGGAAGAGTAGCAGGTGAAGACCCAGAGGCGAGAGCGCGGTGAAGCCCGGTAGCCGTGTAGCCATTTAGTCTCTTCCTTTCTCGGTCTCTCCCCTCCTCCTTTTTCCCTCCTCCACCTAGCTCTCCAAAGAGACCGACCCGTCTTTCCTTTCCCCGGTCACTTCTCTATCCTCCGCTCCACTTCTAGGAGCGCCGGCACCGCCCGAACCCTTCCCCCAGGCTCCCCCGTCTCTTCGTCAGCCCGGAGAGTTGGCATCTACCCGCTGTGGTGCGTGATGCTGCTGGGGCTGCGTGCGTCAGGAGCTGCAGCAGCATCTCTCCACACCTTCGCTCACATCCAACATGGCTCACACACTCACTGGTTGCCTCTCTCACACTCTCTCTCTCGCTCACACACACACACACGCACGCACACTCCTGGCGTCTCCAGCATCCGCACACACACAATCAAACTCTCCTCCTCTTTCCCCCTTTTATCCCTTCCCCCTTCCCGCCAGCGTTACCTCGTAATGGTACAAAACGGAGGCGACGTGTCGCCATCAGCATCATAACTCGTTGCAACAACCGATAAGTTTCCTTGAATTGAAGGAGAAATATGACATACGCGTATTTTAGATTCTTTATTTGTATTTTCTATACTGCACTGGAACAAACTGTGATTTGATTAAACCTTTGAAATGACATTCAAAAGCAATTTATTATTTATGATTATTATTTTGTCATTGTTGTTGCGTGTTTTGGTGGGAGTGTTTTGCACTTTTGTAACTTAAATATCATATCGCTCGATAATCGCTGAATTTGAAAATTCTTGTTTAGTTTTGTTCTTTGTTTTATTTCTTCCACTGCATTGCTTAATGTCATGATATCTGTTTTCAATAATAAACCGCATCACATGTTCTGCTGCCTAATAAGGATAGGTGAATTTTAATCACCAACAAGCTAACAAACTCGCCTGGTGTGTGCGTGCGTGTGCGCGCGTGTGTGTATGCTGTCCACCTGTACATGCGTGTATTTAATACTACTTTCAATATGCTCGTCCACTTTTCACTTGAACGTCATGTGCCTTTTTATGTCGGGAAACCCAGAGTGCAAGTTCCAGTAGGGTGACGTAACCTCCGAGATGTCAGGCAGCCCACGAGTGACGTCATCTTCTGTATTGCCTATCATGAACAGACGGATGGATGGATAGATAGATAGATAGAAGTAATCCATCACTGTTGTCAGTTTAGCGCTTGTGCACAAAGTATCAATTTAAAATCATTTTGTGCATGGCCAAACAGTCAGATTCTGTTCATCACTGTGTTGGAGAAAGGCAATGAAATCAAATTATGCAAATTACACTGACTGCATATTTTCTGCAGGAATTCGTTTACCATCTCACATTCAATACCAATTTACCCTTACGGCAGTTTTTTTTTTTTTTGCCCCCGACCCCAACCCCCTCAATGTGACGTGGGTGGGATTGTGCATGATTTCTTGTGTGGATGATGGCAGAAAAAATAACCCACACGCACACACACACACGACATGCCAGCCGCTAGGAAGATGAGCAACGTGAGCGAGCATGTGTATGTGCGTGTAGTCACAACATTCACACTTGGTCACAACGTTCAGAGCGTCACGTGACACCCTGCAGCCGAATGTCAAATTTGAAAATGAAGTCAAACTTTCAAACAACTATCACCTGGTACCGGAAGGAAAAATATTGATACGCCCTCATTTGTGTTGAAAGAACAACACAGTTGAGTCGTTCCAGACGCCTGGACGCTTACCCACACAAGGGTCGCGGGGCGTCCTGAAGCTTATCCAAGCTGATGGGAAAATATACATCGTGATAAGCGGCAAAAAGGTGGGAAAAACAAACCCTTGTCATGATGCACCGCGACACTACAATTACAGTGGTTTTTAATCTAAATGCCTCTCTGGCAGTGTCAATCAAAACTGAGCAATATCATCTCGAATATATTGAGGCGCTTCCAAATCCTTTCACTTTCTCTTAAGTAAGATCAAATGAAACATTGACCAACGATACAGCTCATCCATTTGGACTCCTGCCCCCTTTTTATCCTCTGCCGGCACTAATAAAAACTTGGAGCTTATCCACAACGATACGGTACTCCCAAAAGGACAGATTCTATTTCTAAAGACGATTTAAATGCACAAAAGATAATGTTCTCCTCTCTCGGCCTCGGAATGCCTGCAGCCTTTCGCTTCGCCAACAGGATTTGTTGTCATTTTTTTTTTCCAATGTGGATGCAAGAGCATCGCACGCCTCGGTCACACAGTGTGATTACAGTGGAATGTAGGTTACTTGGCACTGGCTGGTGCCCTTAATAGGATTTGGAAAGGGTGCGTGTCGGGAGAACACGTCGGAGGATGTCTAGTCAAGTTGTGAGACGAGAGAGCATGTACTGTAAATCACAATTTGACAGTGTGGTTCTCTCAACACAACACAGACACGTGCGCACGCACACACACACACACACACACTAGAGCAGAGATTGATTGATTGATCGATCTTTTTATTTTGAACACATAAATTATTGAAAAATCTGCATCCCAGAACAAAACATGGTGTATTGCCGGTCCGAATAGGAAAGAAGTACCGTATTTTTCCCACTATAAAGTGCTTCGGAGTTTAAGGCACACCTTCAGTGAATGGCCTATTTTAAAACCGTTTTCATATGTAGGGCGCACGGCATTATAAGGTGCATAGAATAGAAGCTACCATAGAGGCTGAGGTTGCGTTATACATCCACTAGATGGAGCTTTGCTAAAGGGAATACAATACAACACAATATAGCTTCAATTATAGAGCGCTTTCACAACCGCTGCAGCTGTAACAAAGCACTTGACAGACCGTTTAGAATACTACGTCCAAGAAATGAGAATATTGATCCATATATAAGGTGCATCGGATTATAAGGCGCACGTTTGCTTGTAAGAAATTTGGATGCTTTTAGATGCACCTTACACTGCGGAAAATACGGTAAATGGAAGAAGCCAAAACTTCAAATACAGGAGAAGGCGTCATTTCTCAATATTGTCAACCTAGGTGGGCAAGGTCAGAGGGCATATTGTCTCTCTTTCTTTCTCTGCCAGCATTCAATGTCACGCATGAGGTCATTTCATAATGACTGGCTGTTGCTATGGTGCACTTCAAGGACCACAATTCTTTGAGGTGAGCAGAAGGCGTTTCTGAGTTCTGAAAATTCCATGAATCAATTTTGTGCCGTGCTTGTCCTTGTTTAGGGACGCTAAGGATCTGCAGCGTATCACTGCTGGCTTTGGGTGATGGACTAGTTACTATAGGGGAGAACCGGAAAAACTCTCGGTGTTAAACATTTTTCAAACATTTTACATAAAACATCCAGCAGGTCCAAAATAAAGGATCATCATATGGTTCTTTAAAAGAAAGTGTCCGCATGTGTCACATGATAAAAATTGCAAACCTCATTTCATGTTTGCCCTTGAAAGTCTTGATCTTTGGTTGATTCTGGTGAATAGTATTCGCTCAGCAGAACATTTCTGCCACGACGTCTTTTTACTGCAACTATGGAATATAAACGTTTAATTAAAAAGAAAGGAAAATCTAATTAACAAAAAAAAGTGGGGAAAGATGAGGTGGACAGACATTCTGCTTTAATAAGCCACTCGAGACAAATAAAAATCATTTGACGCTAATAAAATTGTTTTAACCATGGAAATATTTCACTTGCTGTATCTATCCATCCATCAAAATTCTGATTGGCTTATCCTCACAAAGGTCACGGGGCGAGCTGGAGCCGATTCCAGCTGTCTTCAGGCAGTAGACGGGGGACACCCTGAACCGGTTGGCAACCAATCGCAGGGCACACAGAGACAAACAACAATTCACACTCACAATCGCACCTAGAGACAATTTAGAATGTTCAATCAAGCTGCCATGCATGTTTTTGGAATGTGGGAGGAAACCGGAGTACCCGGAGAAAACCCACGCAGGCACAGGGAGAACATGCAAACTCCACAAAGGGAGGCCGGAGCTGGAATCGAACCCTGCACCTCTGCATTGTGAATCCAACGTGCTTACCAGTCGATCACCGGCCCGCCCTTGCTGTAGGTGACACAATTCTAGACCAGTGTTCTCTCAAAAGAGTTTAGTAGGAAACGACACAAACATTTCAGCACAAGATTAAGTAAAACTTGCACGAGTGCCGTTTCTTTCTATTTAAAGCGCCAGTGGGGTCTCACACATGCCCCCCTACCACGTGTAAGTTTTAACTAGCATGAATAAAATTAATTGACTTTTTGAGGATGAGAAATCCCTCCAAAAAGATTTTGGCCTGAGAACAAGAATGATGAAGAAATGGAGCAATTTCAAGAAGGCTTTCGCTCTGCCATTCGAAGGCCCTAAAAAAAAAATAATAATAAATAAAAATTCATCCAAAATGCTTCGGGAGAACAGACTCATTGTAATTGTGTAACAACACACAAAAGCAGTAAATGTTTCATGTCCATCTTCATATCCGCTGTGAGAACCTGGCCAGGATAACAAGTAGGAGAATCAAATAGGAGGTGATGAGTGACAGCACTGAGACTATGTTGTGCCACTTAGAGCTATTTATAATGGATCAGAGGGTCTTTACGGACTACAAACACTAAACGGAAGTGACTGACTGACAGTTAGGAGAAGACCCTGCGGGGTTTGGACACCAGAGGGGGACGTCAATATTGTAGAAGGGAAAAGGGGGCGGAGACATCCATCCATCAATCCATGCATCCATTTTCTGATGCGCTGATCCCCACAAGGATCACGGGTCGTGCTGGAGCCTATCCCAGATGTCTTCGGGTAGTAGACCGGGGACACCCTGAACTGGTTACCAGCCACTTGCAGGGTACACATAGATGAACAACCATCCGAGCTGACACTCACAGCTAGGGACAATTTAGAGTTCCATTAACCTGCCACACATGCTTTTGAAATGTGAGAGGAAACTGGAGTACCCGGAGAAAACCCACATGGCCACAGAGATAACTCTACACAGGAAAGCCTAGAATCGAATTCTGGACCTCTGCACTGTGAGGCCGACACATTAACCATTCGACTTCCGGGCCGCCCGGGGCAGAGACGAACTCCAGAAAATCGTAAAAAAGTAAACTTATTTTAATTTCAGTGAAAGAATCAGCAGTTTCATTCTAAATGCTTTTCGTAAAATAGGAACATCAAACTGCAATTAATTTTATGATTGAGCGTGGCGGTCATCATCAAGACTCTAAAGAGCAAATCTTCCTGTCAGGTTAGCCGAGGTTATGTGGTGCAGCTGGTTCCTGTCTGCCGCCTGCCACTGATCCGCTCAGCTGCAGTCTGCAGCGCAATCCATTTATCGGGCCACTTTTGAAAAGATTACTCAATAGGAAACTTTTCATCTTTTAATGACTGACGATCTGACAAGTAAGTATAGTGGAAGCAGACAGGCCGGATCTGCACTCGCAGAGGTCGTGACAAAACGTCTCTTTGATGCGGCCCCGGGGCGGATGAGGTTCAACCAGAATATTTCAAGGCTCTGGATGATGCGGTCCGGTCATTGCTAACATGTCCGTCTCTTCTATGTTGCGTGGGAGTCAGGGACAGCAAGCGTAAATGGAGTTTAAGCGGGGCAGCGGGCCGGGAAGGCGCGATGACACAGCAAGAAGTGCTTCGGGCTCGATTACAGCTCGATGCAAATTAACTCTTCAATTGGGGATTTGTTTTGTATCGAGTTCCTTATTTCTGTTCGCGTGGACGTTTTCATCCTGGTCATGGACCACTGGACCTGCCCCATACCATCCATCCATCTATCCATCTTCCGATCTGCTTAATCCCCACAAGGGTCGCGGGGTGGGCGGGGCGGGGGGGGCTGGAGCCGATTCCAGCTGTCTTCAGGCAGTAGACGGGGGACATCCTGAACCGGTTGCCAGCCTATCGCATGGCACGCAGAGACAAACAACCATCCGCGCTCACACTCACACCAAGAGACAATTTAGAGTGTTTGATCAGCCTGCCATGCATGTTTTTGGAATGTGGGAGGAAACCGGAGTACCCGGAGAAAACCCACGCGGGCCCAGGGAGAACATGCAAACTCCACACAGGAAGGCCGAAATTGAACCCGGTACCTCTGCACTGTGAGGTCGACGCACTAACCACTGGACTACCGGGAATTCAAGGTTGTTCAGGTGTTTTCCGAACCCCGTACCTTCTCTGACTCAGAAAAGGCATTCAAACCGGTTGGCTCCTGGTTTTCTGTGGAGGTTGACCCGAGAATATGGGTTCAAGAGTTTCGCGCTTCAGGCCATTTGGTCCCTGTACAATCAGACTGCGAATTTGTTTTACCATCGCCTGCTGCAGGTCAAACTTGTTCTCTGTGGACTTTGGACTGCGCTACGGCTGCCCGTAGTCATTTAAGTCTGTTCATGACTTCACTGGCAGAATTTCTAAGAGCAGCAAAAGCGCAGAAGGTGCGCAACTCAGTTGCGGTCTCGACGGCTTCACTGAGATGCGGCCTTCAGCGTTTGCTGAGAGGAGTTGAGGATTAGAATAAACAAATCAAAGGAATCGTCTCTTAACCTTTAAAGAGACTCATCCGTATGTTTAGTGGCAAAAGGGTGAATTGCCTCTTTGGGTTGGAAGTGTAATACTGCCTCGGGTGGAGGAGTTAATTTCAGGATTCATGCGTGAGCGGAGGACAGATCGGCAGTGTCCCAGAACTTGGGTTGCTTTTGGCGCAATGAGATGTCCCCACTCAAAACCGGTTGTGCCTGTCCAGCTACGTGTCCCTGTGGCGGTTGAGGGAATCGAACCCAAGGACCCTCCAGTCGCAGGCTTTTATTCTCGGTCACCGTGGCCAAAGGGGCTGCTGATTGAAGAAGAAAAGATAGCAAAGGACAGCAGTGGGTGCTTTTTTTGGGGGAGGTAAAGGATGTTTTCTTTCCCGTGTGTGTGTGTGTGTGTGTGTGCGTGTCTACTCATATGGACTTCAACACTAGCAAGATCAATAACTGGCTGACTCCTTATACGGGAAGTCTCCTTGTTGTCTTGAGCCTCGCAGGCATGGGCCTATGTGCGTTCTGTCGGTGTTGGTTTCCTTGGCAACAGAGAGAGAGTGAGTGTATATGTGTGCATGTGTGTGTGTGTGTGTGTGTGTGTGTTTAGGGGGTGCACTGGCTGGCGGATTATGGCCACTGTTGTTTGTGTGAACGTGTGTTAAAGTTAGAAAGATAGAAGATGAGTACGAAGATTGAGAGGGAGCTGATCGAGCAAAACACACACACACACACACACACACACACACACACACACACACACACACACACACACTCTTGTCTTCCGAGCATGCCCTCTGTGCATGCATATAGTAGCCCCCTGTAATTGCCCCTCTGTTGCTCCATCCCAGGGGTGGCGGGTGTTTTTTGGGGGGAGGGCCTGAATGATGTGGTGGAGGGAGGCGGGGGGGGGGGGGAGGGGGCTGCTGCCACAGGCTGTCTGGAACCCTGATACCCCCTCCTGACACCCACTCCGAAAAGCCTGGTGAGATGGTGAGCGGCAGGCCAGCAGGTGGTCACTGGCTTGCTGCTCATCTGTCCGCTTTCCAAGTGATGCATATTCAAACAAAGTGGGTGTGTGTGTGTGTGCGTGCGCGCGCACGTCAGACACCCCTCCTTTTGCATTCAGAGGAGCAGTCAATGACAGAAGAACCACTTGCTAGCAAAGCCCCCCCCCCAGCCAAACCTCGACCCCTCTCTCCATGAAGCCACTCAGTGCGAGGGCGACATATGGCGTCAGCAGCAGGACGGCGCGTGCCGTGATAGTCTAAATTGGAAGCGTGTGAATAAAGAGCCTTTGCTTCACCTCGAAAGAATGACGGAGAGGAAAGAAGTGACGTTAGAAAGTCTAACGGACCGTCGAACCGATTGAAGTGTTCACCTGACCGATGGAGTCGTTTCAGTACGTCGCTCTTTTTCTGGAGCGCCTCTCGGAACGATAATCCTTTTTAGAGGATTTCCTTTTCGGTTATTGCGTCAGTATGATTGAATTGAGACCTTTCATTTTTTTGTTCATGTCATTTCAACCAACCCCGTGGACTCTAAAAAGCTCGAACACAATTCAATGATAAGCTTGAGTGTTATTCTCATCGGGAAATAAGGACTAAAATCGGCAATCGGTTCCAAGGTCGTATTGCAAAACACAATGAAATTGAGCTCTCCTGAGGTACTGAAAATCGTTGTGTATCAGAGCAATATTTGCTTCCTTGCTTAGTTCTGCTACTTTTTTTTTCTCCTGGTGTTCTGTTCTAGAAAAAGCTTCGAAAAATGAATCTCCAGAGAGCGCCGAGCCTGAAATGATGGAACATGAATGTGTGTTGGTATATGTAATACTCTCCCCCCTTTTCCATCCCTCTGAATTGTATCTTTTCATCATCTGTGCTTTTTTTTTTTTAACACAGTCACACTCTCTTTGTTCACCATCTCTCTCTCTCTTCCTCCCTCCCTCTTGCTCATTACTACCGGCGCCCAATTGGCTCACATTGTAACAGCTTCGGACGAAATGATGTCATTAATTATTTGGGAGGTTTGAGATTATGTGATTAAAGTTGCCCTGTAGAACATGTCAAATGTGTTGTTCCGTGCTTTTCCTCGCGGCCACTTGATTAGATTTAGATTGGAGCGCGTGCCTGCGAACAGAATTAAACGGAATCCTGTCTTGCCCAAAAAAAAAAAAAAAATCCTTCTAATGCAAAAGAGAATGTGTTTTGCTTTGTTTCTTGGTTTGTTAACACCTGGATTATCCCTCGTGAAAAATATTTCTACTCCGGATAGTTTTTCTTGTTTGTGTCATCATTCGGTATTCTAATATCGTCCTTAATATTTCACAGAATAAAGCACGAATATTAAAAAGGGGAGATTTCAATGAAAAATAAAATCATAACTTTTGTACATATTTATTCAAATTCACAAATGTGTACGAATTGACAAGAGTACATGATTGAATTCATCTCTGAAGACGTCTTTCTGGCCCCATCTTGTGCCTCTAATTTGATAGAACAGAAACCACTGTGCCCAAGGAAAAACAACCAATCACAGACAGGAGGCGTGACTTATGAGATGTCAATCACCGGCCACCAATTTACAGGGACACCCTTGCCGCCTCATACCGATAAAATTGTGTGTTACAGTAACACTCCCGCCATGGATAAAGTCAGAAGGTAATAATAACAGGTCGGTAAAAGGCCGCGGGGAGTGTGCCCGCAATGAGTGTGCCGGCAAGTGACCGCAGATGATTGACACCTCAAAAGTCACGCCCTCTGGATCAGATCGGTTGCTTTTCCTTGGGCGTGATGGCTGACTTTTTCACAGATCATATTTTTCATGTATTATTGTCAAGTCAGAATGAATGCTTAAGGAAATACCCGCCGTCTAATGACAAATGCAAGATGCTCAACCAATTTTGGAGACGTGGCACTGAGAGATTTCTTACAGGTAGAGCAAACTATTATATAAGATCGGGGCGAACATGACTTATGAATTCAAATGACATTTTTGAAAAATATATATTATATATATTATAAAATGAAGGCAGGGACAACTGTGCAACATACAAACGCCACTCAGAGAGGCCCCAATAGAAATTAAAAAACGGATCTTTTTTTGTTGTTTTTAATGCAAGGCAGATGTAGAAACCATATGCCTCACCAGGCCACCCACACCCTCACCCACTCTGGCTTAATCAAATTTACATATCCGCTGGACGGAATTTGTTGCAAAAGTCCACCAGAGACCTGGAACACATTTGTGTTCGACTTCGTTGTTGTAATTCCATAAAGAATTGGGTTAATATAACTTTCAATTATGAAGATTCATTCCACAAAAAAAAAAAAAGTGGAAAATGCACCAGTCACAGAAACGAAGAGAAGGCAGGAAAATAAAGATGGCAGCACCGAAGGAGATTAGCGGTTGTCAGCGAACGCAGGCACACATCGTTGTCCAGAGTAAGCGCCCAGAATTGACTGCTTTAAATGAGGGGAAGGGGGGGTCGCGAGACGGAGCGCTTTATAGGCCAGATGTGTGTCGTCTTTTACTCCACCGCTGACCTAAATCACCGAATAAAAAGAGCGAGAGGTTGAAAAAGCCCGAGTGTGAAAGGGGGATAATGGGCTGAGCAGATCAACTCCGGGGTAAGAATAAGAGCAATATGGGAGGGAGGGGGCAAGTTTAGAAACAAGACTGAAGAAAGCATCACAAACGCTGGCTGGCTATGCGCGTAAAGAGGATGGAAGATATTTGTGAAGCAAAAATTATGCAGCTATCAAGATATAAATATCCGAGCTTGTTAGCGTCGTTTGCATTTTTACTGAAACTTCAACGACCGAAAGATGATTGTCCTATTTCAAAGTTTACGCGTGGGAATTTCACAGTAGCGATTCAAGTGAGGATTTCGCAATACATGAATTATCCAATCAGTGACAGTGAAGGGATTGAAGCCAAACCATCCATAATGTAACGTATCAAAATAAGACTGGCACTAAAGAAGAGAAAAAATTATGAAAGTCATCTTGAATAATAAATGTATTGTTTTTCCTTTTTTTTGGTTTCAAAGTTTCCAGAATAGCAATCTTCAATTCAAGTATTTTTTTTCCAGCAGCAATAAATCTTAGATTCTCCATCAAGTAAAAATGACTCAATAGCCGCAAATTGATTTGCCTTTTTATTGAATTCAGCATAAATAATTGAATTTACAATCATAAATTTGAGCTGCGTCAATCCGACTTTATGCGGCAAAATTACATTCTCATCAGTTCATAACTATAATTGGGATGAAAATGGTGAAAAAGACAAAGAGAGCCATGTTTTAATTTTCAGCAACAGGACTGTCCACCAAATGTTATTTTCATGGTGTCATTTCGCCACCAACGTTCTGATTCTGATCTTGTGTATCTCCAGCAGGTGGCAGAGGAGGGCCTTCCCTCCATCGTGCACACCTGCTGCCAATGTTCAACAGTTAGCCATGTATTTAAAGATTGCCTAATTGCCGACGCTGCGTCGGATTATTGACCTTGTTCACTGCTCATGCTCAAGTGTTGTTTTCTCGACCTCTCAATCTCGTCATTGTCGATTTTGCTCTCTAATCTCGTTAGTACGCATTGATATTATTTTTCCTTTGATCTTGCTCTTGTTTTGTTTTCGTGTGATTGGACTCTCGTCATTTTGTTCATATTCGGTGCGCTTTTTTCTCGTAAATCAATATTTTTGTTACAGATTTTGTTTGCGTCTACGTTTGTGGGATCCAATCACCATCGACGTTAAATAATAATCTCTTGTCCGTTTGCGTTTGGAAAGGCCGTTTTATCATTGTGGTGGGAAAAAAAAGGTGGTTTCTGCATTCTTAATTCATAATGTTGTTTTCTACAAACTTGTAGTTAGTCTGATTTCGGTAATGCAAAAATACAGATTTTTTTTTTTTTTTGCCCTTTCTCTCTGTGTGTCCGAATTTAATTAAGACTACAAACTAGCTGAGACTAATTCAACAGCACTTCAAGAAGTAGTGCACCAAATGCATTCAGTGGATTAAAAAATAAAAATAAAAATAGCGGTAAAACTGGTAATGGAGCTCTAAATCGACACTGGGATTTGATGACATTCATGACTGGATCCAGTTGAGATGTCTCTTTCGATTTGGACCGCCGTCAAACAGCATTCATGTTCAAAAAGCACATCTTTGTTTGAAGGGAGCCTCGGCTGTCACACAGTCTGTCTGGTTGGCACCGCACAAGTCTGACTTCACACTCCCAGAAATTGGATCAATATTGAGGCCAGCAGGAGGAAAATTGTCTTATTATTCCAGTTTAATATTTCATTTTAAGTGCATCAAATGCATTAACGCCACCCCCGAAAACTAATATGTATGGGTGCTATGTATTTCAGTCATCGTGTGCAAGTACAGAGCAAGCGTCAGCGTGTCTTTTAAGGGTCCGACTGCGTTGGATTAGAACATCATTGTCGCAGTCTGGCCCCGTGACCTTCAACTTCTTTCTTGGGAATGAAGCGCACGTGATTAATTCAAACTTCAGCCTATTAAAGCACTTCAAGCAGTCGGTTAAAGCACTGGTACAATTCCAGGCGAGCGCGAGCTTGACAGTGTAATTGGAGTTAATCCCAGCAGTTCGCTCTGTGGCATACGGGACCTCTGAATGTAATCGCTAAAATAGTGAAACTCCGCCTTGAGACGTGCTTTAAGCTCCCAACTTGTATTCCTCGCGGACGTCTGCAGACAGCAAAGCGCTTTACCGCATTTGCATTTCCGCATTTGCATTCCAGGCCGACGCCACTTATCATAAGTGCAGTCAGATGGATTGATGAGCACCCCCACACCCCAAAAAAATGATCATATTATCGTAAAAAGCCTTTCAAGGAAGGTGATTATATACATTGAATGCAGTGAGGAGAAGAGTAAGCCTCAATTATTCCCAATTTACTACCTTTCCATGACTAAAATTGTGCCATTTACCGTTTCTGAATGTCAGATAGCTTTGTCTGTCATTATTTGATACAAGACGTTTACCATTCCTGTTTTAAACTTTAAATTTCACTTAAGCACGGAGTATTTCCGCCTGTGATATTCGGTGTCCGGCACGGTTGACACGAGACATTCAGACATGCAAAGTTTACATGTTACGCTGGCTGTACGCTAAAAGACCTGGTTGATTTTTTTTTTTGTATCCATGCATTCATTTTATATAAATCTTTTGTCCTCCTCACTGTGAGCTCTATCCAAGCTGCCTTTGAGCAAGCGCCAATATATCACAGGTGACATATGCGCTTCGACAACTGTTAGCATCAAGCTCATAACAATACAAAAAAAAAAAAAAAGAGAGAATCGCAGCATTATGTCTACGTTCATTGATTTGCTTCTCACACTGACTGCTTGTGACACATGCTGACTTCAATTTTTTTTTTCATTAAGTTCCAAATAGCAAGGCTCACATGCACATACAGGACAGAATAAGACATTTGGGGCCTAAAGGGTTCATCAACACATTGGTGGATGGGTCTATGCAGGATGCGCGCCTGATCCTGCACTTGTTTGTGATTTCACAGCACTGATGCAGTCATGAGTGGTCTGTTACATTTGGCTGATGAAACTAGTGTGTGCACAGCAGAACATCTGCTTAGATTAGAAGATTAGGCCGCGGAGGGTTAGTGCAGTACAACTACCAAAAAAAAAAAAAAAAGCGCCATGCCAGACTCCTGCAAGCTGCACTGCAGTCAAATATTAGCCACAACCCACAAACAATTGAAGTGAAGTGAAATCCGCATGATTGTGTTTTCATTGTTCTCATGACGTCTGTAAAACGGAGGGAATAGCATCCGTGTCTCAACCAAGCAGTCTGGTCTCTAACACACCACAGCAGTCAATTGCAATTAGTAATACATGGACTTGTCATTTAAATGCCCTCATTTGATTCAATTCTCAATTTATTCCATTAATGAAGAACGCGGGCTTTTGCTTCAGCTGCCCTAACTCTCCCACCTCATCCGCAGGCCCTCGCCCCCACTCTTTCCCTGAACTGTTTCCCCTTCTTTCTGTGCTGCCATGTCAATCTAATCCGCCACGGACTTTTAGAATCAGTAGTGCAGGCCCATTTAACTCAAACTAAACTAGCAATTGGACTGTTTCTTAGACCACACTTCCATCAGCACTTTTCCAACCTCTGATTGGTTGTTCAGAGCAACCTAACAAAGTATCTCTGTAGTGATCTATATGTACTACTCCATTTAAGTATATTCATCTCTGTTGAGTATGATGCATTTAATTTAGATCGTTTATGTTTGTGTCAGACCCAATGACAGCTCGGCTGTAATGCAATTAAAATGTTAGTTTTATTTTGGCGGGAGGAGGCGAGTCTGTATATTTCACAAAGCTTTTCTCGTGGGAATAAGTAACAAGTCAAAAAAAAAAGATGGATTTTCAAAATTGAACTCCAAGAGTGGGCCAAAATCCATCCATCCATCCATCCATTTTCCAAACCGCTTGATCCTCACTAGGGTCGCGGGGGGTGCTGGAGCCCATCCCAGCCATCTCCGGGCAGTAGGCGGGGGACACCCTGAATCAGTCGCCAGCCAATCGCAGGGCACACAGAGACGAACAACCATCCACGCCCACATTCACACCTAGGGACAATTTAGAGCGTCCAATCAGCCTGACATGCATGTTTTTGGAATGTGGGAGGAAACCGGAGCACCCGGAGAAAACCCACGCAGGCCCGGGGAGAACATGCAAACTCCACAGAGGGAGGCCGGAGCTGGAATCGAACCCGGTACCTCTGCACTGTGAAGCCGACGTGCTAACCACAGGACTACCGGGCCGGTGGGCCAAAATATTGAGATAAATTAGCTCTCAACATGACAGTAGTGAATCAACACATCAAAACTGAAAGATTGTTACACCTCCTTGCACCCCGTCGCTCCTCCTTTCTCCTTCACCCCACCTTAACTGCTTTCCGAATCTTTTTCTCTCTTTTTGTACAATGCTACTACTCCCACCCCTCGACTCCACCTTGCTTCTATTCTCAGGGGCCTCCGTGGCCTCATTCATTCATCACTCGTCACAAAACTAGATCGGCTATTACTCTACATGCTTCTTTTTCTCTCTCTCGCTCTCCAGTCTTTGTTTTTTTCTATTCATTCCTACCACTTTCACCCCCCCCCCTCCCCCCCCCCCCCCCCCCCGAGCAGCACATTGCTCTTCCTCCTCGTTTTGAACTCATTTTCAGTCGCTCCCCTCCCCCTTTGTCTCGCTCCAACCTATCGCCAGACGGGAGTGATTGACGAGCAAAAGGGGACTTATAAAAAGGTACTTTATAAATATATACAGTATATATAAATATATATAGAAAGAGAGAGAGAGAATTTGATAAGGCTTTGCAGGTTTTAAAAGCATAGCATCGTTTCCTTGACCATGACTCGCCACTTGACATTGGAGCAGCGTTGCAAAATTGCCACCTGACAAAATGTTTCCCTGGCCCCAACTGCAGTTAAGTTCAGCACCAGTTCGAGAGGCCTTATGGCCGCCACAACACGCACATCTTAGGCTTCCCATAACATCTTTCTTAAAACAAAGACTGGACATGACAAACCGCAGTCTTTCACAGCTGATTAAAACACCAAACATTTCGAAGCTCGGGAAATGCGCAAGGCTGCAATGGAACTCGGCACCAACAGTTTGATTCTGCTTCGAAGAGTGATAAAGCGTTATCTGGGCCGACTTTAAGTTGTGGAGCACGACAATCTTGTGTTGAAGCCAGTGAACTTTGGAAGGTGGTCATAACGTATCCCTTTTGATGAGTTGAATGACAGTTATTTAAAAAGCTGACATATCAATAGGGACTCCAGATAAGTCCTCCTCTTTGATTGAACGTTCACACAAGATAACTTAGACCAGGAAATTCCATCAATGCTATTGTGGAGCAAAATAGGACAACACATTTCCTCACCAGATATATGACAAAAGTGCTGTTTTAAATATGGACAAAATACATGCTCTCAATATATTTCCTTTTTGATAATACATTTTTCAATGCCCGTATAAAAGATTCACTGTCCTAAACCAACAGCTCAGGGTTTGAAGCAAACAACAAAATAACCACATTTTTTTTCACAATGCAAAGGGTTGTTTTGCATCAAAATTACCATTCAAGGACGGTACAAAATTGCTGAACAAGAATCCAACAGCAAATGCAAGTACTCATTTTGTAGTTTTTTTCCCCACAAAAATCAACTCACTCAAAATTATAATATTAAGAGATTCTATGTTTGTCCTACACACAATTCCAAATTCGCAATAAAAAGGCCTACTCATGTAGTATAGGGCAGTGGAGCGCAATTAAGACATGTCTGCCATCTAGTGGTGACTGGTGATAAAACTTAAAATTAGTTGGCCCCTGTATATTCGCAGCTCGCCATATTCGTGTTTTTTTTTTCTTCAGATTTGTTTTTTTAAAGGGATTTTCTTTCCCGTTTCTGCATTTTTTAATCAAGGGGCCACTCAATGTGGTTGCAGGCCATCCGTTTTTTTTCTGTTGGGCGCTGTAGTGTAATTTCAATAGGAAATATTGTCCGTGTGAGCATTGAGAAGATTGGAAGACTGGAGAGTGTTGAGGAAGGAGTACTTGTACTTAGCTTCTTTTGGATGGTTTTTCGCCGCAGGCAACAGCCACCAAGCTGGTCCAAGGATATTCGAATGAGTTCTTCCCACCTTGTTCCAAACAGCAGTCATCCAGGGTGCTGTCATATCAACAGTGCGTTGAGTACATTTGAATCTGAATGCTTTGTTTTCTCAAGTTTCTTCTAAAGTCAATTGCAGATTCTTACTGACTACTCCCACTTCTGACTGGAGCAGAGTGATGAATAGTGTACTTTAAATCCATCCATTCATTTTCTACTTCATGTATCGTGTTCAGGCTCACTCGAGGGAGCTGGAAACCCATCACAGGCTGCTGGCTTTGGGCAAAAATTACGCCGTTGCAGAGTATATATAGTATAGAGACGGACTGGCAATTCACACAGTCACTGAGAAGAACTACATACCTGTCAACTTTTCGGAGCGCCAACCTGTATAAACTACCAAAAAAATCCTTATAAAGAGCAAAAAATCCTTATAACATACCAAAGCATTTTATATGTCAAACTAACAACAGAAAAAAAGCCCACGAAATTTTCAATATTTATTTTAGATCTCCGTAATACAATGTCTGGTTAATGTCTAATCATCATTCTACTTAGTGGCATTACTGGGTTCAGAGTTGTATTCCTGCGTTACTTTTTTCACCAACTCCAAATGCTGACCCATTGGCTCGAAGTTTCAGCATCAATTCATATTTACTTTGGAAATGAAAGCATTCGAGTAGACTCGCACCATTCTGGGCAAAAGCAAACGGAACTACCTGTTGGGGGGGGGGGGGGTGTCAGAATCCGTATGATTTGTGCGATACGGCCATATAGTAAGATTCACCACAAAATCCGTATGAACTATGGCTAAACCGTATGAGTTGACAGGTATGGAACTAAATCCAAACAGCCTGCCTTCAGGCAGAGTACGACTACACCATAGGTGTCAAACTCAGGTCCTGGAAGGTCGCTGTCTTGCTGTTTTCCAAGTCTCTTTGTTGCAACACACCTGATTCAAATGAACAGGTTCAATGTCAGGCTTCCGCAGAGCTTGCTGATGATCTGATCATTTGAATCAGGTGTGTTGCAACAGGGAGACTTGGAAAACATGCAGGACACCTATGCTACACTGCCAGTGATCCTTCTTAGCGGGACGACGTAACATTTAAGGCTTTCGAAGCCATCTTGTTGAAAACAGGTCGCCCCCTAACGTTGAAGCCGGGACGCTGCAGCTCGCCATTCTGTGAACCAAAAACATTGTGGAGCATTTATAAACATAAGAACAGAAGGAATCTGTTTTGAAACACTGAAAATGAGACAGAACTTCCTTCTTCGCGTCTCCTGTTTTAATCACATGAGCATAGTCAAGGAGTCCAAACGACCGTTGCGATGAATGAAACGGCATATTTTTGGTAATTTCTCTCCCCCACCGTCACGTAAACAGGAAAAAGTCATTTAAAAAGACAGAGTGAATAATTAGGGACAATCAACATTTAATTTCATGCAGTGAGAAGTGACGTTTGGTTGCGGCATAGTTTTGAAAACAAACGATGGCAAATTTGAGCCAGGGTGAAATGGCAACACAATCATTTGGTAACATTGACGCATCAATAATAAATCACGAAGTTCGACTTTCCGACATTTATAAATAATTATTTTTGAAAAAGAAAAATCTTCATATACAATACAGTATGCTCATGCTTATTTCGTGCATGATCCTAACGGTCAGAAGAAATCATGATGATGGTGGCTATGTAAGATATATACTGCATGATGAATGCTGTACATGCCTTTTTAATATTTGTAATAAATATTTAGATGGTATTCATAAATAGTAGGTAGATAAATCACATGGATTTGGGAGAATGGCTCATTGAAATTTTGTTTGTTGGTTATACAATATACTTGGCACGGGAAAGAAGGATTTGAAAAACAATAAACTTTTAGGGCAGGCATTTGGCATCACATGAAGAAGACATTGAAACAGCTGTAAGGACTGTGGAGACACACAACTAAGTGGCGCCAGGCTTCAGGAGCCAGTCAAAACGAACTTTCATTTGATCGTTAAAAAAAAAAAGGACAGGGAAGCAATATTGTCTCCTGGTGGAACACAGAGGCTACAGGTGAGTGGCAGGGTGGTGCGCACGGCGTGGAGGCTATAGTTGCCGAATTGGAGGAAGGTTGAGGGTTTCCAGAGCACTGTGGTAGAGCTCCCGTAAGGCTCTCAACAGATACAGGCGGCAGAACATCTGGTTGAAGAGATGAGGCAACGGCTCCTGCGAGCAAAGACGGCAAAGGGAGTCCAACGTAATATTTGAAGAATACAGATTCACAATGTTCCCGTGCAATATCATTTTAGCTATTTGCTGAGATACGCAATGAAGAACGCAGCGTGGTAAACTCTTCAAGCTGATGCAAAGAAAAGTCAGGATCCCTATTGGCCGTGGTTAGCAGCTTATAAATGTTTTATGATGCCGACAGTTCAACCCTCCAATGGATTCTATTTCCATTTCTGGTGGGGAAATGACATTGTAAATATGAACAAATGAGGGGCGTGCGCGTCTTCAACCTACAAAGTTTCGTCGTGCAAGTTATTTGTAATGGTCTCTGAACTCATTTCCTTGAAAGAACTACAAACATGGCCTCACCCCCAGGACGTGGACTCTGTTGTAGTACGAGCTGAAGTCTTTACTGAGAGACACCAGAAACTTACAAATCTGAGCGGGGAGAAATTAAACGAGCGATGAAGTAAATGACTCGACATTCTATGCAAAATGTCATTACTGGTGTCACCTGACCTGCTCGGTTTTGAGATTGACTCGAGCCCCTCCCCCTTCGCAGTCCAACACTTGTCCCGATTGGTCCAGCAATTCAGAGAAGGGAATGAGGTAATTGAAGAGGAGGAGCCACTCACCCTGCAAATCCAAACACGGATGTAATGCCCCAAAGTCTTTTCATAGCATGAAAGGAACAGTGAAAAAAAAAAAAGTCTTATAACTTCAATACATACGAATTTAATGAAAGGGTACCTCTTCTTTGAGGGCAGAAAAGTCTAGTTCTGAGCCATCAGGGATTTCTGGGTACAAACCTGCAAATAGGAAAGAACATCAAATACTGTACATTTGGAAGACCAAGCTTTTTGCTCTGCTTTCTTTAGAGATTAGGAAATGAGGTATATTCTGGAAAATATTGTTTTTGATGGTTTATTATGCTCTCATGATATTTCCTGTTGCCATCAAACTATATTCTGGTTTTGCATGTGTTTTTATGCATTTAAAATATGCAGCCCAGCTACCTCAACATTGATAATTCCTCAGGCCTCTTATCTAAAGTTGGACAAAATGTTGTTACTTCAAGCATGTATTGCCACATCTATGCCTAGGTTTGACTTTTTCTCTGACCTTTGTGAATCATGTTGATTCAAAGTCTGGACTCTCACCTTTTTCCACTCCGCGGTCGTAGCTATCGAACAGCGTGTGCAGTCTGGCGCAGTTGTACATCACAAACACGCCACCTCTCGGTCCCTTGGTGGACACGCCCCCTTCTCTCTGGACATCCAAAGTGACCTGAACAGACAGACCTGTATTGTCTCATACTAACATTGATGTCTTGGTTTTCAAAGCAAACTTGAACACGTAAATAAATAAATACAATCTTTCAGGAGCTGTATGAAACGCTCTGTCATGTTTTAGACTCACCGGACTGGTGTGGACTGTTGAGAGAAGCTCAAATCTGATTGTGGCCGAGCTCATGACCCTGATGATGTCATCCCATGTCTGACCTACAAAGAGGTGAAGGAAAAATGCCATTAATTTACTGCAGGTACTGATCGATTTTATTCGTCACATGTGCACACACACACACACACACCCACACACACACACACCTTCAACTTGATCTCCATACTTCATCTCTGAAGCCTCTTTCATTTGACCTCTTCTAAGCCTGTTGAAAAGACCAAAGGGGAATTAAACAAAAAACCTTAATGATGAAATGTAGTTGAAACACCAAAATACCAGCAAGCATCCTGTCAAAGGAATTTAACAGCATGTGCATGTTACTGCAAAAAGAAAAAAAATAAGGACAGAATGTGTGGCGAGAAGGCAGGAGGAGAAGGAACACTGTTTGAAGATGAAGGTGTATCTTACTGCAGATACTGTGCAGAAGAGAGTTGAGAAGGAGTCTTGACAGGCCCACACACCAGATGTCTCTGCAAACACCCAAGAAGAGCAGGTAAAAATAGTAACAAACGTCCGTGCGCATGCGCGCACGTGTGCGCGCGCGTGTGTGTGTGATTACCTGAGTGTGCGTCGCCCCGCTGGCTCTCCACAGCATCGCGATCTGCTGCTGGCGGAACTCATCCTGGCAGGAAGTCACGTGCAACGCTGTTGCCACGGCAACCTGCAAAACGTTACCAAATCTGTCGAAATCTTTCATCCATTGCTCTGTTGTGTGCCATTATATTTAATACGTCGCGTGTCTCTGTAATCACGTGTGCGGTGTCTTACGGTGCAGTCAGCTGCGGCGAGGTCCAGTTGTGCCAGATGCGAAACGCTGTCTCTGTGGACTGAACGCACATGCACCAATTATCTGTTAGTAGCAAATATGGACAAAAGGACACACTGCTTAATTAACTCATCAATCTGGGGTTGGATTAGACACGCCATCATGTAAGAAAGAAATGTTTGTTCAAAACACGCGAGTAGTTTTAGATCTACAAACATTTGCGTAACCATGTGTACTTACTCCAACACTACGTTTTAATTCGAACCTTTGGTGTTGAGCACCCAGCAGTGTTTTCTAATAACAAGGCGCCACTAAATGTTTCTTTTGTAAATAATAATACAAAATGATCATTTAATTAGTGTGTAGCATTCCAGAAGATGTGAAGGCAAGCCTGAATGGTTGTTGGTTCATTCGTGCACTGTGATTGGCCGGGGAGTGGCAACCAATCGAAAATCTATACGTGTCAAGTCAAGTCAAGTCAACAGTATTTATAGAGCACTTTCAAACAGCCATCGCTGCATACAAAGTGCTGTACATGGAGCAATTTAACATGCACAATAAACAGTAAGACAAATCGGTAATAAAGGCGGTAGAAAGCACCAAACAGTAAAACCAAGAACAAATCTAAGTCATGCTGAGTCGAATGCCAAAGAATACAAGTGAGTTTTGAGGAGGGTTTTGAAGATGGGCAGCGAGGAGGCTTGCCGAATGTTCAGTGGGAGGTCATTCCAGAGGGAGGGACCAGCAACAGAAAAGGCTCGATCCCCTCTGAGCCTCAGTTTAGTTCTTGGTACTTCTAATAAAGTCTGGTCCACAGTAGGGGCGGATGAGCTCAGAGAGGTAAGGTGGCGCGAGATTATTCAGAGATTTGAAAACAAATAAGAGGATCTTGAAAATAACTCTAAAATGAATGGGGAGCCAGTGAAGGGATGCCAGAGTAGGAGTTATGTGCTCCCTCTTACGAGTACCAGTCAAGAGGCGAGCAGCGGCATTCTGGACCAGCTGAAGGCGCTTAATGGAGGACTGGCTGACTCCAAAGTAAAGGGCATTGCAGTAATCGAGCCGGGATGTGACAAAGGCATGAATTACTGTCTCAAAGTGTTCATGTGAGAGGAGAGGTTTTATTTTGGCCAGCTGTCTAAGGTGAAAGAAGCTGGATTTAACAACGGCACCAATTTGCCGATCGAGTTTGAAATCACTGTCCAGTTTAAGGCCAAAGTTTGAGACTGTTGACTTAAGATAAGGAGACAGGGGGCCCAAGTCTACAGGATGGAATGTACAAGGGCCACTGGGACCAAACAATATCACCTCTGTCTTCTTTTCATTGAATCTCAAGAAATTTTGTGCCATCCAGGTTTTGATTTCTTCCAGACAGGATAGGAGTGGCCTTAATGAGAAGGCGTCTTTCTTGCTCAGTGGGACATAGATCTGGCAGTCATCTGCATAGCAGTGGAAGGGAATACCATGTTTCCTTAAGATGGAACCCAATGGGAGCAGATACAGCCAGAACAGCAGAGGCCCCAGAATTGAGCCCTGTGGAACACCACATGACAGGGGAGCAGTGCGTGACTCAGAGCAGCCAAGGCTGACACAGAAGGTTCTGTCAGCTAAATAGGACCTAAACCACTCAAGAGCACTGCCGCCAATGCCCACCAAGTGCTGCAAACGAGTCAGCAGAATACTGTGATCCACGGTATCAAATGCTGCAGTTAAGTCCAATAAAACTAGACACACGTGGTCTCCAGAGTCATTTGCCAGGAGGATGTCATTAGAAACGCGTAACAGGGCTGACTCCGTGACACGTGTGTGTGTGGGGTCCATTTAGAACAGGGTTGTCCAAACTCGGTCCGATGTCCCTGCCTGTTTTCCATCTCTCCCTGCCCTTGAGGACCGAGTTTGGACACCCCTGATTTAGAACATGGTTACTTGGCCGTACCTTACCTGTGCAGGTTCCCAGACTAGGATCATACCCTTGTAGCCCCTCATCCTGGAACACTCGTTTTAAGTTTATCCTGACTGCTCCTTCATTCTCGCCCTTGTCTACCTTCTTCCTGCCCGGCCCTCCGCTCATCCTTCTGTCTCTCTCAATTTCCCTCTCTCTGTAAGGCGACTTCTCTAGCGCTTCCTGGATCTTCTCCTCCCGCCCCTCATTGGTCCAACAGGCTGGGGATGTTGGCCAGTCGATGCCCAGAGTGCAGAGGAAGTTGACAATGCTGCTGTCTTCGGGCAGCAGGGGGCACAGGGACACTGTAAAGCTGAGACAGGAGGCAAGATGGACAGCTTGTTTCAAATGTCATAGCTACCATACCTAAAAGAAGAGTGATTATTACAATATCAGGTAAATGCCACACAGGCAATATCATTTTGATCATTTATAGCTTTAGTTATTTTTAAATCATCATCAGTATGATTATGTTTGGCAGTGTTGTTGTTGGTACTGTAGTAGTAGTGGGAGTAATATAGGATACAGTATATTGTTGCTGTCTTATGTAACACATCTGTCTATGTTTTTCTATTTAATTCTGTGTTAAATAATGTTTAGGAAGTAAATTTAAAAAAAAGAGATGAGAATTATTTTTCAACAAGTGGTCTAGTGAAAAAAAAATTAATCAATCGGACTGATGTGAGAAATCATAACAAGGAACTTACCCTTGCCCTCTCAACAGCGACCCCATGTGGTCGGCCAGCAGAATGGTCCTGAGTTGTCCCAGACTGAGGCTATCAGGAGTCGGGGGTTCAGGTTTTGGGTGCAGGGCCGGACAGTTGAGCAGCACGCAGCCTTGCCTCTGAGCAGCGGGCACCAGGTACTCGGTAGCTCCGCCGTCCAGGACAGCCTTGAAGGCGGCGGCACGGTCCACCCTCACCCTCAGACCTTCATCCACCACCTCCCCGCCTGCCACAGGGAGAACCCCACAGCCTTGTACCGACAGAATCCTGGACATCACTGCCGGAGGCACCTGAGAATAAACAAAAAATAATAAACTGTTTTCTTGTAGTTGATGTTTGAACAAGCATTCATGTTGTAAAAGTGATTTCGTGATTTAACGTCATATTGGAAACCAGAGGTATGTGTCGCATATATGGAAAAAAAATCAGAATTGAGCTGCAGTGTGAACGTATCTTATATAATTAAGTGTGAATGATTGTTTGTCTATATATAATCGCAGGTAATGTTACAGAGTCTTACAATAAAAATAATAAATAATTGTTAGAAAAAAACAAATGTCTTGTTTTTCTTGAGCACTTTGTCTTACTACATAACTGTATTTAATGAGAAAATGCAATGGATAGTTTGATTTTTGTACACACGAATGCACACAAACACAGTTGCAGCAATGCGTGAGAGTCTGACCCATAATGTGATCTACCGCTCACGGGTCCATGATTACTGCCTCTAGCAAAATGTCTGGTCGATCCTGATGGCCCTTCCTTTAAATACGACTTTGTGTGTGTGCGTGTGTGTGTGTGTTTATTTTCTGCAAATAGATCCTATAAATTAGTGTTTTGGAATTTGGGTATGTTGGTGTCAGTACTTTATAGAACACATTTTTAACCTACAAAGTATTCCTATAAATACCAGAAAAAATAAAGTAATGCTTTTCCAGTTCTGTATCCTTTTTTATTTTATTTTAAGCACTGAGTTTTAATATAGCTGATCCTTTCTGTAGTCCACAAAATCCTACTGTTTGGGGGGTTAAATGAACAATGTTGTGCCCTAGTCAACACGAATGGTATGCACAGTGTGTTCGTATGAGTTCTTATCAACGTTGAGTGCATTTGTTAAGGATGTGGCCGTTTAGTTGATTTGATTTGATGTGCTAAATAAGAATGTGGTGTAATGAGCCAGCAGCCAACCTGTCCGTCCGCATAGAGCGTGTTGAGCATGCTACTCGGTGACAAGAAGTCTCGTGTTCGGAGGTTCTTGGCGCTGCTCTCCTTGAACCACAGTTTCTCCTTCTCCGGCTCTGGGAACATCCTCTCGCTGTCCCTCCGGCCAGAGTCATGGGCATTTCCACGCGTGGTCCGCAGTGCGGAGCTCAGCGCTCGGACCGTGGGAGTGATACGGAGGGGCGAAGACGACTCTTCGATGTTCTCCATCGTTATCATAATAACACAAACGTAGCTAGAAGCACATCCGCGCCATGCTAATACAACACTCCCGTGCTGAGTGGCAATCCGGGTTTGGCAACTGGACGCGGTCGACAGAAAACAGGAAGAGTCGAATGCTGGTCGATGTCAGATGTGTTGGGTAAAGTGGAAAGGGCGCATTGGCTATTTTTTCCCCCCAATCGGAAAGATTTGCTTCAACTTGTGTTCCCCATCGGTTATGTTTCCGAGATGGACAGAGGCGTTGTTTGGCGGTTTGTTTTGCGTTTTGTTTTTCTCTGGAACATAAATTGTCTACTTTTTGTTTCACCCTGACAGTATTATATTAATAATAATAATAATAATCATCATCATCATCATCATCCAATTGCTAATCCGTCTATTACCACAAGTATCGAGGGCGTGCCGTGCTGGAGACAATATTAATAATGATAATAATAATAATACATTATTCTCTGCATAAATAATCGCATAAAATTTGCATAGGGATTATAATAATTTGGGGGTTGTTTTTTTAAGTGTGTTTTTATTTCGTTTTGACTTTTTAAAAATTCCGTTGCTGTTAATTAGTTTTTAGAGCGGGTTTGTTAACTTTTGTTTTTAATGTTTTTTTTAGTTGTGATTATCCATCCATCCATTTTCTGATGCACTTTTCCTCACAAGGGTCGCGGGCATGCTGAAGCCTATCCCAGCAGTCTTCGGACAGTAGGCGGGGTACACTGTGTGCAGAAAAGGCTCACCCTCCTCCTTAATTTAGTTGCCCTGGGACGTTCACAGAACTTAACACGTTTAGGTATCGCGTTATTACAGACATTGTCTGTTTCTGCCTTTGAGTCATTTACAACATTATCAGTTTAGGTCGATATCAGCCTTACGTTCCGTGAAACCTTTTTAGTTTTTACCTCATTGTTGCTCCCTTAAGCCTTCAGTTAATTACAAAAACGTCAGTACATCTAGGTGTGCTTGTTTTCTTCAGTTAATTGCGGCTCGTTTGTTCGTGAGCTAATTAGCCACATTAGCTCGCTAGCATCGGGACACCGCGGTTCGCAGTCAATAATATATAAGGAATATACTTTTCAATTGGATGTTACGATGTCTCTTAAAGGTGTGACGACCGAAGCTCCTTGCCCCGCTGACGACGAAGGGGGATAATTTGTATTGAATGTGTATCGGCTCACATGTCATTAAGTGTAGTTAATTTGTGTGACCCCTAGATGGTGCCATTACACTGACATTTCTCTGATTCTTTGGTTAAATTCAGATACTGTATACTGTATTCTGAGCGGTAGTTTTTGTAATATCGGAAGTTGGAGCTAATTATTTTCACTTGTTTATTTGTAGACTGCCAAAAATACCGTTTAATTACAGTTAAAGCTGGGACTACATAGTCAGTAAAAGTATTCACTATTATGCTGAGCAAAATAGCTGCTAATGTTTATTTGGCAACATAAGAAGCAACACAAAGACAAGAAATTGCAACATGGTCTGATGAGAGTTCACAGTGGCGTTATTTTTAACCTGTTCGCTTATTATAAACAATGCTTTGAGTAGGGATGTAGATAGCAGTATGGTCGCCTCAATATCCGGCATGATCAAGAGGATTTATATTTGGTGTCATTCTTGGCTGACACGGAATTCCCGGCTGTCTTCTGTTGGCTAAGCAAGCCGGGAGAAAACGTGTCATTGAGGAAAATCACCAACTAGTCTTCTTTTCAAAATATTGTTACAAGACAACAATCCTAAAAAATAAATAAAATCAGGTTGGTATTTGTACTATTATAAAGCATTCAAGTCCATTACAATTTTCAAATTAAGCGCTGTGGGCATCTCGGGTGTTGAGATGTTTTATGCAGGGTGAGATGGAAACGGAGCCCCTAACCAGCTGGAAGTCACCATTACAGCTGCATTATGGGTTCCGTTACAATCCCACTCGCCAAAATAAAAGTCCCAGTCCAGGTTGGCATCTTGTCCTGACAGCACTCCTGAAAAGGAGAAGAGATCCAGATCTTCTACATATAAAAGCACACAATCCATACAGTAATGTATGCAGTTGTAATGTATACAGTGTCGAGTATAATTTGGACCTAAACGGCCAGTGGGCTTTCGTGACCATGACGATGACAAGCTAAACACTTTCGTTCCTTCAAAGAGTCTAGTGTGAAGAGAAAAGTGAGTCTCCAGAACGAGAGTACATCTCCATTCAGGGGAGGCAGCACTTCATCTCCATGTCGCTGAATTACACTTAGTCAATTAGCGCGTGCACCCATGCACGTGGCACATATTGCGGACACATCGTCAAACTCAAACATCCACACCATGTGAACAACTTGCTCGTAATCAAAAGGTTACACCACTAACACTGCTAGCTAAAACTACACACATGTATGACTATAATCTGCGACAATGCTATAGTTAATTCCGAAATGATCGGAATTAAATGTAGTCTGGTTAGTGGACTCCATCTGAACCTTCATCCAGCCGAGCTCCCGAGTCATGTGTAAAGAGGCAAAGTAACGCAGTGCGAAGGCAATACTGTCTAAATTGATTCAGAAAGGTTTGCTTATAAGCGCGTGTTCTAAAAATAGGCAACTCACAAAATATTTACCTGGTTGTGAAATTTTTACACATGACAGCGGAGCGGGCACTTCAGAGACCCAAATACGGAGACCAAAAGACCTAAATATGCTGTCTCGACATTTGTGAAATACAATATAATTTACTGTTAAAAATGGACGGCGGCAGAGTTAGTGGTGACACTAATGCTAACACAACATGAGAGGTGTCCTGCTGGTCCACCAACGAGTCTAGAACACAGCAGTTGGTGATCGTCGATCGCCAACGCAACACCGACACAATTCCGTTTTTACGACATCGCAAGTGCATTCTCCAGCCAACCATTTCCTCTACTGTGCAGCAGGGCTCACCAATCTTTTTCAAACGAAGTGCTAATTCTTGACGACGGTTACTGCAAAGTGCTACCAGTAGAGGTGCATGATTGATTGATTGATCGACAATCGATCGCCAAATTAATTCACGACTATTTCGCTCATTGATCAATCATTTCGAAAAAATGTTTTCCTTAAAATTGTTGAAATTCTCTCAATGCAGCCAGTCAAAGTGAATGTTCTCTGATTTCAGTAATCCTCCATGAAATCAGACTTTTGTTTTTGATCCAAATGAGACATTTGCAAACATCTGCTATTAATTTGGAAAACAATGATCATCATTTTCCCGACACGTTACTGACCAAACCAGTATAACTGATGTATCCATCCATCCATTTTCTGATTCGCTTATCCTCACAAGGGTCGCTCGCGGGGCGTTCTGGAACCTATCCCAGCTGTCTTCGGGCAGTAGGCTGAGGACACCCTGAACTGGTTGCCAGCAAATTGCACGGCACACATTGACAAACAGCCAACCGGACTTACACCTCGGGACAATTTAGAGCGTTCCATTAACCCGCCACATATGTTTTAGGTATGTTGGAGGAAACCAGAGTACCCAAGGAAAACCCACACAGGCACGGAGGGAACCTGCAAACTTCACACAGGAAGGCCGGAGCCGGAATCGAACCCTGCACCTCTGCACTGTGAGGCCGACGTGGTAACCAGTTAACCACCGACAGAATGTTGGTGACTCAGGTTCACCGGGAAGCAGGAGTTTATCCAAGCGAACTTTCGGCAAAAAGGCAGACAACTGTACACCCTGGATTGGACAACAGACAATATTCACACTTATGATGACGCCGTCACTGAATGGGAATTCAACCCACATACTGCAGAAGAGTAAATAACTATACTGTTAGGGACGTCAAGAACATTATAGTCATAGTAAATAGTGTTGAGTATACAGAACTGTGTTAGATTCACAAAAAAACTGTTTAGAACAACAACAGCAACACAATTACCGGTAATATTCATGTCGTGAAGACGATGTGGTCACGGCAGAAAATAGCAGGAATTGCGATTGTTTGTTCCACTTTCAGCTGTTTGTTCAAGGCCATCGGAGAACAGATTGCTCCTGTTTTGGTTCTCAATGTCGAGATGTGACTCCTGTTGCTCAGTGCAAGGGGCCGACCTATATTGTCGTCGGGTTCAGGGCGAGAGGCTAAATCCAGAATTTTTTTTTGGTTGAATCACCTCACTAGTCTTTTAGAAATGGAGATCGCTCGGCATATCGTTGATTATACTGATGAACTGGTTTTAAGTTTACAAAATAAATGAGCGGTGAAGCACGTGGCCCTTGCAACATTCAATTTTTCTACATGGAAGAAAACGTTTTTGGCCCTTCTGTTCTACAATCCTCAAAACATTCCTTTTTGACCCGGTGACCTCCTCTCGCCGCACAACCATCCAAAATGCACCCGCACTATCCACTCAATACCCAACACCCACACATCCGCACACCCGAGAATGATGTGCCCGTAGACAATGCTGTCCACTCACCTTTCGGGGACATAGAAGGAGTGGCCTGGTCTTGAAAAACCTGTTGGCTCCGAAGAGAAAGTAAAACTCAGCGTGTCACAGGAGATCAGCTGGATGAGAAAGGCTGGAATGGAGACAAGCACCAACAGGAGCTTCTGCTGACTTTTGAGCTGAAAGCAGGAAGTCCTGAACACATTGAGGAAGACGCACACATTCGGTTTTCTGAGTCAGGTGCTCATGAGGAACAAAATGATGATCCAGTCAGTGTGAAAGTTTTAAGGCTCAGACGTCGGATGAGTCATACACAAAGAAATAAATGACAAAACAGAGCTCACACACTATTTTGGCTGTGTGAACGTTGGTGTTGTCTATCTCATCAGCACTGCAGTGTCCCTCCGCTCTTCCTCGTCCTCGTCAACCTCCTCTTCCTCCTCCTGCAGTGGCGTCTCGTCGCACAACTTCCTTTTTATAAGGCCTCCACATTCATTTCACTTTCACTTCTAACCACAAGACAAAAACTCCTCCTTCCTGATTCAAGCCACAACCGGAGAGGGATAGCGTTCTTTTTTTCATTTTTTATTTGAAATAGCATATAGAGCATTTTCAGGACACGCAGAAGGGAAATGAGGGGGAAAAAAACACTTTGTCCATACATTAAAAAAATTATTTAAATTTCAATTATAGATGAATAGAGTTTTTAATTTTGTTTTGCAAATTCCTTAAATGTTGCATCCGGTTAATGTATTAAGGTTTATACTGACTGTTGATATTTTTACAGATGTATTTTGATGACATTTGTACAATGTCTTTGTTTAATTTTGTACTGACTTTTTTTATTCAAGGACACATACTCTTATTTTGTACAGTTACTTAAATTACTTTTGTGAGCTAATTCAAAAAAAGTTTTCCTTTTTTTTTTGCATTTACATTTTGTACAGAAGACACCATGATTTTCCTTACATCTCATTTGGAACAGATTGTTTTTGACTACAAAACAAATGTGTGTTAAATAATAATGAAAGCTGCACAGGTTAATAATGACATCCATTTAATATGATCGCTAATTTTAGGTTGCGATTGTTACAATAGTTGGCGGCAACATCAGCACAATCGAATGAGCTCCAACGAGAGCAATTGCAATTACAAATATCAATATTTTAATAGGCAACACAAATGCATGAATTATTTACTAAATAGCCGTTAGTGTGATTTTTCGCAGTCAAGGCCAAAATCTATTTACTGTTATACATTCTTTATCCCTTTCCAGGACAGCGGTTATTAGAGTGGACGGCTATTCACGTTGTTTTCTCTTTTAATAATTAATTTTCATGTCACAGTTGTGCATCAACCACTACAATGAACCCTTATGTATGTTGCCATCCATTGCCATTATTTTATTTCCATGCCTGAAGACGAATAAAAACACTTGAGAAAAAAAAAATCCTGATGTAGGTTGTCATTATTTGTGCATGAAAGGGTTAAGCAGCGACTTTTATCGGAAAAATAAATCAAACGAGTTCCAGTCGTCAAGACCTACAGCCACTGAGTGTCAAATGCGGATGAACGGATGTGAAGTGCAAATGTTTGAAATATATTTTGGTACAGTTGATTGTGCGGTTGGGTTGTAGAATATCAAATGGAGGTTGGAACTTCCAGCAAGATACAGATACGGTTTAAGCACTGAAGGCTGTAGTACCACATAGATGTAATACAATCCACCCGCCTTCATGCCGTTTAATTGCGAATGTGTATCACTGATGAGCGGACATAACGGATGAGGATGTGAGGCAGGTGAGACCAACAGAGTGTGACCACTCCATTTCCCACAGGTATGTCTCATGTCAGGCCTGGAAAGTCCGGTGGATGTGACAGAGTTACTTGATCCTCCCTGGAGATGAGGTGAAGGTGAGCGAGCTTTGCACGCCCAACCGTGAATAAAACACAGCGATGACCAATTGAAAGTTATTTTTTGTATTGTTTTTAGAATTCAAAGCACGCACAGGGATCCGGTATTCTGCCCCCCCCCCCCTCCAATAGTCTGAAGAACTGAACGGCACATTTGAACAAGGTTCTGATTTTCTGATGGAAGCAGCGCTATCAGTGCGAATTTCGAAACTCACCTATGATGAGGAGATTTTGTGGGTAACAAGTGCTCATGTTCATGGTCGCGGTTTTTGCAAAACAAATTTCTTCTCTCAAAAGAAAAAGAAAAACTAACTGGTCGGACTTAGAATAAGAAATAGAGAAATTCCAGAAAACAGTGAGGGAATTTTTTTTTTTTTTTTTGCTATGCTGAAAGTGCCACGATGATCAGCTGGAATGCGTCTTCATCTGAATATTTTGTATACTGTACAAAAATATATAATATTTTTTGAATTAAAAGGTACAATGTTACTCTTTTATTTGATCGATTATGTCACTTTCATTTTAAGATTGCACAACAAACTGCCTGGAGATAATATTTTGACCTCAAGACAAATAGTACCACCCAATCTGTTCGTTGATTGTTAATTTCTCAAACGTCATAACCCAGCAACAAGCATCATCCAAATTCATTTTGCATATTCTCACCGGTATGTCAAACTAAGACCAAAAGTATTCACACCAGCCCGGCCTTTTTTTTTGTGTGAATTATTTTTGCTGCAAACGCCACACATGTGTAAAATTAATTTTAAAATGTTGAGAAAATATTACCTCAGGGAAAAAGTTCAAATTTATTTGATTTTTTTATGGGGGGGGGGGGGTGGAGTGGTATTTGATTTTTTTTTTTAGCACACACAAAAATAAAATTAGCATGCATGTAATCAATTAATTTATTATTTATATTTGTCAAAATACGACCAAAAAAATTAAAGCACAAACACATTTAAAATTCATACCACATCTTTCAGCCTTTTGCCCCCTTTGAATCAAAAAGAGACTCAATCAACAAACTGAAAGACTTGTTTCTGTGGCCATTCCAGGCTTTTAATTGCAATTTCATTTGAGCTTTATTCATTTTTTTTTTCCGTGACTGAACAAAAGTAAGTAAGAATCATGTAAAAAATAGAAGAACTTTTATTCTTTGAAAATGAACACAGTTGTATAGTGGGCACTTAACAACGACATGGAAGGCTTTGGAGAACAGTCACATGTGCATTGACTGATAAGGCTTAGCTGTCCTTCGCGCATTATTCGAGGATGCATAGAAAATGCTAAATGTCTGGAAGACTTGATGAATAGAAATGCGCTAAGGTTAGTCGTTCGTGTGTGTGTGTGAACGTTAATAGGATCATAGGACAAGAAAACCTGGAGTTTTGGCATCATCGTCTCCAGCTGAAAGGATCGTCTTCAAAACAGACGCTTCTCATAACTGTGACGAAAAGAAAAGATAAAAATCACAGGACTGACCACACGGCATTTCCTGTCAAGAAAAATGGCTCCCGTGTTTATTTAAAGAGAAAGCCTGAGCAACCGTTGAAACAAAGAACCTGTACGGTGCCTAAATGGCGGGACCTGCTTGCGCAATTGCTTGAGGTGTGGTCTGGTGCAAGTGCGTACCTGTGCAGACTGTGGACACCACCCTCCATTTGAGCCGATGCCGTTCTCTTTTCAAATCTCAGGTTTCCGCTGTACATCATGGCTCTGACACAAGACAAAAAGACATTTTGTCAGTGCTCAGCTGCACCTCAAAGACACAAGGTGATGCTTTGCACGGGGTTCATTTGATGTCCCCACTCCAGTGGTCATGGAAAAAAATTATAATAATAAATCTCGGTTGATTTAGAAGCGCATTCGCAGGTTGGCAGATCTGGTCCAGATAACTGGACTGGTCTGTATGCTTTACATCCTAACATCCATCCATCCATTTCCCGATCCGCTTTATCCTCACAAGGGTCGCGGGGGGTGCTGGAGCCTATCTCAGCCATCTTCGGGCAGGGGCCCTGAACCGGTTGCCAGCTAAACGCAGGGCACACAGAGACGAACAACCACCCGCGCTCACACTCACACCTAGGGGCGATTTTGAGTGTTCAATCAGCCTGCCATGCATGTTTTTGGAATGTGGGAGGAAACCGGATTATCCGGAGAAAACCCACGCAGGGAGGCCGCAGCTGGAATCGAACCCAGTACCTCTGCACTGTGAGGTCAACGCGCTAACCGTGGACCACCGGGCCACCCTGCATCGTAACAGTAGACCAGAAATGTTTTGGGCCATAATACGTTAAATGCTTTACGCATCAACAGCAGTCTAAAAAATATATATATATTATCAATTCTGTGACAGAGCATCATATGTTGGAAACAGCGCAAGCCTTCTGTACAAGGGAAAAATAGCTGTGTAGAAAAGGAGTGCAGTAATAAGCGGAAGTATGTGTTCGTAACACCACAAAGTTGAGCTTGTGACGATTATCCATGTGCACAATGATGTCACAGCACGTGCAAAATGCAGCCCCTGCCAGTGGTGCCGTCGGTGTGTACCTGAGCTGAGTGAGACTCTTGGTGCCGATATCCTGGCAGGAATGTTGAACGCCAGCCAGCAGGTAGGGAACAAACTTGTGGATGGAGCCTTTGTCCTGCACAGCTCCTGAAACACCCTGAGCAACTTTGATCTTGTCACTTTCACTGTGGACACAAACACAAACATGTACAAGAGTTAGTTGCCCTAACAATCTAAATGAAGAGTCCCAGAATAAGGACAGGCAGCCATCTATATTTGCTCGATGCTTTTTTTGAAGACAATTCAGAAAATCGGTTACATCCTCCTCAAAAGTAGTGCTAATGGAGCTGGAAGGATTTCAACCAACAGCGAAAATATCAAATGAATCTCCACCAGGTCACGTTTCGCTCTTTACAAATTCACCATTTGTGTTTTTTCTGTGCAACCTATATTTAGCTGTACGCTGAAAAAGGTTCACACTGAAAGGCCTGAGATCTATGAAAATGTATTTGTTCAAATAAAGTTTATTTATGATCTTGAGCAGTTCGATTAGTATGATAATTTCAGCCAAAATATCTTCAGTTTCTGGTATGACACCTCCGTATTTCTGATCTCACTCATGGGTTGCAGTGAGTGCACAGGCTCATTACTGCCACCCAGTGGTCAACTTGATGTGCTCTTTTTTTTTCTCCGCTCAAGACTCCCAACAAGGTTGATGAGTACATTTTGTCACCTGAAGTATCTCGTCTGAGAGCCCAGGTTTTTGTCCATGGCATCCAGGGAGCCCATGCCACGGTACTTCTTTAGCCTGATGCCATCAGAGAAGAAATATTCACCAGGAGTTTCGTTGGTGGCGGCAAGCAGAGAGCCCATCATCACTGCACAAAGAAGCAAGGGCAGTTAGATGACTGAATTGCGAGAAAAGTGGTTTGTGAACTCATGTGCATCCATTGTCCTATCATTTTCATTTAGTTTAGGTTGAGCTACACAAACATGAAATTGTTTATAAAAAAAATAAAATAAAAAAATAGGCTTCTGGAAAAAAAAAGTGAAGAGATGTTCGGCAAATGAATCTGTTAATTTTGCCATTTAGCTCCTTATTAGAGAACAAGGAGTTGTGCAAAAAGTATTGAAACATTGAATAGTTGCACATTTAAAAGTTTTAAAAAAGTTACGGTTACGTTCTCCTTCGAGTGCATTTTAGGTCCATCCTGAAATTTCACCCAAAAGCTAAATATCCCAGAATTTTTGCAAGTAGTGCTTGTGTATAGTATGCCACAAACAATAAACTCACTTAATCCAACCTTATTCACTGTATTTGT
Organism: Hippocampus guttulatus; assembly: GCF_054856545.1. NCBI lineage: Eukaryota > Metazoa > Chordata > Actinopteri > Syngnathiformes > Syngnathidae > Hippocampus > Hippocampus guttulatus. The sequence continues at coordinate 9,613,038 of NC_141261.1, read as the reverse complement.
AGAAAAAAAAATGGCCAAGAGACTAACATTAGCAGTGAGTGGCGAAAGGTGAGATTGATTTGATTTTTTTTCAACTTCAGAAACAAGTGAGCCATGATTGGTCGTTACCTGAGTAAACTGCAGACGGGAAATCCGTAGCCCAGATTCGAATTACAAACTTCAAAAGCATGAGGCGGATATGCCACCCGTATTCATTCAATTTCAACTACTTCATATGGGAAGACCTCTACCTGTGGATGCACCGAGTGCCAGGGCTTTGGCGATGTGGCCGACATTCTGAATGCCGCCATCGGCAATGACGGGCACACCAAAGTGTCTGGCGTACTCCGACACCTTATAGACCGCAGTGGCTTGCGGTCTGCCGCAGGCCAGCACTGTTCGGAAGACAAAAGGGATGCAGCGTTTAGCCAGCGAGATGTGAAGAAAGTCTCGCCTGAACATGACTGCGGTTACAGCCTTTGACATGGAAAATAAACACGATAAATTTTTGGTATTCATTTGACATCTGCAGAGACTTTGATGAAGATTCAAAGTGATATTGAAATACAGTAATTGCTATCAAAATGTATTATTTGTAAACAAAAAGGAAAATTTGAACTAAAGCGGCGCATGCGAATGAACTGAGAGAAGGAGAACATGTCTTTAAGGGAACGAAAACAAAATGGAGCAGACAAAGATTAAAAAAGTGCAGTTTTGTATTTTTCCAAAGCAGGGGTGTCAAACATCTTTGGCATGGGCCACTTTGGTGTTACGTTGTCCCTCGGAGGGTTACAACAGTGAAACTAAATAAATGTTTATATATTATAACTTGGGCACAACAAATCGATGGATTACCAGTTTTGAAATCAGTCAAATCAACTCTAATAGTTAGTTCAATTATTTTTTGAATGAGTGTTAACATGGTAACAAAATTGTTTGCCCAATCTTAACGTTATTTATTACAGATGAGAATTTGACATTTCGGTACAGATTTTAGCAAGGATCATGGAAGTTGACACGTTATTTGCTTTCACGGGCCATATAAAATGATGTGGCGGGCAGGATCTGGCCCCCAGGCCTTGAGTTTGCCACACCTTCCCAACACGTTTTTTTTTTCTTGGGGGGGGGGGGGGTGCAAGTGGTGGTCTGTTGACTTTGCGGGCCAGTCACTCACCTTCCTGTGTAATGCAAATGGACCCGCTGCCCATTCCCACCCTCAGCCCGTCCACTCCTGCGTCGATCAAGTTTTTCGCTTGAGCGGTGGTCACAACTGAATGACAAGACCAAATAAAAAATGTTGCCGAAAGTAAGCGTTATTTACAGAAAATCTTATTCAGAATATTTAAAATCATGTTAGAACAAATCCTGAAAAATGTGTGTTTATTTACCATTGCCACCAATGACCTGCAGGCTTGGGTACTTCCCTTTGATATATTTGATCATGTTGACCTGGAATATTGAGTTACCCTGAGAAGAATCCTGCAAGTGGAGAATGTAACAACATTCATTATTTGGAACATCACACATTATGATTATTTTCATCTAAATGAGACAAAACAAATGATTCGGAATCAGAGGCAAGTTCTCCCATGTGGTTCTTAGGCAGCTTTCCCACTGCACGGTATGTGCTGAACTCTACACCTCGTTTCGGGGCAGCTTTCACAGTGGGAAAAGACTGCAAAAACGACGCCACATTCAACGTATTAGTTGCTACTAGACACAACATCAAACATCGATAGTGGAGAATGACGGTCTCCTACTGTATATTTACTTATCAAAACGGGGCTGTTGGTCAGTGTATAGGGCCACATTTTAATCAATCGAGGCTAAGGGCAGTGAGATAACACACAACTGCAGCAATGTGAAGACAGTGAGGTACAATAATGCTACATCTGAAGCTAAAACGGCAACAGGGTAACAAAGTAGTGCTTTGTTGCACCTGCAGCTGCTCTGAAAGCGCAATATAAATAACAATGTAATGTAACATATTTTCCGCAGTCGCCCTATAATCTGATGCGGTTTATGTGTGGTGTTAAACAGTCTCTTTATTGTCCCCATCGTGTTGTTTCCTTGTTAGTGTTCCTATGCCATCTAGTGGTGATTATTAGCAGGAACAACTTGTAACCTAAAAGAGTTCTGCCCGACACTAATTGATATGTGCATTCACCAACTGACAACTACTTTGTGAGCACTGCACAGCCATTATGAAACAAAGATAACACCGAAAGCATAGTTAACTACTGACGAAACGAAGGAAGGAGGAGACAAGCAAGACATCAAAGGATATTTAGCCCCGAGCGAATGTGAGCCCAGGAGGTTTGTGTGCCTTTTTGTTGAACTTTTGCCTTTCATTTATTGTTTTGGAATGACATTTGTATTTATATGTTTTATGTCTGTGTTTGTGACCAGTTCTGTGTGGTTTTGCGCTATATAAATAAAGCTGTAGTGTATTGTATTTGCTTTAATGTAGCTCCATCTAGTGGATGCATAGCGCAACAGCAGCCACTATTGTAGCTTCTATTCTATGCGCCTCATAATGCAGTGCGCCCTATGTATGAAACCAGTTTTGAAATAGACCATTCACTGATAGTCCGAAGCTATAGTGCAGAAAATACGGTAATGTACTGTATTGTGCTCCAGACTGCCCCTTAACGGTGGAATTTTGTCAAGGATTAGAAATCGGACCGGTTTTTGCCAATAGCAAAGCGCCAATAGAATAAAATCATGTCCAGCTGATCAAGTGCCCTGTGGTGGAAAAGGGTAACCTGTCCCTGAACAAGCACTTTACATGTCCTCATCCTCACCAGTACAATCACATCCACTCCACTCTGCACCAACAGGTCCAGGCGGTATTTGTCGTCATTGTGCGTGCCAATGGCGGCGCCACACAGGAGCTGCTTGCGGGAGTCTTTGGAGGCCAAAGGGAAGTCTCTGTTCTTCTTCAGGTCGGTTCGGGCAATGATGGACACCAGGCAGCCGTGTTCATTCACGATAGGAAGTTTGCCTGGAAAAGGAACATGGATTAAGTTGCTGTTGGTTTCTGATGGAAAACAAAACATACAAAAGGGGGTCAAAATTTGAAACAGATTTACATGTGCAAATTTTATTCACGGACAGGACCTGAGGCGACAATCAGTTGGTGTGCAGGTGCTTAATATTTATGAAGGGATATCGCCAACAACTGGCCTGGGATGCGCGCTGCAGCTGTTTCAGTTGTTTCGTCAGATTGGATTTTGTCTGTGTGCCAAAAAGGGTGAACCCCAGGAACCTCAAAATTAACTTCACCTTTCTTACTCCGTTGTAGGATTTCATTGGCTTCTTTCAGTGTCACGCCAGCAGGAGCAATCACGAGATCTTCTCGCTTTGTCATTACCTGTCAAAAAGGTCACACACAATGACCTATACAAATAAAAATAATATTTCCGGTCAAATCCATAGATCGTTATAGTTCTTTCCAGGCCTCCATCACACCTCTCTCCAACTTGAGTAATTCTACTATTATTAACTTTTCAACTCCAGAGTGTCCTGATTGGTCTTGAGATTTCATTGTGCCTGTCACGGTTTCACAAGGCCAAGTGCTGGATGTAGCAAAGCAACCCCAAATCACAACTTGTTTCATGTTTAACAGGAGGTGGACCAATCAAGAGGACATTCACTTTGCATTTTTGGTGATTTCTAGACTCTGTTTCAGTTTTTAATTTTTTTTTCTTTCTTGAATGGAAAGGTGCCAAAAATGTTGCTCAGGTATAAACAAACCCCATCATCTAATCCCATCTTGAGTATTAGTGAGATATCAGATACCTGGCTGAGAGGCAGGTTGTGCTCCTGCGGCTTGAGAAAATCGATGTCTCGCGAGGAAATGATGCCAACCAGTTTACTCCCCATTTTGCCGTCTTCCGTGATGGGGATACCACAGAAGCCGTGGCGGGCCTTGGCTTGAAAGACGTCCTGCACTAGGTGGTGAGGGCTCATCACCACCGGGTCTGTGATGAAGCCCTGCTCGTACCTCTGCAGCGGGGGGAAAAACATGAACGGGAAAGAGACAAAAAACGATATTTCTACTAGACAGTGGACAAATGGGACACAGAACACTGATTGGTAAAATTGTTGGAAAAAAAGAGATGGGCGGTTGTGCGAGTACACAATGTGTAATCCTCTTTGTTTTATGTTTAGTTTGACAGTAAACTTCAAATGGCAGTGGCAATTAAAAGCTCGAAGCATATTTTTGGAAAACATTGTTCACTATCTGCCAAACTGCTGCTTGCTGTAACGCGAGTTGAGTTGGCTATCACCATCCAGCAACCATATTTCAAATTATTGCTGGCAAATCAAAAAAAATGGCCAATCGATAGCTCGAGTTTCAAAAAGTGAGGACACTTGTGATTTCAAGGTACCACCGTATTTGGAAATCAGTCACTATTCCGTACCTTGACTTTCCGGACTTCGTTCGCTTGGAACTCTGGAGTGCAGTTGTGGTGGATGAAGCCGATCCCACCCGTTAACTTGAGAGAAGAGCAGACAAATTGTCAGACAGCACACCCTCACTGCCCACAACATTGGGTACGCTCGCACATGATGTAACACAAAATCTGTGTGAAACATTCTGCATTGGCAGAACCAGTCAAAGAGTATGGACCTCACCCATGGCCTGAATGTGCATCAAAATTATTTGGAGAGGCACAAGCATATTGTTGAATTAAAGTTTCTCTGACAGTGTTCATCAAATCAGATCATGATAATGGTTCTACGTGTAGACCATTTTATGTAGGTCTCGTCTCTAATCTCATGAGATGCTGCAGGTCGGCTTGACGGCGTCGGCCAGTGTACTTGGATGAGCGTGGGAGCGTTTGGCGTCATGCTTACTGCCATCGCGATGGCCATGCTGGCCTCCGTGACCGTGTCCATGGGGGATGATACAAAGGGAGTTTTCATTGTGATTTGTTTGGTGAGCGCCGAGGTCAGGTCCTGTTGACGGAGGGAGAATTGACATCTGCAATTAGTCACTCAATCAAAAAAAGGGATTTGAACAATTAAACAAAGCATCCAAACAATAACTTGATTCTTCACATACTGTAGTTGTCGATGAATCTTGACACCTCGAAGCTGTACCCCACTTCTTGCCCAGACCCAAATGAATGAGCAGTAGAGAAAATGGATGGACTGGTGTACATACTATTAGTTACTCAGCAACGTATTTTTTTTTTCTATTATGTCCTATCTGGAGGATAAAACAATACTTTATTTGGTGCGGCACGTTGGACGACTGGTTAGCACGTCCACCGACTGGTTAGCACGTGCGCCTCACAGTGCAGGGGTCCATAGGGTTCGATTCCGGCAGCGGCCTTCCTGTGTAGAGTTTGCATGTTCTCCCCGTGCCTGTGTGGGTTTTCTCCGGGTACTCCGGTTTCCTCCCACGTTCCAAAAACATTCATGGCAGGTTTAAATGGAACACTATATAATTGTGATTGTGAGCACAAATGGTTGTTCGTCTATGGGTGCCCTGCAATTGGCTGGCAACCAGTTCGGGTGTCCCCCCCCGCCTACTGCCCGAAATCAGCTTGGATAGGCTGCAGAACGCCAGCAACCTGCTTGCTGTTCTGTTCATGTGCTGCCTCAGAGTGGGGCATTGTAAGAATCTCCTGTGGTTTGAATCATTCACGATGAGGGGGCATTTGTAATCCTCCATTCGCTGTCCTAAACATCATCTCATACTCATCTTACTGCCGTTTTAATACCGCCTCATTTGCGTTAATCAGATTCGCTGTGTTGATGTTGGTAAACATGCAATGACCATCCCGACTCACCACTTGATCGGCAGTGAAGTCAATGTAGCCCGGCAGAATGAGGAAGTCGCTGAAAGCGAGAACACAAGATGGGTTTAGCTCACAAGAGTCGTCTGTAGTGGAGCCTACGAAGTACGAGATTTCAGAGTGCTTTCCATGAGCTTTCAAACATCAAACAAACCACACAAAAGTATGCAAACACCTTTGTGTCCAGTACTGCTCTTAAATGGGTGAGTCGTGTTACTTCATTTAAGTTGTATCCATTCTTCTATTTTGTACAGCACTTAACGTTATTTGGAGGGAAAAGGCCACAAAATTGTGACTGAACTTCTGGGAAGGTTTGAAATGACAGTAATCCTTGTGTCTTCTTTCAGCGCATGCGGACCCACAACGCAACTGAAAAAAGAAATGATGCCCACAACAGCATGTGACTTCCTTTTAATTCATACTGATCAACTTCAAAGTTATAAAACAAAATGTTGAACCTGGTTGGTTGACTCTAAGGTATTCAATACTTCTTGGTTTATCAAGAGTTACAAAAAAAGAAGATTGCACCCGGACCAGTGAAGCGGTTACACCATTAATATCAATGTAATTGTGCATCATCTCATTAACTTGAAGATGTTAAAAGTGTCAATGCAAACATTGAGTCACCATTCAATACTCTATTTTTTTAATACTGTACTGCACACCGCCCCTCTTATCTGGGGATTACAATATGCAACTGCTGTTGGGCATTTTGACTCAGCGTGTCTCACAAAACTTTTGTCTGACTCATGTTTCGTTCCGAGTTCATCCCAAATTTGTTGTTCTTCTACATCCAACTCATCCAAGCCGACCTTTATGGACCTTGTTTTACGCATTGGGGCAGTAAAGCGCCTTCCTCAACCTGTTTCTACGCAGTGAGGATGGATGAAAATGAAGATTTCGAGGCAAGTCATGGGTCTATCCCACAGGAACGCGACAAGGCCTACCAACTTACTTGTATGTGAGTCCATCTCCTCCGTTTACCAGCTGTTGTCCCGTCAGTCCGTCCTCTGGGACATTATCGCCGGTCTGTCCGCTCAGAACATATTCTGCCATGAGATCCAACGACACCCTCACGGTTCTATGCACAAGTAATTTGCTTTCAAAAATGGCGAGGCTATGTCAATGTTTATACATAGACCATGCAAGAAAAGACCTAGAATTTTCTTCTGAACCACACTTCGCAGCGTGCGCGGTCCAAGTGTCAAAGCGGTTCCGAATGGAAACGAAGAAGCGTGCCGAAAGCCTCTCTGACGTCGGGAATCCGCCATGTGCTTCCTGTCTGACGGCTCGTAATGACGTCACGTCCGACCTCACAACGTCGAACGAGTCCAGTGAAGGAAAACAAGGTTATTTCTGTCAATAAACACAAGGGGACAGAGACCGGGCTGGACCGCGAATTGTATAAATCCGTGTGTATTTGACGCCCATTCAAATGCATTTTGGGGTGATTGTCGGGGTGCTAATGTGTGTGTGTGTGTGTGTGTGGTGGGGGGGGGGGGCATCAGCCCAATAGTCTGAATGACCAAGTCGGCATGATTACAAAATAAAAATGAATTCTGTGCCAAAATATCATACTGCTGACAGACAAGCAAATGTTACACTAACATTCTTTTGAAAACATAAATTTTGTTTCATGGAAAATTATTTATTTCGATAAAATAATTATCTCCTTTATCATTAATAATTCGTTAATAAAAAACATTTTTAAGTATACGAGTTTATTTTAGTGGTGTTCCGATCGATCGGCCAGGTGTCCACTGATCGTGATCGGAAGATTTCTGAGTGAAAGTATGTGATCAATGTTTTTCGTTGCCAATCAATCACACAAACCGATCACCCGCAGCTGTAATTTGCCCCCTTAGACAACCGGAGAAAAGCATGTGTGCAATGTAGCGCCCCCGCCCACTTGATCACGTGACCGACGCATCGACCGACAAACAAGTACTAAGTGACTATTTCGCCAGGTCACTATGTTCTTGTGAAGATTAAAATGTTTAATGCATTCACACCTTACTACTTTGTGCACAAAAGCGGGATACCCAATTGAGTTATGTGAATATCAATGCTTGCTTTTTCTTCATATGCACTTTATTGTGCGCTGAAACTGGGTCACAACAACAAAGTCTGACTGAGCAGTTAATTCCTTCTTGGCCCAGTATTACATATGCTACATCCGACTGTGGGGTAATTTTGGCCCTCTTGGATTATTCGGTGCCAGTGTGAAGAATATTAAAGGTGAGCCGAGTGTCTGACACTTTCATTTTGTTGTTTGAGCTGCGCATGTGACATGTAGCATTGCAATGAATACACAAGACAAGGTTTCAGTTTTAAAAACTCTCTCAGTAACTCTATTTTGTGTATTAATGTACAACCGTTGAAAATTACAGCACTTTTTTGGTAGCTTTTTCTTTATTCTTTTTTTTCCCAAACCATCAATCAACAGCCATTTTTTTTCCAGTACAGTGAACAATGTGAGCAAGAAAGAGAGGAGGAAAACCATAGCCCAAAAATGAAATGAAAATAGAGGAGAGCTTCCAAATTAGCGGGGACGAGTACAATGAAAGTTTAGTGGAGTGAATCCATAAGTGTGTGTTTGGGTCAGTAAGTGAAGTGAAACGGACTATGGCTCTGATGTGTCATAATCAAGGCGCAAAGACCAGAATTTGTTGACTGAGGTGCACTCAAGCTTGTAAACATGGGTGGGGAACATTATTCCTTTTCAGAGGCGAGTTGAGGTCCTCCAAGAACCAATCGTAACTTCATGATATGAGCAAACAAATGCATATTATTGAGTGAAACGCTATTTTTCCAAAATGAAATAAATGTCGAGTGGGAAGGAAAACATTTTGTCATGCCATTCTTTGGTGTACAGACTAATCGGTATTATCTTTTTTAACATATTCAGACTGAGCAAATTAAGGGTTTTATCCACCTGAGAACTGTGAGGCAGATGTGCTGACCGCGATGCGCGGAATCGGTTCAACAGGATAAAATTCATGTTTATAAATACGCAGGTCAGGTTTCTCAGAATACTCAAAATGAATTTACCGTTTAGCATTTTGAAAAAGAGTTCTTGATCAATTTTGAGCATTTGTGGATTTAATTGGGGTGCGGGGGCTTTTCATAACATGAGACATTCATATTGTTTGCAGACTTTGATGGCTGGTCAGAGGCAAATGGTCTCTCAGACGGCAAATGGTCCATAGGTTGCCCACCCTGCTTGAAGTAACATGAGCAGATAGCCTCGAAGAGCCCATTAGTTTTTCCGAAGATCATAACAACCAGCAATTTTTTTTCTGGCAGTTGTGGTCAGAGTAAGTCAGGTTTGGCAATACCAAAAAAAAAAAAAAAAAAAAATCTATTGTGGACCTAAAACGAGACAAAACCCCCCAAAAACAAACAAACTGCGTATTCATTTTCAGTATGTTCTCTATGCGAACAACAACCAAGCGCAAGGAAATGCTGCATTTTGTCATGTAAAAAGAATGCAGATGCTTTTGACTACTGCACGTATAAATTAAATTAGCCGACTAGATGAAAACATAAATACACGTAAGATGTGAGCAATACAACTGCCCCAAAGTGTCCACTAGGCTTTATGGTCTTAGCATTAGTTGCAAAATCCCTGTTGAGGAAAAAGTAGAAATTGATTTGACCTTTCCTATTTTGGGGGTTATTTTTATTTTGTGTCACCAGTTTGATGCAGGAGAGGAACAAAAGATATTTGAGACACACACTTAATCCTAACGGTGTGCTCTGATCAAGAGAATCGACTCGGGTGACGGTGTTAAAGCCAAATTATGGTGAAAGAGCATAAGGGGGAGGAGGGGTTCAATCGCGCCATTCCGTGACCCTGCAGCATTTTAGGAGTAAGATAGGGACAAGAGAAAAAGACAGAAAGTGAAATAGCAAGTGAGCGTTGCCGAGTAAAAGGGGCACCACAGGGACTGTGCCCCGGGGATGGTCACTGAAGGAAGCAAAAGTGGGGTGTGGGTGCAAGTAAGAAAGAAAAGGTAGCGAAGGAAGGAAGGAAAGAAGGACAAAAAAGAGATGCTGGTGCTCGACAGTCCAAATGGCGCTTCAGGTGTCGTGGAAATCCTTCAGCAGCGTGCGTCGCCTCTGCTCAGCTATGTGCATCTGATTCTCCAGATCCTGTTCGCACGGACAAAAGGAAGCTCAAAAGTTTCCCCGAGGTTGAACGTAGCCGACATGCCTCACGCTGCAGTGATACCCTGACTTTCAAGTTGAATTCGTTCCACGAACTATGCCCTTATCTCAGTTTTCTTGTGCACCATCCATTTTCCCCATTGAAAATGAATTAAAAAGTGAATTATCTGATTTTGGTCCCACCCCATGATCAGAACGGAATTTCAAACGTATCTTCATTCCCTGTATGTATCTCACTATATTTATTTGTCACTTAGCTCTCTAAATGGGTCCAGTGATTCCCTCGCTTATTCACAACTTGATACTTGCGATTCACAGATTTTGGGTGGGGTGTGGGGGATCCTCTGTTTTTCATTGAAAAACCTTGCCATCTCCATATTGTCGAGCTCGTTCTAAAACGCTCAAAGATAGGACCAAAGCCATGTCAGAAGAATAGTAAGACTTTTCTCTTACACAAGAACTAAGTTGAAGTGACACCTCTTAACCGAGAGTCAAGCATTCTAAATCTGGGTGCAGTTAGGGTTTAGCAGCGTGGGAGGTGAAGGAAGTTTACAAGACCGTTGTCGCCACATTGGGGGGGGGGGGGGGGGGGGGAACAACAACAAAAAAAAAAAAGACATTTTGAGTTTTGGAATCACTATTTGGAGTAATTTTAGGATTTAAACTAATCCTATAGGCAATTCTAAACTTCTTTGCGGGAGGCATCAATTACTCACGTTTTTATTTCTTTTTTTACTACTCTCAATGGAGCTCGGTTCCTATGGCGGCGTACATCAAAGATCCCATCTTACCCCTCTGTCGCTGGCACTGAGATCGACCTCGCCTCCCACCACTGCCCTCTCGTAGCTGTCCACCCGCTCCACTTTCCAGGACAAGTTCTCAATCTCTGCCTCCAGCTGAGCCTGCTGGTACTCAAACTGCAACAAAGGAAAACCAAATCAGCACACACCTGCACTTTTGTCTCATCTCTCTCCATTTTACCCCTCTCAAAACACATCTTAGCACGTGTGATTTCTATTGTGGTCTTTTGATATTGCTTTTTTGCTGTATCTCCTCTCGCCGCTTGTCCCCTTTCATGTGTAGCAGCAGGTGCCCTTTCTGGTCCCTCCCTTGTCTCTCTGTCTCCACGAAGTAACCACATGATGTCAGGCACAGTTGCTGTTGATGTTTGTTGTCTCTGTCTTTTCACTTTCTATAGCCTCTTCACCAAATAAACTAATGCGAGCATTCAAACAGGAAAAAAGTACACCAAACTCGCCTATAGTACAGCAAATATGTTGGCACAATACTGACCTATTACCCATAACACTAGCAGCATATCAGGAAAGGCTGAATTAAAAAAACAACTCCATGCACAAACAAAGAAACAAAAAGACTTTGGATTAGGGAGTGCAGCAACTTCCTCTTTCAGGGATTTTTTTTTTTTTTTTTGGTCAAAGGACACTGAAGTTTGTGGATCAGGTGACAGGAGAACAGTCTCTCACCAGTTTTTTGCGTGGGCCGGACATGTAATAGGCATAAGGATACGTATACTGCAGTGTGTAGCGACACTGGAAGTAAAAAGACAACACAGAAGGTACGTTAGTCAAACACAGAAATTGCCAATCAAATAGATGCCCTGTGACCTACTGGTGCAAAACGACCTATGTCTGACTTGTTGGTAGAGGGACAGTACACCGCTTTCAACAGTAACGTCGGCACAGATGCAAAAACTATCGCAACATGAGAAGTGTTCCGGAAGGTGCCTGAATATTACAAAGTAAGTATGCAAGATTCAAGGAGATTTCAAGACTAAATTAACTGATCAATATCGCTTATTTTAATTTCAATTTAGGAGTCAAGCTTACTGCGCTTCTGATTTTGAAATCATTGAATGTAAAAGCTTAAATTCAATTGCAGCTTCTCAATACTGCATTAAAGAGACCCCAAACAGAAACAAACAAAACAACCCACCCCGCTCCAATAAAAGCATCTAAAACATAAACACACAAACAAAAAGTACCTTGGCGAGAAGCTTTGCAGCGTTGTGAAGGTACTGCCAGTCAATCCAGGTTCCCAGGTTGTTCATCACTCTCTCCTGGATCTTCTCCTGGATCCTCTGGTACGTCTGAGCCTCCAGCTGCAGAGACTTGTTGTGGTTCTCCCACTGGTGCAGGAAACACACAAGACATTTGTAAGACCGCTGGACATCTTCAGAATTTTCTCGGCATTCAAATATTGGTAGGCGGACAATCAGCAAAATCCAAGTGCGGGTTTTGAAGAAGTCCGCCCCCCCCCCTCTCTCTCTCTCTCTCCCTCTCCCCTTCCCCCTTCCTCCATCCATCATTCCCTCCCTCCACTCGTTGCTTCCTCACCCTCTCAAAGTAGAAGAGGTATTTCTTCAGAGCCTCTCTGGCCTGAGCCTGCTGGCTCTGGTTGACTATATCGGGGTTTTCTTTGTAACGACTGCACTCGTAGTATTCACTGCCATGAGTCTTCCAGTCACCGAGACACATCCAGCAGAAGTCTGAAAATGGAATGTTAGGTCACAGGCCGATTAAAATCAAACAATTTTCAGGCCAGTTTTGAGCAAATGTCTACATTGTTGGACTACTATGGAGGTGGACTGCACCTACTCAAGTTTACGACCTGACCGATATTGATTTTCTGAGGTCGATGCAGATTATTGGCAGTAAAAAAATCCAAAATACACCTGAACGGACAGATACAATTCTCTGATTCTATGCCCTTTAAGCCCCCCCTCGCTCCCCGATTCCCAATTTATACTGCCATAAGACAACACACAAATCAGTCTTAATATAGCTCCTAGACGATGCTATTTAAATCCCCGTGCAATTATATTGTTTTCTCATGTGATGAGTTTCCCCTCATAAATTTGAAACTGTTTTGGCAAATTACACGCATGCTTCATCGTATAAATAAATCATGGGCCATAAGCAATCAGTGCAACTGACTGACTGTTGTGGTCAAGTGAAAAAAGGAAAATTAAAAGCTTGTTTATTCCCCGCACAGTTCAAAGTCCTGCACATTTTTTTTGTCTCGTTTTGAATATGTGATGTCTGAACATGACATTCCGTGTACTACGAGATGAGGAGTCAAACACTTACCATGTTTGCACTTGGAGCATTGCTGGAATAAACAAACAAGATACATTTGTTGATGTAAACAAACAGTGGCAATAGTACTTGAGCATTCAAACACTTCATTTTACCAAGAAAAAAAGACTAAATGTAAAACTGAAGACTTGTAGACTCTCATGAAAGAGAATATATTTTAAGCATTGCCCTTTCAGCTGTTACTTACCATGTGATTGCACCCTCCATTCTTCTCAATGCAGATATTGCACTTAGGACACTGAAATATGACACAAAGTTGTTTCATATATCTTTTTTTTTTTTAAACGTTGCAAGTCAAGATGGAAACCACGTGGCGGCTCGTACATCTTTAGTGTGTGCGCTGATATAGTTGGCCGTCTCCGAGTCGTCGGCGCATTTTGTGAGCCATTTCCGGATGGTGGCGCAGTCTGTGGGTGCGTGGTACATCTGACGGCATTTAAAACTAAGAACGACAAAAAACAAAGGAGAGAAATTCAATATTAAACCTCGACTGCATACAAATTATCTTCATTTGAAGCTTGAATATTATTACTGAACCTCTTGTGTTAAACCACCTGTAGTTAAAAAAGTAGAGACCATTGAGAATCAGAAAGTGCTTAGGTGCATGACAGAAACATTAAAAAAAATAATAATAATATTAATAGTAAATAAATAAAAATACATACAGAGACCAATGCACAAACCAACAGTTACTTTTATAGAATGTTACAATGAAGAATTCAATTTAAACATAAATTTGTTTCTTTCCATTTATTTGCTCTGCATGTTTATGAATGCTGTGTTGGTGTGTGTTGTGGACCTACCAGAAGACCTCACTGCAACGACTGCACTGCACCCTGCGCGCCCGTGGCTCCTGCACCTTAATGACGATTGGACAGTCTGCACCCGGACACAGTTGCAACTGAAAGTGACTCTGCAGTTGGAGAAATGAAGATCAGGTAAAGATGAGCAGGATGCTTACGGGCAACCGTATGTGTTTCACACATTGAACTTCATTAGGATCGGGGGGCCAACCCAAAAGACCAGAAAATGGTCTTACACAATCATTCCAATTGGCAAATAAGACTGGGGGGGGGGGGGGGGGGGGGGTGAGAAAGAGAGAGAGAGAGGGAGCGTGAGAGAAACATCTTTTTAATCGCTTCTTCCTACAGAAACAGACAGGCAAGCAGAAATTAACTCCTTTGAAGGCATTCTGCAACCACAATGTTAACACAGCTAAGATTACCCCAAAAACTTCAGAATTCTACCTACATCAACAAGAGAACCGGTTTCTTGGGCAGCCATGCCCACCACATGACATTAGCACCAGTGCCACCATGCTTCACCGATGAGCTGGTATATTTTGGATCGTGAGCAGTTTTTTCCCTTCTTCATGCTCTTCTCTTGCCCATGTCTCAGTTACACGTTCATCTTTATCTCATCCGATGTTGTTACAGACTTGCAAACGCTTCTTTAGATGTTTGGCAAGCTCTAACCTGGCCTTCCTGTTTTCGAGGCTCACCAACGGTTTACACCTTGTGGTCAAACCCTCTGTAGTCACTCCGGTGAAGATTGTTGCCTTTGACAACACAGCTCTTTGGATGTCATGTTGAGAGTTAACAGCAACAGGTTCCAAACGCAAATAGCATGCTTGAAAAGAACTCGGGACTTTTTTTTTTTTATCTTCTTCTTGTAAATAGGATAATGAGGGAATAAGAAACTCCTGGCCCTGGGATAGCTGAGCAGGCAATTGTCCCATTACTTTTGATCCCTTAAAAAGTGGAAGGTACATAATATACAAACTGTTGGTAATTCCTACAAGGGTCACCCGACTTGGATATAAATACCCGGTAATAGAAGCTAAAGTCTCCAGTTGAAGCACGTCTTGCTCAATTCTGTTCAAATCAATTGTGGGTGTCTTCAAAGCCAGAGAGAAGAGAATTGTGTCGCTGATTTAGTATTTCGGGACCTGACTGTAGATTAAGAAAGGACAAACAAACACACACCTCCACATAGTCTCTGAAGAGGTAGCGTCTGTACTTGTCCTTCAGCTCCTCTCCTGGCAGTAGAGGCAGGACAAAATCTTCTGGCATTTGCAGGGAGCAATCCTGAGCCATGCACGAAATGCCTGGAAAGACACAAGAACCACCAACACACAAATTCATTCTTCAAAAACCATATTTTCCATATTACCGTTAATGTATGCCATCACTTGCACTTAACCATTGAAAGACTCAGTTTAAGGCCGCCGCACATCGTGCGATGCTTCTGAACTTCACTAGAATGAATGAATTAATTAAAAATTATTTCACCAATTTTACATTCTACATTTCAAGTGTTTAATTTCTGCACATGGCATCCATGCCACATATCGATAATGTAAAAAGAAAAATAGCCAAAACCGTAGGGATCCTCTACAAAACCAAGGAAGTGCTAAATAAGAGATCTTTGTACACATTATACACTTCATTATTATTATCATATATGACCTACTGTGTGGAAATATGGGGAAATGCCTGCAAAACAAACACACTCCCTATTCTCAACCTACAAAAAAAAAGCAATTCGAATTATTAATAGATCAAAATATACGGAACCCACAAATCCACTATTTATCAAATTAAATACGATGAAATTTTATGACCTGGTTGACTTTAAAATCGCCCAATTAATGTACAAAGCACACAATAACCTGCTCTGCCAAAACATCCAGATGTTTTTCGAAATTCGAGAAAGCAGCTATGATTTAAGAGGTACCAACTTATTCAAAAAACTCAAAACAAGAACAAACATCAAGCAAAGAAGTGTATCTATCAAAGGTGTTAATCTGTGGAATAATCTCGAAACGGACCTGAAAATGAGTAAATCGCTTGCTGAGTTCAAAAACAAATTCAAAAAAATAGTACAAACAACCTACATCAATCAGAGTTAAAATGATAAATTCAAAACATTAAATATAATGATAAATCAGAACTAAGTTGATAAATAGAGAAAGGTATATAAATATCCATTATGAATACAAGAGAAAATTGACAAGAGTGTCAGGGTGTGGAAGTATATAATCCCGATACAAACCAAAAGTTGTAAAAATATCACGGTTAAGGGTAAAGTATGAGCCTTAATGGAGACTTCTTTCTTCTTACTTTTTTCTTTTCTGATTGATATAAAAATGATTTATTAGATATAAACACATAACGGGGTAGGACTAGATAAGTTTTTTACTTCTTCCTACTCCCTTGAACATAATAACTGTGTTGAATGAAGATTGATTTCTTTCTTTTTACTTTTTTTTTTATCTACCTTATTTTCTGTCAAATTATTACTGTATATATGTTTTATGTTCAATAAACAAACAAACAAACAATGTGCAATCACATATGCATTCTCTTCGGTACTGCATGTGACAGGGAGAACGGACCTCTGCTCAGATTTACTACATCGGATCGTTTTTGCATTCAAAGACCACGACTGTACCGAAAGCACACACATGCATGCGAATGCACACAATCTTAACTTACCCACTCCTATTCCATCTTTGACCAGTACAGTGCAGTGCTGCTCCCAGCAAGTTTTGCAGAAGGAGTGCTGGCAGGGCAACGCCAGCAGGGATTCTCTCCTTACGACCTGGAGACACACGCCACACTGCAGGGACTGAGGAGCCTGAAACAGACAAATTCAAGTGAAGTTCAAATGACGTTGTCCCAAAGTGAACACATTGTGAACTACAGAAACACGCATTGCACTGGGCTGCTTGCAATGCGATTGTTCTAAGTAAAAAGCGTATAATAAAAAATATGCAGATGGATTTGCATACATTTGACATGCAAACAACTAATCATTGAAGAAAGTCTTAAGTAGACTCATGAAACTAAAGTTTATGAGTTTGAATTGGTCTCTAACTGTATAATATCTCCTCTCGAACGGTAGCAAGTTCGTTTGTTACTCACAAAGACCGCTCTGCAGGCATTGCTCGGCTGAACCAGGGCGTCTGACAACACCAGAGACGAACTGGACTTATGCCTGCACACAACAAGAAGAAAAAAACGGTGGAAAAAATTGTGGTGTAGAGAAATAAAGAAAAAATGCCATATGAATGCACAGGGCTCTTGCAACCTTTCCAAGGTCAGATTCAAGCAGTTTCAAAATGTTCCAGCACTTAATAGGCGAGGACCCTTTTTACCATTAGGTGCTATTTCAGTTTTTATTTACTCGGCAGGTGGCCATACATCATTTATAAAAACATCCATCCATTTTCCATAGCGCTTGAAAATAAGGTCACGGTTGATTTCCAGCTCAGCTGTCTCAACAATTCACACCTAAAGAAGAAGAGTCCAACCTCCTGACTGGGAGGCAGACATGCTAAATGTCTTATCTGCTGCTCTTATGAAAAAAAAAATCAATAAGATATTTTTATCAATGTATGCTTCTGGTATTTGAGGGCTAGATTTCTTTTTATAACTGTTCCTCTGGGAACCCCCCCCCCCCCCCCCCCCAGATGATTTGTCTTTAATCGCATGGCAGGCCAGTTCAACTCTGCCACAGACTTCGCCGGAAAAGGGCTTTTTGATCCTTGTTTATTGTAGTAAAGAACGGGCTGCAGTCAGAAAAGTGTTCTTCCTCATCCGTTAGCCATACATACATTTCAAACTGTTTTTTGCTAAATTTAGTGACCCCCCCCCCCCCAACTATGAAATGCCAGATTCAACTAACGGATGAAATAACTGAAGCCTTTTCTCAGCATTTCAAGCATGCTTGAAACCGAAAGGTAAATATTACAGGGGGGGAAAAAAGAGTTTGGGAAACAGACTGCAATGACGCCGTAAAAACAATAGAAATGGAGTGAAAATACCTGTCCAGTATTTGTGAAACCTGCCAGTGAAAATGCACGAGGATCAGCTTTGCAACAGCCGGTAAAACCTGAACAAGAGAGAGAAAAGAAGACTGAACTCATCTTGCTGAATATGACATGATGCATGAAGCGAGACAAATTGCATGACAACATCACCTTGTATTACAGGCCGAACTACTAACAGACATTTGATACGAATAATGCATTGATGACATTTGTCTCTGGCATGCACTGACAGTTGAGATGCCTCAAACAAACCAGAAACAGGGTGCCGAACACTTGTGAGGCCTTTTCCGAACAAAGTTTCTGAAAAATAGATCTCGTTTTAAATTGTGACTAAAAGTTATGGTTCGTTTGGTCAAATGTTTTTTTTATTTGTGGGACCTGACTTCAATGACTCACAGGCCACCAGTCCATCCATCCATGCCTGATCTTGAGGAGCCCGGCAAGCCAAACCCACGACCACGGCTCAGCCCCGGTTCAAAACAAACCGTGCAATCCAATTGGTTTATTTGCTCTGGCGAATTCCTGAACATCGTCCCTCTTCAGTAGCGGAAGTCCGTTTTCGTAACATTGCAAATGACATGTGGGAGGGACAATAGTTTGTTTGATTCAGCATTAAACTCGGGTTTCAAATGACCAGAAGTAAGGGGAAAAAAATATCAGATAACGGCACTGGAAGCATTTATTTCAAAAGAAGACTTTTTTCCCCCCCTGACATTATGTCCATTCTTCGCTGATTGGTGCATTTCGCTGTCTATCTACTCAGGTTTGCCCCGCCTCAGAAATGCGCTTGATGCGACTGTGACCAGACTCAATTGCTGGTATAGCGAGGAGTCTGGATTTCCAGGCTAGATCGCGATGGGCTACTTTGTAAGTGTGTTGATACGCTGAGTGGGAACTGAGGCACTATTGTTCTCTGATTCATTATTGCACTAGAGATTAATAACAATAATAAAACTGAATGGGGTTTTTTTTTTCGGTGTAAAAAAGCAGGAGTTAAAAGGATTCAGAGTAGACTAAGCCCACCTTTAGTGCAGCAGCCACAATGTTCACCTCCTCATTGAGAACTCTTTGGCTCTCTTTGTATGTCAGACAAGTGAACTGATACTCCTCTGGATCAAAGGAGTCGGCGCCCTGTTGCTCCACATCGCTGGCCACCCCGTCGTAGTAGGTTTCAATGTCCCCTTGATCCTCCTCTTCACCGCCGTCATCCTCATCCTCCTCCTCTTCAGAGTTGACCCCAAAGTCTTCCTCGTTGCTGTCAGACGCCTGGCTGTTCATGTCCACTGACATCCGGTCGACGGAATCAACCACCCGGACAGGTAGACTGCACGCCTACCTGTCGGATCTGTGTGGTTATGATCGGCTGGAATGGCTTATCGAAGCGCCACCTCTCCGCCCTCCGGCCTGCGTGCTTGCGTCGCTGTCCAGAGACACACTGGCGTCCGGTGTGTCTGAGCCGCGTCGAGTGCGCGCTCAGCAGCAGCGGAAGAAGCAGAAGAAGTCGCACTCCCCGTCACTCATTTGGAAGGCCGGTTCGAGGGTGATCCAAGGCAACAGAGAAACTGGGGAGCAAGTGAATCAAACGGGAAATCATTAAGAGAACTGTGAGATGAACGCATACAACAAAGGACAGTGAACCACAGCCTATTCACAATGTCACATCTTTGCGTTTGTTGAGTAGAACCTATCCTGAGCTACTTCCCTAAAAACTAAACTATTCACAGCGCTCACATATTTTTATGCGCGTTCTGCGCCCATAAGATGCGCCAAAGCCCTTGCTAATAGCAAAGTTGTAACTCGTATTAAGAAAGTATGCTGAAGTGTAACCATACCGCTAGATATGAGAAGTTCCAACTATTATCTGATGATTATCTTGGTGATAAGTACTACATTGAAGTTGTGTTGAACTGAGCAGGTGCAGGATGAAGGACATGTGTTGAGCTTTACCGTCTGGGCTTTAGAGGATTAGTTGAGACGTGCTTTAGCTTTAAAGGGGATAAAGACGCACACCTGTGGATTGGATTGGATAAGCTTTATTGTCAAATGTACTGTATATGTACATACAGCAGAGATGAAATTTCTTCCCTCTCAACATAAAACAAGAGGAGCCACTGCGGGTGTCCGCGCCGCTATCAAAAGAAGAGTGTCTGCCGAGTTTGCAGGGGTGTGGAACAACGTCATATCGAGAGGCGTTTTTCCAATGAAATACAGTGGAACCTCCAAAATGGAAAAGATTTCGCCCCTTAAATCTTGATGTCACAAAAGACTTCTTGTGGGTATGTGCAAGAGCCGAGAGGATTAACTGTGCATCTGTGTGGGCGTTTGTTGGATTGTTTTGTTAAGTTATTGTTTTACATTAGTGGTCAACTTTTTTTTACTCAATGTGGAAGTTAATATTCAAAAATGTTATGCACACGCTCATTTTTATTAGTTTTGACACTTGTTTGGCTATTTATACTGTTAACATGTATGATTTCGAATTGCATTCAAAGTTCACACGTTTCACTATGACATTACTTTCAAATGGATGGGAATTCGGGTAATACCTTTGAACTGATCATTTGCACTGTCATAGCAACAACGGATTAAATGCATAAAACAGCATTTAATCTGTTTTGTTAAGCGCTTTGATACAGCTGTCGCTGTTGTGAAAGCGCTATATAAATCAGCATGTATTGTATTGTATTTAATAAACAGCAGAAGTGTGTAATACAAACGACATGACACATTGTATGTAATTTATCATAACAGCCGTTTCCACCAAAGGATCAGATGTGGCTTTTTCCTGTTCATTTTTTTGTGTCGCTCCGATGCAAACAAAATAACTAAACGTGTGCATCTCTAAAAATGTGAATTTGCTGCAATTTTCAGGTAAAAATGGTGCATTAACTGATAGAAGCACAGAGGTGCGAACGTTTTTCATCCTGACTATAAATGTGTCTTATTGTAGAGCATGAAAAAACATTCTTTCGCCATTTGCAACCTCGGAACATTGTATGTCTGAACTGCCGTAAACTGAAGACCCTGCAATTCTTTATTACCTGCCCATGACTCATGACTCAGTGATCCACTTTTGGGTCCTGACCAACCATTTGAGAATCACTAATTTAGGGAATTCTCGTAAGATGCCATGAGCCCTTGATTTTGTGCCCAGTAACACTGGACTGTGGCCACTTAACTGACTCTGAGGTACAAAAGCTGAAGTGCAATTATAAATTACATTTTTAAAAATAAATTACTTTTTTTTTTAAATAAGCGAACTGCACTTGAGTATGAATTAAATATCTATCTGACATTGACCCAGACGAGTCGAGAAGAGCCAAAACGAACCTGCCAGGATTTCATGGTGTCAGCCAGGCATCAGCCAAACGCTCCTGGTTCTGGCTAAAAATAGGCTCTTTAAACTGGGTGACACACATCTTGCTAAGCTAATGTATCACAGCGACTCAGCACAGTTTCATAATACGTGGTGGAGGGGGGTTGGCGTAATGTTGTGGACGATATGAAACAAATATGCCATGCTTTGGATGAACAGAACATCGACATTTGCCTCCATTGTTTGGAAAGTGTCCCAGAGGTCCAGTCCAGTTATCGACTAGCCAATTTGAGTTAGCCGGATTAGCCTTGAAACGTTTACAATGAGTCATACAGCGCTACAAAGCTAAAGACATCCGTTTAACGAGGTTTAAAAAAAATCCTCGCAGAGACACAAAGTTAAACAAGTACATTTGATGCGAGTTTACGATCTGAGTAGTTGCTAGCTCCCCGTTAGCATCTGATATCGTCGTGATACGCCTCTTGCCCACTCCTAACCCGTGGATTGGGATGTAAACAAGGCCGTCAGCAACTCGAGCGCTTACAGACAAAATTAACGACAGATGTACCTATTGAGTCTAGAAAAACTCAAGACATATTTACCCGTCAGAGCCACACCGGTCCTGTTCACGGTGACAAACAAAAGTGTGTTTTAGACTACAAAGCCAGGACGTGCGTGAGCTGGTAGGCGGACGATATGATGCGTTCTAAGTACACAAACGCAGTCGGAATTTTCCCCGTTCCAAATCGAAGGAATATATAAAAAATGAAAAGGGCGACTGGAACGCGCCTTAGACTCGACATATTCCACAGTGGTGTAAGTACATAAACTGAAGGTTTTTACTTTTGGCAAGCTTGAATAAGTCAACATGAAGTGAAGACATTTAACCTACACTTGCGGGTGTGTAGTTGAAGCTTGAAATATGTAAAATACGAGTGCTGTGAAATGCTACACTTGAAACCAAACAACTTAACCCTCAGCGCACTTCTTTCCAAAAACGACACAATATAAATATGAAGTAGGCCAGCTGAGAATTACCCCCCCCCCCCAAAAAAAGAAACGCGCCTTGCTTGGCTTTGTAAATAATACAAAAGTAGATGTCACATTTCATGTGCACGTCACCTTACAGATCTATTTTAAATTTGCGAAACTTACTGGATTTGTATTATACTTTGACGAAAACGTCATTTTTGCTATGCAACGTTTAGTTTCTGCAGTGAGCTACATAATTTAGTTAATACATCATGAGGCAGGTAAGTTAACATAAAATTGCACTGTGACTCCCATCCATCCATCCATCCATCCATCCATTTTCCGAACCGCCTGATCCTCACTAGGGTCGCGGGGGGTGCTGGAGCCTATCCCAGCCGTCTCCGGGCAGTAGGCGGGGGACACCCTGAATTAGTTGCCAGCCAATCGCAGGGCACACAGAGACGAACAACCATCCACGCCCACACTCACACCTAGGGACAATTTAGAGCGTCCAATCAGCCTGACATGCATGTTTTTGGAATGTGGGAGGAAACCGGAGCACCCGGAGAAAACCCACGCAGGCCCGGGGAGAACATGCAAACTCCACACAGGGAGGCTGGAATCGAACCCGGTACCTCTGCACTGTGAAGCCAACGTGCTAACCACTGGACTACCGGGCCGCTCCACTGTGACTCCCATGCATTGATATTTTTAACATACTTATGATGTACTCAGGGTTTATGATACAGTATTATCAGGAGAAAACATCATGATGTAGTTCCCCAAACGAACATGGATTTGCAGTGACCTATGAGAAAAACTGGCTGAAAATTGCAACAGGCTAACTACGCCCCCCCCCGCCCCCCCACCAAAAACACAAAATGTAGCCCCCAGGACTTGGGAGAATGTTTGGGGCTGAAAAAACATTTTTTCAAAAATTCTCATAACCATAGATACTTACAAAGTGACAACACCATTGAACATTATTTATTTTAATCATATTCCAATATTCACTTACAAAAAATAATTTTCGATGTAGAAGAACCTAAATGCAAATGTCAGCTGTAAAAAAATGTGCACTGTACTATATACACACCACAGTACGGGAAAAATGAGATGGAGGCTGAGTGTGTCTCCGTTAGATATGGACAAAATGGAAGTTGTGTGGTTGTCAAACAGTAACATTGACACATTTCAGGTTCTATTCAGCCAAAACTCTACATGTAAAATATGTTTATTACTGTATTTTTACATATTATTTACTCATCCGTAAAACCACCTAAGACTTGCTGTAGGCATAAAAAGTGTGTATACAGAGCAGCATGGAGTGACTTGAAAAGTACAAATTGACATACATACATCACGTTTTCTCAAAGGGGAACAAATGTTTCTCTTTGCCTCTCCTGTCCCGCTTTGTCTTCTGCCCACTGAAACTCTCCCCTTTCTCTTCAGCTGCTTGCCTGTTTTGGGGCCAAGACATAGCTAGTGTCTCTAACACAGATTTAGTGCTGGAATTTTCCTCCTCTCCGACACCCCCCTCATCCGATGAAAGTCCATCACATTTGTCTCCATCTGCACTAGGTGCAGCGAGGACCCCAGAGGCCTGGCCTTTCTTGCCGTAACGCTGCTTCAGACGTTCTCTGATCAGAAGGCCCTTGACAAGCAGCGTCCAATTGGAGATGACCCTCTTTTCCCTTTTCTGAAAAATGAAAGCCAAAAGACCATTTAGCCGAACAATGAACAACATTTCAATGACACTACCACAAGTGGACGCCCACGCACCTCTTTCTCCCTCTGTTTTTGAAGCTCTTGTTCTTCCTCCCAGGCAGCTCTTAGGATCTCCTCATGCTCCTCACACACAATATAGCCATCAGTGCTGGAACACACATTGGAAACCAGCTTAATAATAAATATACTATTCTCCTGTCCTATTAATTATCGAGGCCACGGGTGTTGTCATCACGATGTGTGTGTGTGTGTGTGTGTCAGAGCAGGATTGGGCACAAAAACTCTACTGTTAAAACTGTGAGGAAAAAAAGGAGCTTTTGAAACACTTCACAGTAAATAATGAATGAATGGTGGCCAACCACATAGTACACCTATGGAAATTTTGATATCTGTGGTTTTACTGACAGTTTCACATGGATGTAGTATTCTTGGGATCCCTTGATACTCCGCCATATATTAATAAAATGCATATTCAAGAATCAATACAGTATACAATTGGCCTGAATGCAAAAAAGAAAAGAATCTGTTTTAAGTAAAGAACATTCCATTCTTACAGTCAATGTCAACTTAAATCATGACTTTCACATCATAGCGAACTAACAACAAGGCCAAGAAGTCATTGTCTACCATACCATCCACATGGTTTCGGGAAATAAAATGCACACACACCAGTCTTGCCCCAAACAGTCATAACACAGCCATCCCTCACCTCGCCATCTATATAGTATGCAAAGTAATCGTTAGATGTGATAGTGGATCAGGTCAAAAATTGTATTCATGTTCTGAAAAACCATTGATGTGGCGAACTGTTATGAATAAAGATTACGAAGATTGGATGAGTTGTACTTTTTTGGACTACTTGAACCCCTTTTTTGTAGAATACAAAGTACTTGATATGTCCATGACACACCCAGACTATCTCCAGCAGCACATAAATTCAGTTTGAGGCCCCTACTCTACACTGTTTCTGCTCTGCATTATTGCTTAGTGTTGTCAACATGTACCAAAAAGTGTATCAAAATATGACATTTGAAGGTGATTATTAAAAATTAAAAAAAAGTGTCTTACACCGCATGTGAATATCCCCCGTGAAAGTCAAAGCCAGTAACGGCGGGTGCGGCATCCATGTCTAACTTCTTGGCCACACGGTGCAGATTGGACAGCCTGAGGTGAACGCAGCCCACCGGCAGCATACAGGCCTTAAACAAGTAGACGTTGCCGTAGTCATTGCGGGGAACCTGAAAGCAACCAATGAGTAGTAAATAATAGAGCACTTCAGTCAGTAAGTTAAACAATAATCAATTTGAGGCCATTTTTTAATTTTAATGCATCTTTGAAAGGTATTTGAAAGCTTTTGGCTTTTCAACATTTCTAAGCTGAATAGGTAATGTTTCCATTTCAATACAAAAGAAAGGTTGCCTATTCATAAGCATTGAATACCTTTCCATTCACAGCGATGGGAGGTTGATACGCCTCCGTCTGCCATTCTCCAAACAGAGCAAGGTCATTTTCATCCTTCTGCTCGGTCACCATCCGAGCCTTACGGGAACGATTTGAGAAGCCCTTCACCATCTGACATGTACACAGAGGATAAAGAACGCAGGGAGATCAATTAAGCACAATTAGCTCACCATCCTTAAAGACGATGAAAGTCCATGCAACATTAGAAAGTGCTTTACTGCAGACTCTTTCAACTTTAGTGAGCGCTGGACGTTTCACCATTTTAAGCTCACTAGGCTTCTCAGAGAAGTCACACTCGAAGTAACACACTAAAATATTTTTTTATTTATTATGCAAGTAAATAATTATAATTTGACATCTTAAGTAATAAATATTAAAGTGGTTGACAACATACATTCATAGCTACCAGTATGTATCAACCCCAAACATGCAGTCAAGTCTGCGTGAGTCGAGACTTGAATTCGATCAACTATCTCTACAGCTGAAAATGGATGTGCACAGACGTTCCCGATCCAACCTGATGGAGCTTGAGAGGTGCTTCCAAGAAGAATAGCCGAAAAAGCCCAAAGATAGGCGTGGCAAGATTGTGGCATCGTATTCAACAAGACCCAAGGTTGGAATTACCACCAACGGTTCCTCAACAAAAAGTATTGAGCAAATATTTTTGATACATTTGAGAAAAAAATAAGATCAGGTTGTCATTATGGGGCTGTTGTGTGTCGAATTTTGAAGGGGAAAAAAATTCTGTTTTAGGATGAGGTTGTCACATAAAATGTGGAAAACGTGAAACGCTGTAAATACTTTCAGGATGTGCTGTAAACCTTACACTCGGTGGTGGTCTTAATAAACTTGTTAAGCACACAATATGATCCTATCTATATATTATAAACAATAATAGCAACAATTTGGAAATTTGATAAAAATTTGGAGTATACCAATAAAAACCTCACCTTGTAGGGTAGTTCTCCTATTCGGACCGTTCGTGCTTCTTTCAGCCACGTGTCTTTGGAATGTAGCGTGTGCACACAATCTCTAACAGAAAGGAACAAGATCATGTGTAATAATAATATTTGCCTCAAGAATGGGACACTGTGTTCCTTGCTTAATTGAAATAATGACAATAATATACAGTAATCCCTCGCTATTTCACGGGTTGTTTATCGCGGCTTCAGTGCGTCGCGGATTTTTTTCAAACATATTCATAAAAAGAAATATATATACAGTATATATACATGGAGTACAGTACTGTGTATGTTGCTCTATGTGACTCGCTGTTGTTTTGCAGCTTCTCGCGGACCTAAAATTAATTATTTATTTATTTTTTAACCTGTAAATGTTTATTGGTTGCTACTTCGCGGATTTTCATTTATTGCGGGTGGTTTTGGTCCCCAATAACCGCGATAAACGAGGGATTACTGTATTAACAGATAACATTCGAACAAACATCACAATTACAAACAACACACCGATACTGATGCATTTGAGCGCATCATTGTAAACAAAAAAACGATAATCTTAAAATAAATAAATAAATATAACATTGATGTCGTGTTTAGATAGCAGCATTGTATCAAGAGTTCCTTAAACCAGCCAAAATTTTTCACATTAGCATGAAAAAAAGTGTCTGGACTCACGCTTGCAGAGCCCTTAAAGTGAAAAGACTACTTGGTAATCATCTTTGAAGAATGGGAGGAAAAAGAATGAGATACAATACAGGATGACCTTAAGTATCGAAATGCTCTCATTCACACAAGTAAAACACTTTCATCTCAATGACTGAATTCATTTTGCTCATACACACTTCCGATAGGCTCTTCTTACACACGCCACTAAATTGCTTTGACATTTTATTTATTTGAAGATGTATTCTATTTGTGTACAAGAGCGTTTCAGTGTTGCGTACAAGAGTAGCAATATGACAAGTGGCTGCCGTCTTTGTGGGGGGGAAAAAACTTGGAATGAACACTTCAAACGCCTAGAAAATCCACTAGAAGTAAATTCAGGGATAAAAAAAAAAAAGATACCTAATTAAAAAAAACTATTGATTACTAAAGAACATGACCAATTCCACTCCCCAAGCCAAAAGTCATATTCCATTTGCACGACTGAAGTCGATTTTTTAAAGAAATTCAAAGGGCAATGCGATTTTGACACATTGACTTGGGATAACCTTTCAGCATTTTAGCCTGTGCAAGTGGATATTTTGAACTGAAACTTGTCAGCCAATCTGAGAACATAAGAGCCTTTCAGGAGTGTGTACGAGTGAAAGAAAAGCAGTCGTGCTCATCAATGTTTCCGTAATGTTTGAAGGCATTTCTAAAGTACGTGCGAGAGGTCATCCTAAATTATGTTCATGACGGTCCCTCACACCGAAGTGTCCTGAGTGTTTGACTGACCTGGAGTACACCGGCTCTCCTCGGCAGTATCCGAGTACGGCGGCTGTGTCGGGATAGATGGCTTCGTACTTGAGCAGGTGTCTCTTTAACGCGTACAGCGGGTGGTTTTTGTACTCGGCGATGGAGACGGGCAAGGGCTTGTTCAGCAGCTTCTTCTGCATCTGAATGGCCAATCGAATTGAGCTTGAGCGTACAATGATTCGTGAGGCTTTTTGAAAGTTTCATAATGGTTCACCTCCTTATCCTCTTTCGCGTCCCGCTCATCTTCGGGTCTCAGGAACGGCTGCAGAGTCTCCTCCCACCATTCCTCTTCCACTCTCCTCTTCCTGCTCGACGTCATCCAGGTGGGGTCGTACTTCCGACCCAAGTCCTTCACAAAGCCGTCTCCGTCCACACCCACCACGTACGTGACGGGCCGCGTTGCATTCTGGGAGCAGAGGTGAGGCGCGCCCACGCCGTGCTCCACATCCACACACACCCAGGAGGAGGTTTTGTCAACAAACACTTCCAACCACTCGTCAGCACCGGCAAAATTGTTCTTCTTCGCACTCTGTCGCTTTGCTTTGCTGGCCGCCAGTCCCTTTTCTCCATCCTCACTTTTCCCTACACTGCTCTTTTTCTTTTGGGCTGTATTCTTAGTGTCATTTATGTCTTCGCTCTTTCTGCGGTCTTTACCTTTTACTCCCTTGGCGGATTTGGTCCCAGTCTCTGAATCGTCACTGTCCTCTTCAGAGGACACTTGAAAGTCTTCATCACTAAGTTCCTCCTCACTCTCACTGTTGCTCTCTTCCTTGTAGCTGACCTTTGAGGCAATGCTACGCCGTTTGGAGTTCTTTGGTCTTGGGCCTCCTGGCGACATCATTTTCTCTGCCTCCGCTTCTTCCTCTCCCTTAGATGGTTTTCTCTTTGCTTTTTTCCCTCCCCTGTCTCCGTCGATCTTTGCTCTTTCAGCTGGCCTCTTAGAGCCCGGGGAGACTTTCTTTTCAGGTAAGCTGGTCTTTGAAGTTGCCTGGTTTTGGTTTGTCTTTGCTGGTGAGATAGTGGCGCTTGTGGCCCCTTTGCCCTGCAGACAAGACACGGATTTATTTGTAACACATGAAAAAATGGTGAATATACATCCCACAGGAACACAATAACAGGCAAAGATTGATCTCACCACCTCTACATATACTAGCCATGGGTGTCTACTTACTGAACTGCAGAAACAGTGGTCCTACGCATTTATAAAAGGTAACGCTTCAGGTGAGGAGTAAGCCGTTATTGATGCAAAATTGCATTTAATATTAACGTACTATTTATTGTATCCTAATAAGGACAAGCGGTATTGAAAATGGATGGATGGCTTATATACTATACATGTGCAGTACAGTGGTTCATACAGTACAAATTTCATACGAAAGTTACAAAATGCCTCAACAGGAAAATATTGCCTCAAGTTACGAAAGACATTTCAAGATATGGAAGGTAAAAATACAGTATGGGCTGATCGTCACAGCTCCAAGTTTCCTGAACGCAACTACTTAGCTGCTCTGCCATTGGCTATTACCGAGAATCATCCTGGCATCCCATTGGCTAAAAAGAACTGCCACCGTATGTGTTTATGCAGCGTCCTCATCATTCGCCTCTCGGGCCATGAGGTGTTCCAATAGTTTTACGTAAATATGAATCCCCCAAAAAAGCGTTAACCAGTCCGGCGATTGCTCACTATGCTGATGTTTGCCTTGGACATTTTCAAAGGAATGTTAAAATCTGACAAAGGCAGACATCCTTTGATAAGTTCTTTACAAAACGCCAGGCAAAAAACACTTCTGAGAGAGAACATGAACCAAAGAGTGCAAAAAACGATGAGGACGCAGTTGAAAGTTAAATGACCATCATTTTTATACTTTATTCTTTGTTTGTTTACATTCTTATGCACAACTCTCATTTATTGTGCAATACTCTAATTTGTAACAGGTATTTGTTACATATTTTGATGCATTTTTATGCTTTAGAAAATATTTATGTCTGAATTTTGGGGGGCTTGGAACGGATGAGCGCATTTACATGGAAAACGCGTCTCTACTTACAAATGTTTCAGAAATTTCTTCCAGAACCAATTAATTTCATCAGTAGAGGTACGAGTGTTTATAAAATGGTGGTGTTACCTTGGCTGGTGGAGGTTTGAGAGGAATGGGCTGTAGAGAAAGAACCAACCGGCAGAAGAGCTGCAAAGACCTCAAGACCAGCATGAACAGCTACAGGAAACACGGAAAGATCATAACCACGTCAGCGGCGTTTATTTCAATCGTTCCATTCCACCGGTGGCGGTGAACTACCGACATGAGTCATCTCCTGGTGGTTCTTTGCCGACAGGCTTGCTAGACGTTTCTCCAGCAGTGTGCGAGGGTTTGGGCGCTCTTCATAGGGAAGACTGGGGTTGAGGGTGAAAGTTGCTTGAAACCTGGAAGAGAAACGGCCCTTTACTTAATACTTGTGAGCAGCTCAAACTCTGTACCAATTGTGATTTTATTCACATTTAAGATAAGAGTACTGGTAATTGCTTTGGCTTTTTTTTTTTAAGCCTACAAAGTACCCCCAATAGCCCATTCCGGGACATAAATTAATATATTCAAATTAATGATACAGACTTCAATTTCGTTTATGGAATATGAATGAAGTCAACAGCAAAATGCCCCCCCCCCCAGCCCCACCCCCCACTCGAGATGGATGAAAAAAGGATTCCTAATTTGGAATCACTGACTTAAAAGGAGCAATAACTCCATGGAGTATTGCTTAGGTGGACACACCATTTTAGCAGCCCAGAGAGGTAGTTCTGGTCTTTACGCTCCTTGGCGACCGCACTAAAGTGAGCAGGAAGCATCGACAGCGTGACAGCCAGCAGGTCGGGTTCACTGCACAGGCGGTTGCGGAACATCCCGCTGGCTAAGAGACACATGAGGTGCACCTGACAGAGCACAAAAAGAATCTCGCAATAACTCACAGAGCGAGTGTGGAGGGATGCTAACAACAAAAGCGTATGCAGGTGTGTTCACCTTGTGCGTGTCGATCAGCAGGTCCTTCCTGTAACGGTTCATCATCCGTCTCAGGTACATCTCAAACTCTGCCTTTTTCTTCTGTCTGGACAACCACAAATGATGATGACTCACAACAAGAGACCATTTTTATGAAAAGCAGAATTTGAAAGCACATGAAAGAAGTGGAATTATAAGAAAGTTGTAAATATCAGGATATGTGAAATTAATGCAGAGTGTTTCAAACATATAAAATATGAATAGAGGATCTTCATAACATGTCTGGGACAAACAAAAGTCTTGGGCCACCGTTACATCCTGTACAACTATTACAATCATAGCATACGACTAGTATGTCCCTCAGCAAAGTGCAGACCCCTGGCAAAGGCCAAGCTGTCAACAAAAGTACAAAAAACTATTTAAGCATTATTTTACGAGGGCTTGTTTGTCCATTTGCTTGTTCGTTTGCAGGCTACTTTGCATAGCCATAATAATTAATTAGTCCATTAACTGATTGTTGAAATTCGGCACTTGAGGCAAAATGGTGTACACGACTAGGATGCAATCGGCGTTCTTGGATCAGGCTCAACTAGTTTGCAGCCTAGAGAAAATAATTATGTCACAATGTCATTTGTTACAGAGTATTTCATGTTTGAATATTAACAACTATCTCAACTCAAAAGTATTCATCGAGCACCTTAAAACAACCTCCGCTGTATACAAAGTGCTGCTGTACACAGAGTATAAATAACTAATACGACAACAATAAAACAATAAATTAATAACGAAGACAACAGGAAGCACAAAAACAGTCAAACTAAAAATCAAGAGTCAAAAGCCAAAGAATAAAAATGAATTTTAAGGGGTGACGGGATGCCACAATAGGGAGTTATGTGCTCCCTCTTACGAATACCGGTCAAGCGGCGAGCAGCAGAATTTTGGAGCAACTGGAGACGCTTAACGGAGGATTGGCTCACTCCAAAGTAAGGTGCATTACAGTAATCCAGCCGAGATGTGACGAAGGCATGAATTACTGTTTCAAAGTCTTCTTGAGAAAAGAGAGGCTTTACTTTAGCCAGTTGCCTAAGATGAAACAAATATGAACCATATCTATGTAGAAAACACTGCACTAACTGCACTGGCAATGTTTTAAGTAAAGGGAAGTTAATCACTGCATTAAAAAAAACAAAATACAACTAATAATACCCAATATTACAACTAATGTAACAGCTCATCCTTGGAAAACCCTTTTCAGAAAGCTAGTAACACAAGAACAGATTGTGGAGTGACATTGTCCCCTAGTGCTGGTTGATAGGTATTGATGCACAAGAAAGCTAGTGATTGGTGACATAATTTCCTTAAAAAAAGAAAAAAAAACTTAGTGGTGTTCACTTACTTTTTTCTGATTTCTGGGGTTTCAATTTCGATCTCAACAGGCTGAGAAGGCAGGACGAGTTCTGGGATTTCAGCTGGACTCAGAGGCTCAGCCAGTTCTCATAAAATACAAACATGTTAACTGAAAAGCAAGGACCGGTACAATGTTGTTAGTTTTCTTTACTCACCTTCCACCTCCTCCCAGTCATCCTCCTCTTCCTCACTCTCCTCTTCCTCTTCTTCCTTTACATCGTCTGTCACTGGGGCTGCTGAGCTCATCCTTTCATCATAATTATTGTTGCTGGGTGGGTCCTCCACCTTCACCTGGGATTGGAAGTGTTTGCTGGTGATAATTTTTGTGGTACTCCCAATTGCGTGGCCTGAGGAGGATCGTGGCTTCGGAATAACCCTCCTCTTGAGCATCTCCTCCTCTTTTGCACTGCCATCAGCACCTTCCGAGACAGCAGGAAACCATTCCCACCGTTTAGTTTAGGAATGATTGATCCTTTATTTTCTAAACCTTTTCTGTTTTGCTTAGTCATGCAAATGTTTGATTCATTTGTCTTTTAATGCCGGAATAATTCTGCTGTGAAATAGGAGAGTTCAATATACTCCAATTGCTGCGATTTCTATTGCGATCAGTATTTATCAGTCAGAAAGAGAGTAAAGAGACCGCAGAGCTACAGAGAACAATATCAGTACACTATTATGGCAACTATAGCCCACGAGCAGCAAATAGGACAGATCAAGACGGGATGGGACAGGACAGGGGTAGTGAGTCAGGCAGTGACCCCGGTGTATGGTGGGAGTTCGCTATGCGGTGCCAAAACCCCTGTCAAGAATTTAAGTTTAAATAAGAAGCCATTTCATGGGGTTAACAAAATCATAAGGGCTGTGTATAGCAACGAAGGTATTTGTAATACTTTACGATTAGTAGAATTGTAACTGTGCTTTCAATGGACATGGTCTCAGTATGTCACAAAAACAGTACAATTACATTGCGAAATACGCGTTCCGTAAAATGGAGTTCGGACTTGTCATACAGCAGAGTATTGTTTGTTCCATATTACCGGCATCTTTTCTCTTGGACGTCTCTTTTGTTCTTCCACCCTTTGCTTTCAGCATTTGCTTCAGCTTCTTTGTATTGACGTCTGCCTTCTTGCATCCACTCCGCTTTGCCATACTGTTTTCTTCGCTAAAATATTTATTCCTCTTTTTATTTTTTTTAAAAGCATGTACGAGCGTAGACGATAAGTCTCACAATTTCCCAAGTGAAATTATGCCCTGGTGGATGGCATAAGAAATAAGTTATTTAACATTCCTGCACCTCTTTGATAACACTGTCAATCAACGCGTGGAGGGGTACTCATGAAGGGAGGGGGTTGCGTCATGTCCGGTTACCTTCTTTTTCCTCTGTCCTTTTTTGCGGACTCGCAATCACTTTTGAGTGCATATTGCCATCTAGTGTAGAAACAAGCGATTCGCGGTCTATGGCAACAACTACCCACCGCCGAGTAGATAGGAAGGAATAACGAACAGTAGGATCTGCTGGTAATGGTAAATATAATAAAATGATTATTAATGATTTTGAAGGATCAAAAAAAATGAAGGATTTAAAAATTCTGTTTTCCGTTAGAAAAAAGAAAACAATAACAAACAGGCTTCTTTTATTAACAATGAATCGTGGTGCATATTGTGGGCATCTCCTCTAGGAAAAATAAAAATAAATCAGAAACATATACAGTATTCAAACGATATATTATTCAGTCTATTTTGTGAAACAGGGTGTTCGGTTTTGTCGATAAAAGAAAGAAAACAAATCCCGTTTACCTCGTGAAAGGAGGCCATCTCTTCTGTTGTGAACACTGTATACAATGACAGACATATTATTTGATACATTGTGAGAACTTTTGAACATTTGAGACGGAGATACGACCTGAAAGAGGATTGGCTGCGTTTAATTACTACAGTCCAAATATGCGAAGTTTATCCAGAGGGGAGCGCCAGAGGATAAACAAAATTGTCACGCAGCAATCCAAGGACCGATTACAGCCCACAACGCCGTGTATTTATTTTAAATACTTTTCGTTGTATGAACTATTTTGAACGTGAGTCGGTGTCACCCCACCGTCTATGACAAGAAATAAAGACGACACTGACAATGTTAAGTGGCTCAAGTTTATTGTCCAGTTGGCATCAGAAAAAAACAAACACTGGATTTGCACATCCCCGTGACGAAATTCTACATCTCCCACAGTGTGATTGATGTACAGGAGGACACTACGAAGAAAATGTCGACTAAAACAAAACGAGTGTTTTTTTTTCAAAGTTAGTTTCATAGTGTCTGATTTCTCAACAGATTTGTTAACTCCACGTGACAAGGCTTAAAAAATATAGTTTTTACCGTTTAACATGAACACGAAAAATATGGTAATAGAACCCAATATCATAGAAATATTTGACCACTTTAACATTGCCAGTGATGGTAGTTTTTTCGAATCTCGTGAACACCTTCCTTCCAATAATTCACTGGATGAATTCCATCAACATGAATAAACACCCCCCACCCCCCACGTTTAAAAAAAGCGTTGTAACTGTAATAAACTACTTTCACAGACGAAATCAGCTTGTGGTTTAACTTTATTTGAATCGTGCAAACCTATACAGTACAGCAGCACAGTCGTTTGCGCTTACAGATATTTTAGCATTCCAGTAGACTCTTGCATTGTCTACATTTTAAGCAGGAATTTTGAACTGTGATGAACATGAATTGCAATATGCGGTAAAGGTTTGACCCCAACTGCAGTTAGCTAAATAAACAGCCTTGGCC
This sequence comes from Hippocampus guttulatus, assembly GCF_054856545.1. Classification (NCBI taxonomy): domain Eukaryota; kingdom Metazoa; phylum Chordata; class Actinopteri; order Syngnathiformes; family Syngnathidae; genus Hippocampus; species Hippocampus guttulatus. The sequence goes on along the minus strand of NC_141261.1, from coordinate 9,578,038 downwards.
ACTGTTTGACACAATACTATTGTTTTCACGATTACTTACCGCCAAGTCACTTCGCACCACGGGGATGAAGAACAAGAACTAATATTGGTAACTAAATGGTTCTTCGTTGTGTTACTTTGGCGACAGGTCCCCTGGAAAGAGTTCTGCTTCTCAGGTTCAAATTGATCTGATTCATTAGAGTCCACTTTTCCTCTATGTTGAGATCAATATCAATTTTGTTTGAGGTTCGGCACCAGATATGTGTTTCGAGGACGTGCTGAAGAGGTTCACATATTCACCATAAATGTGAGAGTGTGTCACTGTGTGTGACAGCTCTTCTCCTGAACGGCCATATATCAATACACAATATAGATTAGTGTATTGTATGCGTGTGTTCCAGTGTCTTGTGTGTGCTTCCAGCGCGGTGCATGGCTTCCATCCCTATATGAACCATCAGTAGAGTCAGATAGGAATAAAAAGCCATAAAGCGCACTGGACATTGGGAAGACTGGGATATATGGGCAAGTAGGCACATGAACACAAAGTAGAGGACTATGCATAAAATCAATACAAATAAGAAGCAATGATGTTTTCAACCTGATACCCACTTTGTACTTTAGGTTTTGCTTTTAACCACAATGTCATGCCACTTATGGTTTATAGTATGATATATATTACCTTGGGCTGTTGAAAATTATACAATGACACAAATGTTTACATATCAATCAAACTGCTCAGTGTTGCTCAGTAACTTCAGGGTTTTTTTTATAGTCCAAAATGTATGGATATACAGGAGTTAGGCACAAAATGTTATTTAAGAAAGAAAGAGAAAAAGGGACAAAGACAATGCAGGTTCTTCTTATTATGACTTACTATCGTTTCGGAATTAAGCTCTAAAATAGCTCTCTCTCAAGACAATAATAAAAACATGGTGACGTAATGGGCCAATGTCGTAATAAAATGTACCTTAAAACAACAGAATTGTGCCATATTCGAACCGTCTTGTTCTTTCGAGTAGGAGGGGCTAATTCTCCCAGAACTGACTTCAGTGGCTTCCACTGTGTGAAGGCAGCACATGTTGCAAGCACACAAACAAAATGTTCTATTTCAAGTCATCTAACAGCAACTTGCTTTCCACAAGGATTTGATGTCTCCACACTGCCACTTGTGGCAGCATTCTTTGCAGAGGTGCATGTGAACTTGAAGAGAACTGAGACAGATGCGCCCTTTGGGTTCACGTTCAATAAGAAATGAAAAAAAAAAACCCTTCTCCGTTGCCGCATCCATGACATCAATGGCTATACATCAAGTCAGGCTGTTGTGATTTTGAATTGACAGGAATTAAACCGATTCACAATGCCTTCAATGTCAAGCCTAAATAAAACGAATCCACTGAGCTGTCACTCAAGATCCTCGTTAATAAACTTAATAAACTCCAAACCAAACTCAAAAGAGGCACCATAAAAAAAAATATAAAAAAAAACATTTCGAATCTATATTAAAAAAATGTATAACCAAAAATATCAACAAATATAACAGAAAACTACCACCTCAGCAGGGCTTTCTGAGTGATGTTTCTGGCACCACTATGGAAAAAGAAGAAGAGACGAGCATCCGTGCCAGGTGTTTCATCCTCTTGCTTGGTTCTGACAGGTCCACGTGAGTCCACATGTCACTCCATGGTGCTGCAATGGAGAGAACACTTGCCCTGTCCTCCGGTCCGATCCAAAGAAATGCTGTTGCTGCTGCCGCTGTTGCTGCTTCAACCACCGGTGGATGTGTGGGGTGTTTGACCGCCCCTTTACGCAGAGAGAGCGAGAGAGAGAGAGAGAGAGAAAGAAGGGGGTTACAAAAGAGTGAGGATGGGGCCAACTAAAGGAGAGAGGGGATCATACCTGTGTAGTAAACCTACCTCATTGTGTGTGTGTGTGTGTGTGTCTGCATGTGTGGAAGCCAGACATAGGGTATGTCAGGTGGGGGGAGGGGATAGGGAGGAGGGGGCGCTCATGTCGCCTCACCGTGTTAATAAAAGCTGGCTCGAGGGGCTGAATAGGGATCTTTTTTTTTTCTCTCATTCAAAAAACACCAGAAAGCACTTTCATTCTGCTGATGACAGAGAATGTGTGTCCATGTGTGTGTGTGTGTGCGCTCGTGCATTAGCATCTCCATGTGTTTGCCCTCCCGTGCCTCTGCCGCTGTCGGTTTAGCTGGCATTTACACTGCTTACAGACAAACAGGCAGCCTGGTTGGACAGCCTGACAGAGGGCCAATAAACAGCACAAAAGGGCAAAGAAGAGGTGCAGATGCCCAGAGAAGATGGAGGTATGATGGGGAAGATAAAAAGAGGTGAGAGAGAGAGAGAGAGAGTATTGAGGTGAAACGCATGAGAGGCATGAAGTGGAAATAGTTGACAGCCTCCTCCTCTTCCTCCTCCAAATGCTCTCAGGGGCTCCGCTGGAGTTGCATTCCAACGCGTCGCTCTCAATCCCCGTAACTCCCAGCAACAGTTCCTTGATGTGATCCCACGTCATGCCGGGTAGCAGAAGGAGGGGGTCGGCGGGGATGAGAGAGGCGCGAGAGGGTGAGAAAGGAGACGGAAATGGAAAGATAGACAAGACAAAAGGTACAGGTGGATGCAAAGAAGGAAGTGGAGCAAAATGTGAAATGAAGGATGGTAGAGGAGAGGAGAGGAGAGGAAAGGATGAAAATGCACCCCCCCCCCCAACCCCATTCTCCAAGCACCCTTGCTCCTTCAGGCCCTTTTTTCTAAGCACTAAAGAAACTCATTGAGGATTATTTTCCCCCCTCGAATCAGACGATTTGTTCTGGTCAGTCTGCTTTAATAAAATTGAAAGAGTCAACATGAGTCACTGATCTGACTAACTTCGGTGCAGGCGGCCCGGGTTCAGTTCCCAGTGCCAATAGCTGTCTGACTCTATATGTGCCCTGTGATTGACTGGCGATAAGTCCAGAGTGGAGTCCCCCTTTTTTTCCAGAGTCAGCTGAGACACTCAACAACTTGTACGGAAAATGGATGGATGGACTCAAGATACAGTGAAAAATGTATGATGTGAACCACAAGCATGAGAAGATACACACAGAGGACTGTGCTTGCTAGGTGCTGCTGTTTTGTCTAGCAAAAGAGATGAAACAGGCACCTGTTTAGTATAATGAAACCGAATTTACTTATCAGGATTTTTTTTTTTTAAATCTACTTTCGAATCAATCTGACCTGCACTGCTTTCATACATGACATGGCTGCAAACAGAGAGGAGCCGGTTTAGAAGAACACATTTAGTGTTGCAAACAAATATGGTCACTATTTTTGACCAACTTATCTGATCTCTCTAGTGCAGGGGTGTCAAACGCAGGTCCTGGAGGGCCGCTGTCCTGCATGTTTTCCAAGTCTCCCTGTTGCAACACACCTGATTCAAATGATCAGATCATCAGCAAGCTCTGCGGAAGCCTGACATTGAACCTGTTCATTTGAATCAGGTGTGTTGCAACAGGGAGACTTGGAAAACGTACAGGACAGTGGCCCTCCAGGACCTGAGTTTGACACCCCTGCTCTAGTGGCTATTTTTCCAAAATGTGAGATGCGAGAAATGACAAGAAAGTCGTTCTGGGGTACGCAATCACAGAGTCAGTCATGTGGAATGTTGTCAAAAATGTGGTGGCTGTCTACAGTATATGTTGCAAATGAAATTATTTATGAACATGTTGGAGATTTTTAACCCAAGGTAGGTGCTTCCAAGTACATGTGTAATGCTACATGAGAAAAGACTGCACATCTTACCGTGTTACTCTTTGACTCCAAAAATGCACCAGGCAAGTTTTATAATGTAAAATTAATGGTGAATATTTATTATGTTAATTTGTTAACAGTCGTGGACTCGTAGTTCTGTACAAGCTTTGACAAAGGGCCCCCCCCCCCCCCCATGAGAACACACTTACGTCCTTATTTTCTGTAAAGAAACAATATTTGCTACTTGCTAGGCAAAAAAAAAAAAAGAACAAAACCGTTTCAAAGCATGTTTGGCATCGGGAGAAATAAAGCAATTCCCTGAAGTAAAAACTCTAAGTAGAACATTGTGTTTTCTATAAATAATGGGGAAAAATATGTGGCGGCGGGGGGATAAAAGTCAGTAATTTTATTTTAAGTCTATATCGCTGAGCTGAAGAAATACATTATATGACTCAAGGAACACACTGTGTGTTACTGCCAAGGTCCCATTTAGTCCATTTCAAATGCAATCGAGCTTAATCTTTTGGACAATTTGCTCCCAAATTCCTGTGGGACAATGTGGGCATAAAGGGCGAGAGGCTGTGTGAGTCTTTTAACAGACACCATCACTTTCCTCAGCACCCAAAATGAGAATATGATATATCATATCAGCTCATGCAATGTTTCAGCCTTTTGTAGCAAGTGTGAAACAAACGCACATGCACACGCACACGCACACGCACACACACACACACACACACACACACACACACACACACACGCACACACACGCGCACGTTTTGTGCTCTCAGTCAGCAGCCCAGCATGTCTTGTTCTTCTCTGGCGCCGTGCTCATGCAGGCAGGTTGATAACCATGGAGAAGCCAGTTGGGAAAAAGGAGCAGGAGGTCCGACGCATTTAACATTTGGACAGTTTAACTTACATACACTTAGGTCACGGGCCTTGTTGGCTGTCAGTTTGCTCATTAAAAGCCTTGGCCTCAAATGCTATCTTCTATAGCTTGGCCAGTCGCAGCTTAGCCCTACAATTGCAAAAACACCTTGTGAGCTACACATTTGACAACAATTACACCTGCTGCTATCTGGTGAAAGCAGATTTAATTGTTCTACCTTTCACAATATGGCATTGGCATCATTAGATGAACAAAGATACATGATTTGTAGAAAATCATCATTTTCAAACCAATAAAGAGAAATCAGATAATTTCCCACAACACACATGATGGTCTAACGCAGTGGGTGGGAATCACTGATGTAACTTAAGCATGTGTGGGGCGAGAAAGGTGGTGGCCATACAGATATAATAGTCATAATAGCTGGGCAAATACAAACACGACAAAGATGCCTTGTGATGGCTGAGTTACATTTAAATGGATGTTTAAAGTGTCCAGTTGGAAATCTCAGCGGAGTGCACAGCAAGCACATGCATGCAAGGCAAATGGTTCTTTATTAGTTTACATGTAAAGACAGTATGGGTGAATTGTCCAGGTTATGACTTAAAGCCTGCTTAGTATTTCTTGCTTCACGTCCCGGTAATTGACAAGTAATGGCAAATGCCATCAATCTGTGCAAGCGTTGAAAAAGACTTTGATGTCAATCAGTCTGAGACTCAAACGCAGTTAAAACTCTGGCAGCCACAGGGGCTGACAGATATTCAATTTCAGGCTCAGTGAGGTCTAAGCAGTGGAGGAAGCTAGGCGTCTAAGCGTGGGGAAGTGAGGATATATATACACATGTATATATATATATATATATATATATATATATATAAAATAGTAATAATAATAGATTTTATTTATAAGCGCCTTTCAAGACACCCAAGGACACTTTACAATAACAAAAATATATAAAGTAGGTCTAGACCATGTCCCACATCCTCACTTCCCCACATATATATATATATATATATATATATATATATAAATATTATTTTTTTAATGGAACACTCGAAATTGTCCCTAGGTGTGGGTGTAAGTGCGGATAGTTGTTTTTATGTGTGCCCTGCGATTGGCTGGCAACCAGTTCAGGGTGTCCCCCGCCTGCGGGTTGATCCTCAATGCATGTCTTGCAACGTTGGGCTCTCGACAGCATTCGTTGTTTGCGCATCTGCGTTCGAGCGTAAAAACTGGCAAATCTTGATTTTCGTCCCGGTGCAAGCCTCAAATTTGACCGCTTGGGAATTTGGTTCATCTCTGTGCCTTGTTGGGTGGGTCCTTTCAAATGCACCTGACAAATTGGTAGCAGAAAGTTGTCTGAACTTTTGGCCTGCCTGAACTATTGCCGCGGAGTGTGTAATGCGATTTTAATGAATTTGATCAAGGTGCGGACAAATTCTGAGCTCCAGTGTAGTGGATGTCATCATATTTGATCCATAATCATTACAACGGTGTGGATTGAACGCTCAGAATCCTTGTAAAAAAATAATTCATTGAATGCAATATTATCATATTTATTACATTTTTTTTTAAACTCACGCACCCGTTGGACGTGGCACAGAAATGAGAGGGAGGCATAGTGAATTACCATATAAAATACAATGGAAGAATAATCCCTTGCTCACGATATTGCTCTTCCTTGGCAGAAAACATTACTTTTCAAAATACGGTTTCTTTCCTCTTATATATTTTTTTCTTCTCTTAATTGACAGCATCACCAGCAAGTCCTTCGCGAACCAGAAATTTACAGCATGAACATTTTTCATCCAAAACACTATCATTTATAAATCCATCTCCTGGGAAACCTTGAACAGCCACCATTTGCAACACCGCCAGCCATACATCAGCCAGAATTAAAATATACAACTTATCCAAGCCATTGCTTCATTTTCCTTTGGGCGCCATATCAGAATATGTATGATTCTGCCACTGAGAAAGGAAAAACAAAAAAGCTGTAGTCAAAGGGCTGGACGGTATTGTGAATCGCAGATTGGATGTATAAACAAAGCTGCAATAAAAGACATAATCTGGAAAACAGTAATATTTTAATTTCTCTATTTGTGCAAATTGTATTTGTAAGATCAAAATTATTTACAGTACATACTGTATTACAATAGTAGTACAATTAGTGGCTTCAATGTTGTAAGGTTTTAAGTATCAACTCCTCTCAAGTTGTATCTGCGTTTAGAATTGCATGGCGAGTGGCAGCAAATGTCGAAGTCACACTGAAACCATGTTTCGATAAATTCATCATTTTCCATTTTTACTCATGTATATTTCATAAATGTCATAGATTGTTTCTCAATTCAATGGGAGACAAATTATATACACTGTACATTGCATGTGGCATACCTGTATCTAAATTGCTTTCAGTTTCACTGTCAAGCTTGTGCATTCATTTTGTGAAACAAGAAAGGCAGTTTCAAGGTGGCCACCTCGACTAAGACAGTTCCATACTAGAGTTCCTTTGTGTGCTTCCAAAATCACTCTGCACAGGAACAACTGGCCTCAGTGCTGCACTCAAAGCATTTAGAAGTATAGCACAAGGAGAAAAAAGGGGTTGACGTCTCTGGCTGACTGTGATTATACGCAAAAATATTACCGGACTGAGAGAATTGGTTGTGACAAATTGGCAAGGAGAAAAAAATAAAACAGCATGTAATGAATGGAGCAAGACAAAACAGAACACAAGCAAAAAGGCTGTAATAAAAAATCTGCAATACAAACAAGGCCTTGGCAATATTCCCACTTTATCTGCCCGTCAGTGGGACTTCATTGATATTCAGGCAGAGTGCTCCTTCCAGCAGCACATATCAAAAGGCAGTGTTATGATCAATAAACATGCCATGGGAATTAAGATGCTTTTTTTCTTTGATAGCATTGGTCAGGTGCCCAGAAAGTGTTTAGAAACGGGATCTATCTCTCAAGCTCATTCACCGTGAGTCACTGACTACGTTTACACCAGAGCAGAAAATCTGATTTCTAAATTTGTGGCTCTGCTGAGCCACTGATCCTTTGTGTGCTTCCTCAACTCTGATGAATGAGAAACTGAAAGGCCCCTCTGTATTTATGCGACCTTGAAAAGACTTAAAAAAAAAAAAAGTTCGGACTGGTTGTTAAAAAAAAAAAAAGGCCATAAACAGCTTGTATCATTTCACTCTTTTGACTGATAATACCACAGTTAAAATCAATCTTGTGACATTTCCGAATGCAGGAGTGAGTGTGGCACTGCTTCAAATTTGGAGCTGCATGAAATGGGAGTCAATAAAATCGGAGTGAAAATGAGCATCCGTGCTCAAGCAAGTTATGTTCAGCACTGAAGCCATTCAAAAACTACCATCCACTTCGGCCCAGAACTATTCAGTATTCGACTTTTGTTGAGCGGTTTTCCTTTATATGCCTCCACAGTGGATTGAAAATAAAACAGTCAAAATATGATTGAAGTATAGATCCATCCATTTTCCGATCCGCTTTAGCCTCACAAGGGTCGCTGGAGCCTATCCTAACTGTCTTCGGGCAGCAGGCGGGGGACACCCTGAACCGGTTGCCATCCAATCGCAGGGCACACCGTGCATGTTTTTGGAATGTGGGAGGAAACCAGAGCACCCGGAGAAAACCCACACAGGCACAGAGAGAATATGCAAACTCCACACAAAAAGGCCAGAGCTGGATTCGAACCCTGCATCTCTGCACTGTGAGGTCGACGTGCTAACTAGTCGGCCACTGGCCCACCCTGAAGTGTAAATATTTATCTAAAATTTATTAGGTGTCAACAAAAATAAGCCTTTCACGTTCATGTAGGAATGATAGCATTTTTATACAGAGCAGTTCTTTTTTCAGGGTATCAAACAAGCCCCCACGTTCCTTTTAATTTATTGGAAGGGGAGGTGCCTGCTATGTGGGAGGCCTTTAATTGCACACAATTGTGTTGTTGTTGTTGTTTTTTTTTAATGATTGGTCAAGGGAATGCAAAAGTACTCTCAGTGTGATTAATTACAAGTACAGATATGTGTGTAGAAAAGAAAAAAAATGCCTGTGGTCAAAGTAGAGGTACTGATTCAACTATGTAAAAGTAAAAAAGTACAGAAAGCACTTAACCCCCCCCCCCGCCCCCCACCAAAAAACTGTTGTAAACCTGTCTCAATATTCAGGACCATGAATAATGTTTTTCGTGGAAGTTTTCATGGTCCTTTTCCAGGCGAATCATGAAAAAAAAAACATTCATGACTTTCCAACTGCACATCATGCTGTATTAAAGATCCTTCAATGGCCAAACGCCCTCAGTGACCGCTGACGGCTCATCCCGCTTCCATTTGCACTGGAGCCAAATGCTGTTGCAATTACTATCAGTCACGGCAAACACAAGTGGAACAATCAGAGTGATGAGAATCAGTCTGCGACACCCTGACACGCACACACTCACACACATACTTAGATATAATCGTTATAGCTTGCCAAAGCAGCAGCACTCAGCCACCTGCTGCCATCTCCGCACCTTTGTTTCAGGCACCAGCATAACCTGAGACGTTAGACATTAATCCAGTTTAATTATCTTATTGTTTAATTGTCTGTGAGCTACCTAATGATCTTATCAAAATCAAGTGTGCTAAACACCTGGATGTGACAAACTTAAAGAGTTTCTTCAATGGACTTGAAATGGGTCAGTGCCAGTGCTCTGCTGAGTCCACTGGCCCCATTTCTGTTTTCACGCAAAGCATGAACTCATGGGTGGAGTTTTCTTTCTTTTGGTATTTTCCTACACTTTGCGCAGGTAGAATTGAGCTTAACGGCGCATTTGCGGCGGTGTGCGCCGTTGTGGAGTGGAATGTCGTCGGGTGCTGGCCAATGGTTATTTGCATGAAAATCACGGCGGTAAGATTGCATGCCATGTTTGACATTACTGAAACAGAAATAGACTTGCTGGTGTCATGTGTGATATTGGCAGGTAAACTGCAAGATCTGCCATTGTGGATGATGTAGCCAACTGTGAATCGTCTCCTTCATGAGACGATTCGGATGTGAGCAATTGGAGGCCTTGCACCCATTACCGTGGATCAATTTTTACAGTACACCCCAGTTTAGATATTCAATCTACTCTTTAATAATACTTTGTTATAATGCATCAGATTTATATGGTGATTTTCTGTTATACACTCAGAGCTCACAATGGATATTCATGTACGTGCGAATTCATGAGACGATTCGGACAGAGCGGTATTCGAACAGTGGACCCTTAGGTTACCGGACAACCCACTCTGCGGACGTTTCTTGTATTTTACTTAATTTGTGTACCTTGTTGTGCTTCTAAAGCCTAGAGCCAAGTGGGGGGGGGGGGGGGGGGGGGGGGGATAGCAGGTTAAAGTGTACCTTTGACAGCCCATTTCAATGCATTGATGGGGAAAGTTGGATAAATATTTGGTATTCCCATCTTTATGTCTAGTCTTTTATGAGCCAAAACAGCCTGACGGCAATTTCCGTGATTAATTTTAGTCCAAGGCAATTAATAGTGATGGGAAAATGAAGCTTCAAATTTGTTTCATGAACCAGTTGTATCTTTGTGTTTGGCTGCGGGACGTATTATTGACAGGTCCGCGTTATTCATGGGTTTTTGTAGTCATAGTGAGGTCTCTATGACAATTTTATTTTCTTCAAAATGATTCAATGTCCTAACTTAACCTCACCCTAATTGTAGTAGTGTGAGAATAAGTGATATACATGACTGATTCTAAACCATTTCACTCTCATCTAAAAATGACTTCTTAGGAAAGGTTTTCTAACAGTGAGGTGCTGCTGCATGTTTTTGACAAAAGATTGACGAAGGAAAATGTCTGGTTATAAGGCAGACTACTCTTAGGAGAATGGCACCCCGATTGTCTGTCAACTGCCAGCAAAATTACTAACACTTCTCATCCAACCACGGAGGAAGCTGGCATACCCGAAGAAAAGCCACACAAGCACAGGGAGAACCTGCAAACTTCACACAAGAAAGTCAGTCGTAATTAAAACCGAGAACCTGCGATCTGCACCATGTCTTACTCCTGCGGCCATCGGTTTGACCGCCAACACGACTAACAAACAGAAACACTGCAAAGAAAATCCTCGACAGAGTCACAAGTGAAGGTTTTGCAGGTGACCTCCTCAGAAAATCGTACTTTTTCACTCACTCCAGGTTGTAAAAACTGTTATGATAGCAAGTTCATTGGATGATTGGCCGTGTGGATGGAGCGCATGCGGCTAGGTGAGGGTGGCATTTTCAGGGTTATTGGGTGGACGGCTGCCCAGCCTTTGTGTTCCAAATCCAGGGGAATCTGCCGGCCATTGTGGCCCCCTGCTTGTTCTCCAGCCAGAGAGCTGAGAGAGGCGATTTCAAGCCGATGAATACTCGTCGTTTTTTTTAAATTGTTCTCTCTCTTTATCCCCGGTGTGTCTGCGCTGTCTGTCTCTATATGCTTTGTCAGCCTCATCCAGCTATAGTGCAGTAACCAAGTTATAGCAGTGCGGGCTCCTGCGCCTGCCGCGGAGCATGCGCTTCCAGCTCATTATAGCTGATGTGGACACTTTACATTTTCACCTTTTGTCTCGGTTAATGGGCGTAAAAAGCTTGGCTTTTTGGAGACAATGCTATTTTTGTTGAGTCTAAAATCCATACTTATCCTCTTTTTAACCACACAGCAGCTCCCTTCAAATCAACAGCGTGGAAAAGCCTCTGAAACAGCATGTCGACTGTCAGACATTAGCCAAGTTCAGCTGAAACCGCCTCTAATGAGATTCCTTCAGGTGGGTTGGCAGTGCCTCCGGGCAGAGGGATGCACCGATTTCCGCTGTCTGGAAAAGTGCAGCAAAAATAGATTTAACACACAATGAGCTTTAAATTCTCTCCCTCCAGAGGTTCAGAGAGATGACGGGTGCACAGATTACAGTCATGTTATTTTTATGTGACAACCTGGCTGAACGCTACAACTAAAACATTTTGGAAGTCGCACTTAACATCCTGGAGAAAATTGCTCAGTGTGCAAGGGACCGTTTTGATCCTCCTTTATATCACGCACAAAATAATATTTGGAGCAGAGGAGCAACATGAAAAGTATATTTCCATTGAAATAAAGTGGCGTCAATAAATGCACCCCACACACCTGACAACAACTTGACAATCAATCTAAAATGTTCATTTACGTAAGAATACAATGGATTTCATATCTTGAAGGGATTCTAGTGAAGAGATAAAATCCGAGCACCGCTTATCCATTCAATATGTATATTCGGTATGCAGCAATCTATGCAACAATTTGCATAGATTGTACTGCTATGGTAACTAACCATTGCAGGCAAGGCGCCGAATCCGCCAGAAGAGTGAACAAGTAATAGCGAGGCAAATTGTTAGTAAAGTAGTGAAACATTTCTCCATTTCTGGGTCAACAACCGTAGTTGGGAACCATGAACACACAACGCCGCTTCGGCACTGACACATTAAAAGCGCCAGGAAGCCCCATTTGTTTCCTGTCTCACGCTGGGCCGTGGTGTCTCCGTGCTCCATTTTCTGTCTCTGTGTGCCGTGGACTTTTGCTTGGAGGAGGGGATGTAGGTTGGAGAGCAGATGAGAGGAGAGGCATGCTCTCCTTTACATGGGAAGGAGACATGAATCATGAATCAGTAGTTCATCACAAGCGCAGCGTGGGGATAAATGGCTCGGCGAACAGCGCTCGAAACAATTCAAACTTCATTGACTTTTCCACGGATATCTCCACTATACAACAAAAAAAAAAAAAGAAAAAAGAAAAAAAAACCCTGAGAAAGACTTGGTGGTATGTGATGAATCTTTCATTGCCTTTGGAAAAGCGATGATTAAGCATCTGCCTCTGAAGACGGTTTGGAGGCTGAGCTTCATGCTGAGATGCAAAATATTCAAGAACTGTGAAAAATTAATCAAACCAAATGCGGTAGGTGAAGCACAGAGGAGGCAAGGACAGATGTTGGGGGCTGGCAAGAAGACAAGGCGATAGCAAGCACCTAAAAGTGTAACTGTCCAACGTCGAATGCGTCCTAAATCGTACAATTTCGTGTTGACGTGAGATGTTATTTTAGCTTGAGAGATTACAGCTCAGTGAGCATCTCAAGTCGAAACTTGGGGTTTTCTTTTACTTTGGCATTTTGTCTTTTCCTGTGACGCCCCCACCGACGAGAACAGGAAAAATATGATGACGACCATAAAGCCAGAATTTAATATTCATGTGTCTGAATTGGCTGTTAAGAATATTTAAAAAGGACGACGTATTACGTAAGATGCTGCCTGTATTTTTATTTTGAATATTTCCATCCACTTTATACAGATGTATTTTTACACTTGCAAAGTGAAGAATGTTAAAATGAGAGATAGCCTGTAGACTTCATAAAATTATGATGACGATGACAATTTGAGTCTGGAACAGATCTTTTTATTTTTTTAAATCATAAATGGCTGTCATGGAATTTGGATGACCACTGTATCTGAGCTTCTTTGTAACTTGATTTAACACAAATACAAAATACACATTACGATATCGGGGTGCCTTGTGAGTGACAATTTTCAATGCTCGATTCCCAAGGCACCACTGTGTTTTAAAAGCAGACAACGTTATGCACGTCCATTTTCTATTACCGTAATTACAGCGCATTACGTTTCATTCTAACTCCTATTTAATGTTATTGTTATTACTTTGTGACAGGCTCGTTTGCTCTGTATCTTTATTCACGGGTCCATGTTGAGTATATTGACTATATTTGTGATTCAGCATTCAGGAACAGCCCGGATTTTTTTCGAAGGAAAGAAATTCCTGAAAAACACCCATCCGCGCCTATCCATTATATTTTTGCGCTCTCAGTAATGACCTTCAATGGCGCCAAATCACCCCCGCTCCCACTAAAGCGCCACGTTAGCGGATGAGCGGTTTGCATTAGCCACCAGCGGATAGCCCCGTCACCTTGACACCAAACAGCAGCATAATGGAAGATCTGTCGCGGTCCGTGAAGCAGTGGTGGAAGTTATTAGAGTACCTATCACTGAATCAAAAACGTTTTTTTTTTTTCAGAGATTGCACCAAATCTTCATGCTTCTGGTACATTTTTTTTTCTCTCTCCCCACCCCCACAAGTCAAATCCTTTGCAAGCCATTTATTTTTATGGTAGGGGTGTAAGATGAGTTTGAAATGATGATAAAGTGTTTAGGAAACATCGACTGAGGTGCTGTAGATCTCGGGTTTAAACTGTTCATATAAACATTGTGAGTGTCGGCATCTCGTATCGGAGCTTGAATAGACGTTTCAACGTCAGTGGCAATCACGTGACTTTGTGAAAGCCCCCCTCAGTTCTTCCTCTGCCAACTATATGTGTCTTTTAGCTCTTTGTTTGTTATGGCTCCCATCCCGAGACACCCGCTGCTGATTGACCAGGACAGCATTGTCAGCATCAAGTTTCCTTAACTTTTCTCAATTTCTTTTTTTTTTTTTTTTTTGTCAGTATATGGAAGAGTCATCCATAATGACAACATTTTCACAAAGAGACTGAGGCTGAATGAACAAAATTCTTCTCAACAGTTTGCTTCTTTCTTGGAATATAATTGACGACAACCTCAGTCCATAGAAAAAGTTATTCTGCTCTCAAGATACCCAAGAAGAAACTGTGGATCTGCAGCGGTACCAAGGAAATAATGTCATGATAATTGTTTTGCTCCACATTCAATCAACTCCTCATTTCCAATCAAAAAAAAAAGAAAGACTTTGAGCCTATTTTGTACAAAGACAAGTGAAGAGTCTCTCCAATTAACTTGTCGATTACACATACATTTTGGAAGTTCTTCTGAGACACAGACAAACTGATTTTCAACACTGCAGTAATTTTGTAGGCTCCTGACCACCAGAAAACTCTTCAAAATATAGAGAGCAATAAAAAGTATACGGCTGTACAAAAGTTCCCAGTTGCCTTCATTATTCATCCATCCATTCATCCATCCATTTTCTGATCTGCTTATCCTCACAAGGGTCGGACCCTATCCCAGCTGTCTTCGGGCAGTAGGCGAGAGACACCCTGAACTGGTTGCCGACCAATCACAGGGCACACAGAGAGTAACAACAATCTGCGCTCACATTCACACCTCGGGACAATTTCGAGTGTTCCAATTAACCTGCCCTGCGTGTTTTTGGAATGTGGGAGGAAATCGGAGCACCCGGAGAAAACCCACTCAGGCACGGGGGAGAAACTCCACACAGGAAGGCCAGAGCCGGAATCGAACCCTGCACCAGCCGCCTGGAATAAGTTCCAAAATGGCAGACAGTTAATGACAGTGTTGCTTAAAAAAGAGAAACTGCGACGTCTCCTGAGCTGCGGGACAGTATCAGTGCGAAATAAATTTGATTTGAGTCGGCACCGCACACGGAACAGCTTGCTCATTTAGCCAACCCATAAAAACAACAGAAGGCCCAAGCATTAAATGTCAGAAAGCCTGCACACCCATTAGAGTATTTTATTTGGCTATTTAATATAAATGTTGTTGTAATTTATGTCATCGAGACGTGCACAAGCAAACAATTGTGCGACCCAAGCACATTTTTTAGAATAAATATCAACATCAGGACGTTTCCAACTCGTACCCTATTTAAAAATAGTTTGACAACCCTAGCCTGGAGTATATACGAGTGGGGAAGAAGCGGAGGGTGGGATGGGAGCCACCAAGCAGTAATGTGCACCGTGTAACGTGTGAGAGCGAGCGAGATCCCGCATGAGCCGTGTGGAGCGAGGGATGCATGGCTGAGCAATTCTTGTCCAGTTGGCTGCTTGTGTGAGTGTGTATGGTAGGGGGTCCCCGTGAGAGCTTTGATCATTACCAAGTGTGACAGAGGAGTTCTGACAGAGAGGTAACACCCACCACCCCGCCCTAACCTGAAACACACACGCACACACACACACATGCAGCAGAAACAACATTGCCATGACCACGAGTGTCACCGCTTTACACGGCAGATGCTGATATATACTGTATATATGTTTTGTTTTTTTTTAACCTGAAGACTGGAACGTAAAAAAATGTCTCCATTGTCTACATCCAAAGCAAAAGTTTGTTTGTTCTAATAAGTCAATACTAAGCAACTGAGGAAAAAAAAAAAAAAGAAAAGATCTCCATCCAAGAAATGAGTTATGAGAACGAAAAAGGAATCCATTTTTGCACTCTCGTATTGAACATTGTTCCATAAACTGACCAGAAATATGATGTGCTGGCGGACTCTTTGAAGGGTTGTTCGAGGGCGGAGACGATCCCAGTTGAAGTTAGATCAGAGGCGGGGGAGAAACTGAAGTAATCATTAGGCAAGCATCAACTTTATCAGCTGGATCCGAACCCCCTTGTGACCCTTGTGAGGATAAAGCGATTCGGAACATGGATGAAAGTGGCTACACAGGTTGATTGCACCTTCAGGCATCTGAGGGAAAAGTATTTAACTGTCCACTATACATCGCTGGCATAGATAGCCGATCAAAGGCATATTTCTACGAAGCACTTTCAGAGAGCGAGCATGAAATCGGATAATTTCCCTGACATTGCCCCCTTGGTTAGGAACCACTTGGCTGAGCCCCTTGCGAATAGTTCAACACTTTTATTATCTTACATCAGTTAACGGGTAATCGAGTGTAGTAGTGATTAGAATCGAAATGAAAGTATACATGAGGATTCTGCGACATTTCATGCCATTTACGTCGAATGAATAAATTCTTTGTCTCTTTAGCCTATTTAGGGAGCCAAAATGACAGTCTATACAAGAGCGGAGACGAAATGAGCTTGTTGCAGGTTCTAATTTGGTGTTTTATGACACGGATGTTCACCCTTTGACACTGTTCAATGTTCAAGAAATGACAGACCCGTGACCCCCACCAATCACCACCACCAACACCACACCCCGCAACAGGCAATCAAATCATCCATCTTTGAAAATTCCAGCAGTGCACACGCACTCTTGGGCCAATAATGGAACATTAATTTCCCAATTTATTTTGTCTCCGCTTGCCAGCCTGCCAGTCCTTCAGGTGTTTTCATTGTGGTTCGCTTCTCAGACAGCCTGTGAACTTGTAATTAGTTTCTCCTGGCTGTCTGTCTCATCGACGCTGTGAGCGTGCGTGTGTGTGTGTGTGTGTGTGTCACATCCAGACAGAAATCAATTTCAGGCAGTGATCTATCAGCTTTTGTAGCAAGCGATCCAATCATCAAATAATGCATCTGATATCACGCTGCCAAGGTGGTCCGTTCGGGGAATGATTCACTCTTGCACAGCCTTGTTCACGTTCTCATGAACATTCTCATAGTATTGCACGCGCACGCACACACACACACAAACAATTGTAATTGCTGTGATGGATCGTATATGGAAGCCCGACTAACTCAATGTCATCACAGCAGGGGAAAGAAAAAAAATCTTTGCAGTTTTCCTCGTCTGTTCGATATCATCAATCTGAGATGTTCAAGCTTTTGTTTTCCTTTGATTCACGTTCCACATCCCCCACAAACGCTAGATTCTACGGTCGGTAATTAACTTTTTGTCTGGGTCTATCGCTGCGCCTGATGGATTTTGCAGTCTTCCAGCCATTGAACACCTTTTACAAATCCGCACTTTGCAATTCACTGCATGTGAATATAACGCCAGTGTAGCCCTTCGAATCTAATACAATGGCTTGTTTGAGTTTGAACGCAATGTTTTCCTGAACCTTAGGTGACCCAGATTTTGCCCATTGAAATACAAATAATCAGTTGCGACGCCAAATTGTCGCCATCCTAAAAGTTTACTGTGCAGGCAATGTTTTGAAAATCAGAAAGAAATTCAATCAAAATGTTGATGGACCAAGACTTTCTGCTCTGCAACAATACAACCGTCTTCTCAGACAGTGTTGATAGCTTTTCTACCCACTTCACTTGAATGTGCGTGCTTCAGTTTTGTGTGTGTGAGTCTGTGCGTGCGCGTGCGTGCGCGCGCATGTGCTGAGCTGGTCATGTTTTCCCCTCTTGAGACTTGGAGGGCCACACACCTGCCGTTCGGCTTTGTGTCAGTATTTCCATGTAAATGCATGGTTTGTGTAACCAGGAGCAACTGTGTGTTTGTGTGTTTACCAGCCGCACTCACTAAGAGTATGAGTATGTTGGCTGAATGCAGCGTGCGTGTGTGTGTGTGTGTGTGTGTGTGTGTGTGTGTGTGCAAGTATCACTAATGTCATAATGGACAGAGACAGCCTCTCCCGCGGAGTTGTCATGGTTACCACATGACGACATGGGTCTGTAAATACTATATCATTATATACATCAGTCCTACACACACACACACACACACGCACGTTTTTCTCACTCGCAATTATCAGTGAGCCCGATATCAGGCATTCTCCATGCAATGAACAGACACGCTCATGCTCCAAGTCACCCACCTGCCGTTAACACAACACATCTTCTCATGCACCCACAGACTCATCTTTCTGTTCCGGTAAGTTGTCATTGACCCATTTCGACACGTCGTTCCCTTTCTCGTTTCATTTGCTGGCCATCTCTCTCTCTCACTCTCCTTCAAGAGAAAGGTCAGCTCTCACCGGGAGACGAAGCGAGCGGCCTGTTAGAGACAGAACGGGCGGGAGTCATATCCTAGTCCACACACATTTACTCATTTTAAAACTCCTTTCACTTGAACTGAATCATGCCTACTTCCAACCATCCACATTTTAAAAGAGCATGGGAGCTGTCAGAGTACACTGTCAGAAAAAAAGGGGACTGTAGGGCTCAATTTTTATAGTCCAAAGTACAATTTTTTGTGATGTACCATCCATTTTTCAATCTGCTTTATCCTCACAAGGGTCACAGGGGGTGCTGGAGCCTATCTCAGCTGTCTTCGGGCAGTAGGTGGGGGACACCCTGAACCGGTTGCCAGCCAATCGCAGGGCACACAGAGACTTGCAACCATCCGCGCCCCCACTCAAACCCAAGGGACAATTTAGAGTGTTCAATCAGCCTGACGTATGTTTTTGGAATGTGGGAGGAAACCGGCGCACCTGGAGAAAACCCATGCAGACACGGGAAGAACATGTAAACACCACACAGGAAGGCCTGACCCGAGATCGAACCCATGACCTCTGCACTGTGAGATTGACGCGCTAACCACTGGACCACCGGGCCACTCACAATTGAACAACTAGATACAAATAAATTGTGTTTTGGGATAGAGAAGGTACAATAGACCATGTCTGCACATTTTTATTTACATGTAAGGGGACAAAGTGGACAAAGTGCTAGGCCTTAGTGAATGCCTTTCAAAACAGCCCCATGTTGTACTGTACGTACTCAATGAGAAAGTGTCTGAGATTCTTGTGAACAGAAAAAAAATGCGGGTGTTGTATGTGTACAAAAGAAAAGAACTTCTCTTGTCAAAATAGCTTGATCTTTGGAAGTCAAGGCTACCATTCAGCTGCGCATTTAGCTGCACATCAATTTGTGAGTATAACTTTCTCTTTACTGCTTCTTCTTTCATTCACTGTCGGATTCTGTTTATTTCAACTTCCAAACCGATGTTGGCTAGAATCGCTATTTCCGCCACGTTTCACGTCGTAATTATGTTCACAACTTGCCGCTGGTCACATAATATCAAAATTCTTAATCATATAATCGCCTAGCCCTATTAATATATGCCCTTTGGAAGTTTGCCAAAGGGGTTGGTGGGGTGCTAGTGGGGATTTAACTGATGCTCACCCCAAAAAAAAAAAAACAACAACAAAAAGACCTTGGTCTGTCGCTGTGTGGCCCAGTACTGGTCCACGGACTGGTGGTTGGGGACCACCGTTGTATCACCAATCACCACGCCATGTGTGTGTGTGTGTGTGTGTGTGTGTTGCTTTGAATTTTTTTTTTACTTCATTCGGCTCCGTGTTGACTGATGGGAACAGTGATGACCTGAACGAAAGGTTTAGCCTGTAGCTGTTTTAAATATATAACATGCAACGCACTTTGTTTTATGTTGACTTTGACAGTGAACAAACAGACTGTCAATAAACAGATTGAAACCACTGTTTTTTAAATTGTGATGAACTATTAATCAAATCCGACACTGCCGTCACACATTTGTATGTCAAATTTGCGCTCGCTAGTCAAAGAGAAAAAACATCTTGCTCTTGAAAATGTATACGATCACTTGTGTTTCAAGGCACTATTCTGTATGGATTTCGAGGACAACCATAACTATGATGTGAACAAATCAAATAAATAATAAATGTGCAAAATAAAACCGAGGGCAACCAAGACGTATTGATACCTTTGACCACAACTATTGTAGTTGACATCATTCACAATCTTAACGATTGTTGTGCAAAATACCATGGAAGCTGTCAAACTTTCTTAAACTATGGGCTTATTAATGGCAAAAAAAAAAAGAAAAAAAGAAACCACGGCGACAGCACATTTAAAACCGCAAGCATCCTTGACTGCCCTCTGCACAAAATAGATGGAATTCTCCTTCTGTTTTTTTCTCTTTCCCTCACACGTTACCTTGGCCCCGTCTGTTGTGGCATCTCCTTATAAAGAGATGCCTTTGGGAAACGGCATCAGACACTTAATGCAATTTTATGTCATGTCCAAATGCCATTGGCTGTCGTGCCCGAACAGACTATTTGACTATTTTTACAAAATATGCAGGCCTGCATCAACAACACATTCAAAGGAACATCACGTTGGTGCCCAAAGTAAGAGAAGAAGAGAACCTGAATACCGTAGTTGCGTAAAACGACCAATAAAAGATGAATTTGAAGGAGGATTTGATTCACTCTGACAACCTCAAGGAGACTGACACAGGTGGAATATGAATGAGGAGAGTACAGTGTGTGTGTGCGTGTGTGTGTGAATGAGGAGAGGTGCGATGGAAAGCACGGAGAGAAAGAGAGAATTGTCAATGATACACAAAGCAGGGGGAGGACAAGAACTAAAGTGGAAATATAGACCATAAGGACAGAGGAGGATCAAAAAGCTTCAAAGCAAACTGACGGGTGTGAGGAGACAGATTAGTAAAATAATGACCGTAGACAACAAGACGAGGAAATAAACAGCGTGCGCTCACCTTTGAGAGAGACAAGAAGACAAAAGAGGCTTTGGTCAAAAATAATGATGTGATCCTTCAGGAGAAGATGCGCACACGAGCGGGCAATGTTTAAAACCTGCCATTTTTGTTTTGAATTACTAGTCAACGGCTAATTTTAATCAGAGATCATTTCGCGTGTGTGATGATTGAAAAAAAGTCTAATACCTCTTTTAGAGATTTTAGAGATATTTCAATTTCTTCTTTTTAAATGTGACGTATAAAAGCTTGCGTGATTTTACCATGTATTGTAATTTATAACTATGACGTCAGAAAAGAAATTTCAGCTGTTTCTGAACCGAACCCTTAGTTCATGCTTATTACTTAATATCTTATTATATTCTTCTCTTTTCTTCTTCTTATTATTATGATTACTAATTTGAAAACTTGCGCTGGGGAGAAAAGAAGAGCAGTTTCGAGTCAGCAAAAAAAGTTAATTTAGTAGTTTTTTTCATCACTGATGAAAAACGAAATAGTAAAAACTTTATGACTGGTGTTGTTTTTACAAACTGCAACCTTTTAAGAAATAGAGTTGTGCCTTGAGATATGAGCTTGATAACTCAAAATCAGATCTCAAAATAATGGTTCCCCATTCAAATGAATGTAAATGGTATTAATTGGTTCCAGCCTTTTGGAAAAAAATGTAACATGTTTTTCAATTAAAAATAAAATAGCCCATTGTTCACATTAGAACACGTAGTCATAAAATATAATGTAAAGAACAAAGCAGTTGAGCATCATAGTTGATTTATTGCGATTCCTTCCGGTCAGCGCAACCTCGACACCGGGGGGCAGTATAATACAGTTATGAACAGCACCACGTATAAACAGAGCCAATTCGCTCAGCAGGTGCCATATTGTAGCCTCGGTTAGTGCGACACACCCTATGTGACATTATCGATGCGTGTTTCTTTCCTACATTTAAAATCATCAGAATTTCATTTTGAAAATTTCTGTAGATAGGACTGGTCGCCGACCTTGCCGCTGGTTGACTTACTTTTCCGATTCCAAAAAAATCTCTTCAAGCAACAAACAAATAGCAACAAAATTGGTATGCCTTTGACACACTTGATTCCATCTCAATTTTTTGACTTCTCATTTCAAATTTTCACTGTGCCCTCAACACTTCACCTTTTTAACCAAAGATCTCATTGCCATTGATTTTCTGTCAAGTAGGCCGTCTGCTTTTACCTCAGCTTATTAAGGTTCGATTGGCATTTTTCACACACATGTACAGCCACGCAATAAAGATTTTTCTCAGAGGTTTGACGGGTATCGAATGACACTGAGGGATCGCCAGGTCGCAGGTCTATTTGACCAGCCGGCTAACTACACAGCAACCAGGTAGTCCTTTCTCCCCTCCTCGGTTGAAATATGTTCTTTGCTTTGCGTGCCATGTTGATGTTAAGCTCAGAACAATACGTCAAGCAGCCTGGAACAAATTCCTTCAATTTTGTCAGTGCCTCCAGACTTCCTCTCGACTTCATTCAGAAAGAAATACCTAAGAACTAGCCACTCGCTTTTTTTCTTTTGTTTAGTTTCGCCACGCCAACTTGAGATTGATAGGTGGAAAAACATAAAAGAGACTGCTGCAAAGCCTGACACGAGGTGATTATGTGGTGCTCGAAGGACAATCAAACAAAATGCGTTGTGGCCAAACTAACTTGTCTATTGAGTTTTATTCATTGTTTATTCCTTACATCTGGGAAAAATAGACTTACATCACAAAGAAAGGTGGTGTTATTTGGTTTCCAAATATCCGGGTGGTGCACTTTTTGTACAAAGAGGTTTTGTCTCTTGGCATCACGTAGAAATTTGTGGCCCTTCGCGCCTTTGCCAGATTTTTGCTCGATGGTCAGTGCAAAAAAAGAAAAAAAAAATCAGCCCACATATCTCGAAAAACTCGGGGCGGTCGTATTCTCGGTAATACGTTTTCAAGAAGCTCTCCGTCCTTGTTCGTTTTTGATTATTTTCGCAGTGTAACTTTGGGAACTCAAAGTGATCATTTTTTTGAAACAAAATAATCTGTAGCTAAATGAAATAATGTTTAAATAGACGTTTTTCTTTTTTCCCCATGGCCAAATTATCGATGGTAAGTAGCCGTTGATTGGGGAAACCTAAGCAGTACATTCCTACCTTGTTCAACAATTTTATGTATTAAAAAAAAAGACCTAACAAGACTTTAAAAAGCCCTGATTGTTGACAGGGAGATCACTGAAACTTAAAGGTGTATAGGTTGATCAAATGTGTCAGGAAAAAAAAAATGAAAGAAGAGATAAGCAGAGGAAGACATGTCAGACATGTAAATAAAAAAGAAGGAACAATCAAAAGGGCTGCCAGGGTATGTGAATGGGGATCAAACAGCCCTCAGAGATCATCTGACAGGAGAATAAGAAAGGAGGTGATAAGGAGCGAAATGAACGTCAGCGAATGCAGACGAATCGTGAATGTGATGACATGAAAGAAAATCAGTCGCAATCATCAACAACAGCAGTGGAAGATTAAGGCTCTTGAAGTGTGGTGCAATAATTATGTAAGATGGCGTAGGCTGTTTCCAAAATTCAAATTTTAGCTAAATCCAAAATGTATCGTTGTTGGGGGAAGGGGGCCGGGGGGGTGAATCACCAAGAGAGTGGTGATTCTCAAACCGTTGACACCAAATATCACCCAAAAAAGTCTGCTCTCCCAAGTACCAACATAATGACATTGATTAAAACACAGTAGCATAGTAGGTCTGAGTGTTCATCAAAAAACAAAATGATTTTTTAAATAAAAAAAGTATATGTCATATTATAAACCACTACAACATGCCCTAAAATGAAGGAAAAGAAATAACTGTTATATGTCAAAGAATTAATCATTTCAAATGTAAAATCTATCGCACCTATCCGATACTACTAAATTCAAAAACAAACAACTCTTAAAGATGAAATGCAAATGCATTGCACTAAAAAAGGGCCTTCTTTCCTGACTAGAATTGTGAGCGGATTTTTCACAATTTATTAACCAATGTAAGGCGCTTAATTGCTCTCTTTGACAATGTAATGTGATGGCTGAACAAACATGGCGTTTGTGGGGGTCTCCCGAAAAGTGATGATTTTGGAGGTCCAAGAATTCCGCCTGACGGCAGCCATATTGAATCTTTGGAGAGCAGGCTTCCATGTTCCCTCTAGCCTCGAGCCCCCAAGAGATCTAGAAACGCCCTTGATCTATATTTTATTCATTCATTTATTATTTTAATCATTTTAATCCCTGACATCACCAGTACTGGGGGGAAAAAATTATCAGTCACTTCCCAAATACGAAGACAAGCGTCTTTGAATATTTTCAGAAGGGCATGGTTGATTTGAAATAATGTGGGGAAAAAAGGGACATGCAAATTTGTTATTTTTTAACTGCACAAAGAAGCACACACACACACACACACACACACACTGACACGCTGTAGTCTTCAGAGGGACAACATTATGGTTTACAACCATATAAATAATTCTCTGAATTTGCCATTGATATCGTTTGAGAGTGCGAGAGAGGATAAAAAAAAATCACGCTTACTGCAAAGGAAAAGCACATGTCCCTTGCTTTAAAGAAAACATGAATGAATGAATTTTGAAGAAAGACAAAGAAATAACTACGGTAGATGCAAGGACCAAGGCACACTAGGCAAAACAAATTAGTGCCGTACAGTTGATTGTTTCCTCATTAACTCTCAGGGGCAAACATCTAAAAAGATAATATGAGTGGCATTAAAGGCTGAAGAAGATGACATCTTCTATCAAGGGCAACATGTTCGAAACGGGGCTAAAAAGGATTCATTTCACATCCATCCAGACAACAAGCTTTGTTCAAAGTCATTTCTTGAGACAAATGCGACAAAGCATCCTTTGTCCAAAGCCTCATGATCTGGTTATTAGTTCCTCATATGAACCGCTCCTTGCAATTAAATCTCAGCTGGAAGCAACAGTCAGCCAGAGGTTACCACAAAGAGGCTATTCTGACAAAAATTTAGACCACTTTGTCCATGATAACAAGACGACACCACCACGCCAGTTGACCGTCGGCTTGGTTTGTAACGGACAACTTTTTTTTTTTCACTGGAGATTAAAATCCACTGTTTTAAAACAATTGCAAAATGTTCAAGGGGACATTTGCATTGTGACTTTTTAATTGCTTGTGTACAATTAAGTGGGTCTATGGAGGGCCCGCCCACCCATCATGTGTCTTTTCTGAATCGAATGGTAATCCTATCCATGATTTCATTGAATAATCAAGTAGTCACACGGATTGACAAATTTCTGATCCGCTTTATCCTCACAAGGATCGCGGAGCATGCTGGAGCCTATCCCGGCTGTCTTCGGGCAGTAGGTGGGGGACAACCTGAACCGGTGGCCAGCAACCATTTGCGGTCACACTCACACATCGAGACAATTTCCATTAACCTGCCACGCATGTTTTAGAATGTGGGAGAAAACCGGAATGCCCGGAGAAAACCCACCCAGGCACACAGAGAACATGCAAACTCCACACAGGAAGGCCAGAGCCGGAATCGAACCCTGCACCTCCGCACTGTGAGGCCAACATGCTAACCAGTCAACCACCGGGCCGCCCCTACCTGGAAAGAAAAAATGAAATAAAATATACCCAGCATAAATCATAGATATCCACGAGGTTTAATGCTATGATGTTCTACGATTTGTTTTAGGTGGGGGATGACTGAAAATGCAGCAATATTTATTTTTAAAATAAGAAGAAACATGAATGAACTTGGGTTACTTTCAACTGAGCTTCTGTGAGAAATAAACTTCACAATTCTATTTTTTTTTTTTAACTTGAATGTTTTGTGAGGGTAGGTGGTGTGGGGCTATTTTATAGCTACAACATTTTTTGTGCCCCCGGGGCCCTCAGAATCCATTCACTATCTTTAATGAGATTTCAAAGATCCATGGCCATCAATCTTAAAACGAGCCTGCCTTTCTCCATTTCAGAAAAATTGACTTTTTGAAAGCACAACGAACAGCGGGTGAGGAGAGAAGGTGTTCTCCTCTGCAGACCCACAAAGAAATAGCTCATCACTCTTCTCAACAATTCAATTTAGAGGACAGCTGCTGAAAGACGTCTCGAAGTCGCCATTCATTTAACATTTGCAAAGCCTGTTATTCGCCGTATGATCACATGCTTGATCGCAGGATTTTCAACCAGCTGTCCGATCGTGACTGTACTCCACCTCTCAGACAATCCTATCCGAAGCCACACTAAGATCAAAAATAAAAAATAAAAATCACACAGCAAGGCAGAGATCAAGGCGCACTGCAGCCAAGTCGGGGAGCAGGAGTCTCTCCCAACTGACTCCGGGCTAAAGATAGACTGCACAATTTTGAGTCTTCAATCGCCCTACCACGCATGCGTTTGGAATGTGGCAAAACACCGGAGGACTCGGAGAAAACTCACGCAAGCACGGGAAGAAAAATTGAGCTCAGGGGTATCGTGCGTCCACTGATCACCCCCGAGAGGTTCTTAAAGCCTAATAGGAATCCACCTGTGGCATCAGTTGATGGGACATTATTTGGAAAGGCACACACCTCTCTATATAAGGTCCCACAGGTGACATGTCAAAGCACAAAGCAAGCATGAAGTCAAAGGAATTGTCTGTAGACCCCCGAGACAGGATTGTCTCAAGGGACAAATCTGGGGAAGCGTACGGAAAAAAAACTGCCGCCTTGAAGGTTCCAACGAGCACAGTAGCCTCCATTATCTGTAAATGGAAGGAGATCAGGACCAGCAGGTCTCTCCATAGAGCTGGCTGCCTGTTTGTCTAAAATTAGTCAGGGAGGTGACCAAGACCTCAATGGTCACTCTACCAGAGTTTGAAGGGTCCTCTGCGGAGAAAGGAGAACTTTCCAAAAGGACAACCATCTCTGCAGCACTCCACCAATTAGGCCATCACAGTAAGATGGCCAGACAGAATCCTGTCCTTCGCAAACGCCATGTGGCAGCCCACCTGGAGTTTGGAAAAAGGCACCTGGTGGACTCTCTGACCACGAGAAAGAAAATCCTCGGGTCTGATGAGGCAAAGATTGAATTCATTGGCAGGGCAGCCTTGACCAATGGGTTTACCTGGGCTGAAGCAAAGGGGCCTATCAGGGATTTTTTTTTTTTAATAAAAATCCAGATTTGACAATCCCTTTACATTCGTGGCATGAGTTAATACCGCTTGAAACATGAAGCGTAACTTGGACATTTATAGTGACAGTAGAAATTCAGACAGACGTTATTACCGGTACGTTATTATGACATGTGGCAATGACGTGACATCATCTTTAGTAGACGCTTCCATTAAATGAGGAGATTGAGCCCCTACACGTGGGACATTAATTACTTCTGTAAACAGTGCGCAAGGTGGCTTTTTTTTTTGTGTCACGTCACAGGGTTGTGTTCACATTTGAAGTATCAATTATTTTTGGAATGTCAACCAGTAGATAAAAAGATCACATTTCACCAAAAAAATCCAAATTGTGCATCACATGTTGCATTGTGAATGTAGCCTTAGTTTTTTTGTTTTGAACAAATTAGCAAAAAAAAAAAAAAAAATTTAATTAAAGATCCATCCATTTTCCAGTCCACTTTATCCTCACAAGGGTCGCGGGCGGTGCTGGAGCCTATCCCAGCCAGCCAATTGCAGGGCACACAGAGACGAACAACCATCCGCGCTCACACTCACACCTAGGGACAATTTGGAGTGTTCAATCAGCTTGCCATGGATGTTTTTGGAATGTGGGAGGAAACCGCAGTACCCGGAGAAAACCCACACAGGCCCGGGTAAAACATGCAAACTCCACACAGGGAGGCCAGAGCTGGAAATGAACCCGGTGCCTCTGAATTGTGAGGTCAAAACGCTAACCACTGGACCACCGGGCTGCTTAAATAAAAAATAATAATAATTCTTCACTATCGGCATTGTGGGGTGTTGTGTGTGGAATTTTGAGGAAAATAAATGAATCGACCCTCTTTTGGAATGTGGCTGGAACGTAAAGTGTGAAAAGAGTGAAGTGCTGTGAATCATCCTCCTGCAAGTTATTTGCATTTAAAATATTTTTACTGTCACCCTTGAAATTCTTTCTAGCTGCCCCCGAACAGAGCTGGAGAACTTGGGAGTAAAAATAGAACATGTGACCCCCCCCCCCCCCCCGCCCCCAAAATAAGACCTAAATTAATGTTACTGATTACCTGTCACAAAAAATAAACCTTTGAATCCATTTTACCAAAGACAAATTTCATCAGCTGGGTAAATTGAGAGCTGCGACATCCTCCCGGTGATTACACTTTGCAGTCATCTGCATTCGGGGAACTAACACAGAAACTCGTGGACTCACAAAAACAAAGTTGGAGATGAAAGTCAGACGAAACTCAGGTTATTGTGCTGGAAACACCTTCAGTAAATCAGCATCTGTTACATCTAAAGTTCTCCACTTCTGCCAAATCAACTTCACGTTCGTAGTGGACTGAATCCGTACAGGGGATGGAACTCGGGTCTTTCCTCGCTGAGTTTGGATGAAAGGTAAATTAGTCCTTTAGGGATCTGGACTGGTTGCCAGTCAATCGCAGCACGTAATTAGAGACAGAAAACCTTTCACATCAACATTCAATGAAATATAGACCCTCGATGTCAGGCTCGAGAACCACAACGCCATCAGTGACTAAACCAAACAAATTATCCATCCAACTATTTTCAAAATCGCTTATTCTCATTAGGGGCCCGGGTGAGCTGGTGCCTCTAATAGCTGTCGGCACGGTACATGCTGAAATGGACACCTACCAAACCAAAAACCCTTATAAAGTCTTATTCTGTCATTGAATTCTTACTTATCTTGAAAAAAAATACACTTCATCCAGGCTGTGTAAATGTCTTCCAATTGTGAATTTTGACAAACCAACAAGACACATAATAGCTTACGCCAATATTTTATTTTTGTTGAGTGTGGGTAAGGTACATTTGGGTATTTTGCTATGGCTTCCTTTAATAACTTGGCGATTCAAGAAGTCCTCTGAAGTATGGATTCAATCCGAAAATATGTTTTTCAAATAAATGCTATGATTGAAAATGTGATGTTGAATTGAAGTTTGTTTGCCTTGCTGGAACTATGCAGGGGTCATAGTACAATGGGAACAGCCGTTTTAATAATGATCAACCGATACAAACATCAGCTAAAGTAACCCGAAGACTAAAACGAGGACGATAGGACACGTTAAGGTTTAAGATCGTGAGATCTTATTATTATTATCAAAGGGATAATAATAATTATTATGAAAGGGAAGCTTTGCTCAAAAACTCCAAACAAATCGAGGGTTGACTGGCATACTTAAATGATTTGTGATGAACTTCCAGGTTCTATTGTACAGAAGTTAAGTTTGGTGTATGCACTTGACGCTCCGACTGGGGACATTGTGCACCGTTGCTGGCTGTGCTAGTCACTTAATAACATCAGAGCGCACTCCGCCTCACCGAACACACCTCACTGAACAGTACACGGGCATCAGAGTGAATTTTCTAAATCGCTCGTCGCCATATTTCACTCTCCGCCTCTTGAGTTCGACTCGAACGTGCACGAGCTGATGTTAGCCACACATGCTACATGGCTAGCATGGCAATTTATTTGTTTTCGCTTCCGTTGTTCACGGGAAGTAAGCAAAGCCGGCCAAGGAACACAGGCAACACCCCTCAGTCTCAGTCACGCTTTCTATACCGGACAGTCTCTTCTAAGTTAAACTTGCCAAGGCGCTGTGGGTTTCAAAATAATTATTACAACAAAATTAGAGGTATAAGATGGGGCCAAATATTCATTTGAATTATTTTCGACTGTCAGGTCACAGAAATACGACCAAAAAAATGTGTTTTTCTTTTACAACCACAAACTCCCCCTTTAAATTTTGTTTTGCATGATGAAAGCCTGCCGACTTTGTTGAATCTAATATCAGTGTGATGCGTGCCGAAAACGACAACAAGTTGATAGTTTTGCAAAGTTAACATGTCAATAGTGTGTTAGTGATAGTTAATTTCGAGTGAACATAGGGGAAAAAAGTGTGTGTGGGGGCGGGTGGGGAGGGGGGGGTAAACGAACAAGAAGTAGGAGTGGGGCTCTCGTAACCATGGTGAAGAAATGGTTGTCATGGTAACCCACGGAGCCCGGGTCAGCGGCTCAAGGAATGTGCATGTCGTTTGCGTGTGTGTATGCACACACACACACACACACACACACACACGTACACGCACACACACAGAACTTGGTCATTATTTTCCATCACCATGTTAGATGTGTGTATGTGTTGACAGATGAGTCCAGTTGTGAGAGTCACAGAGGGGCTTGAGTGTTTGCTCTTCAGGAGGTAAGAGGTGTGTGCATGTGTGTTTGCGTGCGTCAGAAGGGCTGTAGGTTTTTTACTGGTCTTTATATCCTTCAAGGGCTAAAAATACACGTTAGCGGGTGGTGTCTGTGACAGTGTGCTATTTTGTTGGTGTTTGGTGTGGATTGCTGGGCCAAGTAGGTTCATAAAGCGAAGAGGGGCGACAAAGGGAACCGTGGCACGACTGAAGCGGGCGACTGGTTGTGTGTTCGTGTGTGTGTTTAGCACAGCGTGGAGCGTAAGTCAACCAACGCGCACTGCTGTGCTGCTATTTCTTGAGTGAAAATCATCCGCATTTTCATTCAAGTGGCGGTTGAACAAATTCAGGCAGGTCTGCGTGTCTGCACATGCTCCCCCGAGCACAAAATCACAATTTGAAGCAAGAAATTCACACACCGTCTTCCCAGCATCTTTCCACATTTACATTTCAAGTGGCATTCATAAACAGTACGTGTATCAAGGGCCGGCTTTCGCATTAGGCAACATAGGGGCAGACACTCAAGGCGGCGTGGCCTTCAGGGGGCGCCACATAAAGTACACTCTACGTACGTATGTATGTATGGAATTATATAAAGCAATGTCCAATGAAAATGACAACACATAATACAGTGGTACCTCTACTTCCGAACGTCTCTTCATATGAAATGTTCAAGTTACGAAACACCTCAACAGGAAAATATTGCCTCTTGTTACAAAAGAAATTTCAAGATACGAAAGGTAAAAATACAGTATGGGCTGCTACTCGCAGCTCCCAGTTTCCTGAACGCAACATACTTAGAGCTGCTCTGCCATTGGCTACTACCGAGCATCATCCTGGCATACCATTGGCTAAGAGGGATCTCTACCGTATGTGTCAATGCTTGTAGATAGATCGATAGATATGTGTCTACGTAGCGTCCTCGTTATTCACCCCTCGGGCCATGAGCCATTTCGATAGTTTTACATAAATGTGAATCACCCAGAAAAAGTGTTCACCAGTCCAGCAATTGCTCACTATGCTGATGTCTGCCTTGGACATTTTCGAAGGATTGTTAAAAGCCAACAAAAGCAGCCGTCGTCGGATCAGTTCTTTACAAAACGCCAGGCAAAAACCACTTCTGAGAGAGAACATGAACTAAAGAGGGCAAAAAACGATGAGGACGCAGTTAAAAGATAAATGACCATTTTTATTCTTGACTATTTTCTTTGTTTTTTACATTATGCACAACTCTCATTTATTGTGCAATAATCTAATTGTAACATGTATTCGTTACATTTTTAATGCATTTTTATGCTTTTGAAAACATTTATGTCTGAATTTGGGGGTGCTCGGAGCGGATTAGGGCATTTACATGGAAAATGTGTCTCTACATACAAAATTTTCTCGTGAAGAAATTTCTTCCAGAACCAATTAATTTCGTAAATAGTGGTACCACTGTACTACAAAATAAGCAGAGGTGAGCGAAACTTGACATTCAATTGCTATTCATGAGATTCCACTTGATAGGTTGTCCTGTTTGCATGTGAAAGTCTGAATTTTCAGGAGAGTGTGACATTATTTTATCAATTGATTTATTTTGAGTCGTGCACGTTCAACCTATCGCTATGGTATGATGCAGAGTTCAGTGCCTCCCCCACTCCCTACCTCCCTTCAATCTGAGGTCTAAAGACGGGTCTCCCACTGATTCTACACTTGTTGATCCAATCTGATATTAACTCAAACTGCACAACTCTCACAAACATAGACATTTAGTCATATCACTTTTCAAAAATCCAATTAGTAATATTCACGCCGCAGTAATAATCAGCATGATAAATGTGCTCATGCTTTCATATCCCACTCACCAATTTGCAGTCAATACAGCAAAGCGGCTAAAAGAAGATACTCTCACAAATTTGATAATGTCAAAGTTACCTTGGGACCTCATCAACATGATCACGTTTGCATTTTAACATTATAATAGCTTTCATACGGCCAAGTATGGTCGTGTTAACCCCGAAATGACCAGGAGATAGAGAGTACCGCTACACTATATTTTGTTGAGTACCACACCACCACGTGTCTTCTAAAAGGTTAAGCTGATGGTTTCATGAATGCTGAAGGTGGATCTGGGGTCCCCTCTGGGGTACTGTTTCAACTGTTCTGAATGTGGAAACAAAAAAGGTACAGTCCGTCTGTCCAAACTGGCCATTGTTACTTTTCGACTGGATTTGTTGAAATGTGGTGATACGTGGATACAAACACATTACCCACAGGCAAAAATGACAGAAACAATAATAACTTGGGAGAACTATAAAGAGGTGAGACTGATTACAGAAGGGGCCGGGATGATGCATTTGAAGAGATCACGTCCTATATGGAGAGTCCTTGATGACCCCGATGATGACCTGTCAGCCGACAAAATGGAGTGAAGCAAATTTCCCCTTTCGTAAATGTTCTCACTGTGCCTTTTTCTTTTGTTTGCACCGTGATAACTCAGCCCATCTAAACTAACATCATGGCTTGGGGCAACAGCAGATATTGAAAATGTTTTATGAAAGGTCATAAATTCAGGAACATCAACTGGGAGTGGGAGGTCGGGTTGGTGCTGGTGGTCATGAGTGGATCATTTCAGCCAACTGATGGATCGTCTCACAAAGGGCATTGGCAACTTCAACTTGCCAGGCGGTTAGCGCGTCAACCTCGCAGTGCAGAGGTACCGGGTTCAATTCCAGCTGCGGTCTCCCTGTGTGGAGTTTGCATGTTCTCCCCGGGCCTGCGTGGGTTTTCTCCGGGTACTCCGGTTTTCTCCCACATTCCAAAAACATGCATGGTAGGATAATTGAACACTGTACAACTGTCCTAAGATGCTATCGTGAGTGCAAGTGGTTGTTCGTCTCTGCGTGCCCTGCGATTGGCTGGCAACCAGTTCAGGGTGTCACCCGCCTACTGCCCGAAGACATCTGGGATAGGCTCCAGCACTCCCCGCGACCCATGTGAGGATAAATGAATGAACTTTTCTTTGGTAAGAGCAGCAGTTTTCATGAAGGTCAAGAAAGCTTGCGTCGCAGCAGCAGCAACGAACCACTCTCCTCCGCGGTGACAAAATACCCTGACATCGGTCTTGTCTATTGAGAAACCTAGCCGGGAAAAGCCGAGTACCACATCATAGCAACGTGTGACTAAATGGACCAATCACAAGAGAGAATGCGCGCTGCGTTCTAAGGGCAGCAATGATTTACTGAAGTGTGCTCAGTCACATGATGCAATGCGGTCGTTGGAGTAGAAAGAGGTCTTAAAGGTTAACATTTGTTACATTGCATCCAGAAGAAATCACAGTAGATACGAATGTACCTCCTCAGCAATTTTAGCCTGCATGATGATGTTTAAAGCAAGCCTCAATTTGGGGTTTCAAAAATGAAATTAGAAACAGGCAACTGGTCACGTGTTTGACTCGGGAAAAGCTTTGGATGTCACCATGAAAAACGAGAAACAAGATGGCGCCGAATCATGTGATAATTAATTAATCAGTTAAGAAAACCACAGTGTGCCTCTATTTGGGTGCAAAATAGAAAGATTCCAGTTTTTTTCCTCTCATCTGTTTGGCACTGCTGATAATTTCTGTGACTGATATTCACGTCATTTCGTGGTGTCTTCCTATTGCTTGGTTCACTGCCTGCCATTGGATTGTAAGCAAAAGGCAAACACTGTCAGATGGTTCCTCAAATTATCTGCCAAAGGATGATGTCTGTCACAAGATCTCTGCCCCACTTTCTTTCACTGTGACAGTTACCACCGTCAAGATTTTTTTTCCCCTTCTCCCTACAATTGTGCATCTTTCGTCTGAGATGGTCAAAAATGAAAAACGTGGAGCAACATTTCCGAAACTGAAGTACTGAAAGGTACTTATTGTTAAACTGCGCATAATGTTGCAGTTGCTTAAACTTTTTATTAATCCAGCACAGTACATGTACTAATATGTTAAGTTTACTTTTTAAGGATAAAACCTCTGTTACATATTTAATGAACCCTTGGGCCTACTATGCAACTGTATTTCAATTTAATATAGTAGTTGGAGTGTCAAGTATTTTTCGAGGTGCAAAACATTTGAGAACCGCTGGTGTAAAAGTCTCAGTTTCTCCAAAGATCCGACAAACTAAAACAGGCCCACCTTGTAATCACGTACGTTAAGATTAGAAAATGACAATGTCACTTTTCTACATTATCGCAAACACAATCAATCTTTCAGTCATCAATTTTTGTAAAACTGCCAAAACCGCACACAAATAAATCATATTGACAATAACCTCCTTGGTGGAAGGAACAAGAACCACTTGACCTTGCCAAAACATGCTGTTGACGTGTGAGCCACGTTCAAACCTTCCTCATCAAGCGAACAGACTTTTAACAGAACTACAGGTACAGTGATCTAAACTTGAACCTGCCGCACGTACGGCTGACTCTGGGGTCCGAGAGACCACCTTTGAAATGTGATTCAGTCTTGTGAATGCCTGTGAATAGGGCTCCCACTTCAAATTGATTGTCACTATTCAGAACAGCGGTGAACTCTCAGAGGTATACCGGGCCCCCTGACGCTGAAAGGCATTAAATCCATCAACACAGACATCACCCGTCTTCCTGAAAATGCCCCAGTTGGTGTATAATATCAATTGAGACTTTCTGGACTTGGATTTCCCAGCTCTGTATGAGAGAGCTCCAATTAATGACCTCAAATTTATTCTTCTCCCGACAGATGCTTTTGTGCGATAGGGTCAACCAGCCTGGCACAATATATAGCAAGGGGGGCCCAACCATTGGACCAGTAGCCCGCGGACTGGTCCCAAGTCGACCGCAAAAGATGTTGAGGGCAATGGAGGGGCGGGGGGGTGGGGGGGGGGCGTGTGTCTGCGTTTGTGTAATTAATGTTATACATTATATATTTTTGTGTTAGTGTACATTGCACCCTAAGCATCCTATCAGTTTTACTGTCAAAAAATATTTTTTAAAATTAAATTAAATTTAAAAAGCAGGTCACCTTTAACCTACGATGGCGCGTGACCTGCTTCACCGGAAGTTGGTTGCGGTCATTTCAAGTGCCTCTGATGAACACCAAACACGTTGTTGATGTTTGTTGAGTTAGGTCATGTTCATATTTTTACTTCTATAACTTCAGTTTCATTGAAATGAAAAATCTTGGTCTCATTTTTTGTATCACACAAGCCTGGCATTTAAAAAAAAAAAGGGGGGTGTTGATTTTTCATAACCAGTGTGGTTACCATATTTAAATACTTGTATGTTCGAGTCCAACATTGTGTGAACTAGAAGAGAAATAAACTACCGGTAGTCAAAATGTCACACTGCCCCTATTTTAATCATCCAATGACGTTACATTTTCTGTTGGCTAATTTAATGAGGCAAGGTGTTGATTTATTGACACTTAATTTCGACCTCGTATTGCTGCAACAACTACACAACGTGCTCTGAATTCTATCAGAATCTATTTTGATGCTGTCACACTTGGTCAGGTTTTATTTTGTCCATGCGAAATAAAGGATTTTTTCATCTGAATGATGAAATGAGATTATTTTAGCCCCATCTTGTGTAACCCTTGTAGAAAATTACCTGAATCCCATCGTGGAGATTGTGTCTGTTTTTATCTGTTGGTCTTGGCGACGGCCCGCTGCGCCGGGGGTAAACAACATTCCCGTTCATTTCAGCCTCGGAGAGGAGAGCATAAACCATCAGCCCGCAGAAGCAAGCCGGCTCCTCCACCGTCGGTTGGAGAGAAAAGAGAAAAGGCGAGCAAAGTCGGTGGCTTGCTGGTTTATTGGCTCGGTGGCCGGCTGCAACGCTCTAGTGCATGCAAAACAGCAGGCACACAAAAGCTTTGGTGGGCCACACGGTAAGAAACTAAACAAAGGCAGCGTGTTCCTGTTTATAAAGGCGACATTTGATTTTTCGGCGTCTAAAATGTTCTCGCGCTGACAGTAACAGCTGACTGAGGCTAATCTGTGTGAGGTAATGAGGCGTGTGTGATGCATCTGAGGGCCATAAATCACTCAAGACTCAAGTGCAGTGTTAAAAAGTACATCCTTGACTGCCAGACGGCATTACGCAGCCAGGACAATTTGTTTCTTATTTTACAATGACCACATACAGAACGTTTACAACTATTTTTATCACGGACTGCTGGGAGTGAGTCGGAAGGAGGTAGAAATGTTTTGGGGGAAATGAGATGTCAACATTTGACGGCGACGTCTATGATAGATATCAACACGTTATTGGCGCATGACACAAACGCACGTTCTGCTTGTCAGAAGTATTTAGTAACACCACAAATGTCCACTTTATTCTTTATGTGTCAAGTAAAATATTACGACTGTTACGCTTTACATCTTTGTAGAGGCAAAGACAAATGTGAAAAGTTTTCACTTTGGATTATGTATATATTTTTTTAAATTCAATGATTGTTTATGAATCTGTGGCCCACTAATGGTTAAAAATGGTGGTTACACATGCTATTTTCTCTGTTTTTGCAGCATCAAGAGGTGAAACTGTGCTTCGTGTGCAGCGGTTTCAACTGTTGCAGAGATGTGAGCACCAGGGAGCAGACACACTAACACTTGACAATAACATCCACACTTGGCTGGCAGCAAAGATGCGTTTTCCTCCTCACAGAGACTCAAGTTTCTGAACAGCATCCAAACTATCAGGACTTTGTAGCTCATACTTTGTAGCATCTGCGTGATGCTACAAAGGCCAAAGTGTGGGCGCTTACACTGATTAGCATGAAGAGTGCCAGAGCATTCTGGCACCAAACTCGACTGTTTGTAATTAGAGGATTGCGTCTCAGAGTGAGGACTGGGCACTCTTTGCCGAGCTGGAAAGAGCATTGAATCTTTAGAAAGCTGCCAAAGTCCCGGACAACGTTTGGTGCTTCTACAACAAGAAGCAAGTCAATCAGACTCTCTTTTTTTCGCCAACGAGGGGAGTTACACAATCGCATAGTTTTGACTAACATTTTATGCTCATTGTGGTGGATCTGCATCACATTCCAGTTGACTTTAAAAAAAAAAAAAACTGGAAGTAAATTGTCATGTGATTACATTCTGTCACCTAAGATTATTTGCAGATGATTTGTCATGGTCATGTTGGCGTGGTGGACTGTGGAGGACCCAAAACGTGCTAGGAAACAAAGACAGGATCGAGGAGCAGGAATAATGTCAAATTCTTTGAGATAAAGTGAAGTTGAAGTTATTTTGTGTGTTTCTCCCACCCCTAAAAAAAACGTCCAGTCACTGGTAAAAAAGGTGACATTTTCTGATATTTCCCAGGTGCCCTTTTGCCTACTAAACACTGCAATACAGATGACAGATAAATGGTTTTGATCTTAAAGCAGCGCTAGGCTCGCAGGCCAAAACTGCAAAAGGCAGCATAGCTGGGGGGCGGGACCAAAGTCACTCATACTAGCAAAAGTACTGCTTCGCTTTTTCTGCTGACCACCAAAAAAGTGGATTTTAATAAGGTCGAGAATCGAGAGCCACGTTCCGTTCAGCGACACTTTGAGCTCCAACTCCTGTGTCTACGCTGCTGGAAACAACACTGCAAGAGGCGCTCATGCAAGGGAGGGTGAAATGGTTCATTTAATCAAGAAAGATGGCACCGATGCTGAAAACCTGTGTCAGATTCACTTCTTACCAGCAAAAAAACGTGCTCCTCAATCATTAAAGATGGATTAAGGAACGACTGGGTGATTTTGTTGCCCCGGTGAGTTATTTACGCTTCCTTTTCGGTACTTCCTGCATGGCATGAGCCAAGGAAGAACTGGTCCGGAATGATTTACAGCTCCACAAACCACTTTTGTTCACACACAGCAGACACGATTTGATAGTTAACACCGAGGATAAATCTTAATTGAGTAACTCGAGCATATGATAGATTTAAGTACGACAAAAGGTGTGCATTTTATACAGACAAAGTCATGGTACCCTTCCATTAACTCATTCACTCCCAAAGACGTTTTTAAACGTCTTTTCAGACTTGGTCCAGAATTGGCTGGTACTGAATGAGTTAATAGAACCCCCCCCCCCCCCCCCACACACACACACACACACACACTTTCATCACTCAAAGGCATTTGGAGTGTAAAATGTTGCCCGACGTCAGAAAACTCGGTCTTGGATGCATCTCGTGTGACTCTCAACAAGAATCTCCAAGAACGTTGGACAATTCTGAAACGCTCCCTCATGAAACCTGATCTAAATCCTCTTGAACATCTGTGGAAGGAGCTCTTAAATCCAGCGACAGCTGGAGCAGTTTGTTCATTGGGAGTGGGCCAAAAGAATTGTTCATAAAAAGGTGCACAAAGTCTCACTGCGGCTTCTGGAAATAATTTGATTGCCTCAAAAGATAAGATGAGCCCCCCATTAATTTTGGCCAGTTTTCATTTGTTAATTGTTCAGTGTTCATTTGTGATTACTTTTGTCGGTTTCGAATTATTCCCGTGACGAAAAGCCTTTTCGAAAAACCAAACGAAATGACAATTTTGCACATATGGGAAGATGCGGATCTAAATGAGTATTCTGCAGCATTGGCTCTCTGCTTGACAGGCAACAGCTGTTATTGGCAGGAATAGTACAGTATCTACTAACATTTTTAACATCGTTACTTCCAGTGACAGAAGTGTGGAAAAAGCTCAGACACCAGAGGCAAAAGAAGAACGCTTCGAAATTGCAAAATGTTGGTCTAAGAATAAATCCCTGTGCGATGAATTCAATATCAAGAGAAAATGACCGTAGGCTGCTCATGAATGTTAGCCCACGACGCTTTGGAATCAAGATGATTTTAACTCAATATGAACTGAATGCAGCATAAATGCAGAGTACTCTGTGAGAGAATTTTCATTTCGAGAGGAGCGTTGGCGCAGAGCGCCGATGCGTATTTGGAATCAAGAGTCGCCGCTTGGAATTGAAATGGATTTCCATGGGACAGGAGAAGTGAACCAATCTCTTTTTTCATCAATGGATGCTACAGCTTCTTGTTGACTTTGAAACTTAGCTTGTAGCCGACGTGTGCACATTTTGAGCATGACGTCTCTGATCCACTGGTTAAAGGACACTTTGATTCTCTCCTCTTTCATCTCAAACTGCTTCAAACAACAAAGCGTGTGACGGAAAAGTGGTTCGGACTGCACGACTGTCCGTGTTTTTTTGTTATGTGTTGTGTTTATTATTTTACTTTATGTTAACCGTTTTGTTAGGCGCTTTGTTACAGCTGCCACTGTTGTGAAAGCGCTATATAAATCAGCATGTATTGTATTGTAACCTGTATTGTTTTGTGTTTTTTGTTATTGTAAAGTGTCCTTGGGTGTCTTGAAAGGCGCTTATAAATAAAATGTATTATTATTATTGTATTGTATTTCTTCATTTTTCGGCAACATGACATCGTGTCCAGCTTAAAATACTGTACTATTGAATTATTATTATTTTTTTTTCATCTCTAAAAATCTAAACGTTTTCTGACAAATAACTACGATAGTTTTGAGAAATACTGTAAAACAGAGGTGTCACACTCATTTTTGTCACAGGCCACATTGTAGTTACGGTTTCCCTTGGAGGGCCGTTACGAATTTTGGGAAATCAGATAAAATGTTGAATCCCCTCCACATATTACACACACAGCGCACAACAAATTGATGAAGAACTAGTTTTAAAATCAGAAGTCAAGAAGAATGACGGTTATTGTGGATTACATATGACAATTTGACATTTTGATTCAGACTTTAGCAAGCATCGTGGAACTTGACATGATTGATTTGCTTTCGCAGGCCACATAAAATGATGTGGCGGGCCAGATCTGGCCCCCGGGCCTTAACTTTGACATGCTGGTGTAAAATGATAACTAATAGTCAATATGAGATTGGACACATTGACTCACGCCTTTTTCGCAGTTTCTCTGACTTTGCCTCATCCTCACTCCGCTTTGCTGCAGCGTCTTTTTCGACTGAAGGTTGTGGTGCTGCTGTCTTTTTTCAGAGAGAAGAAAAATACAGTTTTGGGTGATTGTTGGGATGTCTTTTTTTTTTTTTTTTTAATTCTCATTCAAAGTTTGTTTCATCTGCAAATCGCCAATGACACTGTCAAAGAATGGGAATCAGGAGCGCCAGGAGAAGCATTTTAAAACGGCACACGCACAGTACGTACGGTAGTTTCTACACTTAACACACTGCAAAAGTGCGTCCCGTGCCTCCTCGTCAGGTCTTTCCCAAGCTAGGCACTTCTCTCTTTTTCACAAACCCGTATCTATTTTTCTGTTTCGTTCACGTTAGGGGCCGTTATGGCTGTTGCTCATCATGGCATGTGTGTGTGCATGCGTGACGTAAGCAACTAGTTCAAGCTCACTGTTACTATAGATCTGAAAGATATAAGGCAGTGTCATTGGAGCATGAATTTGCTGCTCATGGAGAGAGCTGCCGGATGAAAAAGAGACAATGAATTCTGAAACAAATTTATTTCAATTTTCTTTGCTCTCACTCTCTCTCTCTCACACACACACACACAGATGCCCCTTACAGTCCTCTTGCCCTTCCCTTTTCACCCCCTGCCGCCCTGTCTTGAAAACTGTTGTGTTGCCCCCTTGTACTGTGAAGGAGCTCAAACTGGCGGCTGGAGAAGCAATGAAATGGAATAATTTAATCGCATTAGGAGAAAAACATTCTCCTTTCATTTGTAAATTCCTGAGGCATGCTCCCCGCCCCCCCAAACCACCTATACACCTACATTTCTCTGTCCTTACGCCAACACAACTGCTGGGATCATAACACACACATACACACACAATGTTTTAAACTTGACGAATTGCAGAGCAGAGGAAACTACCAGTCACAAAAACAATGACTACGTTTCCTTGCAGTCAATATTTGGAATAAGGTAAATCTGATTGATGAAACATTCGGAGTTACCCGAATGACACGACTTGAGCGGACAGAGTTACTCCGGCATTTGAATAACACGATTTTAAACGGCGACGCGTGGAAGTCGTGACACAAATAGACATCAATACTGCTTGTTACTTTCTACTGTGAATAAAACACCTCACATTCACGTCACTCACCAAAAGGAACAAAGCAGTCTGTTGCCTCCTTGTTCCAAAAGTTTGGTACGTGTGGCTGCGCAGAGTTCCGCCATGGCTGTTTTGTTTACCTCTGCTGTTGTATGAACAGCAAGTACCGCGCCAGATGCACGGACTAACACATATTTACGTGTGTGTCTATCCACAAACGGTGTCATTTTCACCGTATAAAATGCATACAACGGTTGAATGCATCTTGCCTGGCCAAGAGCTCAGCACCCCTAAACCCCAGATTCAAGCCAAACTAAAAGTCCTTTATACGGATCTGCATCAAAATTGAATGGCTTCTTCCTTCCGCACTGAAAGGATGCTCATAGGTTAGGGTTGACAATCAGCAGTTACGAATTTTTTGGTGAACTTAAAAGGACGCCCAATCAAGATCAGGGGTTCCGCCATACTGTTTTGTGGGCTAATTAACTTCAGGTGGTACTTTGAGATACAAGTTTCATTTGTTTTGTGACCACTCTTATCACAAATCGTCTTTTGCCATTGAAATGAATGGAAATGTAATGAATCCATTCCAAACCCCTCCCCGCACCCCAAATCAAAATGAGGTTTGTTTTGTTTTTTTACAGAAGAAAAATATGGTGCTAGCAGTGTTGTTTTAGCAGGTACGTTTTAAAAACAATCAGTAATAACATTTCATCTCCTCATAACCCGCAAACAGAAATTGTGAGTACAAAATATGACCGTCTCAAATGTGGGATAATTAACATCGAGTGGTACTTGTCCTTCCTTTTTCTTCTTCTATTTGTCTATTGGCAGGTGGCAAACCATCCCTTCATAGTGCATGACCGCCAACAATTGGTGGTGTCTTCCACTACTAGGAAACCAATGCAAATTGATGGCAGCCAGATGTGAATCCTGTTGCCGCTATCTCGCTGCGGTGTGCCCTGAAGTGCACTCGTACATCAATTTTTTTGGCTTGTATCGCAAGACAAAAAAAATATAAGGCCAATTAATGGCTTGTAGCTCAAAACTCAGAAGTCAAGACAGAATTGTGTTCTGTTCAAATGAAATTATTTTACAGATTTTCCAAACTCGCTTCGAGGATTATTATGAAAGGTTGCTCACGCAAACAGATGCACACACCTCTTTTTTTTTTTGCTTCTGAAGAGTTGCCTTGCGGTTCTATGTTGTGTCCACTATTTCCCCTTCTATTGAAATCCACTGAGCCCCCAATTTTACACCCACACAGCTCCCATGGGGACAGGCCACCTTTGGCGCCCTGAGGATTATTGGACCAGCTCAAATCCTTTTCAGAGCTTTTGCCCCTGTGCTCGGCTATAAAGTAGTCCCCACTACACATGTACAAAAGAGACAATCACAACACAGTTTTTACCTTTTTTCATTCATGTCAAATCAGCGAATCTAGTGCATGGCACACTGAAAAAGATAATCAGATGCACCAGGTTTTTTTTTTTCACTACTCTTTAGGATCCGATTTGAAGACTAAATTTCCAGCTAATCAATGTGACATTATTTGTTTCTCCTCCCAACGTGCGAACAGACTTTGGGTCCCTATCATTCTGCAATAACACCACATGGACAGCAAAGACAAGCAACCATGCCTCTGGGCTGCCTTGGCAAGCGGCGCATTCCAGTTGGATACTGTCACACTTGCAGAGGACAAAAGAGGTGCTTTCACACAGCAAATCTTTTAGCTCAGTGTCGCAGCATCAGCCTAACTGTAAAACTGCTCACTTGAAGCCTTGTCGCTGCATGTTCCTTTTTGCTCTCTCTGCCGTGAAGAGAGCGCTCTCATGCAGTCTGATCACAGGTGAAATTATTTATGCACTCTCCATAAATAGCGTTCCCTCGGTTATTGCGGATTCACTCTCTCCCGGATTTTCATTTGTGACCGTGACTTACCGTATTTTCTGCACTACAAGGCGCTTGGGAACATAAGGCGCACCTTCAATGAATGGCCTATTTTTAAAAAGTTTTCATGTGTAGGGCGCACCATATTCATTTTAAGGTGCATCCAATAGAAGCTACAATAGTGGCTGCGGTTGCATTATGCATCCACGAGATGGAACTACGCTCAAGGGAATACAATACAACTTTATAAAGTGCTTTAACAACCGCTGCAGGTGTAACAAAGCACTTTAGATAAACCTTTATTAGTCTCGCAATGGAGAAATTCCAGATTCACAGCAGCAAAGTTATGAAAGCAAGACAAAATCAGAAAATTGATCCATATGTAAGGCGCATCAGATTATAAATTGCACTTGAGAATTGCATCGGCTTTTGAGAAAATTGAATGCTTTTAGGTGCGCCTTATAGTGCAGAAAATATGGTAAGCTCGAACAATTTTACTTCGCTATTTTTGGGTTTTCCTACTACTTTTCTTATTTTAAGTCGGACCGGTCAAGAAATATAAATTTTTTTTGAGGGGCACAGAGCATAATCGATGAACAATTTGTGAATGCAGCCAGCGGCTTGGTATTTATTCTTCATTTCGTATTTTAAAAGTTAACTTTATTAAGTGGAATAAATGTTTCAAAGGGTGGGAACTGTGGAGGGAGGAGGATTCATAATGACTTAATACAGACAAATATCTCCCCTAAAAAAAAAAAAAAAAAAAAAAAAAATTGCAATTAAAAACATTTTTGAAATTTATTTGTTTTAAGTCAGATTCTACTTCTCGGAGATTCGCC
The DNA here is from genome assembly GCF_054856545.1 of Hippocampus guttulatus. Classification (NCBI taxonomy): domain Eukaryota; kingdom Metazoa; phylum Chordata; class Actinopteri; order Syngnathiformes; family Syngnathidae; genus Hippocampus; species Hippocampus guttulatus. Next base: position 9,534,117 of record NC_141261.1, on the reverse strand, counting down.
CGTTTCGGGGGTCTTGGAACGTATCACCTGAGAAAAGTGAGGGAACACTCTATACCAGGGGTGCCCATCACAATTGACTGGTAGCCCGCGGACTGGTCCCAAGTCAAATGCAAGGGGTGTCGGGGGAAGATTAGTATTTCTGTGTGCGTGTTATTAATATGGTATATTTTTTGTGTTAGTGCACAATTCACTCTAAGCATCCTTTCAGTCTCACTTTTACCCAAAAGGATTAAAAAAATAAATAAACCAGTCCACGTGATGGTTCAAATGCAAGCCAATTATTTAAGCTACAAACAAAAAAGAAAATACATTAATGCAGTCAAGTCCACTGCATTGGAGGTGACCAACGCAACTATCCATGTACGCGTAGTGTATAAGAAAGAACTTTGTGGCAGGCTGGGCAACACATAGAAGCCCGTGGAAATGTATTTTTCCGATGTAAAGACTATTAGCATGCTGCACATGCTTTTATCTTGAAGGTCTTGTGGTGCACTTTGTAGCATGAGGGAATAAAGAAAGAGGCTGAACCAAGACATCTCAAAGTTTGTCAGACTGATAAGAATCCTCAGTAGTCGACGCGTACAAGGAAAATGGAGATGTTTACATCCAAGTTCCTTGAGTTTGACTTTAGACTTAAAGGAGCTGCAGTGCGAACAGTGGTAATATACTGTACAGCATCAGATAATGCAGTGACAGGTGGGAAGGATATTGGATGAAAGAAAATGTAGGTTGGAAATACAGTTCAGGGGGACACATGAAATGAGGCACAAACAATGAAAGAGATGGTCAATTTTAGCACAAGACAGATGAGAGGTTAAGAATGCAGCAGATGGGGAAAATGAGGGCATAACAACTGACGCAAAGCTAATCGTTTTATTTGTAATTGACAACAGAGCTGTTTACGGTACACTTTCTTTACGGCACAATATTTAAAAAAAAATCCTCTTCAATATTTAAAGATCTTTGTACAACGACAAGAACGTCTGATTTTTAACAACAGCCCATATAAGAAGATGATCCAAGCCACTGGTGGAAAGTATCTAAATACTGCGATTTGTTTGTTATGAATTTTTCACTTCATGTATTTTTCATGTCCCCACCTTTTATGCCCCGCATTTGAAAACACAGTATGTAACATTGAATTTCTGCATATTTAAGCAGAAAGCAGAAAAAGAAATGTACAGTCGTGACATGGAGGAACAACAACAAGGGTGCATTAACAGGTTTGGAGAAACAATACATTCCCCATCCATATCTTGATTTATATATTGATTCATTCATTCATTCAAAACATTGAGTCCAAGAACATGCCTTCCCTTTCTGGCATTCAAAAATACTTCATCTTATCTGACAAAACACAAATAAGATTCTTATTCAATTGCTAGCTTAGCTAATTTCGGGGGGGGGGGGGTTTACCAAGTTCACAATGTTGATATTTTTTCCCCCTTTCTTTTCAGTATGAACACTGCAAGCTAATAAGAGAGGGGAAACTATTATGTGCAAAGAAATTTCTTTTCTCAACTCATCTGTATTTCTAGAGCACTTTAAAACAACCACCCCAGTATGCAAAGTGCTGTCGATGGAGCAATATCATATATACAACAATAAAACTAAATAATGAAGCCAATAGAAAGCACAAAAACAATCAAACTAAACTCAAGTCCGAGTCATGCCGAGTAAAAAGCCAAAGAATAGAAATGAGTTCTGAGAAGAATTTCAAAGATGGGCAGCGAGGTGGCGGGGGCTTGCCGAATGTTCAGTAGGAGGTCATTCCAAAGAGAGGGACCAGCAACGGAAAAGGCTCGGTCCCCTCTGAGCCTCCGCTTAGTTCTTGGTACCGCTAATAATGTCTGGTCCGCAGACCTGAGGCACCGGGCAGGTCTGGAGGAGCGGAGGAGCTCAGTTAGGTAAGGTGAAGTGAGGCCATTTAAAGATTTGAAAACAAGAGGGTCTTCAAAAGAACTCTAAAATGCATAGGGAGCCAGAGAAGGGATGCCAGAGCAGGAGTTACGTGCTCCCTCTTACGAGTACCAGTCAAGAGGCGAGCAGCAGCATTCTGGACCAACTGGAGATGCTTAATGGAGGATTGGCTGACTCCAAAGTATATTTATAGTGCATTACAGTAATCCAAGCATGCCACGTTTGCATGGTGGTGGTGGACCCCAAAAAGCAGGCAAGAGGGAGGAGCAGAGTGTACTTGAAGAAGTGTATTGATAAAACGCAGAAAATTAAATCCTAAACAAACAAAATCCGAACAACAAAACGAATCCAAAGTATCAAACAAAAATCACGACTGAAGATAAAACATGACAGTAACCGAAACATGATTGAAACAAACCTGATAGCAGCAAACAAACATGCAACAAACAATGACCGGACAATGAGTGCTCAGGCGGGAGTCCTTTTATGCCACTAATTACCTAACAACCAACAGGTGTGCAGCTGCAGGGGAAAGCCCCACAGTGCCACCTGTTGGTCACAAACTGAAACATGACACAGCCGGGATGTGACGAAGGCATGAATTACTGTTTCAAAGTACTCCTGAGAAAGGAGAGATTTTACTTTTTTTGTGCCAAGTAATCACAGGAGGCATTTTTGCGTTTCCTACTTAGGTACATTTCAGTACAGAAGCATATTGCTGCCACATGAGAAAAAAAAGTTCCATAAAGTGCACATATTGACATGATCAATTTCACATTTTAACATGACAACTTATCACGTTATAACTGAAATCAGAACTGTATCACATTCAGTTGAGTGCAAACAATATGCTTCCATATGTCAGAGACATAAGCACAGAAATTGAATCATTACCAGAGTGTAACCAGAGAAAATATGGCCAAGAACGTTAAGTGTGAGGGGGTGATGGTGAGGACTTCAGAGGGGTTCCACCTTGAATGGAGTCCAGAATATTTATGAATTTAGCTTTGTGCACTGGGATAATGAAAGATGCTTCCCCAAATTCCGATGTGAAGATATAACTGTCCTAAACCGAGGTCAGTGAAAAATAAGACGCTGGACAGCGAGAGGGAGGAAATAGAACAAGAGTGCAAGTCAAGAGGAAGTGAGTATCTGCAGGTAGAGAGGAAGCCAGGTGAGATAATCCAACATGTCAAGTGTTTGTTTGGACAAGGGTAGCAGCAGTGGAGCAGAGGATTATGGGATTACAGCCGGTGTCGATGGTCATGTGAACCAGTGCGGTCATTGCTAAACTCGTTCGGCATCTCGCAGGAAGGGAAGCTTAGCCTGGCACTGGCATGCATTCCTACCCACACATCTTTCCGTGTACTTGATCACTCCTCCGGTAAAGTTCTCCAGCTTCATTCCTTCTTTGTTTTGTCAATCTTCATCTCGCTTGGCTATTCCTGACTCTTCCACCCCCTGCCTTCTCTCTTCCGGGTGTTAGGCTGCTTCCGCTGTGTCTTTTTCCATGTCTTCACTAATCCATCAGAGTACTTGGATTTTTCGAAAGAGGAAAATGTTTGAAATTCAGGTGAAGACACCCTGAAACCATGTCCAGGCTGTGAGGAGAACCCAACCTTGGCTTTGGTGAGTTTTGCAACCTCTTGGCATTGGCCCAAAAGATTTGGTGGGTCATTTTTAATGTTACACTCTGCTTGCAAATGTAGCTGATTAGGTACAAAATGGCCATACGAGGGGAGAATTTACAACATCCAAGGTTGTACAATTTGTTTGAGTACAATTATGATTGCGAAATCGCAGAATGAAGACATGCAAGGTGGCACACATCAAAGATTAATTACAGAGGTGTGTTTCTTGATTAAAAACTGCAAAAAGAAAACTAGCAGTCATGGATAGCACCACATGCGATACCTCAATGTGAAACAAATTCAATATTTAGCTATCGTCGCTAGCATGCACTGTTTCCACCAATGCGATGGTCTATTCCAGGGGTCGGGAACCTTTTTGACTAAGAGAGCCATAAAAGCAAAATATCAAAATATTATCTAATAAAAATTGCTCCTGGAGCCAACTGCAGCCCTGAACACGACATGAGCAGTGAAAAATCGATGGATGGATAAAACAAGCGAGAATATTTTGTTTCATCTGCGAGCCAGATGTATTAATCAAAAGAGCCACATCTGGCTCGAGAGCCACTGGTTTCCGACCCCTGGTCTAGTCTATTGGTTTTTGTGTTCAGTTTATTGATGTGCATGATTTAAAATAATTTATTGCAAATTCATTTGTGGAACCTCAAGTTGGTGCTCAGGGGAGATCGGCATTCCCCTCACCCCAGTTTGAGAATGTCACTGTATCATGCGTTGATAACAGTTAGCCACTGGTGGTGTGACATCCTTTGCTTGTGTGTTCAATTTGCACTCAGTGGCGGTGTGAATGCTGGTGTGAAAGGTTACCTGTCTCTACACTGTACATGTCCTCGGTCTAACCGATGTCCAGACCAGTGTGTATCCTGCCTTTTATCCAACGTTGGCTGCGATGCGCTCCACCTTTCAGTGGACCTGAATGGGATGAGTGGTATAGAAAATGGATGGATGAAGCTGCCTGCTTGGCTACTAGGCTTTACAAGAGTGGTTTAATTAACCTTACAGGTTACATTCTACCATAAATCAAAGTATTTCCAGTGATGACCAATTAGGATGCAGCAGGAAGGCCAAAGACATCATGGACATCAGATTTATTATTTTATTTTTTAAAGAACCTTTTGTTAGTCCACTTACATTAAATGTAAGGCTTACATTGACGTGACATTCAGGTGGGCGAGTCAGTAAATTTTGCCAGTCCATCATCATCAGTCCATCTTAATTGAAGTTGACCAAATCTGCCATTACTTGTCATAATTATTTTAAATGCGCTTCCATCTTTGTTAAATTTGAGTTCATCACTGCTATTTGTGTTGGGTTCTGACCGAACCGAATAATGTTTTAAGATTACAAAATGCAGGATCAGACCGAGTGCTATTTCAAAAAATATTTAGTAAAGAAAATCACACAAAGTATGAACTGAAATTGCTGGTCACAAGGTGCCAGGAAAGACGATGCATGAAACCAAAGCCGCTTGCAAAGGCAAGGTTCAAAACCAAGAATACTTGAAGAATGAAGAATACGAAATCCCTATAAGTCCAATCACACGAAAGTAAAGAGCAATAACAAAAATACTTACCGTACAAACAAGAATAGGTGAACAAAACAAGAGCGACTATGAAGAGTATCGAGAGAGGTCTAGAAAAATCCTACTTGAAGCACAGCGGCAAACAAGGTCAATAATTCAACAAGGCGTAGCAGAAATCAGAGTCCTTCAATACAAGGCTAGGCTTGATGAGGAAACGCAGCACAGGTGCGCCTGCACTCCAGCTGGACCTGAAACGCAATCAAGACAGAACATGGCAATTTGAGGCACGTCAGCCTGTCTGTCACACCGTCATTGTTATCGTAACCACGCACCAACGCCAAATTACATTTTGTAACTATAATTTTCGAACCGGCAGATCTTCTTCTTCTGCGGCGTCACTAACGCACTAGTAGTCACACGCATTAGCAACACGAGCAGCCCCCCCCCCCCCCAAAATAAAACAGACACACGCACACACAGCTTGGTGATTGGTGAAGAAAAACAATACGGGACAATGACATTGCAGTCTGTGAGGACTGGAGAAAGGTGTATAGCACAAAGCCAGCCTCCCTCATGGGCCGGGACAACCTAAAAAACGAGTTCTGAGGTTGTGGTGTTTGAATCTGAGCCCTGGCTTTCATTTATGCACTTTGTTTTAATCTGGCTTCCTCCAACATTCCATAAACATGCATGTTAGATTGGTTGAAGTGGCTAAATTGTCCTTTGGTGTGAATATGAGTATGGATGGTTGTTTGTCTATCCTGTATGTGTCTTGTGATTGCCTGGCGACCAGTCCATGGTGTAGCCTCGCTCTCACCTGACATCAGATGGAATAGGGTTGAGCTTACCTGCAATGTTCATGACAATAAGGCAGATAGAAAATGGATGGATGGACTTTACAAGTAGCTAGATAGGGCCATAAAAGACACCACTGGTGTCTCACTCCTGCATGTGCACTTTTTAGGCAATTAGATAGGTGACATAATGACTGCACTGCTCTCACATCCTGATTGGATCATACTGTGTATATCCATGAGGCAGTGCCACTGACACTGTGACCTAACCACATGAAATGTGTTTTCAAATTTCTCAATCCAAAAAAAAAAAAAAAAACCCCCCAGCTAACTAGGTGCTATTATGGTTTGCAGTTGCCAATATGTAGATGTGTGTTTGCAAGTTCAGCAGGAGAGGTGGGCTAAGGATGAGCAACAGCCCAGACAGACTTGTAAACACAGACCAGCAGCTTTGTCTCAACAGATTAAGCAGTCATCATCACGCTGGCCTTTCACCTCTGACATTGAGTGAGGGACTGGACAGACTCTGTCAAACAGCAGTTTATGAAGACTTAAACTGATGGCTAAAAATCACTTGAAAACAAGTTTTATTTCATAAAATGAATGTTCTTAAAAGCGCAATTTCTAACATAATGCTTTTCAAGTTGCAAGTATTTACTTTGAGTGCCGGAACAACACCCGTGTTGCTGTCCACTGTGTGGGTCATATACAAAAAGTAATGTCATGAATTTAATCTTGTAAATGAATTTTGTGAACCAGGCTGTCCCAATGTACCAAATTATGATCATAAATACATAGTCTGGAGGTCTCCCTTGTCTGGCACAGATGACCAAGGATTAAAAAAGCTTTACTTAGCATATACTACGCATTCTACGACCTTTTAACCCTCTTAGCATTCGCAAGGATGTGATCTGGGAGATTATTGAGCTGTTCTGTTGCTCACTGTGGTTAGCATGACCAAGTACAGTAAATACACTTTAAATCAGGGAAGGGCAACTAAAATGCTGGAGGGTGGGGGCAATTTGTCATCAGTGCTACTGGGGGTGCATCCATATAGGACCAGGCATTTCCTAACTAAAGATGTATGACAAAAATGCTATTTTCAATATGGGTATAACATGTCTGTCTATATGTGAAAAGTACGTGCTGCTCATGTGTTTTATTTTTTGTCATACATTTCTCAAAATATGTATAAAAGACAACCAGCTCAGGGTGTACTCGGTCTACTGTCCGAAGACAGGTGAAAACTGAGATAGGCTCCAGCACGCCTGCGAAACCTCGTGAGGATAAGCAGTTTGGATATTGGGTGGCTGGACCTTCGACAACACAGGGTGTGAAGCAAGCAACAAAATATCCACACAATGATTTTTTTACTAGTGAAAAAGGCTCTCTTGCACAAAAACTCCCATTCAAGGACAGCACAACTGCTGAATAGCAAAGTGCACGAGCTCATTCTGTGCATTTTCCACAAGAATGAAGTCACTCAAAATGCAAATATTATTCAGGTACTATGCTGGTCCTGTATGTCATTCCAAATCTGCAAAAAATGATTAGCCCTACTCATGCTGTAGCATCGGGAAGTATACAACTAAGCCAGGCATAGCATCTAGTGGTGAATGGTGACATTACAACTTAAACCTATAGAACTGAATGCCACTGAAGAGAGAACCCCCCCAACACAAAAAACATATGTATTTGTAAACCCAAACACGTCTACAAAAAAAACTGATGAACCTCCCATATGTGTTTTGGAAAGAAAGAAGAAATGTATTGAACAAATACTGAAAAATTACTGAAAAATACTGGGGAAAAAATAGTACAGAGCTGCAGGTAATCAGGGGGTCAACTATAGGAGAGTAAACATTTATAGTTTAATCAAGGGTGGAAGCCGTCAGGTTTTAAATTAAGTCAAGTTGCCGATTGTTTGATTTACAGAGTGCGGGATCATTTTCTAATTGGCAATCACAAGGCGCATACACCATAGACAAGCATTCTCACATTCATATTTATTCATTTACAGTTTTCAAGGAACTTTACGTGCATGATTTTAGAATGTGGGTGGAAGCTACAGTACCCTCAGAAAAGCCACACAAGCATGGGGAGAACATCCCAATTTCACACAGGAAGGACGAAGCCCCGAAATTAAGAAGTTAAAACAGAAGAAGGCAGATTGTGGAAGCTTTCCAGCAGAAAAAGTACTGGAGGCTTACGCGTACTTTAATGGCGGTGATTTATCTGAGTTTCTGTTGCTTGGTGTCAGAGGAGAGATGAACTGAAATTCACATCAAGCTCAAATATTGTATCTTGTCTCGGCTTGCTCTGCACTGCTCCCACTCATGTTTTCTATTTACATTGCTTTCATCAAACCTCTCAGGCCTGAATAAAAGATGCTTTTTTTTTTTAACTGATGTGTTCAGTCAGTTTCGTTGCCCCCGAACGCATTTGCAAGTAAAACTTACCAGAGTAACTAGAAAAAAGGCAATTGACCCCCCCCCCACAAACACACACACAGTAATGTGATAGGAGTTATATTGCAGCAGAGTTTAAAGGTGAATTGCTGCTGTCTGCGACGGGCAATATTCCACAACAAAACAGTTTTGATCTGAAAAGAATTTGAGTTTGCATGTGCTTTGATTGGCTGGCGAGCAGTTTCCACCTCTCACCCAAAGTCAGGTGGGATAGGCTCCAGCTCACCTGTGAAGATGCGAGGTGAGGATGTGTGGTATAGAATGGTTGGATGAATATAGAAAAAACAAATAAATAAATACATACATACAGTACATTCAAAAATTAGGATATATATATATATATATATATATATATATATATATATATATAGGTGGCCTGGTAGTCCGGTGGTTAGCACGTCGACTTGTGCAGAGGTACCGGGTTCGATTCCAGCTTCGGCCTCCCTGTGTGGAGTTTGCATGTTCTCCCCGGGCCTGCGTGGGTTTTCTCCGGGTACTCCGGTTTCCTCCCACATTCCAAAAACATGCATGGCAGGCTGATTGGTCACTCTACATTGTCCCTAGGTGTGAGTGCGGGCGTGCATGGCTGTTTGTCTCTGTGTGCCCTGCGATTGGCTGGCAACCAATTCGGGGTGTCCCCAGCCTACTGCCCGAAGACAGCTGGGATAGGCTCCAGCACCCCCCGCGACCCTAATGAGGATGAACATGCAATGAATATATATATAATATTTTGTCTTCGGGCAGGAGGCAGGGGGACACCCTGAACCGGTTGCCAGCCAGAGACGAACAACCATCCGCGCTCACACTCACACCTCAGGACCTGATTGAACAGGATAATGTTCAATCAGCCTGCCACGCATGTTTTTTGAAATGTGGGAGGAAATCGGAGTACCCAGAGAAAAGCCACGGAGGCACGGGGGGAACATGCAACCACTCGGCCACCGGGCCCCCGGTATATAAATAAATAGATAGGGAGAGAGAGAGAGAGAGAGAGAGAGAGAGACGATCTTGGCTGACTTTAGAAAATTATGTTTCTCGTTTTTCATTTTGGTTTGACTATGTTAAGTCATAAAAAAGGATATTAATCTGATGGTAAGGAATAGTAGAACAAGAAAACAAACACTGAACATCCAATAAAATTTGAAATACAACCTACCTCTTTGGCATCAATAAATCAGATGTAGTCAGACCCAGTTCTTAAACCGAGCTCTTGAAACAGCAAGATGAAAGTACTTCATATTCATCCACAGTTGACCGCCAAGAAAGCCCAAAAAGACCCTCAATTCCAAATCATGCAGGTGGATGAGAAGCAAACCCCATTATTGGCAAAAAGCAGGTTGTGTGTCTGTCCAAAGCCATTTCGGCAGGTGTGATTTTAAGGGATAATGTCACGAGCGTAATGGATTTCACTGGGGCAAATCATCTGCTAATAATCCACACCTTACAACCAATCAGAGTTCATCCAAAAGTACCAAAGTTCTGCTTAGTCTTATCTAACACCTGATATAACAGACTGCATGTGACACACTAAACCACGACATTATCAATATTTCTTCACGGATAACCACTGACTTTGGGCAAAAGTTTGGGGCCAAATTGTTATATTACCAATGCTAAAAACACCACATAAACTGCACTGTTGAGTTTGCAAGGCCAAACTTTTAACAAGAGTGAACAAAAAAATGTCAGGGTAGGCATCTACTTTGTATTTGTTAGCGGACTACTACGTGGTGGAGAGTGGATGGTTCCTGCCATTCATATGAAAATTGAAGAAATGCTTCAAGGGCAGGGCAATATGGGCTCAAAAGTAAAATTCACCCAAATTTTCACCAAAATACAATTTCTCATTTTTCAGTTTCAATGTTTCAATGGTGACAAATGTCCCTTTTGTCAAATTTCAAAACGCAATCTTTCATAAATGAACATTTTTAAAAGTTCAACAATTTAACATTATAAGATGGACCGACAAACGTCACGTCTGGGGCGGTCCGCACGTCTGTTAAAGCGTTCAAGTGCTAAATTGCCGTGCAGTTCATTTTGCACATTGAGGAAGGAGTATACGTAAATTGCGGAAATCTCTGAAGCAGTAACTCCCAGATACACCCACATCATTTAATTAACTCATTCACTCCCAAAGACGTTTTTAAACGTCTTTTCAGACTTGGTCCAGAATTGGCTGGTACTGAATGAGTTTTAATCAATCAGCACTATTTTTTTCATCCTACTTTTAATCAAATAAAGCGTACGGTAATGAGACTTTAGTGGTGATTAGAGTCTTGAATGTGTCAAAGATGAACAACAAAATGGATGCGATGATATTGAAATGTTTTTTATCAAGTTCCAAGTACTCCCTGTGGACACCTTTGTGGCCCAAAGTGCCTCACTGACTCCCATTAACTCTTTTATGCACAAATAGTTATAACCTATAACCCACAGGTGTCAAAATCAAGGCCCGGGGGCCAGATCTGGTCCGCCACATCATTTTCTGTGGCCCGTGTAAGCAAATCAAAGATGTCAACTTCCATGATGCTTGCTAAAATCTCTACCAACATTTCAAATTCTCCTTTGTAATAAATAAGAGTGACATTGTAAGCATTTTCTTGTGACCAAAACCCTCATTACAGTAAAGTGAGTTTGACACCCCTGTTACAGTGTAACCTGATAAACTGTCCATTGTAGTAGCCGCTGTCCCTGAAAGGGTTAAAACCACAGTTTTTAATCTCTGTGCCATTCCAAAAGAAAATCTTTCATGGATTCTGTAATGTCCACATTTCAATGAGAAGAAAATATCTCATAGCATGAAATGTTTCCACTTTTGTCAGTCATCAGTGTTAAAAATAAATCATTTGACCTGGCATTTAAAGGGTTAAGTTCCTGAATATTTGATTACTTGGGTCAGGGCCGAAGTTAATTAATGGATTCAAGAGGAAGAAATATAAATGCAAGATGATTTTCTAGCAGTTTGTTTGTGTGTGTACATTTCTGCCATTAAAGTGTTCAAAGGAAAATAAATTTGAGGAGGTCATGAGGGTTGACTCACCTCAAGACCTTGACCATAACTTATTTTAAAAACATTTCGAATGATTGCTTTTCAGAAACATGGTTGGCTGCTGGAGCCTGAAGGAGTGAGACGCTGACAGCGAGCAGCTCCAATGGCATGGAACAACCCGCCACTCAATCAAAAGCCAAAATGGCCGCCATTCAAACACAGGACTAAGCTACCACTCGTTTCTTGCTCTTCAGCTGGCCTACGAGGACGGACGACAGTTCCACGGACCTTCCTTGTCTTACTGCTTGCTGGCCTCAGTACGGCTGCTCCGCCAAAACAAGCGCGCCCGCCTCTCCTGTCCGGACAACCTTTTATCATTTTTTGGGGCATCCCAGATTCCTCCTGCACCATGAGGCCAGATCCTGGTTCTTTTGGGATGGAACGTGAGGGCCGTGTGGCGGTCTTCTACGAGGACACACTGGGAAGTTACCCGTATTTTATCGACAAAGACACAAGGGTTAATGGGGGTCTACCGCAGCACACGCGACTGGACAGCCATCTTCAGAAAACTCAGATGGACTTAGATGCAGCTTTGCCTACGCCCAGATACCTCGGCCTGGGGGTGCTGCACTGGGCTGAGTGGCTACCGCAGTGGTTGAGGAATCGGGAGAAGAAGGCCATGTATCAAGAAGCATCGAGGAACTTGCTGAAAACTTTCTTCCCTAACTGGACACCGGAGGAGGTGGAGAAGTGGTCAAGGGTAAGAAGGGAGAAAGTGTGGCAGTTATTACCGTGTTGGCCCGAATATAAGACGGTGTTTTTTGCATTGAAATGAGGCTGAAAAAGTGGGGATCGTCTTATATTCGGGGTCTAGACATTATACCCATTCACGACGCTAGATGGCGCCAGATATCATTGAAGCGAATACTGAACTTGACTCCCCAGGCCAAAGCGAACCCCTGTCACGAAGAAAAAAATAAAAATAGCGGTAGCACGAAGAAGAAAAATAAAAAATAGCGGTAAGAAAGAAAAGAGAAGAAAATAATAGGAGATAACAGAAAATGGAGAAACGTAGTGACAATCTGGAGAAAAGTGGGCCGAAGATCGGCCAGGTTAACCGGCAGCTGAGGAGAAGTTATGATGTCATTAACATTTAAAAAACCAGAAGCCATTCATTTACGAATGTGATTGCACTTTAGTTTACATATTTAAATGTTCAGATATTAAGATTTGAATGAGGCAAAATAACATGCTTTTTCTCTCAAATATATTGTTATAATCATTTGTTTCAGATGTACTGTAATTACTTTCTGTAAAAATTTATTTGGAGTTCAAAAGGTCAAACTTGAGTCTTGAAAAAGAGGGGGTCGTCTTATAATCAGGGCCGTCTTATATTCGGGCCAATACGGTATTCATTTTGAGTTTTGTTTTTTGAATTGGGTTAGTTTCAATCACTTTTCGGAGTGGGTTTGTTGGTTTTAATTGGTTTTAGTTATTGGGGAAATGTTTCGTTTTAGTTTAATTTTTTTAGTTTTAGGATTAGTTTTGCTTTTTTTTTTTTTTAACATTTAAAACATTGTTCTAAGTTGGATGTTCTCTGCTTTGCCGCGGTTCCAGCCAGACGTCTGTGAAAAGTGAACTCGATCACACAAGCACTCCATTTCTGGGTTAAATGCGCTAGCTGCTTAGGTTGTCTTAGCAATTACCATTGCTTTTCCATCTTTCCTCCTCATTTCTTCGTGAGAACGATACTTGTCAGAACAGAAGTGTCGCTTATTCGCCGCAACAGCGGTGATGATTACCGACTTCGTTGTGACTCTGCAACGTGTTGAGGTGCAGCAGTGCAATCGAAGCTCGTTGCTACTTGTAGCTAGCTGGTGCGACGTCAACACTGAGCTACTTGAGGCCTCGACCTTCGTATGGCAAGTTGTTCCATTAGAACGCTTGCATGTCGAGGCCAGCAATAACCTTTTGGGACTGTTTCGTGGTTTACTCTCAGTTTTCCAATTTAAAATGTTTTGAAATTTTTAAGTTTTTTCTCTCAAACTGCGATGCGAAACTGCTTTGTGTAAGTCATATAATATCGAATCTATTGATCAATTTAACATTGTTTTTATTAGTATTGCAAATATGCAGCTATTCTTGCCAGGTGACACAATAAAAGATTTGGTGCAAGGCAAAATTTTGACGCAAGTGGTGGTTCGGCACACAGATCAATTGAGAACATTTAGCTTGCATCCAAATGTATGAGCTTTTGGGACTCTGTCTCACTGCAAGGGCAGAAAAGAAAACACTTAAATGCATCAAAAAACAACCAATACTGTACCATCGTTTTTCAGCAAGGTTATATAGATGAAACATAAAAGAGGCTGAGTGAAAGATTGTTGTGGACCTCCCTCTGAGTCGAGATGCAACTCTGATGGACCATCGCACAAAAGAAACATGGACTGCTGTCAGACAAGTCATTATTTCTGGCCTCCTTTGGAACAATATGTTCCAGTGTGCTCGAGGCAAGAAAAAAAAAAAGAATAATTTTAACGTAACGCGTTTTTTCCCATTTCAGTTGGAGAGCCGTTATGTTAAACGAAAACATAGGATGCAACAATTGAACAAACCGATTACCGTAATATATGCGATGAGCATTTTGGATTCTATGTTTAGGGGCTTTTAATAATGCATGGATGATGGATCAAATGTACTTTCTAAACCTCTGCTAAAAATCGAATCAAGACTTTTTCTTTACTGTGAAATATGACACAGAAATACAAATTGTCTCCTGCTGACAATATAGAACATTTCTGACATATGAAATTGACTACAGCAATTAAGGATTAAAAAGAAAAAGCAACGCTGACTTATTTCCATGCCGTTGTGCCAGGTGGACTTTGAGGCAGCAGCCCAGTCCGTCATGATGGAAACCCTGAGGGAGATAAGACGGCTGCGACCCAAAGCGTTATGGGGCGTCTCCCCCTACCCGAGCTGCTACAACGGCGATTCTGCGCTAACGGCGTTAGCCAATTACAGCGGCCAGTGCCCCCCTGCCGAAAAGGCCCTCAACGACGAGCTTCTGTGGCTGTGGAAGCGATGCTCTGCCCTATACCCTCTTCTCACCCTTGAAAAGCTACAGGTGGGTGAAAGGTCCAAAGTGTTGTTTGGGGCCATGATCTGTTTTGATTTCCCTTCTTGCATGCTTACACTTTGACACATAGTGTTGATATTCACCACACAGGCAAGTAGGTGTGTCAACATTGTTTTCATTACGGGGGCCACATCACGGTTGCTCTCAGGGGTGGTGACGCTGAGCTGTGCTGCGTTTCATTACGGGCTAGGCATGTGAACATAGAGCGTGAGGCAGTGACACTCTCTCTTCTTGTATGTGACACTTTTTTTTTTTTTTTGGAGTTGCTCCAGAATACAAGTCGCAATGGTTAAAAAAAAAAAAAAAGCCACATGAAGAAGAAAAAAAAAATACACAAGTTGCCCAAGAGTCGCATTTTGGTGGGGAAAATTTTGTTTCTCCAAAGTGTGTTGCCTTTGTAGCCGTTGCATCATGGGTGCCTTCAGAAATGCGCTCAGTACGCGCGACTTAACTCTGACCATTCGTGAACCCATAGCATTTTTCAAATGTGCCTCTCGGTTATTCAGAATGCCCCAAGTGCTGGTGCATTATTCCTCACCATGTTGTAAAGAAGGTGCCCCCCCCCGGCAGTACTGCACGACTACTATTTTTTTCTTCTATTTCTTATTCTACCGTCGATAAATACTTTTGATGCATTACTGTCGGTTGACAGAAGGTAGCAGTAATGCACAGACGGACGGGATTTGGAAATCCCGATGATGTCTTGTTTTGGGGTTTTCTGCTGGGTCCATCCATCCATCGTCTACCGCTTATCCAGGGCCGGGTCGCGGGGGCAGCAGCTTTAGCAGGGAAGCCCAGACTTCGCTCTCCCTGGCTACTTCTTCCAGCTCTCCCCGGGGGATCCCAAGGCGTTCCCAGGCCAGCTGGGTGACATAGTCTCTCCAGCGTGTCCTGGGTCGTCCTCGGGGTCTCCTCCCGGTGGGACATGCCCGGAACACCTCACCAGGGAGGCGCTCAGGAGGCATCCGAATCAGATGCCCAAGCCACCTCATCTGGCTCCTCTCGATGTGGAGGAGAAGCGGCTCGACTCTGAGCCCCTCCCGGAAGACCGAGCTTCTCACCTTATCTCTAAGGGAGAGCCCGGACACCCTGCGGAGAAAACTCATTTCGGCCGCTCGTATCCGGGATCTCGTTCTTTCGGTCACGACCCATAGCTCGTGACCATAGATGAGGGTTGGGACGTAGATCGACCGGTAAATTGAGAGCTTCGCCCTTTGGCTCAGCTCCTTCTTTACCACGACAGACCGATACAACATCCGCTGGGTCTGCATGTAAAAATGTATCCATCTGCCCACTTTTCACACAGGGCGGAACATCCGGAGGGAAGCTTTATTTGACCAGTCAAATCCAGGAGGCGCTGCGAGTTTCCTCTTTGGCCGGAGTGTCGTTCGACCTTCCCGTGTTTCCACTGGTCAACAGTGTGTACGCCTCGACCAACACTTTCCTTTCTCAGGTGGGAGATACGTGTGATTTGGATGAACGCAAAGGTGAAAGTGCTTAAATGTTTCAATTTTCAGTCCAAAAAAAAAGCACTGTTTGGGGCAGGGATGCATTGTGCATGGTCAGTGGAAAACAATTATAAAATGCCCTGAACCCCCCCACGCCCCAAAATGTTGAGCATTGCCAAGAGATGTCACAAGATGGCACCAAAGCATTACTGGTACTTTTTTACGAGCCACTGCTTCGGCCTGTCTGAAAGAAGCTCCTCCCCTCACTTCAACATATGTAGTCCCTTGGTAACAACATACCACATGATAGCACCAAAGCACTTCTTTTGTATTAGACAAGGCTTTGCAGCCACCTTGTGGCATCTTGGCGCATTTCAGAAAGATCACAAAAAGTCTCAACTGAACGAATGTGGCTCAGCAATGCAAGATGACAAATATGTTCAGTGGCTTCCGCACCTTGCTGTCCTCTTCCAGGCAGACCTGGTCAACAGCATTGGTGAGAGCGCTGCCATGGGAACAGCCGGGGTGGTCATCTGGCAGAGAAGTGAGACCAGGACAGAGGTAAGGCGAATGCCAGGGTGACATTTTGAAGAAGCGCAAACATGCTTCCGAGGAGCATGTACCGATGTTGTGATTTTTGACGGGCGGTGGACTGAAGAAATTCTGTACAAATCTATTTCGACTGCAGCTACTTTGTCTATTGTCCACATCATCTTGCAATCATCAATGTCCATTTCTGAATGAAAATCAAGTGCACATAAACATCACTTCCAATGTTTTTTTGTGTCCGTCCATATGCAGAGAGAATGTCAGGACCTGGGAGAGTTTGTCCGCAAGGTCTTGGGACCATACTGCATGAATGTAACCACGGCAACCGGGATCTGCTCAGCCTCCCTCTGCGAGGGAAAAGGCAGATGTGTCCGTCAGAATCCAGACAGCTCCGCCTACCTCCACCTTCCGCCGCCCGCTGACGTGATGGAGAAGGTGACAGAAACGGTGATTGATGATTGTTAGTGGTTGCGTGTGTTGCGCATATTAAGCATTTCATGTAGAACGGTGATAATGTCCTTTTCGATGATCATTCCAGTGGAAGCCATGAATGGAAATGGACAAATCTGTTTAAAATGCGCAACATCAAACAAGGGGTCAATCCAAACCATTACAGCCGATTTTGTATCAGACTGCATGACTTGATGTAGTGCGCCGCCGCGTATTTTTTCTACAGCCATTTAATGAAAACAACATCCTATTCACATAGTTGGAGCACTTTCAATGGTGAAAAATGCCGGCGTCTTCTTGTTTTAACAGTTTGAAACCGTTTGAAGAAACACAAGCGACATCGCCAAGAAAATAAACGGGAAGCTCGTTTGCGGACGCGTACTGGATTGTCGTTTTGTTGACTTCAAATACATTTGAAGTAAAAAAAACAAGTTTGCGGTGTAGCGCAGTGCACAAGCGAGTGGCATGTCTGCCTCACAGTTTAGGGTTGGAAACACGGCGACCGCCTTCCTGTGTGGACTTTGCACCTTCTTCCGTGTACGGAAAATATTTTCATTCAATTAAAATGCCCCGAAGTAACAAATACAAGTCCCGCCACGAACCATTTTGTCCCGGCAGGCAGACGCAGCCAAAGCCACAGACAAGCCCGATCCAGACGTTAAGGCAGCTGAACCGGACCCAGCTGAGATGTGGAAGAAAGACTTCCAATGTCAGTGGTACAAGACTTCAGATCGGGACGTCTCAGATCAGCAGTCCCCCAAAGACGGAATCTCTGTGGATGGGACGCTTGAGCAAATTTCCAGAGAGCTAGCAGGGACGTCTGCGACCATGACAACAGATTCCATAACAAAGGGTGCCTCGACGATGGAGCCGAGTGGAAGCACGTCGGCCCCACTGGCTTCGCACCGTTGCACCGTTTTGTTGATGCTGGTGACTGCGCGTCTGTGTGTGAACTGACGCAACTTTCAGTTACAGGACCAAACTGAAGTGCCTTTAAGCAAGACTGCGGACATATCACGCACGTTTGCGTACAACTTTCTCAGGATGTGCCAATGCACAGTGGTACTGTAACACCTGTCACTTTTTCCATTTTATTGGCGAAAAAGGTGGTTGATGAGCAATCCCTAAAAAAGTCGTCATACTTCACACTTCCAACGAAACAGATTCCAAATCCAAGCAACCACTTTTATTGCTGCAACACACCTGCTTGAAATGATCAGGCTTCTGTAGAGCTTGCTGATGAGCTGATAATTTGATTCAGGTGAGTTGCAGCAGGGAGAGATGGAAAACATGCAGGAAAGTGACCCTCAAGGACCCAAATTTGAGACCCTTGCTATAAATAAAGCTGTATTGTATTGTATTCTTTTAGTGTCACTCCATCTAGTGGATGCATAGCGCAACTGCAGCCACTATTGTAGCTTCTATCCTATGTGCCTTATAATGCAGTGTGCCCTATATATGAAAAAAGTTTTAAAATAGGTAATTCGTTGAAGGTAAGCTTTATAATCCGAAGCGCCTTATTGTGCAGAAAATACGGTACATCTTTTTCTGGAGCCAAATATCGCTGGGGTCAAATTGACCCCAAGAGTAAAATGTGTGAGGATTATTGGAGGATAATAAGAGGGTTAAAAAAAAAAAAAAACACCAGCTATATCAATTCAAACATTCAACTTTCTTTTTCTGCTCTTCCTCAGTAATATCCCCCCCCCCCCCCCCGCCTCCCACAGATATACAAATACTACTACACTACACTCTTGGTGCCCCCAAGTGAATTTATTGAATGAAATATGACATAACAGTAGATGATGCCCCATGACAGAAAACAGCATGAAGTAGGCGAATTAGCAACCGATTGGAAACAGCAGCCATTTACTTTTTTTTTCCAGTTTTGTTAGCAGCACAGTCCAAAAAGCTCATTTTGTTATCAATGAATCCCCAAGTGAATGTATTTGTTTGAGTGGTTTATAGGGTCGACGCTACAGTGATTTCGTATCATAGTCAATTCTTAAGATGACTGAACATCATAGAAATGTCCGTCATGGACACTTGTTATGGCATTGAACTCCAAATCCGGAGCTGCGACATTGACCTTGGCTGACAAAATATGAACAACAACTGTCCATGCAGGCACCTGTGATATGAAGGTTAGTAATTTAAAAAAAATCTGACATAGGGGGCAGTGAAACATCAATCCCTAGCTTTAATTTGTCCTTTAGGTAGCAATCAAGAAACACGGTGAACGCTTCAAAATGGCGCTTTGGCATCTCATTAGTCCCAAGGAAAGTTACTGTACTTACAAATTTGCAATGTAACCAAATAAATAAAAATAAATACAAGCAGCTCTCCGTCATGCTCACCTTCCCCCGCTTGGCCTGCAGTGAAGGATGTGTGTGCCTTTATTGCATTTTATTAAAAACAGCGCCCAGCCCACCTCCAAAAAGATAAAAATAAAAATCCCTGTCCTTGGAGAGCAAAAGAGAGAAACATCGCCCCCATGTGGGAAGGAGAGGTTAGTGCAACCTGAACAAAGATTCCCGGACGGATACGTTTGCTCCTCAAAGTGGAGGTCAACACTCGCGTCTTCAACGGTTTCACAACGGAGCGATTGAACGAGTACCGTACAATACACAAACAAGATTATCGTTCCGTAACGAGCAAGGGCCAAGCCATCCAGCATGCCTGGCACTGCTAAAAGATGAGCCCGGTTGCAAAGAGTGCAGAAAGGTGAGATTACTTGCAGAGGACCTCCTGGGGTGTGCTTGGTGTCGGAGTCTTTGCGAAGCGCTAACGTTGGCCGGAGCTACTTGCAGATGGCCTCTAGCGCGTCCAGAGTTCGCTTGATGTCTCGGATCTGCGCCGCCAGGATGTTGATGGGCTGCATGGAGCGGTCCAACTCCTCGCAACGGGCCATCAGCGTGTACATGCCCTGCGGGGGAACAGGAAGCAAGAATTTGTCAAACACAATTATGTGTTGCGCTTTAAGCAAACTGAAAACACAAGAGGAAAAACGGTGAAAGTCAGGGCGGAACTAATTTAATGTACTATAGACTAATTTATAAATTTAAGACTGTATGCAAATCATTTTTTCACATTTCTCTCTTCGACTAAATTTCCAAATGGAGACTGAGAGTTGAGCAAAAAGGCCTAGAATTCATATCACATAACTTAAGTGTTAAAAATTAAAGATAACCTTTATTTGTCCCACACTGGGGAAATTTGAAATCAAAGCGGAAGTTGCACGCTATTTCTATGTGAAGTCACTATTTTCTGTGAAAAACATACCAAGAATCAGATGTGTTCTTTTTCCTTTCATTCAATTTGTTTTTTCATGTTAGCGTGTCTGCTTTTTCTTTGATGGAATGAAAAGAGTTGAATAAATAAATCACAGTTGGAGCCTCGGCAAAGCTGTTTAGCTCATAATTCAGCACTCTTGAGTTCAAAATTGAGAAAACAAATGCAAATACAGAGCTGAAATTGCAAATAGTTAAGATTAAAAAAATGAATAGGTTTAACCTTGTCTGCACATCGTCCTGGCTGAAGTAACTGATTGATTAACTGGTTTAGGGTTGCTTACCGTATCGCTGTTGGCTTGACATCCTGTTTTATTCCTCTGTAGACATTTATTTATTGCTAATTTGCTGTTTGCTCTCCACTGAAACACAGTTCCAGTCATACTTCTGCGATAAGTCTACTCTCCAGTCAAGCACTTTCTATTTGTGTTTGGCGACACAATATTAGCCGAGCATTGGCATCTTCTATTCAGTTTTTTTTAAAACTGCACCATTAGCTGAAAAAAACATTTCTTACTTTGCCAGGCCTGATGTGTGTGTGCCATGTTGCATGCTTAGGCTACTCTACTCATCTACCTTTCGTGATAACAATGCTTATTCAGGGATGGCAATGGCTAGTGATGAAAAAAAGCGGAAAGGGGCGTGGCCTGGACGGGCGACCAATCACAACAAGTAAGACATCATACACGTCCAATCGCAGGGCTGTTTACAATCGGAAGATGGAAAGACTGGTCGGGAGAGCTCGTGAAAACTCGACGATAAGGTACCTGACCCCCCCCCCCCCTAAAATTTTCTCAACGGATTTAGACGATTCACAAAAATGATCAATTTAAGAAATAAAACGGCGGATTTCCGCGTATCCGCGGAAAATTGCCATCCCTGTTATTAGAAATGTAGCGTGTTAGTCGTGTCAGAATTGTGGCTGATCACCTTAATACTCATGTCCACAGATTCTCCCAGGCTGTCCACTGAGTCTCTGTATGTCTGAATGTAGCCCACGCTCAAAGCCGTCATCTAGTCAGAGGTGCAGAGAGAGGAGGATCATTCAACGCAACCAAATGAAGAACACGTTGACTTGGCCACGAATGGGCAAGCCCCTCACATTCTGGATGGTTCCGTTGAGGCTGCGCATCATCGTCTCCACACTCTGCGCCACTTCCTGAGTGTGCCTCTGCAGGTCGACAAGGACGGTTGGATCAATGGGCGGGATATCTGCCGGTCGTCGAGACAACCCTCGGCTACGGTAGATGGGACCCGAACAATCCGCTGCCAAGAATTTCACATGTAAGACATTAGAAGGCGAAAACATGAAGACGGAATTGTGATTGTTTTGGTTTCCGCTTTTCATGTCAGATGACCGGAGAAAGCATCTCCCCCCCCCCCCCCCAATGTAACGTCATCGGGTGTGACGCAGGAAAAACTCACTCACACTGGGCCAAAAATTAAAAATAACGTACATAACTTTACTCTTCTGTCTAAGCCAGTCACATAAAGTGATAGGCAGAACAATCAAATGCCGTTCCACGAGATGGCAGATGGCATTATTTCTGTATACTTTTTGTAGCATTTTGTCTGTTGTTTGCCCATATGAGTTTAGCTTTAGAGACAATCTTGTCAGGAATGTAGAGCAGAGATCATGCCAACCCAACACTGCTGCTGCACTGACAGTCGTGTAGAGCAACACCATTAGACAACTAGAGAGAGAGAGAGAGAGAGAGAGAGAACAGATTTAAACCCTGGAGAACCCAAGAACCCTTTTCTTCTTTGGAAAATGATGAATTATACATTAAATGAGTGCTATAAATTCACTGACCACCAAAATATGTTTTTTTTTCTCAAATATTTAATGCTTTAATCCTAATTTAGGATTAGGGCCAAATTTGACCCTTTGGGATTTAAGGGTATCATTTGAGTAGCAGAATTTATAGGGGCCAAATTTGAACCTGTGGGTTATCCAGCGTTGAAAAAAAGTTTTGAAATGTTTTTTTTTTGTTTTGACATCACAAAAACCCGCATGTAACATATTCCTGAGAGACGAATGTCTTTGCTCCACCACTGTCATACTCACAGTCACTGCAGTCCAGACTGGGCTTTGAGCTCATCTTAATCTTCTGTTCCAAGTTCTTGGTGATGAAGTTGGTCAGGTCTCCTTCGTGGCTGACAGTGCCCTCCAGCTCAAGGGCCGAGGAGATGGTTGCCCGTCGACCCTCGGTTTGACTCCCTCTGCCTGCCCCCCGGACCCCCGCTCCTACTATGGAGATGAGAGCTCAACACATTTAAAAGTGGAAGCCCTTAAGTGGTTGTTTAGAAATCCGAGTTCTACCTCCACACGCTCGGCTGATCTCATCCAGGCTCTTGCTGTCCTGCATCCCTCGGACGTTGCGTACCCACACCTGGGCCATGACGTGAGGGGGGCAAGGTGTGTCATCGGAGGGGAGAAGAGGTGCTGGTGGGGGCGGGGAGGAGGACGAGGAGGTGCTGGGGCCAGGTGCTGAGGAGGAGTAGTGACGTAAAGTCTGGAACGTCGGTGCCGGGGTGGGTCAAGGAAGGAAGCAGAAAGGAGTTCAATTACCAAGTCAATTACACACACTGACATATAATAAGTGCAGACAACCCCACCTCAACCTCCTTTCTCTCTCGCGCAGACTCATTCCGCCACTTCTTGTCATTCTTCTCACCCTCCTCTTCATCTTGTTTCTCTTTCTCCTCCTCTCCACTGTCCATCTCTGGGGTGACAGGGTGTCCTCTACAAGACGAATGCTCGGACGACGCTTTCCCTGACCAATCCTGCTGCAGAGGCTGCACAGCGCCCAAACCCGCCGGATCGACTACATAGTCAGTGTGTGTGGTGTATATGTCCTCAGAGGGGGAGAGGTCCATCTCGTGAGATGGGTGTGGGGAAAAATGACCTGTTCTGACATCATCACTGATTTCGGTGTCCAAACAACGGTGATCGTGTACTCTGTGGCTCTCTATGTGTCTCTGGGAGCCTTCTTCGGGGAAGTCCTCTTTGAGACCCACACAATTCAACGAACCTGCGATATGAGGACTGTTTTCCGAAGAGGGAGGTGGCGCTACCCCGTTTGCCATTTCTGGCACCTCTGTGTCAATCACAGGGGAGCGACTCATCCCTCCACCTGCTGGAGAAGAGACAGAATGTTACTTTTTTTTTTTTTTTTATCAAACCATATGCTTTCATCTCTTAAGTCAATTATTCTCTAAGACCGACAATGAAACACTGAATAAGCACATTTGTTTGTAAATTGAGGCAAGATTGTCATTGTTTCGGCATACATAGAAGTACATATTGGTTGGGAAACACTGGACCACGGTGCAATACTTACGTACGATTCAACGTACGTCGCTGCTGCGGGAACGGAACTCGGTTGTAAAGTGAGGACCCCCTGCAGCCAAAATTAATATAAGAAAACCTTTAATAGTCTCACAATGGAGAAATTCCCACTTCACAGCAGCAAAGTTATGAGAGGAAGAAGTAGAAGAACAAAATAAATGGGAGCTGCTGGAAAGGACTACAGGTTCATAGTTCAATCACAATACATGGTAAATCATATCGACATAATCTAATTTGACATCAAAACAGTGCAACGTGCTCTCAAAGCATCTAGTCTATCTGGTTACAGCTGTATGACTGTTGTTTCGCGAGAAGCACTAGCCTCGACCAAGTTCAACTTTATTAGCAGTACTGTTAGCATCACATCACATGACATCATATCACATTATCAGCTGTGGCACCGTCGCGAAGAAAATTTAAGTGAAGCACAAACCACCAAACACGACAATATTCATTTTGAGCATTATGAGAGCAGTTGAAACGCTGACATTAAACGGTACAATGAAATGCAGCCATTTAGGCGCCCTGCTAGCTGCCTGTCAATACAGGTTGTCGCTCAATACAAAACCATTTAGCATCTTAGCATCAAGTGGCTATCAGTAGCTGCCAAGGCCTCTGCAAGAAAACGACGACCACATGCAGATGCGTGAAAACTGTCTTCTTTATCATATTTATTATAACAATTAGAGTTGTCTACATACCAATTTTAATTTGAAGATGTAACAATCACACTGGTAGTTTCTGCAGGCATAAAAACAGATCAACATCAAAGTCCGTTTGTAAAACCCTTCCCCACCGAGAGCAACGGCTTGAGAAAAAAACGCAATTCTTAGTTCCGCTTTTTATTTTTTCACACGCGTCTGTCACTGCATTTTAAATAACGTCAAAGTAATATGAATCAACTATTTTGACTTCAATAATGTACAATCATCAATGTTGGGAGTCTTTGATCTTGCGCCTTTCTCACTGGCTCTCCATATGGGGAAACGTCCTTACAGTGCATATCTCAGAAGGACAATATAGTGGTTTATAATCTCAGTGGAACAGATTTTAATTGCAGCCACAAACACGAACGCAAACTCACACTCGCGCACTCACACTCGCACGCACACCCACACGCACGCGCATACAGACGCACTCGCATGCACACGCACTCACGACATGTCTTTCTGTAACAGGAATATAACCTAAAACTGATCAATTTAATGTTTTGGTTCCTTTTTTGTATGTATTATAACTTTTTTTTTATTCATGGATATCAATGAATTTTTTAAAATTGATTTATCATAATAGAATAAAATTCATTACTAAAAACATTCTCGCATACAATATGTATAACCTTTTATGAAAAAAATTGTAATTCAAATGACTTAATTATAAATGGTTAAATTAAGCAGCACTGCAGGCAATTTTTTGGCCATCCTGTGTGGAAATTGACCTGCTCACGTGTACTCACCGCTCAAACTCACACAATGCGGTGTAGAAAATGGATTGATGGTGGATGGATGGATGGAAAAGTAGTTTTGAGATGAGTTCTGGACATGTAATAACCTTTGACCACTGTGTGGCAGTATTAACAAGGTTACCCAATATATTCCATCTTCTGGGTTGGCCTCATACCTTTGTGACAATCCTTTCACCCTCCTGTATGTGCCTGGAGCAAACTAGGGTCAAATGCTCATGGGTCACCGAGGCACTGCATGTTTTGTCATTTTTACAGTATAAAATACTAAAATGTAGAGGATATAACAAACATGTGTTTGCTTCCCATGCCAAACAGTTTGTTCATCTGTTTTACAGTTGAGGGATCCTGAGTTTTCATTTCCTCTCGGCTCCCCTGCGTGGAACCAACCTAAAATATAGGCTACAGCACTCCTGTGACCCCCATGAGAGCAACCCCCCCCCAAAAAAAATGGATGGATGGATGGATTATACAGAATTTGTAATACACCATTTACCCGAATGGGACACACACACACACACACACACACACACACACACACACACACACACACACGGACACAAGTAAGCCACAGCCAAGATTCAAGCTCTAAGATGGACATGCTAGCCAATAAAACACGGTGCTGCCCAATAAAAAGTCAAGTATCTATGGCGGCACAGTGGTCGACTGGGTAGCATGTTTGCCTCACAGTGCAGGGGTCCGAGTTTCGATTCTGGCCCTGTGTGGAGTTTGCATGCAAAGGTTTTTTCCAGGTACTCCCATTTCCTCCCACATTCCCAAAACATGTATAGTAGGTTGATTGAACGCTCTATATTGTCCCTCGGTGAGTGTGAATGGTTGGTTGTCTATGTGTGACCTGCGATTGGCTGGTTACCAGTTCAGGGTGTACCCTGCCTGCTGCCCGAAGACAACTGGGATAGGCTCCAGCACCCCTGTGACCCCCGTTGAGGATAAGTAGATCAGATAATGAATGGATGGATAAAACTTGTCAACTTGACATTTAACAGGAGGGTTAAACCTGCACGCGCGCGCGCGCACACACACACACAAGTCACATTATAAGATATGTGGACTGAAAAGTCAACTGTGCTGAAAGGAAAATAAATGACATAAATAAAAAAATCACCAAACCCCCTCTGTGACCTAATAGGTGAGGCCTTCATCATTTTCATCATCTCCTTGCAATAAGTTACATGTGTTGCGCATAATAAATCACATTGACTTGCCTTTGCACCGTGAGCCCTTCAATGAATCGGCACTTGACATCATTAAAGTGAGTGGATCGCCACCGCGTGTGCTTAGTGGACGGCAAGGACGACAAAAAGGAGAAGGACGTTTCCACATGAAAGCAGCATAGGAAGGAGTGTAATGTAGCCCAGCTGCTCTCTGTTTGTACTGCTGGCTCGTTGTCAATGGGAGAGCAACCACTTGATCCCATTTGCTCCCTTTCCAGTCCTCTGTCAAGCCTCAAAGGCCGTGACAATTAACCAAACACAATGACAACACTCAAATAGGTCCACTCAATCGTTTTCGCAGTTGCCCCCCTTGAAAAAAACACAAAACTCACTTCGCGGTTAGTCTGAGCAGTCTGCAGCTTTCGGGAAGGCCTCAAAAGTTCTCTGACGCGCCATGCAAGTGGCTGAGATGAGCGTGCGGATGCCTTTAAAGTCAGATACTGTAATATACAGTATGTACTGTCGCTTAGGTCCAAAAGTGTTTGGCATACAGTGGTGCTTTGAGATACGAGATTGTTCCGTAGCCATGATTGAAACTCAAATACACGACTTGTATCTCATCTTTCTCAATTGAAATGAATGGAAATGCCATTAATCCGTTCGAGCCTCCAATCCCCAATCAACAAAAATATTAGTAATTTTTTTTTGTAAGAAAAAGAATACTAGTCTAAACAAATAGTTGAGGATTTTTCCAAGTTTTTGGCGTGGCCAACAGCCTTCTATCATACAGAGGGGATCCAGCGCTGCATTTAACAACAGCTGAATCCCATCTCCACATTTAGAACCCAAAAAAAGAACAAACTGTAGTAAAGTGACCATTTGTCAGTTTGTTGAGGGTCATTAATGTGACGTCTTCATAAATCGGCCATAGAGCACAACGTGAAAGAAACACTTTATGCCTCTAAAATTGAATTATCTTTATTCACTACAGTGTTTTGAAGATAAATTGTGTTATTCTTTTCATCAGGTTCTGCAGTATATAAACAAATTTATTCGCAGGAATGGCACTTATTTAAATCAAAGCAACAAATACGACAGAACTAGTGTAAATGCTTCATTTGCCAGATTAAAGAACGGGGTGGGATGCGTGTGGCCCACGGGGGTCTTGCCTGACCCCTGCTATAGAGGTTTTGACGTGTGTCTTCTGTGTTGAAGTGCTTCATCACACTAATCACATCACATTAATTTTTGACGCTTTTAACATTCTCGTGTCACCATGCACAAAAGCCATTTTAAAAGAGCCTCAGCACAAATGGTTCTGTTCCCACCCATTCAGTTCAGAAGAGGCGCCCTGTGCCTAACAATAGACAACAATAAATAAATCACACAGTTGGCTGTGTTTCTTTTTCTAAAGACATTGTTTGTTCTGACTTGGTGGATTTATTTTGTTCAATCTACCTCTCAATGTTCCGTTTTTTAAGTTGTCAAATACAAGACAACACAAGAACATCTTGTTCCAGTTTGCAATACATACGGTCTCGCGCCGTTTACTAAATCAACCAAGAAGTAGCTTGCTCGCTAACATACAGAGACAAACGATCAATAACAAATCAGCAAAGTTGTTCACCCCTTAACCATCAGATGCAATGGTACGCTTCCCGCCGTCGTTTACTAAATCAACCAAGAAGTAGCTTGCTAGCTAACATACAAAGAGACAAACGATCAATAACAAATCAGCAAAGTTGTTCACCCCTTAACCATCAGATACAATGGTACGCTCCCCGCCGTCGTTTACTAAATCAACCAAGAAGTAGCTTGCTAGCTAACATACAAAGAGACAAACGGATCAATAACAAATCAGCAAAGTTGGTCACCCCTAAACCATCAGATACAATGGTACGCTCCCCGCCGTCGTTTACTAAATCAACCAAGAAGTAGCTTGCTAGCTAACATACAAAGAGACGTCTGTGGTCATGAAGTCCTTTGAACGCCTTGTGCTGAACCACCTAAAGAACGTCACCGGACCCCTGCTGGACCCTCTCCAGTTTGCCTACCGGGCAAACAGGTCTGTGGAAGATGCAGTCAACATAGGTCTGCACTACATCCTCGAGCACCTCGACAGCACAAGGACCTATGCAAGGATTCTGTTTGTGGATTTCAGCTCTGCGTTCAACACCATCATCCCGGAACTCCTCACCCCCAAACTTCTCCACCTCGGTGTGTCCCCTACGATCTGCCAGTGGATCCTCAGCTTCCTGACGGGACGGACACAACAGGTGAGACTGGGAGCAACAACATCATCAATACGCACCACCAGCACTGGAGCCCCACAGGGATGTGTCCTCTCTCCACTGCTCTTCTCTCTCTACACAAACGATTGCACCTCAACAGATCCAGCTGTCAAACTCATAAAGTTCGCAGACGACACCACGGTCATCGGTCTCATCAAAGACGGCGACGAGTCTGCGTACCGCCAACAAGTGGAGCAGCTGGAGCTCTGGTGCAGCCGACACAACCTCGGGCTGAACACGCTCAAGACTGTAGAGATGATCGTGGACTTCAGGAAACATTCTTCTCCACAGTTGCCCCTCACACTATCCAACTGCCCCGTGTCAACCGTCGAGACCTTCAAGTTCCTGGGAATCACAGTCTCCCAGGACATGAAGTGGGAAGTCAACACCATCTCCATCCTGAAAAGGGCCCGGCAGAGGATGTACTTCCTGAGGCTGCTGAGGAAGCATGGCCTGCCACAGGAGGTGCTACGACAGTTCTACACGGCAGTCATCGAATCAATCCTGTGTTCTTCCATCACGGTTTGGTTTGGGGCCGCCACAAAAAAGGACAAAATCCGACTTCAACGGACAGTTAGGACGGCGGAAAAAATCGTTGGCACCGCCCTACCCACTCTTGAGGACTTGCACACTGCAAGAATCAAGACAAGGGCACGGAAAATCCTCCTGGATCCCCCGCACCCTGCCCACCACCTTTTCCAGCTACTCCCCTCAGGCAGACGCTACAGATCCATGCGCACCAAATCCAGTAGACACTTAAACAGCTTCTTCCCTCTAGCCATTAACTCCTTAAACAGTCACTGACGTAGTCACTCTTCTTGTACTACAAATACTGCTACTGGTTACTCTAAAATGGTTCAATGATTTGTTGTTTACGATGATACTAATGCAGCGTGTTATACCGGAGACAAATTCCTTGTGTGTTCTACATACTTGGCCAATAAAGATGATTCTGATTCTGATTCTGACAAACGGATCAATAACAAATCAGCAAAGTTGTTCACCCCTTAACCGTCAGGTACAATGGTACGCTCCAATTTGTTTTGCTTCAAGTAGTGATGCACGAGCGAGACATGCTGGGGTTGGCCGACACATTTCGTTTATCTATCAGTCAATTTTGTACGCTAGCTGTCCTCATTAGCATCGTGGATGAGCTGGAACCTATCCCAGCTGACGTTGGGCGAGAGGCGGGAAACAGCCTGGACAGATGGCATTTCTTTCATGAAAACTACTCTGTATTTCGAACCCGGCTGATTGACTACGATAAATCCCATAGTTACATTTCTTTCGCAGCGAGGCCCGCGGCGTCAATTTGAGTGGAAGTAACCAAATATTGTTCCCACAGACGTCACTTGAGTTTGAAAACGAGACAATAAGAATGCATTCAGTTTTGCATGACAGACACATTTTTTTTGTTTCAAATGCACAACTCAATTAAGTGGGTTTTTAAACATGGTGTTTATTCATCAACTAATGAATGATGGGAATTTGTTGTATTTGCCCGTAGACTCAACAAGTAAAAGAAAAGAAAAGGTGTTTCAGCTTTTATATCGTAACACACTTACTTGTGTGTTGAATAAGTTTCCAGTTAATTTATGGCTGGAAACAGTTTCTAAAAGAGTGAGCACACAGCTTGTGAGGGAAATAAATACACAATGACAAAAAAAACAAAACAACAACTCGTGAACCAGTATTGTTGGTCTAACACTTTCAAAACTGGGAAAACTGCCATGGCCAATGACGTCATTTTTGTCAAAAACATTCCATCACAAGACATGCTTTATTTTACAGAATGTACATTGGATCACCGGCGACTCGTTCCTCATACGCCCCGACTTTACAGACACAAAACATACAAAAAAACAAAAACATGCTGGTTCTGTACACAGTCCACAGACAGTCCGCTTGTGGGTCTTCTTCAAAATCCATCCGTGTTGGTTTGAATTCTGCCCAGTCTTTTTGTGACACAACTTGATTTAGTGTGCAAGCTAAAACTGAAAAGACCCTTGCCAATATGTGATAAATATTCTCATTTATCCCTACGTGGTTAGCAACAAGAATTTACAACCCAGATTGTGTTCACTTGAATTAGTGTGAGAGCCTCTTATGGGGAGCACCAAACTCCCTAAAAATGAATCAAAAGTAGAGATACAAACAGTAAAACCTCCAAAGTACGCAAGTAAGCAAATTTTAACCAACCAAGTAAGACTCATTTTTAGCTTCTTAAGGATTACATAATTGTTTTGCTTTTCCTTTATCATTTTGTGACCACCACAGAAGGGTACCAGTGATGTAAAAAAAAAAAAAATCTCTGTCCCGGTAGCTGAGTTCCCCGTTTCGGGGAACTTGATAATAAGGAAGAATGAAATGTACACCAGCGAGTTGCATTATTATCAAGTGACTCGCCTCCGAAGCACATCGAGAAATCTCGCTCTGTTCTCACGTCATCTAAATGACTGTTTTGACATTCTCTTCTTATTTTATACACTTCAAGTTAACTCCTCATGGGGTTGTTTTTTTTGTTACCAAATCTGTGACTGCACTTCATTTTTTTAGGAGCTCCAAGTCAAAACATACCTCAGAGCTGTAGGGGGAGCCCTTGAGCAAGGAAGTGCTTAATTGTTCCTTATGGCGGCTGTCAAACAATCGCTCTCCTGTATTCTGTCACTATTTCTTCCCTCAACTCAGCTTCTTCGTGACATTTCCTTTTAATTACAACATCTTAAATGACATGACCCAGATTTGATTTGACCTTTCGGCATCGCCAACATTTCTATGTACATTTTATATTTTTTCGATGAATATTAGCTCCTTTGCAGTCATTATAATGTGAAGCTATGTCTTCTTTTTATTTGAGTGCACTAAAGTAAAAACAAAAATGTAAAAAATCACATTTCCGTCAATATTTACCTTCTGGATCTGCAATATATGATGAAAAAAAAATCAATCAACCACATGCGCTCAGCTCGATTTGAAAAGACCTCGAGAAAAGCTGGAAGAAGCAGGTGGTGCTCACTGTGAATATTTTAACATAGCATTGTATGCTACAGTGCACACACTACTCACAAAACGTTTGGCACATTCAAGTTTCAAGTCAAATTTCAGGATGGACCGAAACTACACAATACAACTTTTATATGAATTTAATTTGACCGTTTCTGAACTTTTGAAAGCACATGTCCAACTGTTCATTGTTAAACACTTTCTGTACAACGTGCTGTGTTCTCGAACAAACAAAATTCACAATGGGTGTTTGATTTATGAACGGAGCGAGACATTTTCAAGGTCATCCATTTCAGAGCCTTTCTGTGGCTCCTCTGTCTCTCTGTCTGTAGGCACTCCCATCCGTGGATCTGTTTGAAGCCTCGCCATTGATGGTGAGGAACTGTTGGTCGATTGTCACAACTGATCTTGGTCTCATGAAGCCAGAAGACAAAGTCAGAAGGAGTTCTCCGAAATATTAGAATGCATTTTAGCGTCATCCTGAATTCACCTGAAACTTGAACATCACTATTTTTTTTTTTGTGTGCATTTGATCATGCCAAAATCCATGTCCATGATAATTGTCTGTGACGTAAACAAGCGTGGAAAGTTGCGTGTGTAGCCCGGAACATGCAAACTTATTTTACATGTGTAATATTTACTTTGTGAACAAGACTCCTCTTCAGTCAAAGTGTACGCAGGTGATCCTTCAGTCTGCTTTGCCACCTACAATATTCCATCTGATGACTTCTTTAGTTCCAAAACACTCACTGTGTTAATGCTTGCCACTAAAATGTAATAAAGACTGCCTTTTTTTAACATGGCAAGTGCATGCAAATGTCTTTGTCCATGTACAGAGTGGCGAGAGAATTCATGATTGACATGTTAGTCATATTTCTCAATATCGTTGCCCGCTGAAAAACGTACACATTTTTGTCATTTTTTAAAATGTTAACATTAAGGAGCTGTCCGTGTTTCGGACATTTCATTCGTGTTTTTTTTTTTAATGACAAAAATGGACATACGTGTTTTTCATAGGACAGCAACGACATGCTTAGTTTGTTGTTACTGTATGAAGAAAAAAAATAAACACATTTGATTTGCAACGCCTATGCTTAAAAAATGCTTTCAATGTCTGATTCGGGTTCTAAAACAGACATCATTGAAGTATGCAGCATAATGGGTGTAACTTAATGGTCTACCAGAAAGACTTTTGTTCAGATAAAGAAGTTTCGATGAAACAGGCATTGTGTTGGAGACCCGAAAAGCTCAGGACAACCAACTTCTGTTGGGATAAATTAAAACGATGTTGATGTGAACATTTGAAAGATTTCTTGCTCCTCGGTATGCAACTGTACCATTACAGTGCATGCTTCGTTTGATTCATGGATCGCTGCCTGTTTCTGGTACCGTATGACATTCCTTTACTTGTTTTATACCTACAATGAAGTGAGTCATGAATTTTTGGCCCACCCTGAACAAGATGTGTGTGTGTGTCTGTGTGTGTGTGTGTGTGTGTGTGTGTGTGTGGGGACATGCATGCATGTGTGGGCCTTTGCTGTGCGACACATTCAAGCGCTCCTCGGCGCTCTTTGCTGCGGTTTGCTCCTGCTCTTCCGACCCGCTACCCTCCCTCCTCCGCCTCCTCCGCCTTCTCCACCTCCTCCCCCCCTTCCTCCCCCGTGGTTGTGTTTTTCCCCCCTTGCCTTCTCCTTAACAGCCATCACCAGCGCGTCGCCGTGGCGGCGGCGGTTGCGCGGCGGGCGGTACCCGAGAGCGCGGCAGTGCTGGCCCAGGTTCCTCGGGTGAACCAGCGTCATGGCGTCGCCGTACCAAGGCTGATGCGAGGAGGCGGACCAGGTCGTTATCAGTCGCTCGGCCGAGGGGCTCCAGATCGCCAGTTGGACGGTGACGGCGGTCCAGTGGTAGCCGTGCTCCTCCACTTGGCAATGGTAGATGCCGCTGTGAGACAGCTCGGCCCGACGGATGAGGACGCCTCGCTCGATCACCACCACCTGCTCGCCTGACCTCACCTGCAGCGAACACATTTGGTCCGGCGAAGAGTTGGCCAAAGTCGCATGACATTGGACTGCCACCATTGTTAGCTCGAAACGAGCTACGACTTTTATGCTAGCAAAACAAAAGTTTTGCTAATGTTGTGAAAGTGACAAGCAAAAACTATTAAGTTAGCTAACACACACATGCAAAGCTACACCTCACTAAGTGCGTTTTAGACCAGATGGCGATTTTTTTGAACAGCAGACGGGTTAGGGTTGGACAACATCAGCCACAACTCATTCTTGTAGCCAACAACAAACTATTCTCTTAAATAAGGCCATATAGGGGGAATATCTTGCTTCTCTAAATCTCTTGCTGTCATCATTAGTGCTCCTTGGTTCACATTCCTCCATGCGGATGTTTTTTTTTTTAAGGGTTGTACTGAGCAGAGCCGCTGTTCGACTTCGCAAGATGTTCTATTTGCGGTTTTATGACCATCATCACACTTTTTCCTTCTTACGCGTGTTATCACTTTTGACTCCCAAGTGGTATTTTTCCCCAAAATGCTGTTTGAAGTCCAATCTGGACTGATGTGTTATGATTTTGACTTTCGCTCAATTTTTTTTTTTTTTTTAAAGTTGAACTGAACATGTGTACCTGGTTTAGTTCAGGGCTGTTTTCTCCAGCTTGCTTGTACCAAGTGACGGCAGCGTGCCTGGATCGCGGAAGACATTCTAAGTAGGTGCTGTTGCCCTCGGCAACCATCATCAACCTCTGCTCGGCCTCCACCTGCAGCCCGGCTGGCAGCCGGGCAAAGAAGAGATGGAAAAACATTTGAGTGAGTCCCGTGTCAAACATTTGCAAGGAGATCCAGAGCGAAGTGCAGCTTTTGTAATTGCACCTAAATGGTTTCTACGTTGGCCCATGCCTGCCGCCTCCAAGCCATTTTGCGTAATTCTCTCATTTAGCAGAGGTGGGCATTAACACCTGTCATCCGTAACTAACAAGCTCCTGTTTTGGCAGGTGGACCGACAACTGACGGTAACTTTGAAACTCTGACGGAAGAAGTGCCACCAGAAGTGATTTTTGGCCATAACGTGGCCCACCACAAACCCGAAAAACAAAGAGCAGTTTGGGGACATGAAACAGGGGGAGGAGCAGTAATATTGCAAGAATTATATTTTTGGTGTAAAATGGTCCAAACTGTTTCTAGATTTTGTGATGTTATAAATAGTTTTTTATGGACGGTCTTAAATTCACGGCATGCGAAATGGAATTTAGTGATGAAGGAAGCGCGTTAAAAACGTCGATGATGAATTAACGGACTGGGCCAGCCAGAAAAAAAAGGCAGAGCGATCATGACGGCCTTCTAGGTCTGCCGCTGATGAATGACGGAAGTTCACTGACGTGTCCACCACTGCATTTTAGTGTTACAGTATATTGTTATGTGACACGCTGTCCATAAAAAAAAATAAAAAATAGAGCATTACCTCCTTGTCTGACACATTGAGTTAATGGATCCTCGTCCTCGCCGAGGTGTCGAGCATTCCGCCTACAGAAAACAAAATATCACATTCCAGTCTTATGGGACATTTCCAACAGGATGACAAATCGCTTCTGGAAATGTGCTCACAGCATTGGAGCAACAAAACATCTTTCGCACTACCATGTCCAAAGTGAGTTGTCCACATAGGTACTCTTTCATGATGGTAGCCTAGAAGTTAACAAATTATTTCAAGGAAATTTGCCCCCCCCCCCCCCAACCCCCATTTCCATGTGTTTTTATGACTGGGGAAATTCTGTAATCAGCTTCCAGATTGTTCGTGATGTATGGGAGCCGTGTGCTACAGCGGTTCCCAAGCGGAGCTACAGGACATCATCTAAAGTGGTGTGAAAATGTAGAATTTGACAAATGAACAGAAAGTTTCACTTTGCCGGAAATTGCAACTTCCATCCATCATCCATTTTCTACCGCTATCTTGTTCTCTGAGCTGGAATTTGTGCATATGACAGGGTAGGTTCCACTCAACCACATGGAAGATTTCAACAAATAACCACCCAAACTGATCTGCACATGGGCATGTGAGAGTCGTCACTTAACTGAATATGCATGTTTTTCGGAACATGCTTGGGCGCAAGCGTGCTAATAACACGCAAACTCCATACGGAAGGGGGCATGAGTCGAGATTTGAATCCTTTTGACTGCGATGCAGATGAACTTCAACTTTAAAACAATTTCCACTTATTTTTCCACGTCATGAAAAATGCAGGGCGGCCCGGTGGCCGACTGGTTAGCGTCTCAGCCTCACAGTGCAGAGGTCCAGGGTTCGATTCTGGCTCCAGCGTTGCTGTGTGGAGTTTGCATGTGCTCTCCGTGCCTGTGTGAGTTTTCACCGGGTACTCTGCTCTCCTCCCACATTCCCAAAACATGCATGGCGGGCTGATTGAACACTCTACCTTGTCCCTAGGTGTGAGTGTGAGCGCGGCTGGGTTGTTTGTCTATGTGTGCCCTGCGATTGGCTGGCAACAAGTTCAGGTTGCACCCCGCCTACTCACCGAAGACAGCTGTGATCGACTCCAGCACACACCGCAGCCCTTGTGAGGATACGTGGACCAGAAAATGGATGGATGGATGAAAAACGCAGCTTAGATATATTTTCTGTCTGTTACTCGGTGGATGAATAATTTATATGATATAAATATTGGCCTTCTCCACTTTTAAATGAGGCATTACTTTTATTGGTGGTTCAATTAAAAAAAAATCAGGATGGGAATCACTGGTGTATTCTAGGAAATTTCATTGTTTCCCTCAAGACCTGACTTGATTGGAGCACATAAACTGTGTGACCGTCACACTAGATGAGGCTCGGGGAACACAGAGGGACATGGGGGTGGGGGTGGGAGGGTCCTCATCATTTGCCTGGCATATTTTTACAGCCCTCTTTATTAGATTGGGAGTTGGCGAAGAACAAGGACAGTTAAAACGGGGGCAGACAGAGGCTGTGTTGGTGGGGGTTCTGTGGTGGTGGAAAATGTTCACCAGAGAGATCTGAGTTCAATCGTAATCTAAACCAGGCTTCAAAAAGGCAGGGCTGTTTTACACAAGTCAAGCCTTATGTGTTTCGCCTTTGCTTCTTAAACTTAAGACCACCAATGACAAATTCTCTGTGCTGGGACCTCCAACACATTGGCAATAGGGCTCGTACCTGCGCACGGTGGGCATGTAAGGGCTGCAGGCGTGTCCGTCCCATGTGCAATACGGATCTCTGGCCAGGCAACACTCAGCGCAGGCTTCGCCGTAGAGCTCGCACTGGTACAGGCCCAGCTGGGAGACCCCTTCCCTGGAGCCCACAAACAACCACTGCTGCATGAAAGGGAGAAGGAAACGTCACGATGCGGCCTAATAGCAGCAAACACGGGCCAATTTAATCATGGACATTTCTGTGTGTGTGCGTGCGTGTGTGATCTCTTTGCGACTGCTGTGACTGGGGTCAGGTAACCAATGGCAACTGGAGTTGTGGGTGCAGAGATGGGGTAGGCGTGTCATAGTTTGCCTGCCTCATTGGTTGAGTGAGAAAAGTATGCGTTGTCAGTCTTTGTCTCATCTGTTACCTTCTTCTTAGAGAGCGCCATGGCAGTCACTGGTGATTTGTGCTGTGAGGAGAACACACAAAACAAAACAATCACTCGAGAGAAACTCAAAAGGCGACACCGCTGCGCTTCTGCATGGTAATTTAATTCATGCCGTACTGAATACACTTATTCCCAAGGGTTACAGTACATGTACCGCAAAAACGATTGGAGCCAGGCATGTACTCTGATTTGACCATAATATATTCATGCATGATGGGAGAAAAATGCAAAGGCTTATTTCATTCCCTGATAAAGTTTGTCTGATGGTTAACACACAGGCAGAAAAAAAAAAAAGAAGAAGTGACAATTGGGAAAAAAAATTCAAAATCTTGGCATGGCTAGTGAACAAAAGCCTGCACAAGTTACCCTTTCAAGACCTTCTTGACAAAATAGCATCTTTTAATTGGCTCAGTACTCAAGGATGGAATAGGACAAAAAGGCATTAATTACAAGACAACACGGACAAGCAGTTCAAAGACAAAAGTGATGCTGTACACTACCTGGAAAACCTCCAGCTGCTCCAACGTGACCTCCTGACTTGGACCGTGTTCTCTGGGCAGGTGGATGGCCTTCAGCACCAGGCCAGAGTCTGCCGCAAAATACATCACATTTGAACCCTTTCGGGGACAGCGGTTACCGCAGTGGATGGCTTATCTATCATGTTATCAGTTTACAGGGTGCATGAAAGGCTTAAACATGACAAAACGCGGCCCCTGGAAAGGAACACACAAATATATTTCAAGAACCGCGCTGAGTGTACCTGTGCCGATGAAGAGGACATCGTAGGTGCTGTCCACGGCTTCTACTCTGTCCACCAGCAGTTTGCTAAACTTGAAGTGAACACCCACTCTGACAAGGAGGGGGCGCTCTCCCAAGGGCAACACATTTTCCTACACGGGCGCAGAAATTTTTGTTCAACTTCAGCACGGTATCTAATGGATGCTGAGTCAGCTCCCTCATGGGGTATTTACACCAAGACACAGAGTTAGTCTCATGAAATAAAACATGAGTTGAACCTCCAGCAGTGGGTGAGTCCTGCTGAAGAAGATGACATCATCAGGATATTCCCTGGTGGAGCTATAGCTTCCATATGTGCTGCTGGGACACTACGATTGGGGAAAGAAAAAAAAAAAAACAAGGTCAGAGAGTCACTTTTAGGACTTCCACTCTACCTGCTACATGTCACTGGAATTACCCACCATGGAGGTAATCATTTTGTTGACGTGTGTTTCAAGCCTTATGGGTGTGTCTGTCAAATTGTGCTGAACCGAGATTCTCCCCCATGCTTTGGCCCTTTTTTTTCCCCTTACTCTGGAATATTAGATGTTATTTGTATTTCTGTTTCTCTTGTGCAAAGT
Organism: Hippocampus guttulatus; assembly: GCF_054856545.1. NCBI lineage: Eukaryota > Metazoa > Chordata > Actinopteri > Syngnathiformes > Syngnathidae > Hippocampus > Hippocampus guttulatus. The sequence continues at coordinate 9,495,648 of NC_141261.1, read as the reverse complement.
GGAGGTTATATATAGATCGACTTAACAACAAAGAATAACTTTAACTGGTTTTTTTTTTTGGTCTCTCGCACAAATGATTTGATTAAATTCAATTGAGAGTGCCACTTCTGCGGTGGATGTGCAATTACAGTTTATTCTTGTACGGCAACAGAAAAAGCGTGTTGCCCAGGTCACACACGCCCTCCACACTATTTAATAAGGTCTGGATTAAATACAAATAAACACATTTATTCTACTGCATGCAAAATAAATAAACACAATGAATGCCCAAATCTCCTGGACTTAAGACATGGGTGTCAAACTCAAGGCCCGGGGGCCAGATCTGGCCCACCACATCCTTTTATGTGGCCTGCGAAAGCAAGTCAAACATGTCAACTTCTATGATGCTTGCTAAAATGTCTACCCAAATGAAAAATTCTCATATGTAATAAAAAAGAGACATATTGAAAGCATTTTCTTGTCACCAAACCCGTCATTCCAGTAACTTAAACTATGGTTGAATAAACCGTTGTTATTGACTTTTTAAAAATTTGGTTTCAGTCATAACGGCTCTCCAAGGGAAACGGTAAATAAAATGTGGCCCATGACAAAAATGAGTTTGACACCGCTGACTTAAGATGTCAAGTAGGCACAAGTACGGCTTCAATGGCCTCGTGCAAGTACATGCTCAGAAACAAATTGTGATCATACTTCATGTACTCGTAGATGAGTATCATAATCGGTATATTATCAATATTCTGCTTTGCTTGTTAGCAGAATGATGCCGCACTAACTTGTTGGGCACTTTGCAATTAAACACTGGGCTCTGGTCAGCTCTACGAGCCAAGTCGGTCTTAACGCTTAAAAAAAGAAGTACCGCAGGAAGCAGAGAAAACCACACTGTCATTAGTTAGAAAGAGACTCTGACATTAAGAGAAAAGTGTATAAATTTAAAGTGCGTGTCTTTGTCTCCTCCCACATTTGCTAACCCTAACTCAGAGAATAATCCATACATCTCATCAACAAGCTGCAGACATGTACAGGAGTTGGGCATGTTCTTTGAGAATGAACATTTTGGTACGGATGATTCAGCCTTGTTGGAGGAAGGAATTCCGCTTTGTGGCACTATAAATTATGGCGAACATCAGGACTGAGGTTTGAGTATGAACTTACAGTTCCAGGACGTGGGTAGGGCACCTTGCCAGTAAACTCTGCCCATTTATACTGCGGCCCTTCTTTGTGCAGAAAGTTTCCTTTAAAAGCCCGAACCACATCCTCCATTCGGTAAACACACACGGCTGAGCCATTCAGGATATCGCTGATAACAAAGACAGAAAGAGAGATCACAGGGGAAAGAACAGTCAGTAAATAGTTGTTTGGTTTTTTTTTTTGCAGTCTGCATGAAAGAAAACAACTTAGAGAAGATTGGACAGTTACAAAAAAATAAATAAAAACAGGCCTTCACGGAATGAAGTAAATGTGGAGCTGTGTGAGTCATATTTTTTTCCAGCAAACACTCAAAGAATGCGCACCAAAGTCCATCTTCAAAAAATGTTCTACTTTCTGCACATCAATCGCCATCGCAATTGCACTGCTATTAGAGTTGTAGCAAACATTTTTGAGGGCCTTTCAAGTTGGAAAATGTATACCAGCAGTGAATTCATTTCAACAACGACAAAAATCACGTAAAATCAAACTGAAACAATTTAACTGTGGAAGGAAAATATTTCAGTTGGAGCAATATATAACATGTTCAATATGCCCCAAAAAGAACTACAGTACTTGATTTGCACGTGTGCGGTCATGAGTGTGTTATCAAGCCCTTTCCATTCCCCTCATGCAACGACCTTGATGAAGCGATGCAGTTTCACCCCTCCCTGGATTTCTGTCAGTTGCCACTGAGCTTCCACAGACTTTTTTGCTCAAAACCCCGAAGCGGACCAACTCCCACCACCCGACAGTGTCACCTGTCTTCACACTCGTGCTGCTACTGATTATTCCAATAACGTGTGAGAGAAAACTGGGAAAGGATTCAAGGTCCCCCGAGGTGACAGTGATGTGTAACTTCACTTTCAGGCAATGTGGTAAATTTGTTAAACAAAGACATGGTCAGAGGCGACATGAGTCATGTCAATAAATGTACGGTATTTTCCGGATTATAAATCGCTCCGGAGTATAAATCGCACCAGCCATAAAATGCATAAGATGGAAAAAAGAACGTATATAAATCGTATAAATCGCATTTTGGGGGGGAAATTTATTTAATAAAATCTAACACCAAGAACAGACATGTCATCTTGAAAAGCAAATAAAAACAAAAAGAAAAGAAAAACAACGCATTGAATAGTGTACGATATTGCATGACATCGTTGACGTTGCATGACACGTCAACGATGAACTGAGAACGTGCCTGGTATGCTAACGTAACATATTAAGAGTTATTCAGATAACTAGCATAAATGACATGCTAACAATGAAAACTTCATCCTGTGTCATTTTAAAACACAATTTCGTCGCATGAATGTGTTCAATTCCGGAGGTAGAGTCATCTTCTATGTCGCTTCCGTCAGACTCATCGTCGATTTATCAACACAGGCCGAGGGCGCCCTCTTGTGGTTTAAGGTGAAAATAACATGTGAAACGACACACAGTGATAGTGTGCTAATAATTTCACACATAAATCGCTCCAGAGTATAAATCGCCAAAACTATGAAAAAAATGCGACTTTATAATCTGTAAAATACGGTAGTTGCTAAACACCAAATGTTACAAGCCATTAAAAAAAAAAACCAAAACGTAATTTTTGTGTGTTTTTGCAAACACTGTAAGTAACTATGAAGAGTCTGAGTAGGACTGAACACAACATAAAGGTTTCTTGGCTAGTCCATTGAGATTTTAGACCACCAAAGTAGGATATGTGGTCTCGCCATTGTGCTCCCCACTCTGCATTAGTAAGGGGAGATTCTTTTGAAATATACCCTTGACCCCACTTCCAAGTGCACTTTAAATTGAAACATTTCTTTTGATTCTTCTTCGGTGCGAGCCATGGCCATGTTTTTGTGCTTACATCACCGATGATAATCATTCTGGCATCACAGTCTTTTGTCTTAAGACTTGCATGCACAAAACTGAAGCTGAAGCAGTCAGTCTTGTGATGGAACAAAGTACGGTACAAAGTAGGGGGGGGGGGGAATAAAAAGGTTTTGTATCATACTTGGTATTAAGAGGAAAGAAAAAAAACAAAACAAAACAAAGTGCCTTGCCATGAGATATGCCGTGTGACCATACAGACAACAAAACGCTACTGTCACAGCACGATAAGTAATGCTGGTGACATAAGCAGCATTTCGTCGCATGAATGTGTTCGATTCAGGAGCCAGTGGCAGAAGGTCCTGCGGCCAGTGTGAATCCCACAATATGTTGCCTTATCGCTGCGCCGCGCACACACTGAAGTGCGACCATGGTGGGAATTGTCACAGATGATCTCTTTTGTTGCTCTGGGTGTCAAAATTGCGGGACGTGTTGCTCATTTGACACTTCGTGCCTTCCTTTCAGTCAGTGCCTTGACTCGCGCTCAAAGCTCTCGCTGTTTGTGCAATCCTGAAGCTAAATATAACAGCGGCGGTTGATCAATACACATGAGTCAGTGTTTTTCCCCCCCCTCCACCCTATGTAATCTCAGATCTCGCCTCGCAGCGTGATTTCTTGCCGACTCCCACCCACCATCATGCTGGCATTTACCAGCACGGCACGCAACACAATTACAAAACAGTGTTGAGTGCTACCTTGAAGTGGTAAACAGGCCATAGATGAGTGGGTTCTTCTTGTCTTTGCCATGGAGGATGAAGACGTCCTCTGTGTTGAGAGAATAACGAAGAGCAATATTAGGAGGCAGAATTGTTAAACGCGGACACGAACAATCGGGTGGAAGGCAATCTTGGAAGTGGCCATTAATCTTTGACGGTCTACGTCAACTTTACATCATCCGCAAGCGTGAGCCGGCTTGCAGTTCCTTCTAAAAGTACGTTGCGTGCTTCGATCTTCTGTATGAACACCAACTCGTCTATTTCTGCTTCTGCAACGTCAAAGACTGCGTGCCCCTGTTCTTTTCTACCTGCGCCCGTGTAGGAAAATACCAAAAGAAAGAAAACTCCACCCATGCGTCCAGTTAGACTGCATTTTGTGCAAGACTTGCGCTGGGCATGAAAATAGGGCCCATCATCTTAAAAATGTGTCCATATTAACCCTTTCGCGCACACTGCAACCTGATCACACGATAAGCTGTCCACTGTAGTAACCGCTGTCCCTGAAAGAGTTAAAAATTGCCTTTTTTTTTTCATATGTCTCGTTAATAAGTGCAGGCTTATGTGGCCTCCTGGTAGAGCTGATGAAATATTGTGGCCCCAGCCCATGTATTAGGGTAAATGGAGATCACATATTTCAGGGGTGTCAAACTCATTTTTTTCGCGGGCCAGATTTTAGTTGCAGTTTCCCATCGCGGGCCGTTATGATGCAAAGTATATAAAGAAGTCAAGAATAACGGTTTATTCACCTATTATTTAAGTTACTGAAATGAGGGGTTTGTTAACATGAAAATGCTTACAGTATCACTCTTATTTACTACAAATGAGAATTTTACATTTTGGTAGAGATTTTAGCAAGCATCATGAAAGTTGACATCTTTGATTTGCTTTCGCGGGCCACATAAAATCATGTGACGGGCCAGATCTGGCCCCCGGGCCTTGCGTTTGACACCTGTGACATATTTTGTGCTTTTATCGCAGCTGCTATTGCTTTGCGCTTTATTGCATTAGATAACAAAATATCTGCACGTGTTAGACTACAAGCAAAAAAAAAAAAACCCAAACCTTTACAATTCACATCATGACCAAAAAAAATATATGTATCGTCATTGAAGCTGATAATGTTTTGAGTCTGCTTTGCTGTGGTCATCTGGCGATGTGGTGATATAGCGCTTGTGCTATCGTAAGGTAAGGAATCATTTTGAAAATCCCTTCTGAAAGCACATCTTTGTTACAGAAGCAGAGCTAAGATGCAAAGAATGCAGGGACCCATGCAGCACTCTTGAGTGAAAATTCTGTTAGTACCCCTCCCTCCTCTACTCTGCTCCCCTATTCTCTCCCTTCCTCTGATGGCAGACACAAAAAAAAAAAGCGTCTTGCTACTTCCCACATTCCTGACGTTCCTTCTGCTTCAGGTGGCCTCCACGGACCCATCGGTCCCTGGATGAAATTAATCTCATCTCAAAACATACGCACGCACTCACATACTCAAACGTAGAGGGGATCATTTGCTCGTAAAACATCAGAAACTTTAGTATGGGAGTTACCGTGAAAAGTTAATCACTGCAGTACAGGTAATTAAAGAATTGGGGGGGAAAAAAAGGGAAATGAAAAAAAATAATAAAAATCACGCTCCCACAAACATGGAAGACAACTTGCTACTAAACAATCATTTATCATAAATTCTGCCAAAATATTTCAGAAACCAAAATATTAATTCATTCATTTATTTATTTATTTTTGGACCTGATTTATTTCTATTACAGTTTATGTTATTGCTATGCCACCGCTCACGTGTTGTGAATCGAGGAATTGATGAACAGTGAATCTTGCTGATAAAAATTGGACAGTGAAACTCACATCTTACATAAAAATAAAAAGAAATAAATCACCTCTGCTGGGACCAAACAAAAAAAAAACAAGAATTGTAATGATGGAGCTAGAGGCCTTAACATTCATAAAAGTCTGACTTTCTCACCAAAGTGTAAAAAGAAAGAGAATACCACTTTCTGAACTTTACGCATAAGCGATGACAGTCTCAGGGGAAGTTGGGTGACACTGGAGTCTTAAATTTCGGAACTTTTCTCGTTGCATTCATCTTTGATCCCCTTTTTTGGAGAGTAAATATTGCAAAAAAATAAAAGTCACAAGAAGCCGAAGAACAGCTTCGGCGTGACGTGATGCATGCATGCACGATGTGATTGTATGACCAGAGGGTTTATAGAGGTTATGGTACACTGTTTTTGTGGTGCTTTGCTGGAAAATGACATTCGATGGGACTGTGCACAACGAGAGGCCGGTGTAAAAAATAAAAACAGAGGTCCAAGCTCTCCATTAAAAAAAAAAAATCCACATTTAAGAAGACACATACACAAAGCATTTTTCTCCCTGACGTTAATGAAGACATTTCTCTTGTTTACAGTTCAGCCTGTCAAAAAAAAAAAAGTACTTTTATCAGAGTGTGACTAGTTTAAATCAGGTCTGATTTAGTGCCGCTCTGCCTGATTTCTGCCTTCGGCCCCCATCCTGATGATTTATTATTTAACTTCAGCAAATGTACCGGTAACATGACCTCCTTCACGCAGGAGGGAAAGCGAAGCAAACGCACAGACATTCCTCAAAAAGAAATACGTTCACAAATAAAATAAGGGGATTTTGCTTTACGACCAGTGGAGTGTCCAACGAGGTTATTATCAATGAGGCAGAAAACTGAAAATCTTTGGACACGCACTGGTCCATTTTTCAAGCCCACCTGAACAATTGTAAGACATCTGGAATGACCGCGTGACTCCAAAATCTTCACTTACAAAGATAATTAGGCATTTACAGTAGATCAAACTCTGTGGAATTTTCATCGGCTAGAATTCAAGAGGAAAAAAAAAAGATGTCAAGTTAAATATAGCAGCGGCACCAAACTTTTTTTTTTTTTGAGTGCCACGGACCGGTTCATACAAGAACATGCTTTTCGCGGATCGGCAGCCATATGAATCAATAATAGCTAGCAAAACCATTTCAAATTGTTTGTACTTTTGATGAATACAAAACAATATAAGGATTATAATTCGGCGCTCTTGGTCAAATAAAAATTCGGAAAAAAAAAAAAAGGTTATACTCTGACCATTTTGAATCCTTGGAACACATAACACTGAACGTTTTTAAACGCTATTGAACATTTGGCGCAAAGGTGCGGGCCTATTAGCTATATGCTACATAAGAAGATAGCAAAATGTCAGAAAGCGTTGTCAGTCTGATGGAGTGCCGTTTTACACCAATACAAACTTCAACCACAATCAAACATTTACTGGAAAGTGTTTATAATGTGGCAAAGCGCTTTTTCTAAGAGCTTCCGCAAATATACCATTCTTATTATTATGACAGGTGATTCTATTTCATTTTTTTAACATGACACAGCCGTCTGACACCCTCACTCGGGAGTTCCTTTGTCTCAGTGTGTGTCCTCCTTTTTTTTTTCCAGTCTCTTTATCTTCTGACCAGGTGCTGATCCCCCATCCCTTTCTGCTCAAATCCACCTGGGCTTTCTCAGGACCCCCTCCGGGCTGCTCTCGTTTTCTTTCTTTCTCACTTTCGCTGCGAACCCGCATATCCCGCCCTTGTCTTCCATCCCTCCCTCCTTGCCGCTGTCTTAATCATTCTATCTTCCCCATCCATCTGTCTGTCTGGCCTATTTACTCTGGAGAATTGTTCTTGTGTCTTCTTCCCTACACACACACACAAAAAAGCCAGTTCCCCCCTCAGGGAAGATAGTGTTGTCTAGCCTGTAGACCTGCGGTCTCAAGCCTATTTTCCTCCTCCTCCTCATCCTAATTGTCTCGCCTTTGCCCCCAAGGCAGGGACCCCAATTCCGCCTCCCTCCCACCCAGTCACCATGAATGCCAACATACAAAACTTCCTTTTGTCACCTTTGTGGCCACACTGCTAATGCACACTTTCATTGTCTTCTAGCCCCATCAATAGGCTCACTTCCATCTCGTCTGCTCCTTTAGTCCTTCAGGCTATTGGCCTTATTTCTTCGATCGCTCCATTTTTTTGGTTTTGGTCTGATACATTTTTGTGCCCTCTGGCCATAGCTGACTTCATCTACTTGATGTCTTCAACAAGCTTTCCGCCACCTTACAAGGACGCTAATGCTAAAATGAGGCTGTTTGATCGGTTGGTTTGTTGTTCTGACTTTCACCAACAAAAAAATAGAACAAAGTTTTGTGATATATGATCGGAGAACACTTGATATCACAGTGAATTTCCAGGCATATAGTGCCTTTTTTTTAAAGAAAGAATACTTTCACTGTTTTGATGATCACTGTTCACTCTTAAATACTGTCCAAAGAAAACCAAGACTATAAAGGCGCACGTAAAAGCATTCAATTTTTTCTAAAACCGACAGTGCGCCTTATCATCCGATGCACCTTATATATGGATCAGTATTGTGATTTCTTGGACGTAGTATTTTAAATATTCTGGAAAGCACTTTGTTACAGCTGCAGCGGTGGTGAAAGCGCTATATAAATAAAGCTGTATTGTATTGTGCTGTATTCCCTTTAGCGTGGCTCCATCTAGTGGATGCATGATGCAACCGCAGCCACTATTGTAGCTTCTATTCTATGTGCCTTATAATGCGGTGCACCCTATATGTGAAAACAGTTTTAAAATAGGCCATTCATTGAAGGTGCGCCTTATACTACAAAGCGCCTTATAGTGCGGAAAATACAGTAGTTAAAAAGGTATTTTTAATTTTTTATGTGTGAAATATGAAAATATTTTTATGAACGAGAAGTAATCTCCAAAGGTGAAAATGTTTTGACACCAATGTGTTCATGAGGACATACGTCTGCACAATGTTGTGGTAGGTTTTGTCCGACACAGCACCTCATAAAACGTTCATGTCGCCCCAGCACCTCTGTGTTGTTCTCCTCCTTGATCCTCATTAGTGTGTGTTCCAAGCCATGACAATTAACCCCGATGCCCCCTGCATCGCCATCCCCCCCCTCACAGCCTTTCTGCTTCATTTCACATGCGCGTCTTGTTTGAGGGGGTTAAAGATATCCTCTGCCCAGGGTGGCGCCATCGCCGGTCCTTGCCTCTGGTTTCATCCTCCTCCTCTATCTTTGGGACGAAACATGTAAAACGTTTTCTGGATTTATTGATCTCCTCCCTCCTTGGACCGTGCCTTCATCATCCTTCCCTCCCCTTCTCATCTTATGTTAGATTATACCTTTGACCGGCTCCATAATCAGCTGTGTGTGGAGGAGATAGCAGGCTCAACTCCCTTCCTCACCCTCTGGCTCTCCTCTTTAGCTCCCTCCTCCTCCCTCGCGAACCTCCAACTCAAGCTTCGGCTTTGGCACATCTCCCGCTGTTCCTTCCTCCTCTGGTCTGGTCGACACCCCGCGCTTGAACCTCCACCCTCTCCCTCTTGTCCTGCTTCATTGTTTCCCCTCTTCACCTCCTTTGAAGCCCCCCCCCCCCCCCGTCGTTTTTTGGCAAGCTGCCGCGTTCCACCGCTCTATCGTTCTGTGTTGCCTTTGCAAAAACTCTTCCTACAATTCACACAAGCGATGATGGATAGGAGAAGCTGAACGGAGGCCTCAAACACAATCCATCTTCCTTGTTATAACAAAGCATCTTTTCATGCCCACTTTATGGAGAAGGTGTTTCGGCGTGAGGTAAGAGAGTATTAAACAATACTTGACAGAGTAATCTGACAGTGTTGGTGTTCTGCAGGATACATGTAAATCCATTTTTCATCTCATGGCCTCTTTTGCCTATTTCTCCTTCTTGAGCCCTTTTCTTTCTCTCTTTGTATGTTCTGGGGGGAAATTAAATGACATATTTCATCACAGTGAGGGTTTGTTTTAACCCTCGCATGCACCCTGTCACATGATGAGCTGTCCACTGGAGTAACCGCTGTCCCTGAAAGGGTTAAATTAACAGTGGATGAAAGTTGACCCTTGATTTTGCACACTTTTTTAAATGCACCGTCTTTTTAGAGAAAGAATACTCATAGCAATGGAAAAGTAAGGTTACCTAAACATTTGATTATGAACAATAGTCACTTGTAATTATTTTTACACATGCTTTATTATTAACAATATTAAAATGCTCCTTGGAACGTTTCTGGTATGGAAGTTGCATGAGAGCAACACAGTGAAAGCAGGAATGCTTCTCGTTTTTTCTTGGGTACAATATCTCAAAACCTTCACAAATTTCCATCCATCCATTTTCTGAACCGCTTTATCCTCACTAGGGTCGCGGGTCGCGCTGGAGCCTATCCCAGCCGTCTACGGGCAGTAGGCGGGGGACACCCTGAACCGGTTGCCAGCCAATCGCAGGCCACACATGGACGAAAAACCATTCGCAGTCACACTTAGGGACAATTTAGAGCATTCCATTAACCTGCCATGCAAGTTTTTGGAATGCGGGAGGAAACCGAAGTACACGGAGAAAACCCACACAGGCACAGGGAGAACATGCAAACTCTACACAGGAAGGCCGGAGAGAAATCGAACCCTGCACCTCTACACCGTTAGGCCGACCCGCTAACCAGTCGCTCACCGTGCCTTTACAAATTTGAAATTCCAATTCTTCCCGTAGAGCGTGCATGTCCAACTCCGGTTCTCGAGGGCCACTGTTCTTCCTGTTTTAGATGTGTCCTTCCTGCAATGCACTTGATTCAAATAATCAGGTCATCACCAAGTGGGGAAGAAGCCTGAAAACAATCCTGGTCACTTGAATCAGGAATGAAGCTGGAGAGACACATCTCAAACCTGCAGAACAGTGGCCCCATTTCATGAACGATGCTGCAAAGCTTCAGGTTTAATGTCACTTTGATTACCCAAAACAAAAGTATAATTTGTGAGTCGTCCCCCCCCCCCCCCCAAAAAAAAATGGCTGTGTCATTTTTGTGTTAGTCACACAAGGTTGGAGTTCTTCAAACACACGCTCGCTATTTTTTAAATTTGGATCACAACTCCAGAGCCACATATTACTTCTTCGCAAAAACAGCAGACAATAGCTGAGTAGCTTTCGCGTGTCTGGTAACACTTACCAGAAGGCGTTTCAGTCAAAAAAAAAAAAAGCAGCGAGAATGTCATCTACAAGACATAAAACAGTAAACACACCCGACTGTCTGTGTTTACGGTTCAGTGGACGTTTGACTCTCAGTTCCACGTGTTGCATCAACACTCGCAAGCACATGAGTGGAAACAAGTGAGTGCATGCAGTATGATTCCAGAATGACGTACCGCAATCTTGTCCCATGGGTGGGTAGGGGGAGGGGGGGGGGGGGGGTGGTGATCACTTAAAATGAAAGCCAACTGTATCGTCCTAGTATGCATTAAGGCAGGGGTGTCAAACTCATTTTTGTCCTGGGCCACATTTTAATTACAGTTTCCCTTGGAGGGCCGTGACGACTGAAACTATATAAAGAAGTCCAGAGTCATGTTTTATTCCATTATTGTTTAAGTAATAGAAAATGTGAATATGTCATTGATTACATATGAAAATTTGGTACAGATTTTTGCAAGCCTCATGGAAGTTATCTTTGATTTGCTTTTGCGGGCCACTTAAAATGATGTGACGGTCCACATCTGGCCCCTGGGCCTTGAGTTTGACACCTGTATATTAACGTTATAATTGCGAACGAATATTTTTAATGACTGTTTAAAAAGATTTTTTTCCCATTATTGAATCAGTTCATTTGTGGAGCTCTATTTTATTCAGAGTCCATCCGGCAGTCGGTGGACTGCGCCCTGAAATGGTTGCCAGCCAATCGCAGGGCACAGATCGACCAACAACCATTCACAATCACACCAAAGAACAATTTAGAGCAGGGGTGCCAAACTCATTTTTGTCACGGGCCACATTTTAGTTACCGGTTCCCTTGGAAGGCCGTTATGACTGTGAAACCAGTTCAAATGTCATCACAACTTTTTGTCCGACGCCTGGATTCTCGTGAACATGTTGCATTTGTAAACTTTCGCAATAACATTGATGTTATTCATCCCAATATTCATCCCATTCATCCAAATGATGTTCTATGAGCAGCAGCGTCGCATCTATTCCGAAGACCGTGTAAACAGTCCTGCATTAGATGAGTTTGACACATAAACCCAGCGGCGCCTGTTGAGATTCACGGCCAAATATGACCCGAGTCACATGTTGGACTCTAAACAATCCAGAAGTTCTGCAAAAGTCTTTAAACATTGGGTTGAGACATACACTTGGAGGTTCAAAAGCCAGCCTGGTCCCCATGGCCTACATACATGGAAATGGCCTTGACCCCTGAAGTGAAGGGTTATGGGAATGCTTCTGAAGGAGGTCGCTTGGTGTCACCTGACCACCTCACAAGCTCACACAATCACGCACATAGCCAGGTGCTAACCGCTGTCCCCCCACCCCACCATGAGGGACCAGCAGATGCCTCCGGGCTTCATGGAATTTGTAGTGTTTCTGTGTGGCTAAGCGTGGCATAAACAAAGCAGTGACAGCATTCTTAACCCGATGGCTTAATCCCCCCGTGGAGGGTATTTGCGGTTTTTACAAGTGTTTGTCTTGTTTGTGTTGCTCACAAACAAATTTCCACGCCATTTTTATCAGATGTGTCAAACAGAGCCACGGGTCTGCCAGGACGAAATATTAATGCTGTCCGAGGTTTGAAATTTGAATGCACTTGTGTGATTTTGAGTGTTAGCATTGACATTTCTTGTGGCGAGTGTGCCCACATAAGGATCCGACCATGTGCAGGAAACAGACATGGTGCGTGATTTATTCAATGTCTTAATGTACACACATGCTCATTCAGATGGTAAGTACATGTGTGTGTGTGTGTGTGTGTGTGTGTGTGTGTGTGTGTGTGTGTGTGTGTAGGCACGTTGAGTTTTCAACAAACATAAGGGTCCTGAAGTTTACTTTGTGCGTCCTCTGTTAACAAAAACAGCAGATAAGAAACCGGTCCTGTCTCCACACACTCCGAATTTCCATGTTTTCTCTCTGCGTGTCTCTACAGTGTCTGTAGAATGAAATATCGACATTGAAAATATGTATGCAGTTCCCGCAGTCCGTGATTTATGGCGTGAGAGTGAACTTTGAATCCAGAAGGGATAGAGTGACAAGTATGTAGAATGTTGAAAGTGAAGGTCAATTTGTTGTGGTTGTTATAAAGTAGAGTTTGTTTATTTTTCGAAGAAATTGAATCAAGCCTGATTTGTGGCGAAAGGCATTTTGCTGGCAGACACCAGTTACTGTAAAAGGCAGTTTCCACAAAGACATTGAGAACACTTGATGGAATTCTATTTATGGACGAGTAAATCTCCACTCCTCTTGATTCATTCACTCGACATTCGTGTGTGTGGATAAAAAGGAAAAGTTGCCCCACTTCGTGCCTGCAATAATTAAATTGCAAGGCCATGGGACCTCATAGACAGGCATGAGTAAAAACGGGTGCATCTTTTTTTTTTTTTTTTTTGTTAACGCGGCAGGTCAAGTTTATCGCCTTTGCGATCGCGTTGCGCCTCGCCAGGCATTCCAGCGGACGGAGCTGCCACGCTCCCGGCGCGCCTGACAATTTGGTGAAAGAAAGTAAACCATGCTCGGCGTCAAAATGGATTTATATTCATTTTCGTGCCAAGGCAAGTCTAGTTTCATCTGTTTGTGAATTTGGTCGACCGCGCTATGCTTCTCTAGGCGCTCTGGCAGATGGAGCTGCCGTGCTCCCGGCGCATCTGGGAATTTTGTGACAAAAAAGTCGACTAGATTTTATACTTGCACTTTCTTTGGTCTTAGCTCAAATTCGTTCCCATCCGTTACTGCATCTTAAATAAATAAATAGATAGATAGTTATTTCAAAAAGTGTTTTCCAACTTTTGGCCCACCCTGTCTATGCTTGTTCACGCCACACGAACCTCTTATGGAGTTCATCAATGGTCTTTCACATACCCGCTCAAATATAAAATATGATTCCACTTTTTAACGTTTCCAATTAAATTTCGCGGGGAATGTTGAATTATTGACTTTTGTTCTCCTGGTTTGATATAAAAATGAATGCAATGGCATGTCTCATTAAAAGTCCAATGTGTGATCAATGCCAGGTTTGTCTTTCACATTCTATAAGACGACTCCAGCAAATTGTTGCCGTTTTGCTGAAACCACAGACTGAGGGAACCATCCTGCATATCAAGCAAAGTCTGGGTGAAGACACATCACCATAGAGATGCTCCAAACCACACACGCAACCCCCGCCCCCCACCCCCAGACGACACTTCTGATAATGAACAAAACCACAGCTATGAACTGTTGAGGTCAGTTGCCATGGTTACTAAGGCAGAGGCACATTGGCCGACCAAGGTGACCGACACGGCTGTTGATCACCGTGGTAACAGCAGAGCTATTCCGATACACCAAAGGCTGGGCTCATGCACATTTCTTCACCAGCAAAAACTTGTTGCTCATCATTCCTCATACTCCTCAACAAAACATCCACTTAAAAATAATTCTATGAGGTGAGGGCGACCAAGGCCGTTACTGCGACGAACAGTCAAAGTGTGACGTATTTTAGTTTTACTGCACATGTGAGGTTTTATGACTCATTGTACTCACGCAATTGGTCAAAGTGTGTCTGCAGACCATCTGGTCCTGGGACTGAGCACACCAAACGAGCCTTTTGGAACGTGCTCCACTTGTTGACCAAACTCCTCTGACCTCCAATGTCATTCTGCAAACAAAAACACAGAAAAACATTTGACATTCAAATAAAAAATACGGCGTGTCAAAGCTATTCCGGCAAACTCTGCCACATTGTCAAGACTTTCCAAATACGCTTATCGAAGGAATGTTACAGGCTGCTCAAAGTCAAACTGAAATGCAACTCCTGAAATCAAAGTCATGGAACCGAACTGAGCATTGAAAGACCGTACTTGCTAAGCGTGTTTCGCTTTTTCCTTGTCTTTTTGGGGCATTTTTTTGGGGGCACCCCTAGAGTTAGTGGAGCAGTGATTGCTAAGAGAAAAAATGTGATGATGGCCATAAAACTCAAAATGGAAGTTAATAACACATTATGGAAGCATGGACCCTCGCTGCTCATTACAATGTGGCTCTGTTGGCAATAATTTAATATCAACCATTAAAGTACAAAAAAAAAATGCAGAGACATTATCCTCCTTGTCTATGTTTGTGTTCATCACACAAAGTTGAACCCCCCCCCAAAAAAGTTGTTTTTTTTTAAACAGCACCTGACATATTTTTACACTTGCACGACAGCTGACAATGCAAGCTTACTTCAAAACATTACATAAACTTTTGCATGTTTATGATGGTGACACTTTGGAGGACCGGATTAATCCAATGCATTTTTCTCAAGGGAAAAAAAATTGTTGAAACACAAACAAATTGGAGTTTGACCAGCAAACACAATGAAAAAAAAAAAAAGCAAACACCATCATGATCATGCGCACATATCAACATTCAATAGCCCAAGAGCAAAAAGAGGATGCACAGCAGATACAGAGACAGCGACAAACATAAACAGTCCAACTGTATGTGTGATTATCTACCCGATGCGGTCGGAACGTCCAAACAAAACTTTCAACAAAAACACACACCTCCATAGACTCAGACACACACACAGCGAAGCACGTATCTGACATGTGCAGGCGAACACTTGAAAATACACAAGCAGTCTGGGGCCGATAGAAGCATGTCAACAAATACAGCTGGCATCAATCGTTTTTGTGCGCAAACATCTCAGCACCCTACCTTGCACACCCGGGCCACTCTGGAGTAGAGTACCTTCCCGGCGGCCCCTTCGGCCTCCTGAGCGCGCTCGGTGAAGAACACGTAGACCTTATCGTCTTCTGGATTATCAGTTTCAGACAGTGGCGCGACCCGCACAAAATGGGCATCTGGCAAGCGAGGGACAGGAAAAAAGAAAACATTAATCTGTTGCGCAACCTGCTACTGATTACATGTAAGAGTGCAAATGCGATGGAAAGAGGGAGAGAAGGAATGACACAAGCTCATCTTATGCACAGCAGAAAATCATCTTGTACTGTATCTCGTATCAGCCGCAGCAGACGACCGCAATACACCGATCAGCATTCAGGGGATGGTTTGACATCGATTCAATCCCATTGGTAGCGTCACTCAGGTATAACATTGTACAATGCTTACTATTTTCATCATTGTTTACTCGACATTGGCTGGATTAAAAACAATAAAAAATACAAACGGTAGATGTGCCACGATATTACTGTTGACCAACAACCGCAAACATTAGTCTAGCATGATTGTTGGCGTGTGGAACTTTTCTACTTACTGTGGCCATTTAAAAAAAAATTCTGCTGGGATATTTTGTACTTTTTGCTATGTTATGTCCACACATTACTTTCCTGTATATGTGTACTGTCTACATTGTCGACAATTTCAGGTGAGTAACAAAGCAACAGGTGGGAAGGCATAACTGTGTGGCTCCTTTGCCAATCGGAAGCCTGACGATTAGCATTTCTGGAAAAAGTCAGCAAAAACGATCACTAATGATCGATGAAGTGACTTATATGTCAACTGAAATGAAGCGGAATAACTTCTGTGCAGTATTTATATCACACTTGAACATTCCCACGAGGGACACGGGCGTGCTGGAGCCTATCGCAGCTGTTTTCGGGCAGTAGGCGGGGGACACCCTGAACTAGTTGCCAGCCAATCGCAGAGCACACATTAACAACCATACACGGTCACACTCATGACTCGGGACAATTTAGAGTGTTCCATTAACCTGCCACGCATGTTTTTAGAATGTGGGGGGGGGAATCCGGAATACCCGGAGAAAACCCACGAAGGCACGGGGAGAACATGCATACACCACATAGGAAGGCCGGATTTGGAATCGAACCCTTCCGCCATCACACCTGAATAGTGACATAAAAATAAAAAAATAAAAATAAGCATAAATCAGAACAAAAAAATAAAATAGAACTAAATGACCTCAAGAATCGCATCAAGAAACCTCCAGTTCTTTATGATATACTCTAAATCGATCAAAACAATCAGGAGTCTACGATAAGGACAATCCCAAGGAAACGGTTCATGTTCTTTTTGAATGACATTGAATCGACGACAATATTTCCTGACTTCCTCCCCCAAAACGAAAGGTAAGATGCATACGTAGGAAACATACGGTCGCGACTTAAAATATGTTTTGCTCTTACCCTGCAGCCATGTGGAGTCGTATTGCTCGGTGCGGATGACATGCCGGTTGCCAAGACTACGGAAGAAGGCAGAGTCTCTGCTCATGAAGTCTGAAGTAATGCCAGCATACAGCTCACCATCTACACAACACAAGAGAAAGACTTCAGCTCTCACCCACCAAATTTTTTTCAATCTCTACTCCAAACATCGCCGTTGTGGTGAGAGACGCCAACTTACCGACGATTGCCGATGCTGTTTTCTGAAAAGGGTCATACGGACATTTGCCCTTTCCGCATTCTGTTTGGCTGTAGGAGAGGGTCTGGTATCCTGACTGGACACCCAAACAGAGTATTTGTATTAAATCTACTCTATGAATGAGAGTTTTTTTTTCTGGAACTTGCTAATCAGTTTTTTTCCCTTATTCATCCAACACACACACACACACACACACTCGCACACAGACACACACTCGCAATTCCCACATGCTAGTAAATGGCAAATTGGGGGTTAGTAGGCTAAGTGGAGGGATTTTAAAATGTGTTAAGTCCAGTCTTAAACCAGCCAGCGCCACCAGTTCCTCTAAGCAGCATGTCTGGACACCTGCTCTGATCTTGCATGGCCTTTCATGGGATTAGCTGGTCCATGACACACACACACACGGTTTCCTTGACCACACGGTCACACAAGTGGCACGGATTTGAACCTCATATTTTTTTCACACCATTCATATCATTTCGAGTGAATGTTTTTACCTGTCGATAAACATGACAAAAGCTACAAACACATTATTTCCCTAAAATTGGTTAAATTAACAGAAATAGAAAAAGTTGTTTCATATTTGCAAACTGATTGTCTACTTTCAATAAGAAACTCATCGCCCTCTCAAACTGTGCCATACCTTATCTCATCCAATCTTAATCCCTTGGAATCAAACCGAAAAAATTACAATACTTTAAAATGTAACGTTCGATCGATCCGTATCACGATACGTATCAAAAGGTATTTATCGGCGAGATTCAAACACCCAACGGGATGAAGGTTACATTCAAATTTTAAAAAATGGGACGTTAATTTTTTTTATTCACAGAATAGTTAGACTGGATGGACTCTGGTCCATGCATGCCATAGGGGCAGACACTACAGTCACACAGCCTGATAGGCCTGTGCATAGGGGCCATTGCTGGAAATAGGAACACACACACACACACACATACACACACACACACACACACGCGCACACAATCATGACACAAGAAGAAACCATTTAGAGCTGTATTCTCATAGACAGCGCTCCTGTACTAGGTTGCTAAAAACTGGCGGATCTTGATGTTGTTGCGTTGTGTTGTGTTTGGGAATTTAGTAGAATTTGGGCCATGCTAGGTGCTCTGGCATACTAAAGGTATTTTCTTTGACATGTTGAAAGGAGACTAAACTTTAGGCCAGCTGATAACAGGTCTCAGTTGTGGCCCAGGTGGTGTCATGGTGAATCTGGCCACATAAAATGATGTGGCGGGCCAGATCTTGAGTTTGACACCTGTGGGATATGGCATGTTTTTCCAATAACATGCGGCCCGAAAAAATCCACAAAATGTTTTTGGGCGTGGCACAACAAATTCGCACAACTGTAATAATACCACAACCGTGTGTTTGCAGTCATACCTGTCGGAAGACGCCGGTCGCTATAAAAGCACACCTTGGGTTGAAGGCCCCTGTGCCACACACATACAGGTGAGTCTTGTTGAAGGGCTGCAGGACCCGTAGGAAGTTCGCACACTCCATCTGGATCGAGAAAGTCACATAATGTCGATCTGTTCAAAACTGTTTGAACTGTTGTTCTAAAAATGAATATCTTATCATCCAAATAGCATGTGTTTCTCTGTTTGACAGCAATGCAAGTTCAGGTTTCAACTCACGCAAACAGGGGATTTAAAGTGAGGAGGAGCAACACCTGTTTTTAATTCCCTAGAGTTGCGCGAGGGCTGTTTTTGAGAGCTGTTTTGCTTCCCGGAATAAAATAAACTTTTGACTGTTTGATTTATAGTTCGGTGAAAAGATGAAAAATCTCTCAACTGATTCCTGTCACAGATCTATATCTGCGTTGACATGTATACAACAAATAGTAAGTAATACGGACGTCTGTGAGTGTGTTTGGGTATGCTGATTCACCTCTGGATCCTTTCCAGCCATTAGACATTCTTGGACCCGGTCTGGACTGGCAGGCCAATGCAACTGGAGAGAGTCAGAGAGAAAGTGAGATTTAACGACCGCTTTCACTGCTCGCTTAACATTTCATTTAACGGGGATCTGGCAGTGGCAGGTGCTTTATGAGGAGGCGAGTCGGCATGAGTGGAACACTAATCTAGAAGAAAGAGGTCAGGAGGAGAAGAGGCAGGGCTGTTACCGTGGCAACCAGCCTGACGACTAATTAATCGGCCGATTAACTGACTGCACTGACTAATTGAGCCATTGCAATTATTTAGAATGTACAATTACTTCAGGTATTACCCATGAATAAACACATCAAGATTCTCCCAATTTGGCTTGGCACTGTTTTGAGCACCATGCGCAACTCATAATGGGATTAGAGCAGTCTTGTGTTTTGGTGGATTCAAGGATGGGCTGTAGTTACCAGCGTAACTCACTTCTGACGAATCGAAAAATCTTTGATTAACCCTTTCATGCACCAATAATGATAACCTGTAAACTGACAACATGATAAGCTGTCCACTGTAGTAACCGCTGTCCCTGACAGGGTTAAAGTTGTCAACGCACGCACACATAAGAGTATGTGGGCTCCAATTGAAAAAATTGACAGCTTGGTAATAAAGTGCTGACACCACAAGCAAAAATATCGATAGTGTCTTTGCTCGGATTCGATTTTCAGCAGTCATATTGAATCAAGCACTAAAGCCCTTTATCGGTTGAAAAACATATCCGGATTGAAGGGTTGCATGCTCCAAACAGACCAGAAGAAGCTTATCCGTGCTTTTATCCTCAGTAGACTTGATTATTGGAATAGTCTTCTGACTGGACTCCATCAAAAGAGCATCAGAATGCTGCAATTTGGTTCTGAACAGAGCAAAGAGATGAGAACATTTTACTCCAGGCCAAGAGGCTTTACACGGGCCCCCAGTCAGCTGTAGAACAGGTTTTTAAATTCTACTACTGGTCCATCAATCACTGAAGGGTTTGGATCTTGGATAATTAAAGAAATGCTTATTGGATATAAACCCAGAAACGTTCTGAAGTCAGCTTCACAGTTCAATTAGTGGAGTCCAGATTTCAAAGTGAACATGGTACATCGGCATTTCAACGTTATGCTGCACTCAAATGGAATAAACTGCCAACAGAACTGCAGGCAGCCTCAAGTGTAAATGCTTTTAAATCCAGGTTTAAAAAAATGCTTTTTACCTCATATCTATGATTATTGGTCTTTGAAAGCATTTCTATGTATTTTTTTCCAAACTCTTTCATTCTTCCGTATGCGTGTTTTCCCCCTTTGCTTTTAAAGTTATGTTATCAATTCTTTTGTTTCCAAATGCCTTTAAATGTTAATTATGTGAAGCACATTAATTACCTTGTGATGAAATGTGACTTGACTGTGTTCCAAATTGGACTTGACTGACAAGTAAGTGTATGGTGGCATTGTTGTTTAATCGAAAGGAAGAATGTCACGCGAAGATTTTAAAGAACCCGATAGTGTATTTCTTTGGGACCCGTTCAAAGTTTAAGTCATTGATAAAATGATTTTCTTGGACGCAACAGAGGCAAGGGAGGCACATTTAATTTTGTCTGCATTCCGACAAAAGCACAGCATAAGCATTTTGGCCCGGGTGCCAAAGTTTTGCCAAACTTGTTTTCACAAGAAAGCTTATCCACACAAAAGTCTACAATTCCCTTTCTTTCCTCTTTTATCGCAACACATGATAACTGTTGATAACTGACTGGCATCCATGTATGAAACTCATAAAATTTTGATCGTGGGTTGAAAATGAACAAGGCCATTGAAGATGCTCATCGACTTTTAAAACTTAAAAACTCAGTCACTGTAACTGATAAAGTACTCGACAAAAGTGATGTCATAACAAGTGAGGGTGCCGTCAGGAAACAATCTTGGATGTCAAGTAATGGCTCCCTGATGTAGTCACTGCAGCACTGCCTGATGGATAGCCGATTAGATTAGAAACCACAGTCAGCCTTATCGCCACATACCACACACTGGCAGGAACCAGCATGGACCACCGCCAAAGGATTCTCACCATGCCAAAATACCATCCATCCATTTTCCGATCCGCTTTATCCTCATAAGGGTCGTGGGGCGTGCTGGAGCCTATCCCAGCTGTCTTCGGGCAGTAGGCAAGGGACAACCTGAGCCGGTTGCCAGCCAATCGCAGGGCACAGAGACGAACAACCATCCGCACTCACACTCACGCCTAGGGACAATTTCGAGTGTTCAATCAGCCTGCCAGAAATGCGGGAGGAAACCAGAATACCCAGAGAAAACCCACACAGGCACGGGGAGAACATGCAAACTCCACACAGGAAGGCCGGAGCCGGAATCGAACCCGGCACCTCTGCACTGTGAGGTCGACGCGCTAACCACTAGACCACCGGGCCGCTTGCCAAAATACCATTTAATGGAAATGTACCTCTTTGTGGGGAAGTGACTGTCAATGCACACTGGGGGCTTTTTATTCTAGACTAGATTCTAGACTCTGTATTCAGCTACACTCGAGTGTAAAAACTAGCGGATCCTGATTTTTATGCCAACACAAGCCTGGATGCGCTTGTTTGGGAATTTTGTTTATGGAAATGAGCAATGTTGGGCATTCCGGCATAACAAGGCCACTTTTTTGTGCTTCACAATCCTGACAATTTGGTGCTTAAAGCAGACTAATCTTTACAACTGCTGGAATCGGATCTAACTAGTTGGTGCAGGTAGTGAAACACAATGTTGGTGAATTTGAACGTGGGGCAGGCAGCCTTTGAGCTTCACGGACAGGTGTGGTGGATGTCATCGTATTTGATTAATAAAGACAACAGTGTGCAGTGAACTCTTTGAATCATTCCAGAAATCAATTCATTTGACACACTATTACTATCATTTTTATTATGTAATTTTTCAAACCGTCCTACTGGCCACAGCGCATCTATGGAGGGTGCAGAGGTGGTTACACACGGACAAGTATAATCTGAGTGGAAGTGCCTCCTTCAAAGATCTGTGATCTCCCGAGCCAGTTTTTTGATCATCCTCACATGGAGGTCTGCTTGCAGTTCCTTGTAAATGTACTTTACCTGCCATGACCTGCTGCGGGAGACGAGCAAACCAATTTATTCTCTTCTTCCGCAGTGTCAAGGACCAGTGTCCCTTTTCTGCATTGAAAGGGAATGAGAGGGGTTGCTTCGATTGACGATGAGTCAAGTCGGAATCCGAAAAAAGAGTCAAGAATTAAAATTTCAGGATCTAGTAGAGGTTAAAATGGCCCAAATAGTTAATCATACTGTACATAAGTTACCATGTATAAAACATAAGGAATTCATGTTTAGTTTTTGTTAACCATATTGATTATTTTCTACGGTATGATTCATGTGGGCGGCACGGTGTGCGACTAGATAGCATGTCAGTCTCACAGTGTGCAAAAGTGCAGGGTTCGATTCCGGCTTTGGCCTTCCTGTGTGGGGTTTGCATGTTCTCCCCGTGCCTGCGTGGGTTTTCTCAGGGTACTCCGGTTTCCTCCCGCATTCCAAAAACTTGTAGTGGCAGGTTAATGGAACACTAAATTGTCCCTCGATGTGAGTGTGAACGTGGATGATTGCTTGTCTCTGTGTGCCCTGTGATTGGCTGGCAACCAGTTCAGCTGGCTTCGCGTCCTGCCGAAGCCAGCTGGGATAGTCTCCGGCAGGCCCACGACCCTCATGAGGATAAGCAGATTGGAAGCTGAATCGATGATTCATGTGCTGATTTTTTTTTCTAAAGTTTGATGGCAATATCCTTGAACGAATAAACATCTAAAACTGTCGGCTTTGCATGTAAACACCGAAAATTGCCAACATGTGTGATGAACTTCAGATCTAGTGATAAGAAACTGTAACGATCACATCGAGACCTGAAAAGATGAAAAGGCTGCATAAGTTAGCAGAGAAAAATAAACGATCATGATGACAACCTGGCAACGCAGCGGGGTTGTACCACCACATGGGAGGGAAGGAAAAAAATGCCGCAGACAAGTTGGAACATCTTATAAACAGACTATAAATATGGCACATGAGCCTTTCGCCGGCACAGAGTTGAGTTATGTCTTGGATGTGACTATCTATCCTGGCGCTGGCTGGATGCCTGGCAGACAGACTGGTTGGCTGGTCAGCTCACTCTTGGCTGTTCGTCCACCTACCTGCTTAGTTGCTTGGCCCTTTGCCTGAATGCGCTTCTCACTGATGTAAGCATTGATTTTATGCGACAGCGCAGCGCTGTCTCTGTCCTTGCTGTGACCCTCAACACATCCTGACAGTTCTGGCGGAGCCATCATCGCGTCCATCCGCATGTTAAAGCTCAAGCATAAAACTTAAGTATTGACACACGTACAACTGACAAGGGGTCTCCTTACAACTAGTTTCGGGCCAAAGTGTTTATGTTCATGAGTACTCAGTCCAGCCATAAATCCTTTCCAAATTGATTTCATGACAAACGTTTGAGGACTCGGATGTTAGTGGAGCCAGAGAGAGAGGCAGAAAAAGAAACGTGATCTTCACCATCCCGGTTAGGAAAAGGAAGGGCTCACTCAGCACATCCTGCCGCAGGGTGTTTCAGACATCTGGTTTTGGTGTCTAACAACTCGCTCAAATTGAAATTATTGCCATGAAATTGTGAAAAAAAAAATCAATAACTTCAGTGATTACTTTTGTAGAAAAATAAACAAACAAGCAAAATGTGCACAGCTTTCGACCATCGGTTGCCAGATTCTCCTCCTTCTACATGTTGATTTGAAACAAAACACGATGTCTCCGCAAAAGTACAACTCGTTTTCTGTAATTGTTCTCGACTTCATAACACTGCCAGTAAAGGGATTATTGGTGGAAACGTGTTGCGACACCTTCTGTAACCAATTCCTTGGTGAAGAAATCAAAAGACGGGCTTTAAATCCCAGCTAGTTATTCACGTAGCACACCGTGTTGGACATTGTTTTCTAAGGGGACAATTTTTGGGAGGGGCTGCTGTCCGCCTGTGCAAAACAAGGCGTGGAACGAGATCAAGTGATTTTGCTGTGGAGGAACTTCAAAAGCATGCCACAATCTTGTCAAAAGCTTTGAATTTCCCCCCCTGGGCCCCAATACTTTTGTCCATGTAGTGTATGCATAGAGCCATGGAGCAATTAACTGGTGGCCTTGGTGTAAAAAAAAACAAACAAATCAAATAATTGATCATATTAATAGTTTCAACAATGTCTTTTCCACAAACTATGATACCGAAACACTTCATATCATTTTAAACACAGCTTACGACATGTCCCTTCAAAATGGAGGGTTTACGGATAATTGAGGGTGGTGCAATATACGTTGCCTTTGCAAACTGTAAAAACAACAATAAGAAGACCACTGTTGTTTGTTCGCTTGAGTTTTTTAACAGCCACTCAGAAGAGAAAAAACACATATACATAACACATGCATGCGGTGAAGGCTGACAACTTGGGAGAGGGCCAAATCCTCTCCAACCCAAAGATCTCCGAGCGGTTGAGATGTACATTATCACTTATGTACAGTACTTCCTTGACACCGGTTACTGCTTTGGTCAGAGATCATTCTTTTATCAAATATTAACATTACCGCACACAAATATGGCTAATGGGCCAAGCTGGAGGGATGAAAATGTGTAAAATGCTAGAATTCATCATGCTGTTTTTATGAGTACCTGCATGTGGAATGAGGAAACAAGATTTTTTTTCTAAGGTGGTTTATTAGCCAGACCCGACCCATAGGCCCTTATTTTCATAGCTGGCACAAGTCTAGCGCAAAGTGCGGTATAACTGTGCTCTTGGGTGCAGTTTTCTTTCTTTTGATATTTTCGTAGAAATGCGCAGGTGGCAATTGGTGTTTGCAACGTTGTGGGAGTAAACTTGCCTTCCAGCAAATGGAAGCAGTTCCTCTTATTCCTTTAAAATCCAGCGCAGTAGAGGTGCATTGGTAGAAGAATAAACTGACTCGTTAGAATCCATGCAAGAGATTGACACGCAAAGTACGTCTAAAAGGACTTGCAAGATCTCCACTTGCGGGTGAATTAAAGTTGGCTGCTGTGAAATGGGCACTTGGAAAGTGCCTTACCCTGCCGATCATGTGTCCATGTGTGATCCTGAAATCCACCACAGACCTCCACAGATCTCAGAATCTGTCTCGCAGTATCTCGATCAAATCTACGAAAATCGCGTCTCACCACTTGCACCGCAACTTAGACCTGCTTTTAGCTGGTCTAAATATTTATGCGTCTACTTTATGCCACCAAATTGTCAGCTGCGCTGGGGTGGAGGTGTAATAGAAAATGCCCTTGGTTTGCTGGAACGCCCCAAACATGGTGCAGTGCGGTCTGCCAAATTCCCAAAAATCAAGATGTGCCCATTTTACACCCAAATGCATGTGTGCTGTATATAAAACTCGTGCCCCAAATATCTAAATCTGTGGTCGGCGTGCATGTTCGTATGTGCATCACCATACATTGCAAGGTAAACACCTACCTTGCGGGGGTTCTGCGTTATGTCATCCATGCTGGTGGACAGCAAGTTATCTTTCATAGCCACATAAAGATGCATTCCATCTTCGTCGGGCAGCAGGGAGTGCAGGTCTCCCGCCTCCAGGGGCAGCGTCAGCAGGCGCCCATTCTGGATCAGTTCTATCGAGGGAAGACCGAATAAGCATCAAGCACAATGGTTTCGATGCAGCCAAACTGGAGACATTTTGTCGGTTGCCATCGTTGAGTCCGCCAGATTACTTTCAAGCAACAACACAATCAGCGAGTGCTGATGGTGATGTATTCACCTATCCTCTCATAATTTTCTGTCAACTTTCGTCTTTTCATTAAATGCCTGCAACTCTTTGCAGCTGAATAAATGATTTAAGGAACTACAGTATAAGTTAAATTATAGATTTAAATGGGTTTCTGATACACCGGGAAACAATATTGAATAACAGAAAACACAAAAGGCTTTAACTACAGTATCTTCATACAGCTGTCTTGACATGTCAACTCTGAGAGCTAAAGTGCTGGAGATCAACTGCTCGCCCACCATCTGCTAGCATTGCCTGTCCATTATTGCATTCAGCTAGCAAGTGATTTAAAACAAAATGTATTCAAGCTCGATAAGTGCATGTACGTGCCTGCCTATGCATACACTCCAAATTCCAACATGACAGTGAGAGCCTGAAACATCTATCCAGTTACACACATGGTTCTTTTTAACAGCCAGTTCAAATGCTTTGTACTTTGGATACGACCTGGAAAAGGTTTGATCAAATAAAGTCAAGTCGAGGTCCTTGTAAATTTGCACCAAGATATACTGTAGTCAAATTCAATTGAGTTCAGTACGTATATGCAGCCAGATGAGGCTTGAAAGATCCAAATTATATGGCGAGCTGAAGTGAACTGCCCTACGTGGTAGAAAAATGTGGGGTACACCGTGAAATGGGTGCCAACCAATCGCGGGGCACACACAGACAAACAACCGTTCGTGCTCAGAATCCCCCTTAGGGACATTTTAGAGTGTTCAAATCACCTGCCATGCAAGTTTTTGGAATATTGTTTTTACAGCGTAATGACAAGTAGTTCAAATGATTTTTGTCCACTATGTGCTCATGGAACTTCTGTGGGGACGCACAAAGTATGAAGCAATTACGGCGGATTCCTCGACAAACACATACAGCGATCACGTTGAGGGATCCAATTTGTACAACCAAAAGTTCCCGTAATTCACTCATTTTCCATTCGAGAATGTCTCAAGAAGTGTTACCACCAAATAATCGGCTATACCTTTGTTTCTCTTGATTGCATTTGAAGAGGACAATTTCTAAAATGTCCCCCCTCTTCCAGACAACCTGGGCTTCTTTGTCGATGGACACCCTCAGGGCATACCGCCAACATCGAAAAGGATTAAATATTGATCCAAAAATGCCTCAGGTTCTCCAAGAAAAAGGATCGTCAAGCAGATGTCTGGGCTGCAAAGGTCAAACTGCTCTCATTTGGATTCATACAAAATGGTATGCCAAGATCCCAACGTACAATTGCATGGATTTTGTCGCAAAGAAGAGAGAAATTTTTCAGACTTTTCTTTTCTAACTCCAAAATTGGTTTAATGTATTCATATCATACTAGCTATCTCTTTACACTAAATTGAAAGTTAAAGAGGGCATCCTGTAACGAATTGTGTGTGCAGGTTACATTGTAGGAAGGAGATTGTTGTCATTTAGAGCAAAGGATGGCGGGGGTGGGGGGTTTGGGGGGGTGGTAAAAAAAGAAAAAGGACAAAATCCTTACACCTGGAAAAGATTCAGTCATCTTTTGCAGGTTAACCATCTACATGTATTCTGCATTGTCCCAACACTTTCTTGACACAACTGGTACTATTCTCAAAACATAAACATGGAACTCACTGAATCTTGTTTTATTTTTTTTGTCTGGTTCCTCGCCAAATCGATCACAGTGTCTAACATGGCGCATTGACAAAGTTCCACAATGCAGTCCAATTAAGCAGCTACAAGCTGCGAGCCCATGTGGGTTTGTTTACTCTTTCTAGCTGCGCTGTAATTTTGTCACTCACAGAAGCAACAATCAGAACCTGCGGGAGTCCTCTATTTTCTATTGCCTATTACGTGATTGAACCAAGCTTGGGAAATGGTCATTGTCCTCAGTGATTCAATTCTATTATTAAAAAACAACAACAACAAAAAAAAACTGTATGTGGCCCTTTTGTCATTGTGCTCATTAATGTGAGTGAAATTCAGTCGCGCACAGGTCAAGGGAAAGAGGCAGAGGAGGAGGGGGTACAGCAGGAAGGTAAGATTAAAAAAAATAATAATAAATTAAAAAAATTGGGAGGGGCCGACACAGAGGAAAAAGTGACAGCGAGATGAAAACGGTCTGATAGCCATAAGGCCGTTCGGAGATAAGAATGCCAAAACGTGACGTGGGGATGGACAGATGAAGGAGGGAAGAGTGGCCGAGGGGAAAGGCGGACAAAAAGCAAACCTGATGGACATGATGATGAAACAGTGATGGATGGCGATGAGCTGGGTGGATGGAAAATGAGAGATGACAGGAGGTGATTGCGAAGGAGAGAGTGGCGATGGGCACGATAGGCATAGAGGAGGATTGAAAGCCAAAGACCGACTGCGTGGCGATAATGAGTCACGGCGTCGAGTGATAACAGAGCACAAAGTGATGCACAGGTCAGTGGATTGAAGAGGATGGGTGGAGATGATCAAGGCTGATTAAGAAACAACGTAAATGTGTGTGTGTGTGTGTGTGTGTGTGTGTGTGTGTGTGTGTGTGGGTGTGTGGGTGTGTGTGTGACAGGATGATAAATTGGATAGTTGATGGGTGAGGGAGGACAAAGAAGACAGGTTGACTGTGAGGAACAGACAAAGCGAGAAAGACAGAAAGAGGGGTGGGAATGAAATTATGATGGGGCATGATTGGGAAATTAATCATATTACAGAGAGAGATGAACAAAGCTCTGAAAAAAAAAAGGAAAATAAGCGTACTCGAGAGCGCTTGACTGAGGATAAACGGTCATATGCTTCACACAAGCACCCTTGAAGCAAAAGGAAAGAGATGTTGAGCAACAGGTGTGCGAGCACGCTAACAAACAACCAAAACAATACCACTCATCTTTAGCAGAGTTAATAGCTACAATTAAATGAAATTACAAATCTGGGCAGGGGCTATTGACATTCTACACAGTTACTATGTTGTACCAACCTGAGAGACGCTGAGGAGAAAAGTGATGGAAATATACTAATCAGGAAACACAACAGGAAGAGGCGATGACTGGTAAAATGGAGAGATGAAAGAAAAACAAGAAAGCACATGCGGTGCTTCAGTTCAATGGGAAAAAAACTCACCAGGTACTTCGGGCGAATGGTCCGAGGGGTAAATTGCTCAATTTCATGCAGATTTCAGGTTCATTACACTCAGAGGGTGACTCGACAGCATGAAAAATGGGATTGTGGTTCTTTTTTTGTTCACTTTTAACATCATATCAAACGTTTGCAAGGTTACCCACAAAAGCTTCATCCAACTAAGAAGGATGAAAATGGATATTTTGTCCCTAACGATCTCTCTCTTATTGTATCGGTAATTAGAAGGATTATTTTCAGAACAAAAAACAACAGAGAGAGAAAGAGAGCGAGAGAAAAGAAAATCGAAAAAGGGCCCTTTGTTTCAATGTTACCCAAAGAATCCACACCCAAAGTGGCCATTTATTTTAATGGTGTATTCCCCACTGCCACACAGTGTTACTTGGAAAACATTTCAGTAGCATTGCGCAATCCCCACCCTCCAACCCCTCCCAAACAAATTGTAATGAACATAACCACCTTGGAAATGGTCATAAGTTATACATTAACCTTGTAAAGGGATTTGATTTTCATCCAAAATGATGACGCTCAAGCAGACCTTCTCCCTCGGAGACATTTTGTCATCGGAGAGGTGGAATATTTCGTCATGTCAGCGAGTTAGCGTGTTTCACACCTAAACATGAAATCGCCAAACAAGCTTGGGTACTTAATGTGCATCTGGTTTTCTTTTGGGGTTTTTTTGGAATTAAACGTCGATTTTGTGAACGTTGGGTCGTGTTTTCAGAGAGTTTGTCAGTTGGAGGATGCGTTTTTTTCTATTGGTGACAATGAGCAGAGCAAAAGCCAAAGTACAGTTTCACATTTCCACTTGAAGGCAGAGCATTTATGAAAGCCAGCCTTGTCCCAAGGAACCAGACTGGATCTGCATATGCAAGCATCCGGCAAGTCATCTGAATTACAAGCGCACATGCCACAAGAGCAGCGTGACCTTGCTTTGTTTGATATAAAAGCTCTGTTTAACTGAACCTGAAACCACTTGTGCAGTGGAAACATCCACAACATCCCAATTGGATCTAGTGGGCCACAAAAAAAAAAAAACCTGACGCCACTCAATCCATCAAAAATCCTCTAAAAATGTCCTGTTTATTGACGCTATGTGTCACTGAGAACGGCTTTGGCAACATTCACAACTGTATATAAATTACAGTGAAACCCCCGAATGTGAATGCCACTGAGGTCATGTGAATCCGAATTGGACCAACATTTCTGGCACTCAATCACGCAAGAACTTTTAATCTTACTTGTGGAGACTTTTTTTTTTTTTGGCGCAAGATGTCAATGTATCTGACAAGAGCTCATTTCAGCTAGCACAAAAACTAACTGTGTTATGTTGCTTTTATATTTGTGACAAGATTGCTCAAATCACCTTTGTAACACTATATGCTGTCATCATTTTCATTAGACAGGCTTTTTGTATTTACGTCGTACCATTCAAGGCACTGAACACACTTGACGTGCTTTTCACAGCGCACACCTTAGGGTAAGGCGGGGCAGGGTTCACGGTAGCACGACGCAACTTTGCCTGCAAGAGTTGCCAAGCAGTCAGCTTTTGTTTTTGTTTTTTTTTGCGTGTTAAATAGGCTGCGGCTGTCGAACAAGTATTTGTCACAATTATATCAAATATTTTACTTGTGATACGGAGGAGGAGATTAAACATGTGATGGTTAGCTTTGCTACGTTTCATTTCAAGCTAATGTTACTGTACGTATTCCAGTCCTATGTCCAGTGCTCTGCCATCTTTGATGTGCCACGATTTCTTGCTCTTGTCTCCCTGGCATTGCTCAACGTCCACAAATAATGGGTTGGTGGACGAACACACTGTGCTGTGCCGTGCTCAATGATACTCGTACGACAGTTAAAAATGCTAACCATGATCCGCACAGTTACAGGTTTCATAGAGTTGGACAGGGAGCAGATGATTTCTTCTGTATTACCAATGACAACAATTATTTTGAAATCGGGAACAAATTGGAGAATGAATGGTGTTCCTTAACAAAGTATGTTCAGATATTCCAATGCAGGCGGCGCGGTGACGACTGGTTAGCACGCCGGCCGCACATTGCAGAGGTGCAGGGTTCGATTCCGGCTCTTGCCTTTCTGTGTGGAGTTTACATGTGCTCCCTGTGCCTGTGTGGGTTTTCTACTGGTACTCCGGTTTCCTCCCACGTTCCCAAAAACATGCATGACATGCTGATTGAACGATCTAAATTGTCCCTAGGTGTGAGTGTGAGCACGGATGGTTGTTGGTCTCTGTGTGCCCTGCGATTGGCTGGCAACCGCTTCAGGGTGTCCCCCACCTACTGCCCGAAGACAGCTGGGATAGGCTCCAGCACCTCTCTGTGACCCTTGTGAGGATAAAGCGGACCAGCAAATGGATGGATGGATATTCCGTCCAAATAAATGGTATATTTCAGATCACATATATACTGCACAGCTACAATATTTACAGTATACAGACAAATACATGTTGGTAAATGACATATTGAAACATAACGTGTGTGTTCATGTGTGTTGACAGTGTACATAGGCTAAAATTGGGGAACAATAAAGTATTTAACTGTATCTTTTCTCGGACCTGAATTAAGAAATGCACATTTCATTTTATGTATTGACATGAATATCAATCTCCATCGGACTCTCTCAACATACTGAATTACAAATGTACATATTAAGAGATGCCAGTGTATCTACAATTAGGCAGACACATCTTTCTAATTTCAAACATCCTACTAGTGTCCGAGAGTCCTTCGCAAATTAATGAATTCATGTAGACCTTTGAGTCTGACAAGCCAAATCTGTCTGCCCGGTTCCAATCCGTCTGGCACTCTTTATCCTAAACCAACAGATTCTTGTCAACAATTTAGCCCGGTCAAATGGCTCCCATCTTGAGCTCGCCACCATGAATGGCTTATTCAGAATGAATACATTCTTTCCTCTACCCTGCAAACACACACTCCACGGCCGTACGCGCTACTGACTCAGTCGTGGAACTCAACAGCTCCAGCCGCTCCACCCTGACTCCTGGGAAAGTTGCCGTGGCAACAGTAGCCGTGCCAGCATAATTTGTGAGTGGGTGTGAGTGATGGGTCGAAGGCCTCGTAGATCTAACCCCCTCCCCTCCCAACACCGCTTCCTCCCCAACCCTTAAATCCAAATGCATACACTCCCAAGCATAAATTGAGGGATTTGACCCATGACAACTACCATCAACACTGGTTAGAATATTAAGTGTTTTAAAAACATTATGGTTGACTTTGATTGTTCTGAACTCCTGTATAATGTTGATATGGTGTGAGCAGAAACAATACTGCCTACGGAGGTTTCCGTGGCAGGGGTCTGGGTGGATGTAGCTCTACTTCCCAGAGTTCAAGTCATACTTTTGACTGAAAATGTCGACCTCTGGGGTGTGGCGTGAGCCCGACAGCCTGACAGTCAGGCGTCAGAATCCCGAAGAATAATATATACATCCAAAAGGAAAACTATCTCGCCAATCACAGCGTGGCAGACTTCCGCGCAAGTATGCCCTCCGAGTACGGCCATTCTTATTGGCCTCAAGTTGACAGCAGGGGTCAATGAGGGTCATGACCTCTGATCCCAGCCAATTGCCCTCTGACCCCTGTCACTCTGAATCAAATTTGCGATATAAAGGAGCAGACGCAGCGAGACATAATCCGAAAGGCCATTGCCTATTAGGACATGCGAGCACACAAAGGCAGACATGCACGGTGGGACATGCATGAATGGCCACTTTATATTCATTTCAGTGTCCATGTATCATACAGTGTGTGCCGCCACGAGTGTTCGCTTGATGTCCGCGCGTGTTTATTTCACATTCGGGTTCGATGATTTCACGCGCGGCGAACATTAGATGATTGACCACTGGTCATGGGAACTCTGATGGGCCTCGACATAATTAGAGCAAATGTATGGCGTGTGATGCAGCTAAGAGCATTCCTGCACACACACACGCACGCATGCGCACGCACGCACACATGCACGCGGTAGAGGTGTCAAAATTATTCACATAAATCGACAACTATTTTAACAAACCAAGTAATCATTTAGAGCCATTGCTTAACTTAAAAATGGCCCAAATCCCCTGTTTTCAGCCTCTCAAGAGTCATTACTCTCTGATTTCTGTAATTTTTTATGATAGCAGAGTGATTATCGTTTGCGTTAATTTTGCAGACGTCTGCTTTAATTTGGAAAGCAAAGACCAAACTCGATCATTCCCCCCCACCCCCAAAAAAGTTGGTGGGCGCAACAGCAACCACTCTTGTTTGTTTGTTTAAATCAAATCAACAATAATGAGTTAATAAGCAGCAATCAGGAAAAACAATGTTTTTTTAAGATTCACATTTAATGCCAAATAACATTTGTTCCGATTATTTCATTAATCAATATAAAAATATAAAGAATATTTTATAGAATACTTTGGAATGAATCGATCACATTTTGACTCACTATGAGATTCGACAAATAGACCTCAAAAACATTTATTTTTCACCGGGCTACTACATCGCAGGGCAAATTACAGGTGGAACAATGAAATGATTCATCGACAACTGATCGATTATTCAATAAATTATGGGCAGTTGAGAGCTCGTTTAGAGAAATTGTTTGACCATATTAGGTAAAGTTGCTTTTTCCCCATAATGCAATGGGGTATTGGGTTGCAATTGTGGCATTAGGGGTTGATTTCTTTTTTTTGTAGTTGCTTCATCTTAGTGATGAATCATTAATTGTGATATTGTGCTTTTAATTTTTATTGCATCGATTTTCACTGGAAAGAAAAGCTTCCTTTTCCCTTATGCCTCGTAAAAATGAGTTGCTGCTCAGGGTGTTTGGCTTGTCCCCCGACCGCTTCATTGATATTCAGTTTCACAAGACACATTGTTATCCTGCCATTTGCTTGGGAGCTCTGGGTTTTTACTGCAATTTCATCTGAGAAACAAATATGCTTGCAGTTGAGCCATGTGGCCTCAAATGACACTCCTGCTGTGTGTTTATCTATCTGCCTTTTTGTCACAACACAGATGTGAGGAAAAAGAATTATTGTCACGCTACAACATTTGACAAGAACATGACACAGTGCTTTTGATGAAAGTTCCCGAATGGGAGATGCATGTGTCTAAAATCCATCAATTATCACCTCTACTGTCCAGATGAAATTGGGAGACACGCAAGGCCAGGAAGTCAGTCACAATCACTCAGTCTCATGTTTGTACCATTTCTATATCAACTTCTTATGATCTTATTTTGACACTTGCATGGTAGCTAATGGAAAAAAAAAAGTTTGAATCCAAACCCCTCACCCTCGCCTTAACTCCTAACCATAACCACCTAACCCTAACCTCCGAAACCTTAACCTCCTAACCCCAACCCCTAACACTTAACACCTAGCCCCCCGAACATTAACCTTAACCCCTTAACCCTAACATCTGACCCATAACCCATAACCTTAACCCTGACCCCCTAACCCTAACTCAAAACCCTTAACCCCTGAACCCTCACCCTAACCCCTATCCCAAACCCTAACCCCTAATCCTTACCCTAGCACTAACCTTAACCTTAACCCAACCTTAACTCCTAGCTCCTTACTCCAAATCCTAACCCCTAATCCTAAACTCTAACCCTAACCTTAACCCCTAACCCCTAATCCCTAACCCAACCCTAACCCCAAACCAACCCTAACCCCGAACCCTAACTCAAACCCTTTATCATAACCTTAACACTAACCTCCTAACCCTAACGGTCACTCTAACTCTAACCCTTAACCCAAACCTAACCCCCAAACCCTAAACCAACCTTAATCCTAACTCTTCCCCCTAACCTTAACCCTAACCCTAAACCTAACTCCTAACCCTTCACCCTAACTTTAACCCTAATCCTAACTCCTAACCCTAACCCTAACCGTCACTCTCACCCTAACCCTTAACCCTGCCCTGAACCAAAACCCCTTCAAAGTGATTTTTATGGCACCCTTCTCATTGGTCATTAGAATTACTGTTTGTTGAGCGTTTTAGTGTTTCCGCATGACTATTCCAGTGGTTAAAGCTGTTAAGAATGACAAATGGTTAATGAAGGCACTGCCCATACCAATCAAAAAAAGTGAACGCTCAGCCAAAGGATTACGATGAGGCAAATAACCTCAGCAGCAGTAAACAGGAAAAAAAAAAAAAGCAAAAACTATTTGTGAGCACTTTGAGGCGCAACTAAAAGTGTGCAATGAGGACTGCGTTTGCAGTGCAAATCGCTGCCCGTAACAAAGCAGACTCGACATTAAAGATGTCAGCACGTGCTGTGTTTGCAACAACTACATGCGACTGTTCAACCTTCTCTACTTGGACCGTGATGCTTTCTTGGAAGATCTGCCAAAGCCGAATGTGTGTTTCCAATACACATCACTGCCAATTGCTTTAAAAGTTGTATTTATGTCTCTGACATGAACGTTTAACTTTAGAACTAGTTAGGATGTCAGTTGTGACTGGTGAATTTCGATGCCGTTAGACAAGGGAACGGGATGTCACGGTGACGGCTACAACGGCGCAATGAGGCGGAAAAACACGGCTCGGAATCTATGAAGCATATGGCGAGTGTCAACACGGCTTTTTCCATGCTGGCATCTCTTCAATGCGTCAGAGCGGATCTGACAACAGAGTCCAGAACAAGTGGGATGTTTCCTAATTTGGTTTAGCAGGCGAGCTGGATTTGCCTGCTTCGATTTGATCGAGAGTGACACATTTTGAGTGAGGCAATTTTCCAAACTTTCCAAATGAATCAACGTGTCACACACCTTTATATGACAAGTTAGGACAGTCCAAACGGTAAACACGTTGCGGTCGAATTGGTAAAGGGTTCATTGTGAAATGTAATTGACATACAGGTGTGGTATTCTACAGTGTGCACGTGGAGCCGGATAAACAGTACCTAAAAGAGCTCGTATGGAGCCCCATTCGGACTCCACATCCGCACATATGTGATTATTTCTTAAAAAGTATGTTTTCCTCACTCTGGGTGAAGAATTTTCTACATCCACAGGCATGAAAACGTCTCCTGGCTGCAAGTCCGCCCATAATTGTCCTTTCGTGTGTCTTTGTGCAAATATGGACAAGTATTTGGGCAATCGCTGCCGCCTATTTAACATCATCTCTCTTCTGTGAAGAATTTCAACAAGATGTTGGTGTGTGTCCAACCATCCATCCATTTTCTACATCCTGAACAGGGTCACGGGGGTGGCGGTGCTGGAGCCTATCCCAGATGACTACGGGCGGAAGGAAAATGACACCCTGAACCGGTTGCCAGTCAGTCGCAGGGCACATATAGAGACAAACCATTCACACCCGGATCCACACCCTCACTGAGCGGGACCCGATCCCACGCGTCCCGCTCACAAGTCAGGCGAGTGCATCACTACACTAGGGGTGCCCAACCTTTTTTGACCAAAGATCTACTTTTCGATCAACCAACCTCGCGCATACGCACACACTTACACGCGCATGCCCTGATGAGCGATAGCCCCTAAGATGAACGAATCAGAAAAATAAAGTAGACACAAGAGTTTATGAAAGGGAAATCACTGCCAAAGTTAGTGGGAGACCTTACGCGGAAGCATGTGATGCACTTTTAGAGCCTGTTAACATCACAGCTCACGTGTACCATTTTAAAATTATTCTCCCGGCACTCCAGATTGCCATTCTTTGTCAGTGCCCTCGGTGAATTGCACATGAAACAAACTCTGAATGAGAATCATAATAACAATAAAAGATATCACGCAACCACTGCAATTGCAGACTGATGATCGCGAACAACTTCTGGTGATGCAGGTCACGCGCCACCGGAGGTTAAAGGTGACCTGCTTTTTTCTTTTCCTTTTTTAAACACTTTTTGTGAAAGTGAGACTGATAGGATGCTAAAGGTGCAGCGTGCACTAACACAAAAATATTTCATGTTAATAACACACACACACACACACAAATGTTTTGAGTTGTTTTGTTTTTCTCCCCTCAACACCCCTCGCGATCGACTAGGGACCAGCCCACGAGCTACCGATCGATCGCGATCGACGTATTGGGCAACTCTGCACTACACCATCGGCGACTTCTTGGTGTGCGTCTCTGGGAATTATTGTCAGAGGTTATTGATGTTGGACCTGAGTCGGGGGCCAACACTCTCTTCCACACAAGGTGGGGGTTCGAGGTTATGGGAAAAATCAAGTTTTTTTCCATCGTCATCTCATCGAAGCGTGTCTGGGATGTGAGGGGAAAAAAATCTTGTTTACTGACTTTCATGTATTTCTACATCTGGGCAGACACACTTATCTGAGAAATTACACTGATGATGATGTGTGTGTGTGTGTGTGTGTGTGTGTCTTCGTCCGCCTGCTAGTCTATTTACTGGGCCCGAGGGAACTCTAGTGTCTGGTGCAGCATTCCCGAGGGGTGGAATTTGTTGGCCGCGCCACTACTGGAGGGGTACTGGTAGCGGGGGTGAGGAAACCGGGGCATGTTTCCTGTGGAAATGGGGTTATCACTTTGCCAATTACTAGCGCAATTACAACAGGAGTCTTGCAGAAGAAGCCTGGGAACAGTCTGCGGACCTTCTCCGCTGCTTGAAATAGGACCTTTCAAATCATGCGAAATACATGAAATGACGGATTCATTCAGAAGTTATGTCGTCACTGCTTGTTACTTTTCCCTTTTCATCAACGCGATTTACATTTCTTTGGTCAGTTTCCAACCATCAGGTGTCATTTTTCAGTGTATAAGTGTATGAATGCTAATCACCTCATGAAGCAGGAGCTATCTGCTGTATGTGTTCATCCAAATTAGTATTGTTGATCCTGGAGGAGTGGTACCCAACCGATGTTCCACTAGTGTAAAGGTCACTGTACTGTTTGAAGTGTCCAATTAGTTCTGGTCATTGTGGCCTTACATGAAGACTAACATGAACAAAGTGGGATGCTTTCTCTGTTCGCGCAACGCCTCCGACGGCCGTCTAATTGCAGACATGATGCAATTTGAAGTGCTGTCTCATTCGCTGACTCAATATTTTAAAAAAACTGAACAACCCCCCCCCCCCCCTTACTTCTAGGTCACAATTCAAAAGAAATAAAAGAAATCAGGGTGTCATAAGAGAAAGATTTGACAAAGGATTACATACTAAAGAATAATATACTTAAAATACAGTAGTACAAACTTCAGAATCACAACCAGTATCAGAATCAGAAACTTATATAAAATTATATTTACATTTACAAGCCGATTGCATCATAACTAACCGCTACTGCATTTTAGACTCGTTGCTTATTAATGTCCCACTTGATCTCGCAACATTCCTACTGGCACACAGACAGAAAGTCAACTGCAGACCAAAGCCACAGCCGGCAAGTCTGTACTGTGTCACCAACAGGCCAGGCCCTTGTGCACAGCTTGAACTTTGACCTCAGCTCATATGATTATTCATCATCATCATCAGATTGTGCAGGCTGACTCCCAGCCAAGCACAGCACAAACTTGTCAAATTTTAGGGCGAACCAATTGCACTTAGTGGAGAGCACTCATTGCAAATAACGGCTGGCTTATTATTAAAGCTCAGGCTAGTTGCTATGGACACATTCCGAATGAGGGGGGTGTTTTGCTCATTTTGTACAATATTGTTTTCATAATAGCAAAACAAGAATGGTTGTTGTTGTTGTTGTGCCTTTAAATTTTACTTTGTGGTACACACTCAAAACGTTTCGTATCACTTAAAATTGGCTCTGAATATTTGAGAAAAACTCATTTCGATGATCAGATTTTTGTGCCTTTTCCCCAAATTACTTTCTTTGGATTCTGTTTGGCAAATCAACGTGCCAACCTGTTGCTATAGCCTGTGCGTGCCAGTCTGTATGACAGATAAATCCTAAATATAGATTTGCTTCAGAACTCGAATGAATAATTTGGTTGAAAAAAAAATACATGTTAAAAAAAAATCATGCATTAGTGTGGCCTATCACAAACTGATTTTTTTTTCCCTTACGAGTAGAGCATGGGTGCCTCGTCTCTACATATATAACTTACTGGCTATTAAGAGGCAAAAACATGAAAAACAAAGTTATCATGCTGTCATCAATCTACTTCTTGGCTCAGCTTTAACCCTTTGACAGCGGTTACTACAGTGGACAGCTAATCATGTTATCCGGTGCATGAAAGGGTTAAAGCAGAGGTAAGAGATCCATGGACACCGCAAAGCTATCCAATAAAGCTTGTAGCTAAATCTGGATTTTTACTGTGACTCAAAGACATTTGAGTTTCCAATATGTGACGAATCCCTTCCGAAAAAGAGCAGACTAGAAGATCTAAAAAGAAAAATCAGTGTACACTAGACTTGCTGATAAGACGATCTCTTTTTAAACAGGAAAGGGAAGGCCGACTTCCAACCTTTTGTGTCACTTGGCAAATCTTCCCATCATTAAGTATTCTTGAGGTTGGCTCTCGATTACGTCACAAGAGGGACGATAGAATGGCATTAACTGGTACAGATCATGGAAGGCCCGACGAGTCGAAACAATCCTTCATGTCCAAGTAAGAGTTGCTAAAGATGTGTCAATCCAAAGTTCAAACCTCGACTAACAAATCTTCCATGTTTGATGCTAATGTCACACATTGTTTGCCTTAGTAGTGGAAACAAAATGTGTGCAGCATCTGACAAAAAATAAATTAAAAACATTGTGAAACTGGACTGATAGAAAAGGAATGGGCAAACAACCAGACAAGGAAAGAGATCCAACTCAAGATTACAAATGAGGGTAGGGGGCAAATTGTACTAAATTGATACTTCAGGGAACTGGAAGCAGCGTGAGGCTTAATTTTTACTTAACCGTGTGCTTTAGGCTAAAGATAGCCTCCTAACACAAGAAACCTCAACATTACACATGAAGAGCATGCCGACTGTTGTTTGTTGTTGCCAAAGCAAGAGTCCAGCTAGGCTTTGTTTGTTTGTTTGCTGACTACTTGCTGAAAGAAAACGGGAACAAGTTGTAACCCTGAAAAAAGCTTTTTCATATACAGTGGAAGAATTGGAACCTCAAGTTGCAAATTTATTTTAAATTCCGTGAGCCCGTTTCTAATTTGAGACATTCATGAATTGAGGTAAGGGTCCCTTTTTAAATGAATGGAAATGCAATTACCGGTAATCTGTTCAGGCCCCAAAACTAAATTATACTTACTTTTTTTTTTAACCAGTGTGTGATTCAAACTACATAAATGGAATATAGAAATACGTTGAACATATTATTAAGAATAATTACCACTTAACACAACATGATAACTAATTTATGAATAATTTATTGCTCATTAACTTTAATGGAGGGAAACAGTGGAGGAGGATGACAACTCCTTTTTTTAAAAAGTCTTCTTCCAAAATAACATGAGGAAATCCTATTTCAAGTGGGGTTTTTTTAATCAATCATGCCGTTTTCCTTTTTAATTCATTGGCTGATTTTGGCATTCCGATCCAGGAAAACCTGTCTAAAGTGGGATGTCACATTGTAATTTCAAAGATAAATTTGTAACTAATTTGTTTTGACCATCTATCCATCCATCCATTATCTGATCCACTCTCTAATGTACTTGGCTGATCGCGACACAAATGTCCCCTAAGTGATTCAGTTCTGACTTCATAAGTTATTAAGAAACTCCACCTCAGTGAACTTCTGTAGTGCTCCACAAGTTTTACTCGTAAGAATCTCAAATTTGCTATGCTTCTTGTCTGACTAAATCAGTATGAGACACGTTAGAAAATGGGTTGCCTTCCTTACATAACATTTGTTTTGCTCGTACGAGCCAGCAGCTGAATTTGACTTAAATGGGCACTTGAACGGTGACAAGCAATGGCCGCGCGACCACTGGGAACTCCGACCATTAAAATTATTAATAGAGACCGTCATGGTGTCACATCACCGTCCACGTGAATTGTGCATCTCAGCAGCAGCAATTTGCAGCAACGGAGCCTGCAAAGAACTGGCCTAGATAGGAACACATCTGAAAGAATAAATGAATAATGAAACAAACTCAATATCCTGATATTGTTCTGGCATTTGTGCTTTACTCGTTCTCATCAGAGCTTGGCCACTGAGGATGACTATTAAGTGAAAGCGTGATGCTCAATAGATTACCTGTTGATTAACCATGGTAGAAGCGAGTGAAGCAAAATGGAGAGAACTTGTAGGTCGCATCGAGCAGAAGTACTGTTGATTTAGTCTAAAGGAGTTGTGTCACAAAGACCAGCAACATGATGTCACTTATCGTTTAAGTTGAACTAGATCAACACTGTGCTATGGCACAAATCTGGACAACTTTATTCTGCCCTATCGAATGAACAGAGGAACTAAAAACATTCAGACAGAATTAGCTCATCCTTTTAATTCATTTAAAAAAAATAAAATAAAGAAAATACGTTAAAATGTCAACCTGTAATTCCCACAACTGTTGACCAATCCTTAACAGTGGCCTAACCTAACCGAAATCAACAGCGCCACTGCTGGAAGCAGCAAAGTGGTGCACTCAGTTTTTGTGCACCGTTAATCAACAATTAAGTACACACACGCAATCTAACTCAATTCTGATGACTGATACTTTTCACTTGCAAATTTTTATGCCGTGTATGTGCTGCAGTTGCTTTAAGGGTTTCTTTTTCAGGCCAAAATGAGTACACGGCAGCTGGGTTGTATGTCTTCTCAGCTTTAGTTTCAGGGACAACAGAGCTTCATGATGGCCTTCTATGTAATCCAAACAGCCAATTTGTAAGGGTGCGATGAATGCATGGAAACAGCTGTTTTGGAATTCTTCCAGATGTTGGCTTTCCAAAACAAGGGACAGCGGTCACTCCAGTGGACATCTTAACATGTTATCAGGGTAAAAGTTATCATTATTGGTGCATGAAAGGGTTAATGTATTCACTCCCATGAACATTTGTATTCATCAACTGGAGCCCAACCATTTACTGCCCCCAGTGTACTGCACTCGATAGTGAACGGAATGTGTTAATGTAGATCTATTTTAGTACCGTAATATATCTCAGTAGGTTATTTTGTTCGCTGAAAGATTTTTTTTTTTTAAAAACACTGATTTTACAACGGAAAAAGAAACGGTATAAACCTCACCCAAGGAGCAATTTCATTCCAGTCACTCATTTATTTGTCATTTGGGCATTTGTCCAGAAAGCGACAAGGGAATTAGTTTTAGCGCCCGCATGAGAAGCAGTCAGTAGGTCACAGGTCAAAAGCTGACATCTTCGCTCTTTTGCCCACGGACGATCTCATACAGAACAATTGTAACAAAAACAAACTTAATTTCAAAATACACATGAAGTAATCATGAGTCAATTGATGATTAATCTCATCAGGACTGGTGAGGACATCCTCAGATTCTCATGCGATGATTGCGCTGTGCTTGGGCTTTCGTTGGTCCGCACAGGATCTGCAATGAGCAT
This sequence comes from Hippocampus guttulatus, assembly GCF_054856545.1. Lineage (NCBI taxonomy): Eukaryota > Metazoa > Chordata > Actinopteri > Syngnathiformes > Syngnathidae > Hippocampus > Hippocampus guttulatus. The sequence goes on along the minus strand of NC_141261.1, from coordinate 9,453,082 downwards.
GTGCGTATGCGTGTGTGCACATTTAAGAGCCTCTCATTACTGTGATGAGTCACAAGACTACACTTTGTTTATATGTATTGTGTTAGCTCGTTGTGTGCATATCAGTGCATGCTCATATGATGCAATAATGAAATACATAGAATTTCGAGTTGTCTGTATTTTACCAGCCGCAACGAGACTCATAAAAGCCAAGAAAAAGCCCCGAAAAGTGAATGCTTTGAAGTTATAGCCAGTCTGTCTGCATCTTTAAATCATGTTCGATCATTAAAAAAATAAATAAAAAACAAACTCTTATTAACTACGCTGACATGAGAGAATGCGGCGCTGATTCCAGCATTGGAGGCTAGTAGCTAGCAGCTAGCCGCTAAGCGAGTCAGCTGGCAGTAGCCATCAGACTAGTTTGCAAATGACTTTCTAGTAAATACAGTTTGTTGCTATGCAAAGTATAAATTTGGAGAAAAAAAGGATGATCTAAAATTGAAACCAAGATTGTTCATTATTCAATGAAATGTGTTACAGTAAAACTCCTCTACAATGAAATCATGTTTGCAGTCAGACATTTTTCACAACAGGTAACTTTCCACTATAGCAAATTTGATCTCAGACATAAACACACACACACACACACACACACAACGTATATGTGTACTCTTTATTTTTATTCCAATAGTGCATAAGTATGAGCATACACTTATTTGATTTAGTTTCACACTAGTGCTAACGATAACAAATACTTCCTGTCCTACTGCACATGTGTAAGCCAGTGTGGCTTGTTTCATTGTAGTGAACCTCATTGCGAGGTAAGGGTGGAGAAAAGGATTTCGTATTACGCAACAGGGGGACTTTTCGAGTGTAGGGGGAAGCAGAAAAGAGGGAATGCATGACGATGATTTTTTCACACTAAGGGGTAGTTTCGCGCATGTAGGTTTCGTTGTAGAAGAGTTTTATTGTATTTTCTCTTGTGTATCCACAATTATTCTTTAACTAGGCAAAAGAAAATATTTGTTTAGATGTCATATCGAAAACTCGATTATTCAATTGGATTTTCAGTAGGATATCCAAATACCAAAATAGCTGCAACCCTAGTGTGTTATGTTCAAATGCATCCACATGATGGTCAGGGTCTAGTTTAAAGAAAGTGGAAGATTTGTCTTAAAAGTGCACTTTTGTTGAGGTTACATGTGGCTTTAAGTTTCTGCCACCCAAACACTGGGGCAAAACCAGCAATCTAGCCAAAGCCTAATGAGCTCCATCCCAACCATGTTCTGGCTCGAAAATATTTCTGGTTTCAAATAGCAATACCGGGGATGCTCACTTTCTTTGATCTTCATCCGCAACCAACCCTAAACTTCCATTACTGTTGTGCATGAAAGGACCACAGAACCCAACCAGAACAGAACCAAATTTGATTAAGAAAGTCTGCCATCTAAATGGCACATTGTGAGAACAGCTACTCGGGATGCACCCAAAGGTGACTAATCGGCCGATTGTGTCTTGTCAATTGTGTGGAATTTTGTCAATCCAGCAATCATATTAACAAGGGGAGGAGGGGGCTGTGAATTCATTCTCAACAAGTTTGCTGACTAAAGGAGGATGACACATTGCCACTGGCTAATCAGCAGGTCAGTCAGGGGAGCCTCTTGCTATGCACAATTCCTTGGGGAGGATTAACTGCGTGAAAAGACACATCAATGACAGAGAAAGTGAATTTCTCTTATCCCTGCCCTGCGTTTCACTTGTGACCATTCAACTACTACTCCAATGAGGACAAATGCTGTAGAAAATGTTTGTATGCTGAATAATGGATGGATTCTCAGCGTTAACCTCCGCAATAGTTTCAGCCTCTGTGCCAACTTGTCTTTCTCATATTCCTCAACATGAACTAGTAAGCTGCAGGAATTTTACTTAATACGGTTTGTTTGTTTTATATGTAGAGTTATTGTTGTCAATAAACAGACCAAAATAAAATACACCTCAGTTACCAAATAATATATGGACATCAATGCCTAGGTACGCTTTTACTTTGAAATTGTCACCGCAGCGTGATGCGGCGCAAAGGCTGACTTGACTCGTTTTCCAGACAGCGGTTGTGTCCAAATTCACAGGCTGCGTCCCCCCAAAGGCGTATTTTCGGACTTTGTTGCCGTCACAAACTGTTGATAATACCATGTTGTCCTGAAATAATGTTCAATCGCTCATTAGGGGCGCTAAACAAAGGACTTACACTGACACTGTATTCTACAGTGCTAGCCATGCTAGCAGGGCTAGTCAAGCTAGCAGGGCTAATGGCGCTCAAATTAATAGACCTAATTGACTTTGCTCAATTTGATGCTAACAGCCTGACACGGTTGCAGTTCTGACTGACCCAAATTTATGGGGAGAGAGTTGTGTAAATTCTCACTTATGTTTCTAGAGAGGAGAATAGAGTACTGCCACGCAGTTTCAATTTAAGAATAAAATGCTGATTGTAAATGTGTTTTTTTGTCTTCTGTATCTTCAACCAAGTACAAAAAAAAAATAATTGTGATACTCAATTATTCGATTAGAATTTTCAGTAGGATATCTGAATACCAGAATATTCGATAGCTACAGCCCGAGTATCCTTGTAGACAAGTGATGGGAGGGGTTGAGTTCATATCATGAGTTGTATTTATTTTTTTGCATGAAAAGCACGATACAAATAAAGTTCGAGTGACTGATTGAATATTCATTAGGGCCAAGACAGAGGTTTTTAGGATTTTCAACTGTTTTAGCAACGAGTATGGAACATAAATCCAAATGTATATCGCAGGTGATATAAACAAATCTAGAGCCTAGATCTATTTGTCACTACACTAATTACACACACAAAAAAATCTTTCCTATCTGTTGGAGGAAAATTATGAGGAAAAAGTGGTGATAGGAAGGGAAATGACCACTGCATGGAACTCCCTCAGAGCGACAGAATGCATCCACACCCACACCCACATCCACACCCACCCACACACAGTCCACTATGCCAATACAAATCACAACACATCTTTTTTGCTGCTTGTAGTCTTTGCAAAGATGAACACGCTGATCTCTGTGGATACATTAAGACACATTCTACCGGGAGTTGTTGAAAGCAATAAGGAGAAAAGTACATCGGCTGCACAAGATACACTCCATCAACTCCTCGCAGCCCCACTTCCGCTGAAGCGACTGCATGTGCATGCCCACTCTTTGCATGTTCACATGCTGAGATGTCATTAAAGCTTAATTCCCACCTAGAAGAGCTGAAATGATCATCTTCATCTCACAGTAATTTCTCATTCGACTGCCTAAAATATGTCACCTTGTTGTTGTTGTTTTTTTGTGGTAATAATCAGCCACTGTCGAACACAGTGTTCTCATGAAAATTTAGTTCTAAAACATAAAAATGTGACTGTGTTCCAAGAACATAATTTTCACCAACTTTTTTTTTGGTGTGTGTGCTAAGTCTTTCTGCACAATCCCCCACAGCGTCATCTTCTGAACATGCCCAAAATGCACTGAAAATGCCAACAAACAATCTTAAATCAAGTACGGTGAAATCCTTCAAGTCGAGGGAGGGCACAATTACAATTCAGCTCTTCATTCTACCGATCTCGACTGTGCTCTTAGGAGCACCCACATGATGATTCAACGTGTTTGTGCAGTGTGCCACACACTGGCACAAGTGAACGATACATAAACCCATGACAAAAACAGTGATCATCTCCGGTCATGCATTACACAGTGAAGGGCGAATCGGCTCGGGGCCAAGTAATAATGATTTTGGTGGTGATGCGCGTCGGGGATTTGTGCCATCAGATAATTATTTCTTTGTCGCGCTTTTTGAAATGGTCACTGACACTTGAATCTAAATCCTGAAGGTAGGTGGGAGCGGTCAAGAACTCAGTTTGGGGGTGTTGGGTCTCTTTAGCTGTCAAGCTTCATTGCTAAATTGATTGCAAAAAAAAATCTGCAGAGATGAGTATATGGCCAGGGTGGGGAACCTACAAGGTGTGGACCATGATATAAAGTTAGTGGGTTCTCTTTATGTGAGAAATAAAATCTCAGAGGAAAATCCCCAGCAAGTGCTCTAGGATATATTTGAATATTTATTTGATTGTTGAATGACATTTGATCAGTGTCATGCAGATGAAAATTAAATTTGTCCCATAAAAATGAGGTTCTTCACTCCAGGCTGTCCTTTTACTCTTCTAAACATAATTACATAAAAAAACATGAAAAAACTTGAATTATGCCCCATAGAATGAATGCAACAAATTCAAAAGGAGAAGGTAATCTTTACAAAACAAAGCTTTGACACAAGACTACACAGAATACCCATGCCCAACCTGTGAGGTAATATAGGATGCGGAGAGATGGAGTGACTGATGTGTGGGACCGAAAGAGATCATATAAAGGTGTGGGGGGGGGGGGGGGGGGGTTCTTACCAGAGTGTGTGAACTGCAGTCGTGGCTGGGATGCTTTCCAAGCCCCTGTTAAGGTGGCTCCGAGGTAGACTAGAAGCACCACAGTCGCCGGTCCGCACATCCTCCTGCTCCTCCTCACACAAGAACACCCACTAAGTCACAGTCTCGGTTCCACAGCGGATGAATTTGGGCAATTCACGACTGCCCAAACTCCCAGGTGCACACACCGTAGCACCAAAGTGGTGCGCCGTTAAAATAAATATATATACAATTCATATAAATAAATATATTCGTACAGATAAGGAAATCCAAATGGAATTTGAGTCCTAGGCACAAAGATGCCGTTTTAAAATAGTCCCAGTGAGCAGAGCGTGAGTCCAAATCCTGGAAATAATTTAGCACTCCAAGTCAGCATGTAGCAGCACCATCTGTGGGCTTGTGTCTTTGAGTCGTGTGTTTGTGGGGTGTCAGAGATGTGGTGAGAATGTATTCCAGGGAAGAAAAAAAACATTAAAATTAAAAAACCATGTCGTCTCAACGCTGCCTCCTCGCAGCCTGACAGCTCTCTTCTGCTCTGTCTCTTATCCTTGCTGCTCCCTGCATGTGACTCTCTCTCTCTCTCTCTCTCTCTCTCACTCTCTCAACACAGACCTGCCACACTCACACCAACATCGTCACTGCTCCATGGAAAAACGGTCAAAATAACAACTCATTTTCACTCTTCCGTCCTCACATAACCCATTCCAAGCAACTTTCTCAGCATTAAACTGTTAAAAAGTACAGTACTACAACCTATTTTATGACTATGTTCTGTCAATCGATCATTTGTAAAAGTGAATACAATATACATCATAATAGTCCTCACATGAAAAGTTAATTGGAACACAAACAGTCAAAGTACCCGACATAATACTGTATATCCATATGATAGCTATACAAAGGATGGAAGTCAATGTGATCATGACCTCAACCTGACGTGTGGGTCATAAAAGGTTAACCTAAAACTGAGAATCTGGCAAAAGGTCCAATACAAAATTCTCACTTGCCACACAAATGTAAAAAGAAGTTAACCTCTGTAAAGCAATTGGTCGTCTAGTCCAGGGATGGACAATTAGAATAGAAAAAAAAAATCAAAAAATGCTTTTAAACAATTATATACGTAAGAAATATTCAATAAACATTTGGGAAATGGGAAAACAATATGGGAAAAAAATGTTGAAAATTACGAAAGAAAAAAAATGTGAATTTGTCGGTGCCGAACGGCAAATATGCAGGGGCTGACTGTAGCTTTAGGTTGTAAAATCACCACTCACCACTTGATGGCAGAGATGTCTTAGTTGCACTTATACTGGGTCTTTTACTGCCCTATACTACAACGTGAGTAGGCCAAGCGACTCTTTGCACATTTATACAGTATAATACATCTTTATTTATAATTTTGGAATGATATGAAGGACAAACATAGCAGGCTACCGGTCGGAAAATCAAGAGTGAGTTCTTGCACTTACTGTTGGTGTCTTGTTTAGCAGTTTTGTGCCATGCTTCAATGGTAATTTTTATGTAAGAGACCCCATTGCACTGGAAAACAAATATATGTGGTTGTTCTGTATCAATAAAAATGAAATACATTAATATTATTTTTGGGTTGGTTTTTTTTTTGCAATTTGCCATTTGCATGTACCGTAAATTCCGGATTACAAGCCGCTACTTTTTTTCCACACTTTCAACACTGCGGCGTGTGATATGAAGCGGCTTTTTAATTTTTTTTTCCATCGCGGGAAAAACATGGACCAATAAAATGAATGAGTCTTTCACTGAGGTCCAATCAGATTGTATGACTAATCACAACTTCCGCTCTTTTTGCCATAGCGGGGGAAAAATGTGTTACCTGGCAACAGTCGACCAATAAAATGAATGAGTAGTACAAAGGGGTCCAATGAAATTGTATGATTACCGGTAATCACAACTTCCTTATTTCAGTCTTTCTTCTAACCCTGATCAACATGGAGAATACCAGACGAAAAGCATATGATGCAGCTTTTAAACTAAAAGCGATCACTCGGGCAGTTAAAGAAGGAAATCAAGCTGCTGCCCGTAATCTTGGCATAGACGAGTCGATGGTGCGAAGGTGGAGGCTCCGGCAAGAAGAACTGAGCCAGTGTAAAAAGACAACCAAAGCTTTTAAAGGTTTTAAAGGTGGGCCGTCGTGGTGTTATAGATTCATGAAACGGAAAAGCCTGTCTATTAGGACACGCACGACGTTGTGTCAGCAGCTCCCTCCCAATTACGAGGACAAACTTGCTTCGTTCCGCACATTCACACAAACAAAGATAGCAGAGAATTCCATCAGCCCAGATGAAATAATGTTTATCATACATTTTTCTATTTTTATAATTGATTCCAAAAAAAACAATACTTCTAATTGAATACGACTAGTGTGAGAGTAATACTCTTTTAAGCCCCTCTCCCACTGAACTGCGAACAATTGCGAGGGTTTTCGAAGGTAGCAAATGTTGCGTTCTTGTCAGGGTTCTTCAGGGTTCGTTCAGAGTCGCAAAGGTTTGGCCAAACGGTCGTCAGACCTTCGGCAGACATTCGTCTGGATTTTTTTTTTGTCACATTTTCAAAGTGTCCTTCTGACAAGAAAAACCACTAAAACTGATGGTGAAAGTCCGACGATCATTTGGCGAACATTTGCGATCTTGAAGGAACCCTGACGAGAACGCAACATTTGCTACCTTCAAAAACACTCGCAATTGCTGGCATCTCAGTGGGATAGAGGCTTTACAAATAAATCATGCTACCAACATAGCAGCTGCGGCGAACATCTTGTGCACATAAGTGAGGGGCGGGGCTTTGGTCAGAGACTCAGTGGGCGGGGGGGATTGTGATCAAGTGAGGCAACATTCAAATTTTGCTAGCAGTTTTGAAACTGATGACTCCCTCTTGAAGTGGGCTGCACACATACCTATTTTTAATGTCAAGATCAGACATGAATGGGGAGTTGGGAAACATCCTGTGTGTGCCAAATGCCTTTTCTGTGTGTGGTGCTTTCAAGACAATACATCGTACTACACATGGAGCAATGACTGTCCTAGTACCAAGGCTGACTAATGAAGTGGTCAAACCCAAATCCTCGCCACTTGAAGTCACCACGAAGGAGACGAAGAAAACAAGAGAATGTTGTGTTGCCTTTTTTTTTTTGGCTTGTGGTTCGTAAAAAACAAACAAACAAACATCCGTGCTCACACTCAAACCTCGGAACAATTTAGAGTGTTTCATTGCATGTTTATGGAATGTAGGAGGAAAACGGAGTACCCGGAGAAAACCCACGCAGGCACAGGGAGAACATGCAAACTCCACACAGGAAGGTCGGAGCCGGAATCGAACCCAGTACCTCTGCACTGTGAGGTCGACGCGCTAAGCATGGTACTTTCATGAATGCAAATAAGAATTTTGGGCAATTTATAGTCATTATTGTCAGGGTTACAAAAAAATTGGTGCAGAGTATTACAACTTCAGACATATGTAGCATCAAGTTGGATGAATCAGGTAGCACCAAACTTAACAGTTTCCACAATAGCCTTCGAAGTCGGTGGACAACAAATTTCACCCAAATCCATCCGGTACTTTTTGAGGAACAGCAATACCAATGAAATCACGTGTTCAATTACAAAATTGTCATTGCCACATTATGTACATTATCCTATGATATACAGTATACACAACAATTTGATGTATAGACAGCATCTTCAGAATCAACGATCAAGGAATGTTATTTGTTCAACTTATTCAATTTATATCAAGAAGTTTTGTTAATTTGTGTAAATGATCTAAACTCACTTCAAAATGACAAATATGTTTGTTCTACGACACGCGTATATTGATGGGCAAAATGCTTGCCAATTAGATGGCTGCAGAAACATTTGTATCCAACCTGTTTCTATTAATACAATAAAATCAGTCATGGACTCAATTTGAGTGAACTGAGACAAGATCATCTTTACTTCATCATTCATGCTTCTTGTGACACATTTGCTCAGTGTTCTACAATGAGGGTTTTCAAATGTAAAATGGATACCTTGACTCAAAATATCAAGGGAATGCCATGGTACGTTTGTACCTGTGTGTGGCGGTGGAGAGATAAGAGGAGACAGTTTCAGATATTATAACTAGCGTCTCCTAAACCATCAGGTCATTACGACGAGATAATTTGTGACCTGACCACTGGGACTCTTAATTACAACAGAAAACCTCCCTGCCACTCGAACAAAAGACCTCTGATTTTCTCGCTGACAAGTGACATCCATTAGTCAACTAGTGTGTGAGCGCTGGCTATGGAGGTCATTATCGACCTCACATCTCACCGCTCCCATTCTACATGAAGCACACTGACACTAACACACACTTGGTTGCCGTGCACATTCCCAATGCCGCATGGATTGAGTGTGAACGCTGCGGTTAATGAGCTCTCATTGTCAGCAAGTTGTTCTGTTTGTTCAGAAGCATGAGGTTTGTCTCCTTCTGATCCCAAAGCCAAAGTGTCCACTTTGATAATGCAAGCAAATTGATTAGCACTGTGCCTGTAAAAAAAAAAAAAACCCACCATATTATATATATACTGTGGGGCAAATAAGTATTTAATCAACCACCAAATGTGCAAGTTCTCCTACTTGAAAAGATTAGAGAGGCCTGTAATTGTCAACATGGGTAAAGCTCAACCATGAGAGACAGAATGTGGGGAAAAAACTAAGAAAATTACATTATTCGATTTTTAAAGAATTTATTTGCAAATTAGAGGGAAAATAAGTAGTATTTGGTCAATACCAAAAGTTCATCTCAATACTTTATGTACCCTTTGTTGGCAATAACGGAGGCCAAACGTTTTCTGCAACTCTTCACAAGCTTTTCACACACTGTTGCAGGTATTTTGGCCCATTCCTCCATGCAGATCTCCTCTAGAGCAGTGATGTTTTGGGGCTGTCGTTGGGCAACACAGACTTTCAACTCCCTCCACAGATTTTCTATGGGGTTGAGATCTGGAGACTGGCTAGGCCACTCCAGGACCTTGAAATGCATCTTACGAAGTCACTCCTTTGTTGCCCTGGCTGTGTGTTTGGGATCATTGTCATGCTGAGAGACCCAGCCACATCTCATCTTCAATGCCCTTGCTGATGGAAGGAGATTTTCACTCCAAATCTCTCGATACATGGCCCCATTCATTCTTTCCTTTACACAGATCAGTCGTCCTGGTCCCTTTGCAGAAAAACAGCCCCAAAGCATGATGTTTCCACCCCCATGCTTCACAGTGGGTATGGTGTTCTTCGGATGCAATTCAGTATTCTTTCTCCTCCAAATACGAGAACCCGTGTTTCTACCAAAAAGTTCTATTTTGGTTTCATCTGACCATAACACATTCTCCCAGTCCTCTTCTGGAGCATCCAAATGCTCTCTAGCGAACCGCAGACGGGCCTGGACGTGTACTGGCTTCAGCAAAGGGACACGTCTGGCAGTGCAGGATTTGAGTCCCTGGCGGCGCATTGTGTTAATGATTGTAGCCTTTGTTACTGTGGTCCCAGCTCTCTTAGGTCATTCACTAGGTCCCCCCGTGTGGTTCTGGGATTTTTGCTCACCGTTCTTGTGATCATTTTGACGCCATGGGGTGAGATCTTGCATGGAGCCCCAGATCGAGGGAGATTATCAGTGGTCTTGTGTGTCTTCCATTTTCTAATAATTGCTCCCACAGTTGATTTATTTCCACCAAGCGTTTTACCTATTGCAGATTCAGTCTTCCCAGCCTGGTGCAGGTCTACAATTTTGTCTCTGGTGTCCTTCGACAGCTTTTTAGTCTTGGCCATAGTGGAGTTTGGAGTGTGACTGACTGAGGTTGTAGACAGGTGTCTTTTATACCAATAATGAGTTAAAACAGGCGCAATTAATACAGGTAACGAGTTAGACCTCATTAGAAGAAGTTAGACCTCTTTGACAGCCAGCAATCTTGCTTCTTTGTAGCTGACCGAATACTTATTTTCCACCATGTTTGCAAATAAATTCTTTAAAAATCAAACAATTATAATTTTCTGAGGTTTTTTTCCCCACATTCTGTCTCTCATGGTTGAGCTTTACCCATGTTGACAATTACAGGCCTCTCTAATCTTTTCAAGTAGGAGAACTTGCACAATTGGTGGTTGACTAAATACTTATTTGCCCCACTGTGTGTGTGTATGTATATATATATATATATATATATATATATATATATATACACACACACGACCATATATATATATACACACACACATTTCTGATGGCGTCAAGTAATATAGCCGTGTGTGTGTGTGTGAAAGAAAATCAGAACCTAAAGCTGAAAAAAAAATCACTAAAAAGACGAGGGGACTTTCCCTGTGATAGTGTTGCCATCTTGTGTCGTTACTCGGTGATCACTCCACCGAGGAAGACACCGGGCGCTTCAAAGCAAAGACATTAAAACGACGCCTTTTTTTTAGCGGATGGATGGCTATTGCGATACGTCAGCGCAATCGCCATATTGTATGTGGAAGTGCTGACATAAACTCATGTATGTGCTGAACTTCATAAAGCTACATTACACCAAGTGCAAGGTAATGCTTTCCGTTCTCCCATTCACACAAACAGTAATGTTTTTTTTAAAAAAACTGCGTATATGCGACCACTTTTAATCTGATAATTATGAATGTTTATATGTTGTGATCGAAGGTAAGTGGCAAACCAGAGTCTGTATTTTTGATATTTTCATGAATTATTAGATACAAATGGTTTTAACAGTTACTGTGATGTTTATGTAAATATTAATTTTAAATATTTCATGTCTATCTGCAATAGCAAAATCCTCGAATACATGTGTAGATTTTATGAATAAATAGCAACAATGTTTCTGTTGAACTGATTTTTTACATTCAATCACTCCTCTTCTGAAAGCTATTTCCCACTGCTTTAAATCTGTGGGATGAGAATTCTTATCCCTTTAGATGAGGGAAAGGTGGTTGACTGGTTAGCACATCTGCCTCACAGTGCAGAGGTTATGAGTTTGAATCCGGCCCCAGCCTTTCTGAGTGGAGTTTGCATGTTCTCCCCATGCCTGCATGGGTTTTCTCCGGGTACTCCGGTCTCCCAATGTTATATTTTCTCATTCATCTCTTCTTCTTATTATTATTATTATTCAGGTAATTCCACGCAGTCTTTTCATTACTGCTTACTGTTTAGTGCACCCCCAGAGAGAACACTAATGAGGCACCATTGCTGAAGTGTTGACAAAAGACTGCTACAAGATGGCAGACACCCTGACGCATGACTTGGCCAAGAGGCCAAGTTCATACCTGTCAACTTTTCGGAGCGTCAACCTGTATAAACTACCAAAAAAATCCTTATAAAGAGCAAAAAATCCTTATAACATAGCAAAGCATTTTATATGTCAAAATAACGGCAGAAAAAAACCCACGAAATGTTCAATGATATTTATTGTAGATCTCCATAATACAATGTCTGGTTAATGTCTAATCATCATTCTACTTAGTGGCATTACTTATGTTACCGGAAATGAAAGCATTCGAGTAGACTAGCACCATTCTGGGCAAAAGCAAACGGAACTACCTGTTAGGGGGGGAAAGAAAAATGGAAATTTTCAGAATCCGTATGATTTGTGCGATACGGCCATATACGTAAGATTCACCACAAAATCCGTATGAACTATGGCTAAACCGTATGAGTTGACAGGTATGCAAGTTATACGTCAACGATTGAAGGGAATCAACGCGCCCTTTCTGTAATGTGCACTTTCTACCGCTAAAGGTCAGTGTAATGCCATTTAAATTCAACCACCAACGTCAACGAACGGAACAGTACATGTATCAGTATAGATAATGCAAAGTTCGGCAGTTTCGAGTTGTTTAAAAGGCATAATGTCATGTAAATCCATCCATTATTATACGACCCGCTTATCAACGGGTATAATATGATGTTGTGTTGTATGTTATTTTATCATGCATTTACTCTGGAAACTTTAAAATGCAGTACTAAGTAATAGGGCGGGGAATCGCTGTTCCTCTTTTGACCTTTCTTCTTAAGTGTTTCTGATGGGTTCACACGAATATTTTGAGAAATGTTATGTATGCTTTTCGGCGTGGCTTTTACAATCACAACCCGGCACATAGTTAAAACAGATCCAACATTCCTGTAGAGTCAAATTATATAGCATCTAGAGCGCTGAACAGATGTCCTCGACCACCATCCAATGACACAGTGGCAACACTTTCAGACGCAGTTATGTCAAAACTGCTTTCTCAGCCACCTAATTCAACCGCATTTGCGATTACCCAAATACTGATTATGCCTGCCATTAGTTAATTTACTCTTTAACGCAAATTGTATTTTTGTAGGTATAATGACATTCTTTTTCGGGGTTTTTAGATTCGCTTCCCAACTGATATAGTTATTTACTTTACATTCCTGAACAGAAAAAAAAATTAATGGTTGAATGGGACCGGCGGGCGTTTCTCATCAGTGTTTTCCTCAACAACACTTGCCTTCTCGCTGCGGTTTCTACAAGCCCCGCCCCTTATAAACTTAGCGGTCCTTCCATTGGACAGTTCGTATGCAGTGCGTTCGATTTCATTGGATATTTTGAGGAGGTGGTAAGCAGATTGGTTAAAATAGATAGGTTGGAGCAGGGCTAAAAATAGGCTGGTATATAAATCTGGCCTCGGTAGCATGTGGAGCAGCATACACCTCGCAGGCTTGAGGAGGAGGAGGATTGGGATCATGAGGAATAAATAGAAATAGAGGAAGAAGAGCCAAAGCCGCAAAAGCAAAGCAAGAAGATAGGGCGAGGTGCTTTGAGAATGAGAAGAAAAAATAATAAGAACACAAATAGCAGCCTGCGTTTATGATCTCTGCTTCAATCCCAGCTCAAGTGTTCCCCTCTTGGGCGCTGTGCCTCTTTCACGGTGTCTGACCACCACTTTGGGTGGAGTAGGCAGTGACGAGTCTGACGACCTTCCTTCCGGCCTGTGGCTTCGCTCTTACATAGTCCTTAGTCATTTTCCATAAGTACAACGGTAACATTGAGACAATCAAAAGGCTTCACGGTCATCATAATATAATTTGTAGGTTTTTAATGTGTTTGACTTGATACTGCGCTGTGTGGTTCCTACAACCAACAAGTTCAGTATTGAAAGGCATGTGAGGTCTCTTTATGAATGATTTTCATTGTTCAGCAGCGACCCACTGGTGTTTTTATATGGGAGAGGGTGTAGCACCAAGCACTTTTAGACTATCATTTTGTTCAACAGGTTTATTTTACAGGAGAATTTGTATTCAAGGATCGAAGCTTCTTAGAACAGTCTGCGAATAAAATCCCAAGATTTAATTGGACAAAATGGAATCGTGATCGAATACAGAAAATGGTGCTGTGCTGTTAATTTTTTCTTTTTTTTATTACTTGACAGCACTGAATATGCTACTCCATGCTGCTAGCATGTTGCGCAAAGCGAAGTAGAGAGATATTCGCTGCCCATCTTCAAAACCTCAAAACTCACTTGTAATTCTTTGGCATTTGACTCAGCATGACTTAGATTTGTTCTTGGTTTTGCTGTTCGGTGCTTTCTACCGATTTGCTTTAGTGTTTGTTGTATATGTTAAATTGCTCCATGTACAGCACTTTGTATGCAGCGATGGCTGTTTGAAAGTGCTCTATAAATACAGTTGAGTTGAGATATGATAGCATTTGGGTTTATCATATTGTATCGGACCGGTTCTAATATCCTTCCAATACGATGCAGTCATTTTGGTCTGTATTTAACCCGATACCAATCCAGTGGATCGGATCAGACCATCTGTAATGGTAATGTGTTAGAGTACAGCTCAATTAACACAAGAATGTATATAGGATAGATACTGAGTAAATGTAAAGCAGCTAACGTGTGAATATGTTATTATAACTGAGCAACATTATGTAACTTGACTCTTGAAATTTTATGGGAACCTGCTTGATTTTTACCTCAGTAACATTGTATAATATCGTTTTTAGATCCATTCAGGTCCAATTAAATCTGCTGTTACGAGGCAGAGTTAAAGGGCTCAACGATGACTGCCCCACATGCCAATGGAATAAGAGGCTACGCTGTTTTAATCGCAAACTCAGAACTATTTTTAAAGAAGAGCGCATACTCCAGGTGTCATCAAATCTGTTTCTATCTCCACTCGACCATGATGTGCCATTCAAGTGATGTCTTCCCATGTAATGCCACCCATGGTTGCACTCTCCCTGCAGTTTGTGAATACGGCTATGCTACATGTCGCACCCTCCCACACAGGGGCAAATTAGCTCACCTTTATATCCCCCACAAGCTCTCTCTGCAGCACAGGCATCGGTCAAGCGTGTGAGTGAGGCTTTGCGAAGCATTACACTATTCAGTCAGCAATCATCTCGCCCTGGTTTGAATAAAGGCTCCCCTGCATTGATTAGAAATGAAAAAAGGTTCATTTTCCTATGCCTTGAAAAGGACTACAACTGGATGGCAAGGATCCCTGGGACTAAAAATGTATACCTTCCAGAATCCAATTTGTACGGAGACCACAGATTTTCTCCGAGCTGCCCCAGGGCGAGATATGCGGCGGCGTCGAAAACTTTTCTCGGTTAACAATCGGCTTGGTATATAAATTAGTAAATAAACACCGTGGGTTTTTTCAGACGCCCTTTATCCGTATATTTAGATTGCAAAAACTGTCACTCAACGCCATCAAGCCCAATGTGCCAATCATCGAGATAACAAGAGTCAGCCGGTCAAAACAAGGCGCATGCCGATGACGACATTTTCATCCTTTGCCGAATTTGGTCAAAACAATATGGGGTCAAAACATTTTGGTAGACGTGCACATGTTGCAGGTGTCATGCGGGAATCTGCGAGTGGAGCATATAACGTTTCTTGGTGGCAAAAAAACTGACAAAGCTGACTTTGATGAGAAGTTGGCGACTTTGCGCCTGTACCTAGTGGTCCGTAAAGTAGTTTGTTTTCCTTTTTTCTTTACGGGACCAGAATAGTTTCTGTCGAGCGAACGTGGAGTTTTTTTTTAGATCTCGATATCAAGTAGATTCCATCCACATATTAACTTTTAGAGTGACAAAAAGAGTCGGTTCGAGATGAGTCGATCCTCGAGTCTGCGGTATTGGTATGGGCATCAGATATTCTTTGAAAATGTGGACACTGCCAGAGATTTACAGATGGGGTTTTTTCTTGGTCAAAATCGACTTCCTAATTATTGTGAGAAATCATTAACGTGATCAGTGTCTTCCTTTCATTCTTCCTTTATTATTTTACTCATAGCATTATATAATTACAAATAATTTGAGCAAATTTGTTCTTTCAGAATTGTGTATCTAATTAGTAGCCTTTCACATTAGTCAGTGGCAATATCCCAAGTAGCTCTCACTTTCAAAAAGGTTGCTGACCCCCACTCTTCTTTGGTATGACCACAAATTCTTAGCACCATGTAGCAAGATTATCCCATTTAATGTTATATTAATTGAACATTTGACCTGTGACAGCTGTGTTACAACCAGGGGTTTCAACCATGACATTACCAACAGGAAAAAAAAGTATTATCAGACCTAATATACGGTGTATTTTCAGCTGCAATGACTCC
The DNA here is from genome assembly GCF_054856545.1 of Hippocampus guttulatus. NCBI lineage: Eukaryota > Metazoa > Chordata > Actinopteri > Syngnathiformes > Syngnathidae > Hippocampus > Hippocampus guttulatus. Next base: position 9,436,982 of record NC_141261.1, on the reverse strand, counting down.
CCAGACGTGATAAGTGATCAGATTTATGTTGGTTCTGTCCTGAAATTGATAGAATGGTGACCAGAAGATGTGTTTAAAGTCCCCTTAGCGGGAAATAATAAGGCTCAGATTGAATTAACCCATACCATAAGTGTTTTGAAGCCTCCTGTTTAACAGCGGTAGACAACTGATCCAAAAAGAAATACGATCCCCCTGGTGAAGTTTTCTTCGCAACGAGTTCGTATTCAATCAGTCCAGTGGGAACATTAACAATAATGCTGCCGCTTCATAAAACCTCTCATCCATCACATTCCTCTGTGTGTCGATTTAGTTGTAAGAGCTGAGTCCGTCCTCGACTCAGAACAGCAAAAAGGCCTGGGTGTTATAGAAAGTAATTTATTACACAAACCAAAGCTAGTTTACAAATACAGTTTCCAGTCCTGTGTGTGTATAGTTTAGTATGAACAAACCCATAATTCATATTTACAGACATTGCATACAGCTTGGTTTTCCTGTTCTGACTTCAGCATCCAGAATGTATGATTGAAACATTCATTAAAAGAAATAATGATTTGTACATTACAAGGAGGCTTTTTTTTGCACCCTCAATTTGCGTTGAAAATACCCCTCTTAATCCAGGGTCCAAGCAATAATCCAGCCTCTCTCCTGTCGAAAAACATTTGGTGGGACTGATTGACAGATTCTTAATCACCAAGTGTAAAGTCAAGTAAAGCAAGCAAAAATAGCAGTCCGCTCTTGTTCCACCTGTTTTTTTTTCTTTCTTAAATACCGACAGACAACATAATACATTTAAAAATAAAAGTAGGAAATAAAGTGTAATCTAACAATACAAGAGTGGGATCCTGGAGCAAACTCATCCTGGTCGGCCAGAAAGAGGAACTAGAGGGGTTCTTTTATTTGAGCCAAAACTGACAGGCCACCATCATCATTTTTAACCAAATACCACTAACAGCAAGCAATTAACCAGGTTGTGAATCCAAATTTGTCTAGATAGTGCTGAGGAACACCGTTGGTTGTTTCCCCAAAAAAGGCTGTCATGCAGTTTTGCGGGTCGGCAAATAACAACACTTGAATAATAAGGCATATTCAATTGTTAAATGTGCTTGCGGCTGATCCCAGGGAACCTCTTAAGCCTCTTTTACACTGAGAACCTACAAAACGGCCGCATCTGAGCTGTAACAGAAGGTGCAGCTTCAAACTCATATTGCCACACAACTGTGTGTGTGCGCGCTCGCGCACTGACAGCAATACAGCCAGCCCACTGCAGTCGGACATTTGCTTCGTAATTACGTCTGGTCTGATGAATGACAAATACTTCACAGTCGCAATTACTTCCACATAACATGGCAGGAAATGCGAGTGTGGCATGCTAAAGGTTAGCGTGGTCGCAGCTCGGTTTTAACCTCTCAAGTCAGAATCCCGGACTCAACGGGCTATGTAAAATGGGCTTCAGATTCTGTTTAAGTGTACACTTCTTGCCCTCCAATATAAAATAGTGTTCCTCGCGGATCCAGAGATTAGTGGTGGCGTTGCATGTAAACAAAATACTTCCTCTGCTCGCTCTCTGTCCTGGTCTACAACCAGGAGAAGATCAGCACCAGCAGTCACAAGTATGGGGGAATAATGGGGGCGGTGAAGGCGGGGGGGAGACGAGAAGAGCTTGGCTAGCTTGAAAATCCTTCTGGACCACAATTTTTCTTTGTTGTCATTTTCAAAACCCATGATATTATTGGTGGTAGGAGCATGCTCGTTACAAGTAATCATTGCCAGAATCATTTTACAAGTAGTTTAAATGGTAACAACAGGGGGCAACGGTGTGTCAATTTGCAGTACAGTGTGGTATAATAGAGCAGGGCCAGTGGGGTGAGGGCTGAGTGCATGTACTGGCTGGGAGTCTGTTAGCACAAGATTAACCTCAGATAGACCTCACTCATTTAAGGCTGCACATGTGAGCACACACATAAGACCCTTGCATCTGAAGTGGAGGGGGTCGCATAAGGTGCGCACAGGATCAAAATGTTTCTAGACACGAGTATTCGTGTTGTCTTGTTGCAATTGAACTGTAGGCACATCGAAATGACCCGAGTGAGAATCTGATCTTTGTGTGTACAGCCTCATTACAGGGCAAATTCACTCACCTGCGACTGCACGATTGGGGTTACCTATCCCAAATGGCAGCCATTAACTGTACTTGCCGTGCCCTGCCTGACCCATCAAGTCATCCAGGGAGGAAATTCATATTGCCATCCAAACATAACACAGTCAGCGGAATGTCCCGCCACAAATCATCACGGATGAATACCTTTGATTCAAGGGCCAGGATCTCTTAATGAACTTCTCTGTAGGTTGGGGGGGCTGTATCGGTCTTTGGGTGGTGTCAAGCTGCCACCAAATTAAGAGTCCAATGGTTTACAACAGTCGTCATTTGTCCACATCCAATCCCTCTCCATCAAAGCTTCCCCCCCAAAATTAAAAAAAAAAAAAAAAAAAGTCCCAGGGTAAATTCAGTCTGACAAACAGCCATTTTATAGCGGTAGTCATTAACTGCAGTCTTTTCCTGCCCTTCCTCCTACGCCCCCTAATTTTTTCCATCCCTCCCCCGCCCTGGCCACAGGTACAACAGGCCAGGTGCAAACAGTCCCACAATAACTGCCACGTTACAGCAGTACACACTTATTGCTCTTCTTTCCGCGGCGAGCCTGCAGCGCCGCCCTTGTGGCCATCTCAAACACCTCCCGCACGCCATCCTTGGTCTTTGCGGAGCATTCCATGTAGCCAAACGCCGCGATCCGGCCGGCCATTTCCCTGCCCTCCTCAGACTTCACCGGCTCCTGTTGCATGAGAGAGAGAGAAAAAAAGAAATCAATACCGTGTCTTTCTAAAGCTTGAACAGAGCAACCCTCAAAGTGGCAATAGGCCATCTCTGATTTCAAAACAAAGTTTCACTGACAATGACCTTTGTAGTAATTTGTTCCACAGTCAAAATTGAAATTATTTTCGATATTTAAATGTACAGGAAATGTTTTAAATAACATTTGCATACTGTTAGCAGTCCTAAAAAGTGGAAATAAAAAAATAACCAGCCTTACATTAAGCCATTAGAAACAAACAGTTTTTTTCAACACTTAACTTGCACGATGCACGAGGAGGGTTAGTAAACATTGCACTTCTGATGCAACTCATGCATCACGTTCATTAACATGAACTGTCACACATTTATTATGTGAAATAAAAATCAACCCTGTCATGTATTTTATTAAAATAGGACAACAAAATGTATATAACATTCTGACAAGAACATGTTGAAAGCTAGTGAGCTAGCTAGCTCGAGAAGTGGATGGAGGAATCTTTCCTTCTTATCCAATAGCATAAACGGATGGACTGATGTGCAGGCCAATCACAAAAGACCCCGATTAGAATCCTTTGTTCAACAGGCGACTCAATGTCAGCCCCCGGCTCAGAGCCCTCTCAAGCCAATTCATACATTCAAGATGTATTTTGAAAAACAGTCCCAGATTTCACTCGCGAGATAAAGTACCTGCTTCATTTTAGCCAGCTCCCGACGTGTGTGCTCATCATTGCGCAGGTCTTTCTTGTTTCCAACGAGGATGATGGGAACATTGGGACAGAAGTGTTTTACCTCTGGTGTCCACTTCTCCGGAATGTTTTCTGTGTGAAAAAGACAACAAAATCATTTGTAAGGCGTGGCAGCACGTTTGACATGACACATTTCAGTGGTTTCTGAAAACAGGTTTCCTCGATATCAGATAAGCGTGACAAAAAGGTGGCGGGGGAGGCATTCATATTTGCTTTGGGTGAAACCAAGAGACCGGTGAAACTGTCTTCATTTCAGGCTGTTTGCACAAACCGTAGCATCAAAATCAAAATCTCACATAGCGCAGTTTATACTATTCTGCTTGAGAATGCAAAAACGATCTGGTTTTTGGGGGCACAGCACAGCGTCTGGAGCTTAAGTGACCACAGATATCTGTCATTAAAATACTGTCTTATCGTCCGAGTACTCTTACTTTGGTTTTATGACTAGCAATGCTGGGTAAATGACATGTTCTACTCATTTAATCATGTTTATGCATGACACTTCAATTATGCAGCAGCACTTTCATCACCTGATTTTACATGAAGCCATTTTCATAACAAGAGGAAAGAGCTGTTCCTAATCCTAATAGCAGAAAGTGCATCGCATGTCATTTTGCTGCATGACTGCCTGCTGATGCTTGTGCTGCAGCTCTTTGCCCGAGCAGTCACTCAGTGGACGGTGTTGATTGTATGGCAATAAAATGAACTTGGTAACCCCGCAGAGTACTTATTATGAGGCTTTATGTGATCAATGTTTTTGGGCCGATCAGCAATCAGAAGCTTTGAAAAAAGAAATACATGATCACAGATTCTTTCAGAAGATGAAGTAATATAACTTGTATATTTATTCTATAGTCAACTAATTTAAACCTCCACAAATCTTGGGTCTACGTCAGTTCCTTTTTTGCGTCGTATTGGAAGCCGGCTGTGTTGTACGAGTCCCAGTGCACACACACCCCAATTATTATTTGGTCCTGCATTATTCGTGCACTTTTTACCTGCCGTGTCTGTGACAAATTAGCAAAACGGCGAGGGCGGTTGGCTCCGGTTTACGGTAACTGGACAGATCCGCTCCCGCCTACGCAAAACTGTATTGACTTTGTAATGTAATTGCGTCATGAGTAAAGCTCATCTTTATCGCAGAATCTTAGCAAAAGATTTTTGCGTCTTGTCAACAACAAAGCCACTTCCGGGTTTGTTCAAACAACACGCCTGCCTGCCGCTTGCATGTGTGAGTGGCTGAATGTGCGTGGCTGAAAGTTCACAAAACTTACACCGAGTTATGAAAGAAAAAACACACTGAGCTAGTTCTTCATTCGACAAAAATAAAATAGACTTTGCCATCCATCTCCGTGTCTAAAAAAAAGACAGTACACGAACGCTATTACTTTGTGATTGGATTGACCGATTTCGATTCCCTCGATTAAATCGGTGTAACTTGTTGCTCATCAAAATGGCTGGATTGGAGAAGAGCATGAGAAAATTGATTGCTGCGCACGGCGCTGTTTGCACTGACCCAAGCTGTCTGGGCTGTCTATGGAAAAGCACATGAGAATGACGTCAGTGTCTGGATAAGAGAGTGGTCTGAGCCTATCGTAGTCTTCTTGACCAGCCGTGTCCCACAGAGCCAACTCCACCTGAAACACACACAGCGCACATTTACAAATGGTCATTGTGATTTCATTTTCCAGACGTGAGGATTATTGCAGACGACGTGATGTGTGTGGCACTGCACGGCAATACAACTACTGCTTGTAGCCGATGTGTGCACATTTTGAGCATGACGTCTCTGATCCACTAGTTAAAGGACACTTATGGGAACTGTTTTGTTAAGCGCTTTGTTACAGCTGCCGCTGTTGTGAAAGCGCTATATAAATCAGCATGTATTGTATATAAGAAGAAGAATAGCACTGACTACAGTTTCTCAGCAATTTGCCTGATTTCGAAGCAGCTCACAGCCAAGTAAAGATAGCAGAGCAAAAAAATGAAGTCCTTTGTAAAGGTAAATTTGTTTTTATGTGACAATGTGGAGTGTGCACATGTCTACTAGAACACAACTCACCACTCGGGACACAGTCTCCACATAATGAAAGACCATCTTTATTTGTTTACAATAATGTGTTAAGACTCCACACTCACAATCACATTCAACTGACTGACTGTTTTTCCAAGATGCTGCTGTCTTGGTTCGCAACAGAGTTAAAAAAAAAAAAAAAAAAAAACTTTAAAGTCAGCGCGTGAGGTACAGCATCAATAAAAGATAAGCATTGTTAATGCCGTGTTTCTTTATGGGAAAGCAGGAGTCTTTATTTTTGTCTTCAGGTTCGACGATTTGACAAAAGTGTGCAATAGTGGCGCACCGTCAGTGAGCGCGATCGCTTACCTGTTTGCAATCCACTTCTATGTCGGCGACATAATTCTCAAACACAGTGGGCACATAGACCTCTGGGAACTGGTCTTTGCTAAAGACAATCAGAAGGCAGGTCTTCCCACAAGCTCCATCGCCAACAATCACCAGCTTCTTACGGATGGCTGCCATCCCTAAGGGGGATGGAGTGGGGGCGGGGGGGAGCAGAAAACAAGTAACAAAATATTAAAACGTGACTTAAAAGTGCAACTATTACATCACATTTTACTAGCAATTGTAAGACAATTATGCCAAGGCTAGTACTGTGATCTGTTGGCAGCAAAATTAGAGCGTAATAAAAAAATTTAAAATGAAGAAAATCCCACACACTTCAGAACGAGTTCCAGTAACTGCGGAAGCAAGCTTGCCCAATCGAGTAAAGGGAAGTTATTGCGAAACAAGCATATACACAAAGGAGAAAATGAGGATTTTCGGGGCAAATGTGTGGTTTTCTAGTGAACTTGACTCATTCGGCACAATTATCTAAAGTCAAGTAAAGAAAGAAAAAAAAACTACAATAAATACGATTTAAAGGGGAAGTCAACCCCAGGATTTTCTTGAAAATATGTTGTGTGTGCCTCCAGTCGTCTAACCACGGCATTCTGATTCATGTGGTTGTACAATAGGAGTGAAGCAGTAAAATCCACCTGGATTTTGCTGCTTGACTCATATTTCACAAACACAAGATACATTCAAAACTGTTCTGCCAGTGAAACATTTCACTATGAGACAATGAAAAGCCTGGCAAAAACCCTCGCAAGCGTCACGGTCGATGAATCATCAAAGTAGGACAGCGCTGTCAAAAATATTATAGAGTATTCCCTCGATGACTTGCACAAGAAGAAAAGACCCTCCAAAAATGGGGCAGTGGCTGCCTGGAGGCATGTGCGTAGTTCAATGTTTGACTAGCCACTGGGTACTAAGTCTTGATAACAGTGTGAGCACCCCTTCAACAAATGCCAATGGGTCATTACAGACACTGATGGCTGCTTCAGCGCCGATAAAAAGCCCACGTGTATTGATCCAAGGCACACCGCAGCGCGCTGAAGGTGGATATCAATGTGGGTAACCGCACATTAATATGTGTGGCTTTCTGTTAAAATACAACAAGAACCAGAGGAGGAAAACACCAGCAGGAAAAAAAAGGGAGACAAATTAAAGAAAGGCGACTCAACAGGAAAATCCCCATTAGCGTAACATGGAAAATTGTTGTGTCTGGACTCAAAAGACATTTCCCTTCTACTGCGGTGACTTCAATCTTTGATCAACAAATGCACAGCAATTTAAGAAGTCTAAACACAAAGGTCTAGAGACAGTTTAAATTTTATTTAAAATCAGGTCATATTACACATGGCTGACAAAGACGCATCAAATTCAAATGCAAAATGAATAAGGTTTCTGAACATGGCTGTTGTAGACCAAAAAAAAAAAAAAAGATGGGCATGTGGGTTCATTCCAAGGAATTTTGGTGGAGATTAACAATCACAGTCTCAAGGCAGGCTGCTCACAATAAATAATGTCAAAAGCAGGGCAAGTGTTTCATACATCTATCTGAACATACACTGTAAGAACAAAAATCTGATTGTGAAACTCGCAGGACCTGAGCATTCTGTCCGCTAAATACGGCGGAATGTTTGAATACACACAAAGACGCGACATCAGTGGTCAGCAGCATCTCCACATCAACTACGTGCCTCTTCAGTCCACAAGCTTGATGTGATGAAACCCTAAGCAAGAGTGTTCTCGTCTCAATTCAGCCAACCAGTCGGCATTGAAAAGCCAATTCATTTTAAATAGTTATTAGCAAATTATTAACTTGCTGCAATATTTTCCAAAAAACCTGGGACTGCCGGCAAAAAAGTTGAGGAATGCTCATCAAACGGTTTGCAACATTCCGCGGGTGAACAGACTAACCGGGAACTTGTGGGTGCCACGATTGGGTATAAAAGGAGATTCCCTGACTTGGTCATTCACCTCTTTGTGAACACCTGCGCGAGAAAATGGTCCAACAGTTTAAGGACAATGTTCCTCATGGTTGCAAGGAATTTAAGGATTTTTATCACCTACTGTCTACAATATCATCAAAAGGTTCAGAGAATCTGGAGAAATCGCCGCATGTAAGCAAAGCCGAAAACCAACATTGAAAGCTGTGACCTTCGATCCCCGAGGCTGCACTGCATCAAAAACAGACATCAATGTGTCAAGGATATCACCACATGGGCTCAGGAACACTTCAGAAAGCCGGCGTCAGGAAATACAGTTCGACGTTACATCCGGAAAGCAAAACTTAAAACTTTACAATGCAAAGGAAAAGCCATTGATCAACAACACCAAGAAACGCCGTCGGCTTTTCTGGGCCTGAGCTCATCTAAGACGGACTGATGCAAAGTTTGAGAATTGTTCTGTGGTCTGATGAGTCCACATTTCAAATTATTTTTGGAAATTGTGGACGTGGTATTTTCCGGGCCGAAGAGGAAAAGAACTGTTCTGGACGCAACGTTCAAAAGCCAGCATCTGTGATGGCAACGGCATGGGTAATTTACACATCTGTGAAGGCACCTTAATGTGCAAAGGTCCATCCAGATTTTAGAGAAACAAGCTGCTGCCATCCAAGCAAAATCTTTTCATCGACATTGCTTCTTATTTCAACAAGACAACACCAAAACACATTCTGCATGTGTTACAACAGTGTGGCTTCAAAGTAAAAGGACGGGCCTGCCTGGAGTCCAGACCTGTCTCCCACAAAAAATGTGGTATAGGATTAAGCGCAAAATACGACAATGGAGATACGGGACTGTTGAACAGATGAAAATGTACATTAAGCGTGAATTGGTAAGCTTCGACAATTAGTGTCCTCACTTCTCAAATGTTTATTCAATGTTCAAAGAAAAGGTGATCTAACAGAGTGGTAAACATGACCTCGTCCCACCTTTTTTGGAACATATTGCAGCCATAAAATGTGAATGATTGTTTGCTAAAAAAAAACTATCTGTTTGAACATTAAATGTCTTGTTGTTGCCGCGTATTCAATTCAATATAGGTTGAACATAAATCATTTGTATTCTGTTTTTATTTGTTTAACACAACGTCCTAACTTCATTGGGATTGGGTTTGTACAAGATGGTGTTGGATTTAAGGAATACTATTGATGAAACTGAACATGTCCATTGACTAATCCACCCCACATCTGTTAGGCTTGATGCATGCGAAGCGCCTTCCAAGCATGTTGTTGCATATTAATTGAGCAGGTGCGCAATGGGCACACGGGTTCCCAAAACGCACCACTTCACTCCAAACGAATGCTTGTTGCAATTAGCAAAGGCCAGTGTAGTCTTGTCTTTTCGGTTGTATTCCTAAAGGAAAGGGGAATTTCCCTGAATGTTTCAGAGTTTCCACCACAGTGTGGATCTACCTCATCTTCTCTTGCTGAAGTGTTGTTGTTTCAGCCATTATCTCTCAAAGTGTGATACATGGACCACTTTCTCAAATTGAATCGCTGACTATGTTTACACATAGTCAATACCCCTTTCAAAACCAGAATATTGGCAGTATTTCGGTTGTCAAGGCCATGAAAATGCAAAAACCCGAATATGAACATATTCGGGTTCACCTAACTCAATTTCTAATGCGAATATTTGGTCATCTCAATGCATATCGGAATATCTCTGTTGAAAGGAATATTTCTTTGTGTTCTGCGCATGCAAGGAATCTCGGTATTTCGGGTGCAGGAACTACTGGCTCGCAACCCACTGGAAAGACACAAGTAGAAATTGTCGGATTAGAAATCCGTGTTGCAACCCAGCTCTACATTTTTCTTTGCCTCGTATCCAACTACTCTTTTTACATATTGCCCCTCGTGTTCAGACTAAGATACCACATAAATGAGCTGCCTTGTGTTATATGCTACGTTTACGTGAAATGTCTGGCAAGACCACTAGAAATACTGTACATGCTGTTGGATGTCAAAATGTCATTCATGACCATTTGTCACCATGCTACATTGAGTGAAATCTGTGCCATTTTCATGTAGGGTTGCATTTTTGAACAATATTTGATTAAACATTTTAAAGTTGCCAAGTGTGAGGGCGTTATCAATTATCGGTACTTGATATTGGTGTAGAAGCAAGACTAGATGTCTTCAGTCTGGAAAAAAAATTGGTATAGGCGCTTCCCTTGTTGTCACAGCCCAAACCACCATAGCGTCGAGAGACAATTGAGTGTCTTTCTAACGGGAGCTTCCCAGTAAAATCAGTGTTTTTAAAGCAGCCTGCCACTGGGTGGGTCACCAGAAAAATGGCGTCATCACAGAGGCAACAGATGGCTAGTGTGTCCGCAGTGGAAGAACGTGTAGGTGGCCTCATTTCAAATTCAACATCCGGTGAGAAAAAAAAACACGTTTGATGTATGACTAAAAGCAACCGAGGGAAGACAACAACAACAAAAAAAACCCAGATAAAAATCCAATATGTAAGCGTTACATGTAAAATCGCACGTCACTTCAAGACGTTTTCAAATAAGTGGAGCTCGTTCTTCATTCATGTATCGCGGTGAACAAAACAAAAAAAAAAGCTAAGATGAAATAATAAATTGTTGTGGTTTGATTATGAGCAGATATATTGAAAAGTCAACGAGCCGTCTGCTCAGCCGAGGCAAGTCGAGAAGCCAGCCTCTTTGTTTGTCTACAGCCGTTTCGACAATCTAGGACAATTGTCAACATTTCCATTTTAACAAACAAAGAAATCGGAGACCACATTTGTGAAGCTGCTCTTGTGAGACTGGCTGTGTTGTTTACGCCACAGAGGATCCTTCATTCAAATTAAAGCAGCTTTCACCCTGAGCTCAACTGTCTGGAAAGTGCGGAAGCGGCATTTTGCAATGGAGGTCGTCGTGGAGGGTGGGGGGCTGGGGGAGTTGACGAAGCTAGCGTCGGCTAACCGACTCAGCTTTATTAGACGAGCGCAACTTTAACAATACTTCTGTCTGCTTCGAGACAGGAGAATAAATGATAAATATCGTTCCGTATTTGGGTGAAAGTGGAGAAAGTAAAGTTTTACCTGCGGTGCGTACGGACTGGTCAGACCAGACGGTGGTGCTCAACGGAAAAGGGTCGCTCGGCGTTGCTCCAACACTAGACTGTCCGCGTCCTACTGTGGTACATTGCAAGGCTTCACGGGAATGCGCGGGCACGGTTGGGAGGGGGAGGGGCGTCGGGCACGAGCTCAAGAGCCACACCTGCGCGAGCGCGGCGACGTAGATCATGACGACGCGCGCACACGTTCAACAACGCCACTGCGGGAATGGGAACATTTGTTCGAGCGCCGAATATATTAATCACTATCAAGGAATCATGTCGTGTTTTCAAGTGGCACATGTGCTTAATTGAAATAAATCAAAATTTGTGTATGTAAAGTCTTATATTATACTGTTAGCCATCTACAACTTTCTGGATTTTTAACTAATTTGTTTTCCCATCAGGATGAAAAAGAGCTAACTGCCCCACCCAGTGGGCAGTTTCGGCAATTACTCAAAAACACTACATACAGTATTACCATTTTATTACTATTTTTCAAGTTACAACTACTCTGACATCTCTTCTTTCTCGCATGCTTGCATGTGTGTGATTTGGTTATTTGTGTGTGGTGTGCAACACAAATTATACATTAGGCTGAAAAAAATGAATATTCCTATTTGTGGGATCATGTTTTATTTCATTTTTCATTATATTTTTGTCTCTTCCAAGGTGGGAGGCCGGTGCCTTAGCGGCTGGCGCCCTCTATTGACAAGCCAACCCTCGTCAGCACACACCTGCCCTATATACTATAATACAATATATAAACTAGATGAATGAAATGTTGAATGGTCTTCTTTGACAACATAGTACACAGCACATATAATCATTCACCTGTTCATGTTGACATACTGGTAACTCTTTAGATTAAGATAAACCAATGAAATCATGTTTTCATGCTGCTGTTGATGAACCAACGTCTTACGTCACATAAAATAATGCATGAAACACAATTTGCTTTTGCCCATTTTTATTTATTAACCAATGCAACTGGTCTTAAATGCTCAGCTGTATAACAATTGGGGTAGTTTGTCTTGAAAACAATCAAAGAAAATAACAGTTTGGCTTTTAGTTATGAAAAACCCTCCACCCCACTCAAGCATACATGATGAAATCAGGGGTGCAGAATATTTTTCCGGTCAGGGAATGTCCGTTTTTTTTTTAACTCATCTGAGCATCTTACAAAATTGATGAAAAAATATGATGCAATAATCAAACATTTTGTTCATAACCTATCCTTTTATAATCATTCAATGTCCTTATGCTCATTACATTTTCCTCAGTCCAGACTCAACTGCATTTTTTTCAGTACTTGGCCAAATTTCATTTGGAATTAGTTGGACTTTGATCAATATTGATCCAAAGCCATCTTAAAAAAAAAGGGGGGGCACAAATCCCCCAAAAATGGCAGCAATTCTGTCCACTCCAACGATTTATTTCTTTGCACTTCTTTTTTTTTTTTTAGACAGTTTATGGCTTACCAGTAAATTATTTTCTTTTGCTCATCTGTCAACTTCCAGGCTGATCAAAAAGTTCGTGACACAGACATGACAAAAATCCCCTTTGATTACAACAGTGGTTCCGTAACCACTCTGTCTTCAACATTCATGAAACACAATCACTCGTTTTTGTCGAAGCCATAATTTGTCAAATCAACACGAACTGCATTTCATAATACAGTACAAGGTTACAATTTTTTCCTCGATGTTTGTATCTGAAGCAAAATGGGCTTTCTTTTTGTGTCTAATTCAACTTGCCCGCAATATTATCTTTATCCTCATTCATGCTACATTTGGTCAATGGAATAATGTCTTAATTTGCAAGGTGCGACAATTTTACAAATGCATAGTACCAAAAAAAGCACAATGCTGACTATCAGTGCAAACATCCTCTGTTCAAGCAGACATTCACCTTCTGTATAATCAGCGCGAGAGATCCTATCAAAACCAAACCTGTAAATTTTGACTGTGTAGCAACCGAAAACGTACATATTTCCATATTCAAACCCACTAAATCATATTCTCCTTAGAAGTGCAGCAATAGAAACAGTTATTGCTAACTCTTAAAACAGTGAGTCAAGTAGGACACAAATTAGATGCTGACTCGGCCAAAACTATCACAGATCAGACGTTAACGTAAGACATCCAACTCTGTGTATACAGAAAGTTGTTTCTGTCAAGTGGTAAACAAATCTGTGGGGGTAGGGGGGGACACACAAAGAAGTTGTCAGTTTGAGGATAGTCATAAAACTGGAAACGGGTCCAGAATATTCACAGCTGGCACTTTACTTTTAAATCCCAAAGATTTTTATTTCCCATTGCCGATCTCGCGGAGCTTCTCCCATGTCTTGAGCAGCTTGTGCTGACAAAACCTTTTCTGTACTTCTCCTCTTCCTCACCGTGTTACCAAACCAAAACCGTGACAGCAAAGAGTCTGTCTTTTGGAGAGTGAGTCTCTGTCATGAACAAGCATTCTCTTCGCCAACATCTGTGGCTGCTGTGGGGTGAAAAAAAACCACATCCAACTTGCCTTTATTTAAATATTAAAACAACCCCCCCCCCCCACAAAGCCGTGGAAACCCCCCAGGTCAATTGGAATTAAATGAGAACACAAGAGAATGGCTGCTTAACTTGTGCCTGAACGCAAGAAGGAAGCAATGGCCTGACTGACGACACTGAGCACATCCAACACGTGCAAAGTGAAAAGACACACGAAACCCACGTTTGGACTCAACGGCGAGAGTAATGGAGTGTGTGTGCACAGGTCCGCCACCTTCCATCACTCAAGTTAGTACGCCTGTAAGCGACATGCACATTGCATCTCTTCAAAGGGTTACGATCTAGAGGGTGCGTCCTCAAAGCTGATGATGCTCGACTCCGGGGTGGCCTGTGTTCCGCCGCTCGGCAACATTGACGATGAGGACGTGGAGGAGAGGGTTATGGCGACGGCTCCCCCTGCTGCTGGTCGGGGCGTTGAGGAGGGCGGGTCACGAGGGAGGAGTGGTTGCGTGTCGGTCCGGATCTCATCTACCTCGTCATCTTCCTCGTCGTCCATGTTGGGCCAAGCTGACTGGTCCTCCACGCGCTTTAAACGCTCGTTGAGAGCCTTGAGGGCCAGTTGTCTGCAGCGAAGAGGAAACAATTGTTACGGTACTTCTTTACTCATATGACAAGGACGGAGAATAAATCCTTCCCTTGTCATCCGGTTATCTTTTCTTGTTCTATTTCAGAGATGACTGCAGATTGTCATCCACACAAGCTGAACACAACATCTAGATGAATACCGGACCTTTCTTTAATTTAGGCTCAGATTGTTTGTTTGTTTATTGAACATAAAACATATATACAGTAATAATTTGACAGAAAATAAGGTAGATAAAAAAAGTAAAAAGAAAGAAATCAATCTTCATTCAACACAGTTATTATGTTCAAGGGAGTAGGAAGAAGTAAAAAACGTATCTAGTCCTACCCCGTTATGTGTTTATATCTAATAAATCATTTTTATATCAATCAGAAAAGAAAAAAGTAAGAAGAAAGAAGTCTCCATTAAGGCTCATACTTTACCCTTAACCATGATATTTTTACAACTTTTGGTTTGTATCGGGATTATATACTTCCACACCCTGACACTCTTGTGTCAATTTTCTCTTGTATTCATAATGGATATTTATATACCTTTCTCTATTTATCAACTTAGTTCTGATTTATCATTATATTTAATGTTTTGAATTTATCATTTTAACTCTGATTGATGTAGGTTGTTTGTACTATTTTTTTTGAACTCAGCAAGCGATTTACTCATTTTCAGGTCCGTTTCGAGATTATTCCACAGATTAACACCTTTGATAGATACACTTCTTTAGATAACGTACACAAGAGCAAAGTCAACTTTGTGTATGATTTCTGGCAAAAATCTGTTGTTTTTTTCAGTTTTTACACAAGCAATACATAAGACAATGACATTCAAACATCCTACCACGCCCCCACCACAAAATACAGTAATCCCTCGTTTATCGCGGTTAATGGAGACCAAAACCACCCGTGATAAACGAAAATCCGCGAAGTAGCGACCAATTAACATATACAGGGAAAAAAAAGTCTGCAAAAAGTCCGTGAGAAGCTGCAAAACAACAGATAGTCACATAGATGCAACATATACAGTACTGTACTCCATGTATATGAAAACCCCCCCCACCTTTTTTCATGAATGTTTGAAAAAATCCGTGATGCACTGAAGCCGCGATAAACGAACCGCGAAATAGCGAGGTATCACTATAAATACAAAAATTTAAATTGTCTATGTTGTAAAGTCAAACAAAACCTAAAGGACAAACTATTGTAAAAGAGTTAAATGTTCTGCCTGTAATTCGTATAATTACTATTTGCAAGCTTTTAAGGGACCAAAAGAGAATCTATTTCATTCATTATGTATTTTTTAAATTAATTAGCCAATTAAATGCTGCCTCGAATTTTATTCTGACAAATATCAGATTCTGAACTGGCTTCAAAATATCCACAGGGCCATTCCAAAAATCTGAAAAATTTAACCAAGCAGATTTTGTTTTTAATGAAACTTGCCTTCTCCTCTCGGCATCTTGCGGGTCTGTTCCAGGCAGGCTGATGGTGATGGACGACGGCGCGCCCACATCGTACCTCTTCACCATCTTCCTGCACACCTTCACCTTCACCAGGGTGGCGTGGACCAAACCTGCCAGCAGACCCACAGCCGGCTGCAGCGCCTCAGGGAAGAAACTCGCAAAGGCAAAGTGGTCCGACATGTCGCCGCGGCCCCTGCTATGCCTCTGGTAGAAGCGCAGGTACACCCAGCCGGACAGGGCGCCGTAACTGTATGCGGCCACGGGGGCGGAAGTCTCCAGTAGGCCTGAGAGGCGCAGTAAGGCCAAGAGGAGGAGGACCAAAGCTGGAGCTGCTTTGAGCCTTACCTGGCAAATTAGAAAAGAGAGGGTTTTTATTTCTTGAAGGGAAAAGGTGTATTTAGTCACTAAAATACCACAAAGAAACCCTGTCTGTTCCCTCATCCCAGGGATATGAATGGCTAGTGATGAAAAAAGCGGAAGAGGGCATGGCCGGAGGGCGGGGCCACTTACAAAAGTGGCTCTAAACATGCTGAAGATGAAGTGTATTCAATTTACACACTATTTGAAACTTTAACAGAAAAAAATCCCAAGATTGCTCACTATTCTTTCAAGTGAAAATTTGTGCAATTTTGCTTATGCATTCCTGGTGAGCACCGACATGCAACTTCAAATTTGCTGCTCAAAATCAAAACTAAAAAAGGAAACACGTTCCCAGCCATATTTAAGATTTGTTCATTACTTGTATTCATAAAGTGTTGTGTAAATGTGAAAAAAGCTGTTGATTCTTACCTCATACAGGGATAGTGAAGTCCTACACAGTTTACTATATATGGGTTATGAATGTATTTTATTATATAAAATGGATGTCTATTTACAGTATATACAACAATATACAGTTTCATGAGGTAGAATACTTTATTTTCTCTTCATTTTAAGCTTTTTAGCAAGCGCTAAATACTTATTGGTCCTCTCCGTCTTTCTCCACTCCCTTTTTAGCCAACTCCTCTTGTTTTTACACATGCTGCAGGCTGTTGAAAAGCACCTGAGATCGAATAGTTACTTTTCTGTGTTTCACCGAGGTTGCGTGACTCTGTAAAGCTTTCCATCCTCTCGATCCGTATAGAATGACATCGTCACACACTGTACACAGAGCTTTACCGACGACATTGAGCTTTTTCACGAAATCCGACACAAGCACAATGGTTCCTCTTGACCGTTTCCTACTGGGGACACCGTCAAGCTTTCTATCTAACCAGTCCCATCGTGAACGTGTCCCGTTTCAGGGTGTCCCCTGAACCGGTTGCCAGTCAGTCGCAGGGCACAAAGAGACAAACAACTATCCACGCTTATAGTCGCACCAAGGGACAATTGTGACTGTTTAATGAGCCTGCCATTGAATGTCATGTTTTTGGAATGTGGGAGACCGGAGTACCTGGAGAAAACCCATGCAGGCCCGTGGAGAATATGCAAACTCCACACAGGGAGGCCGGAGCTGGAATTGAACCCGGTACCTCTGCACTGTGAAGTTGACGCGCTAACCTCCGGACCACCGGGCCGCCCTATGCTTATATTGATATTTTATAATTGATATTTATTTATATACTTTTGTGCTTACATCCACTTTTGTACTTCTACTCCTCCCTTTAATAATTTTGCTACTGTAAATTGGGAAATTCTCCATTGTGAGACAAATGAAGGTTTTATCTTATCTTATCCCTATTGTCATGACAAACACGATTCTTCCAAATGGAATCAGCGCATACCAGATATTGCTAGCCTTACCTGTGGAACTCTGAGTACCGTTGTATCCCCCATGGTCTGTTTCAGTGCCACCAGGACACCTCCTAGGAAGCCAGCCGCTCCGTGGACACGGACAGCAAACAGGAAGTCCAGGTTGAAGGTGGCCACATAGGTGAGGAGGTAGGAGAGGCCTGCTAGTAGGCCTGCAGATACATTTACCACCGCAAAGAAGATCAGCAGTTCGAGGGCACCCCACAAAGGCTCCAGCAGGCGACCACAAGACATCACAGTCCCAACATTGATCACCACGCTCCACACGTGCTGCTCCACGATCCCATGGGTGACCAGCGTCCACACCCAAAAATTAGGTGGGAACAGATAGCCCGGGGTAACCCCCAGTGCATATGATGTGTCCACGGCCCAGGAGAGCAGGTAGAGGAGAACCACAAGAGCACTGATGGCTTTCACGACCACACTGGTGCTTGCTAGTGCAGCCAGAAAGTGCTGCCTTGCCACAGGCAGGTAACGATTCATAATGAGAAAGATCCCTCCAGAGCACAGAAAGCCCACAGGCCAAGTGGAGTCGTTTCGAGGTTAACAGCGGGGCGAAGAGGGGGCACTTGAAGCCACAAGGCTCATTTCTCTGGGAGAGACTTTTGAAGGTAGCGTCGAGTAGGCCCAGGCGAGGATTTCATTACGTTCAACTGAAAAACTGCACTCACTTCGAACGTTGGACTGGAAGAAATTAACAACAAAACAGAGTCCAAAAAGGATGCAAGAGGCTGTTATGTTTTAGCTCAGAGGTCTTGTGATCGGTTTCCCGACGTGTTTTCCTCGTGCCGAGGGAGAAATACGGCGAATGCGTGATTAAACGGAGCTGCAAGGGCAAAGTGTTTCAATATCAACTACCGACGTGTTCCAAAATAATCGGGTTCTTGCGATAGCTTGCCAGTTAGCTTGTCAATATGGGGGCGTTAATGTTAGCTGGCTGGCTAACCGAAGACGCTGTGAGCTGGTGTGTGCCCGCCATGGGGAAGCAGAAAAAACGTCCCAGTTACCTTTTGAGACTAGCTAAACCTCTCGCATTTTAAAATGGTCCAGAAATCCCGTCCAAAGAGCTCCAGTCGCTACCCTGCGAGACGCTTCAGCCCCCGGTGGCTTCTACCGGACGAATGCGAGGATTTCCTGTAGCCAGCAACAGGCCTTCGTCAAAACAACCCCGGATACGTTTGACAATCACCGCCGCTGGTCGATATTAGCTAGGTAACGGCCAATATCTTTTTCACACGTCCTTTTTCCCGTTCATTAATACATCCTTTGTCTTGTGTAATGCTGATGGAAATATAAATATTAGCATGAAGTAAGCCTCCTGTCATGAACCCGTCTTAGCATCAAACCTATGCCGCCTGCCACCGTCATCAGCACTGGGCGAAAAAAAACGTCAAGTCACGAAACTTTTTTTTAAAACAAGACCAAGCTGGGAAATTGAGTTCTTGTATCACAAAGGTGGCCAAGAATTTGCCTGTTTCAAATAATTTCCAATTTCAATATGTTTCTCTACCAAGTCGTGAAACGTGATGAAATACTCTTGGGCCGTGTCAGAATTCTCAAGCAATTCATTGGAATAGGCCATCTCTGTTGTTTACATTCGCTTGGAACGCTTTGAGGTCGGAACTGGGACAATCCGTGTGGGATATTTCGGATTCCTCGTCTTCCTTGAATGCAGCAAACCATCGTAATTTTCTTAATTCATAAAAATAAAGGAATACCATATCTTCCAGGCATTTCACCTCATGTGAATGACGTCCTCATTTTATGTAACAATAAATAAAATAGATAAATATATGTTTATAATCTTGTAAATTATGTTGTGTAATTTATGGTCTGTGTTTCCATGGGGGACATTGTCAAGTGACGTCAGACTAAAGTTTTATTCGTCGACTTCGCGAATCTGACGTCAAGGGGGCGTGGCAATGCACTTTTCCTGGTCAGATTTTTTTTGTGGGAAATGGGGGTGGGAGGGATCACGGTAAGTACAAAATATTTTAAAACATGTAATTTTTTTGGTAATGTGCAAATTCGGTTCAAATTGTAAAATCACCATTCAGCACTGCCTGGCAAGATATGGCTTGGGTGCTACATGAGTCTGTCTCATATTTTTTTGCATCTTTGGAATGAGATGCAGGATATACACAGATATACACATTTTGAGGCAGTTCATTCACATGAAAAAAAACAGCAGAAAAATATTTATTTAAAATTACAATTAGTTTGCTGTTCGGCAGTTTTGTGCCATTCTCAAATGGTATTTTATATGCAAAATCCAGGACCAAAATATTGTTATGTTATTATATTAAATATATTTACTTTGTGTATAGTATTAAAGTGGGGGGGGGGGGGCGGGGGGCACATTTGTTTGTCAATGCAAAGAAAATGAGAAAGTAACATTTGGAACACAATTCTTTTATTGTCAAACTTCTGAAAACAAATGAACAAAGAACTCGCCTACACAAGAGTAATGTAATTTAAGGTCATACACTCAATCCACAGATTCACTACACATCAGAGTTTGACTTTCGTCAGTGCTCCAGAACAGCAGTTTCAATCTTCTCACTGTGAATGGAGTTCAGGCAGACAGCTCTGCCCATTGGACTTCTTTGATTCATTTAAATAAATAAGCACACTCAAGTTGAAAACATTGTAAAATAAAAGTCAGTTGGTACAGCAACTGACATCCAAACATTTTGCCATCAATCATTTCTGATACAAAACAAAAATAGAAATCACAAGATAAGGATTCTTTCTAAACAATGAACTGTGGGTTGTGCTTATGTGTGATGCAATTAAATGTCTCCTATTATTGTGATATCCAATTGTGAGAAGACATTTACTTCAGACCTTTCATGAAAGCATCTGTCGTCAAATATAGAAAAGGTTTCACCTTAAATGACAGTCAACGCAAGATCAGACGGATGACTAATTATGCAAAATAACATAATTTGAGAGATGATTTGTCTAACTGTCATAGGAGATAATTATTCAAACTTTCTCTCCACACTCTCCTGGTTATTACCGATTGGTTGGTTCGCACATGGAAAAGCTGCATTTGAAATATGATCTGGAACACAGCGTCATTTTCCCCCCCCAGGAGAAACCAAATGCTTTTTCCAGTTTTAGTAACAACAAAACTTATGTGACCGTACAAAAAAAAAAAATACAAAAGATATTAAAAAGTATACAAATGAATAAATATTCATTGTAATAAATAACCTTGGTAAATTCAAACATTGTCCAAGCAAAAAATGAAACAGGTAAACTCATAATTTCAGAATAAAGCACAAAACAATTCTTTCACAATTATTCTCTGCTTACGGATGTGAAGAGTTTGTTTTGTATGACAAACGAGAGGATAGTTTTGAAAGCTCTCACTTCGACATTGTCACATAAGCATGGTGTCAGAGCACATGTGATTACACTGGGGTCAAATGCATTAGCGTCTGGATTGCAGCTCAAAAAGGGGGCTTGGTCATGAAATGGAGTTTTTTATTTTTGCTTTGTCTACTCATAAGTGTCTCTAATTTTAAAGTGTAGTGCTGTGCTAACCGCACAGTCAAATTGACAAGATGGACCTGTTCAGGATATTCTTTTAGGGTGTTTCCACAAATAGCAGCCAGGGGTGTTTGTTTACTGAACTGCAGGTATGCCTTTCTTTGTTTGTACAAAATGATTTTGGGAATAATTGTACACATTATCAGTACCCTTATATATTAGACATGCGAAAAAACTGCAGACAGTTCATGTGCTTCTTAAGTGCTTTTCTTTTGGTTAGCATTATACACACAGCACGCTTAATCCTTTCTGAGAGTGAGCAACCACATCTATGAACAGCAATAATTACAGTTAATGCCAGAGGGGTAGCCATTATTTGAGGAAACAGTATTTTTTTATTTTTGGTCACTTAAGACACAATCCTCGATGACTGAGGTTGTAGATGTGCTGTTTTTGGCAAAGCTTTCACCCAGAATGTTTTCATTAAAGACCTCAAGTCAAATGAATGAGGTGCAATTAACACTGAGTAGAGTAAAAGGTGGAATATCAACAAACCATTTTTTTCCTTTTCTTACACATTTCAACTGACAACAAACGTACACTGACAACAACACTAAAACTGAAACTCAGGTGTAGTCGCCTTGATTCCTGTTGGCATGTACAAATACAGTATATAGGCTCGAGTGTTTTGCATCATTTGTCACTAGGCTACAGTAAGACTGTGGGTGAGATTTTAACTCTCTTTGCATCTCCTCTCTCACAGTTCACATTCAGAAAGTGAAGCGGTAAAAGGCATTTTCTGTTGGTGGTTGTTTCCCCGCTACAAAGAGAGCACAGTTTTTGCTCATTTTCTCATGGCTGTTTTTAGGCAAAGATAAAATACACACAAAATGTCATGCCATGTCACATGCCTCAGTGGGAGGAGTCTTTTATAAAGGCCTAGTTTGAAGGCAATTGATTAAGCATACATTCTGTTGCGAGTTATAAGGTTTTTAACAGTTTTATCTCATCATCCTGTCGTTATATTTCCTTACAAGAAAGACACACTGCCCCTCGCCTGACAGAGGAGTTCAAAATGCTTCAAAAAGTTTTCTGCTTTCTTTAAATAGTCCCCGCAGGCATCCGCGGTCGCGGAATTCGTTGCGGATTTCAAAGTTCTCCGCGGAAATTAAGCTGTTCGCGGAAATAAGGAGGAATCATGCGTCACATTTAAATGTAGCTTTCATCCCAGCCGCTAGATGTCGCGGTCAGACAGGCTACGTTCACCCTGCGGGTTAGGTTCACATTACAACTCAAACGCGTCCTCTAATGTTAACTGAACGCGTCTGTGATGTAACACGCATGCATTCTATTATCTTATATCGACAGATGAGCGATGCTGGAGGTGTTGGAATTATTATTGTACATTATTGGGAAATGAGACAATGCTTTCCCGTCTCTTCATTTCACTTAAACCTCCAGTAAGGATGATGTCAGGTAACGGAAACGTCTACTAAATATGACGTCAAGTTATTGTCACACGTCATAAATGACTGTGTGTGTGTGGGGGGGGGGGGGGGGCAACCATAAAAAACCGTCTCTGTGGTTAAATTACATTTATGATAATACTATATGCAGTATGTTTACAATATCCGGGCCAAGTGGCTAGTTTGCACTATAAATCTTTGCTTTAATATCACTTGTTCTGCCTCAAACCCATAGTTTGGTTATGTGTTATGCACTTTATCAGTAACCAAAATAAAATCAATTATTATTCAATAAATCTGTCAGAGACTGATACCAATTTTTTTTAATGACCACAATTTTCCACAGTGTTTTGGTTTTGTAGATAATTTCCTAAAATAAGTCTTACTTCATGAGTAAATTAATTTGCTTTATAACTAGTCATTTTCGGCAATTTTAAAAATTCCCGCTGAAAATCACCTTTCAAGCTGTGGAATTAACATTTGCTCTTGTTGTCGGCAAGAGCAGAAGAGGATTGTTGTCCGCCTAATCAACACTTCGCTGCAGATTCGTGGGGGGACTATTTAAAATGTGTGAGAAAAAAATATTCAGTAGCAAGAGTGGATGTGACAAACTACGGTACGGATGGGCAAGTTTGTAACAGAAAGAGAGTATTTCTCTCTCTAAACATTCTGAATTCTTCCTTTCCTGCAGCCACTTATTAGGCAGAATAATGCTGCTCCTGAGAGTTCAACCATAGCAGGTCTGTGTGGATGTGATGTCAAGCTCCACCTCTTTAAACACCAAAAATCTGGTTGAGGCTGAACCAACAGTGCCTCTGCTGGCCGCAGTCTAGTAGTTCACTCCATTCGCCCTCAACATGTTCAGGACATGATGATCATTCAAACAATCAATGAAATTCTTCAATATACTATTAGACCCACCCCTACTGACTGATACAGACATACAGTAATAACCAGACTGATACAGGCATAATAACCCTTGCTACCGGTTAGCATACCGAATGATTTTTTTTCCCCTGGCAAATGTGCCATTTAGTTTTCTCTACATGACGAACATCAAGAGGCCATTTCAGTCACTGCAGGCTATTTTTGTCCAGTGATTGTTACATTTCAAAGGCAGACGCCCCAAAACTTTCTGATTTCAATTTTCTTCTGTCCTGTAAAAAGATTGTCCACAGGTTCTAACTTGAGAGATTCAGCATCAAGACATTTGAGTCGATGCAGTCGGCACAAACAGGAGACGTGATGTCATTCATACGACGCCATGTTTGTTGTCCCTCATTGGAAAGATCCTATTCCGAACAAATCCAACCAAGCATCATGGTTTTCATTGGCTGTTCACTTAAATTACCTCCTCGTTGTCATCCAAGCTGCTGGGACTGCTGACATTGCTGCGATTGACAATTGCTCTGGGCTTCTGGTCTTCAGAGTGCGCAGATGGTGAAAAGGATGAAGGGGACGATGAGGAGGAGGAGGAGCTGGAGCCAGCGGTTGAAGTGTATTGTGAGAGAAAGCTTGCTCCAGCTGGACCAGGAGTGGCCGCTGGACCGGGAAGCCCACCAGGGAGCATTGACCCCCGATACAAGCCCGCCAGAGATTGACTATAAGAGAAGGCAAAGCTTGGTGGCAGCATCCCTGCCATGCCTGATAGGCTTGGGCTCAGCATGAAGGGCGGCAGGGTGCCTGGAGCCAAATTGGAAGCGTTTGATGTAGAGGAGGGCTGCGATGAGGAAGAGGAAACATCAGCGGCAGTAGAAGTGGACAGTGCAGAGGATGAGGAGGAGGTGGGGACTGTGCCTAAACCAAACAGCTCCGGCATGAAACTCGGATCACCTAGCGCACTATGAGAAGGGTGGAAGAAAGGCAAGCCTGCCCCCATGTAGAGCGGGTGTCCCAGTGAGCCACCCAGCACGGCGGGGTTGAAGGCCTGAGGGAGGCCGTAGCCACCGGCGTAGGGTAAACCGTGGGAGGCTAAAGAAGGTGCGAAGTGTTTGCCAGCAGCCTGCTGCTTTCTCGGCTTCTCATCCCACAACGGGTTGGAGGCTTTGCGCTTGGAGCTTATTCTCAAGTCTTGTGCAGCTGTGGCATCCTTATTGTGCTGGATGACATTCGCTCTTTTGGCTTCAGGGTGGCGCACATTTCCGCTGCCACTGTTGCTTTGGGCCAGTTTCGCTGAATGCGGATTGTCCACTTTGCTCCCGTCCTCCCTTTCCGGCTGGCTTCCCTTGCGTGCGGTGTAGCGCTGCAACTCACTGATTATCTCTGGGCTGTCGGGGGAAAGGGAGCGGGGCAAATTCTTGGGCGTGACTGGCTGCTGTTGGTCAGGTGATGGACAACTGTTGCTTCCGGTTGTTGGCTGCTCGTCTTGGGGCTCTAAAGAAAAATCAGCACATTTGAATCGAAAACAACAAAAATGTGACATCTGTTTAGTCAATTAGAGAATGGCTAAAACTAAGCTCTCAATGCCTAAAAAGAAGGAACATGTTAGAAATGCATGATTAGAGTTATTACATGTCAGATAAGTCTTCTAACCTTTGTGTGGTATTGCAGCATTCTCATCTGACATGTTAGGTTTGTTAGCTGCTCTGATAGCAAATATTCGTCCATCTGATGTCCTGATGTAGGTTCCTAAAATCCAGAAACCAGATGACATTGAAGTTGACGGGATTCTGATTTGGCAAGACTCAAACCAAATATAAGCCTCAAGTACCAAAACTGAAATCATGAGGTTTACCTTTGGTGCCTCGAATGACATGGATGCTCTCTCCTGCAGTAATTCTGGCTTTGACATCTGTTGAGCTGTTGGCGCCTGGAATCACCATATCTAAAAGAGAAACAATATGCAGTATTTGTGAAAATGTGCTTTTCGTGGAGGAAAAACTATAGTGGCACTCAATGAAGAGCAGACCTCTGCTAGGGCGGATCAAAAATAGCACAGTGGTCATGCTGTATCGCTCAAAGTTTTTAATAGTAGTTTTCATCTAAGACAAGACGCCGACTAACCCAAAAAGGAGGTAATCATTGCATAACCTCCTGTCTAGTTCTTTGAGAATGGGCTGCAACAGGCGTAGAATCGGAAGAAATTGAATAGAAAAATCAGCCACAGTACGTGTTGCCTACCTGTGGTGGTGATGATTTTCTGTACAAACACTCCGGCTTTTTGCAAGCAGTTGACAGGAAAACCTCCGAGGCTAGACGCCGATGAGTCTTTGGAAGTCGGAGCCGGGCCTACAGATACCTGGCCAGGTACGGCGGGAACTGGAGCGGCCTGGATCGGTCGGACATTGGCCGACATTTTGTCCTCAGTGATCAGTGGTCGCCTGAGAATAGTTTCGATGGATTTAATTCATTTAACCAGATGATGATGAGTTCATTTTTAGTTCAAAATCCAAACACAATACTGATGCATTTATTTCAAAATCAATTCAATAAATTATTTAGATAATTTTTCTTTACCAAAATAAATAAAATAATAATAAATAAATAAAAATTACATTTACTGCGCCAGAGACGCGAGTTGAAACTACATGATATCCTTTAGACTCAGAGCCACTCTGATCCTCAGGCAGTTTCTTAATCAGTTACGAATATTCTGAATTACAAACCAGTTTCTCTGGCTGAAGGCGGGGATGTTGGTGAGGCTCTGGTCACTGGCTGGGTAGTAGTGAGCATAGGAAGGGCGAGTGTATGGCACAGATGCCCTCTTCTCTTCCTCGTAACCTTTTTTTGCAGCCTTCTTCTCAGCGGTGCTCAACTTCAGCTCTCTGCGGTCCAGGAGCAGAGACTCGTGGGGGAACGGTTGCTGCAATGAATTAAAGAAGGGGAGGTGAGACATGCTGTCTGTTGTTGTTGTTTTTTTTTTTTTAAAACACACAAAACTGAACTAAATACCGATGACATTATATAAATAAATTCATATCAGGGGTAGAATTTAATGATCTGTTTAACTAAGGATGAAGCCGAAGGGGCCAGCATCATGACATGGGAGAAAAAAAAAAACATAAATAGTCAAAATGAATGATTTAGGCAAGTAGATGAGGAAAGTGGCATTAATCTCTGTTCATTTACCTTGGTGATGAGGTGTGGAAAGAGGCACAATGCCTTCCCGAGGACGCAATCCATGCTGTCCCGAGGATGCAGCTGCTGTACTTGGCGGGGCTCTGGCTCTTCTTCGGCAAAGTGAAGAAGAGATTCCATCTCTCTCTTGGTGAAGGTCAGCACAGGGTTCAGATCATCCACCACCCGGTCTGAATGATGCAAAAGGACCAGTTAAAATAATGGAAAAAACAAACAAAAAAAAAACCACTAGCACATTACATGACGCTTATTACTGACTGTGTACACAGTAGCGCACTCACCGGACATGCCCTGTTTGGAGATCTGGCGGTCATAGATTTTCTTCTCAAGCGTGAAATCACACACCAGCCTGTAGATGTAACACTGCTTCCTCTGACCATAGCGGTAGACACGGCAAACGGCCTGGGCGTCATGGCATGGGTTCCACGAGGCATCAAAAACCACCACACGGTTCGCTCCGATCAAGTTCACACCCAGACAACCGGCCCTGAAACCCCGCAAAGGTGCGCAGTCCAGTTATTCCGACCTTAACATTCCATCATAGCATCACTGTGGGTATACAAGTGATTGTGTCTGTGTGTTACCTGGTTGACAACAGGAAGACCCACGCTGAGGTGTTGTTGGGATCGTTGAATTGGTTAATTAATCTTTCTCGCTCTGAGGGGGTTGTACTTCCATCCAGTCCTTCAAAACACCACACAGCCAGAACAGAGATGTAAGACAACTAATATAACATTATTTACTGTAACATTTATTCATGCCAGTCATTCTCAATGTAAACATATCCTTGGCTTGTTACAGTTTGCACAAACTCCGAACAAAACTGGACACATGGTATAGACAAACGTAAGATAAATCTGTGTTTTTACATTTGATATCTTTGTGAGATGAATAAATAAATAATCTGGATGACAAATTTGGACGAGGGGATGTGAATTACGATTGTTCGGCCTTTATTACACACGATCTGCAGCCGTTAAAGAGTGAGAAACGCTAATATATGTTCACTTTGACTTGCCTTTCAAAATGACAAAAAGTGACTACCGTAATCATTTATTTTGAGAGGTTAAATTCAAATCGTGAAAGCCCTGCCTAGAAACTACATTCCTGTAAAGAACCAGCAGGTGGCAGTGTTCATTGCTAGTGCCAGACCGAGGACATCGTCGCAAACGTCAATACATTAAGATTGACGTGCAACATTGGCATATACTAGCCATAATTCTTTCTTGTAATCAAAATGTACTTTCTACACCTCTTGAGTGAAACATCACTCTTTCATTCAAAACAAACCGTCCACTCTTCGAGTACATCTTAACTGAGAAGTCATACACACCGAGCAAGTCGTATTAAAACGCCACCACTCACTGTAATAGTTGAGATTTCGGACCCAGTTCTGGCTGGCTGCGTCTCTGCTGGAGGTGTTGGGAGAACGCGGGACTGGCCTCTTAGCCAGGAAATTCTCAATCACAGTGAGAGTCGACAAACTCTGACTGCAGGATACGGAAATAAAAGACTGTCATAAGATGGGAAAATGGGACTCCAAATAAAAGTCGAGAAAAGCAGTGACAAGGACAAAATCCTGGCAACAAAATGAACCAGTCACTGATACTGTATATTCTTTTCAGCCTTTTACCTGAAAACAAGAAGTTTATCTCCCTTTGTGACGCTCTCCTCAATCAGGTGGAACAGCAGAACCATTTTTGCAGAGTTCTCCAGAATGCCGGGCTTGTAATCACACATTATGTCCTTGGCCTATGGAAGCGCAGAAGCGGAATCGCATATTACAGTGTTGTTAGCTTAACGACGACGACTTTTTAAAAAATATGTTGCCGTTAGCCTGATTGAGATGAGTTTTAAAGATGGGCAGCAAGGAGGCTTGCTGAATGTTCAGTGGGAGGTCATTCCAAAGAGAGGGACCAGCAACGGAAAAGGCTCGGTCCCCTCTGACCCCCGCTTAGTTCTTGGCACCTCTAATAAGGTCTGGTCCGCAGACCTGAGGCACCGGGCAGGTGTGTAGGGGTGGAGGAGCTCAGACAAGTAAGGTGGAGCGAGCCCATTTAAAGATTTGAAAACAAGTAAGAGTAGAGTAGAGTTCTTTAAAAGAACTCTAAAATGTAGAGGGAGCCAGTGAAGGGATGCCAGAGTAGGAGTGATGTGCTCCCTCTTACGAGTACCAGTCAAGAGGCGAGCAGCAGCATTCTGGACCAACTGGAGATGCTTAATGGAGGATTGGCTGACTCCAAACTAAAGTGCATTACAGTAATCCAGCCGGGATGTGACAAAGGCATGAATTATAGTTTCAAAGTGCTCATGAGAAAGGAGAGGTTTTACTTTAGCCAGCTGCCTAAAATGAAAGAAGCTGGATTTAACAACGGCACCAATTTGCCAGTCCAATTTCAAATCACTGTCCAGTTTAAGACCCAAGTTTGAGACTGTTGACTAATAATTGATATTAAAAATTGCTATTAAAAATGTGGTTCAAAGAAAAAAACCAAACAAACATCACAAAACGAAAACAAATCTGATGCCCCCTTTCACACGTACCCATTCATATGTGATGACCTGATTGGCCCTCTCCTGCAAATGGGTGAGACTCATTCCCCCAATTGGGTTGGGGTTTTCCAGAGGCTTTGGCTTCTGATTGGCTGCAGCGGGACATCGCGTAGGTGCAGCTGAGGTGATGTCGTCAAGGTCCAAGTCCTGGTCACTGGCCAAGTTTTCCTTCTGTAAGGCCTCATAGAGCACATCTGGATGGTTCCAAATCTTAAAAAGGAGGGGAGGAAAAACCACATCGTGAAACGACTTCATTGGACAAGCACGGGTTATTGACTGTACACACCATTTTTTTCCTCAGGGAAAATAGATTCTAATTTGATTACATGTGATCTGATATATTTTGAGATTGATCCCTAAGTATACAATTCAAATGACCCATTTTACTACAGTACACTCACTATTCATTCCCACCATTAAGAATAATTCATAACAGACAACGCCAGCATAAAAGGTTGCAACCCAAAGTTTCATCAACATTAATTTCTTGGATTCTGCAGTTACTGGGAACTAAAATGTTCCGATCAGATATGTGTTGCACTGAAGACACAGTCTCCAGAGTTCTTGGAACTCTCTAAAGTACAACCCCTACATGGTCTTCTTCTGGTCCTGACAGAGTACCTCTTAAAAATTTGTATCCAGTAGTTCCTGTGGTCCAACCACACAGCTATCCTTCAAAAGTTCCTAGCTCAAGCGCCTTTGGTGTCCAGGCAGTTTAAACTGAGCCTTTGAAATGTCTTTTGTCTCACCTTGCAGCATACGCAGAAGGCTTTGAGCGGGTTGAGGCTGAGCCAGCCGGTGTTTCCCGCCTCTTTGAAGCGGTTCATGAACTCCGTGTAGAGCGCCCTCTGGAGTGGAGACAAACGCACCAGGATTACATGCTCCTCCTTAGAGGGCAGCTGCTCCTTCAGTACATCATGGCCTCGTCTAGAACACAAGAGTCAGAATATGTTCATTTGGTAAATAAATGTAAAAAAAACAAACAAACATCATTTGAGAATCACTTAATTAAAATTTTTTTTAAGGCTACTCTAACTTATTGCAGCTCAGACGAAGGGGGTTGTTTGTGTTATTATCTTAAACTGGATTCATTTTGATACCAGCACATTGATGATCTCATTAAAAAAAAACAAAAAAACAAATAAATAAAAGTTAAAAGTCATGCTCAGTTGGAGATGATCACAGTGAATCCCGCCTAACATTCGCTCATTTTTGATGGTATTACGTACTCACAGTTTGGCACTGGCGGATTCACCTGTTTGGAGATTTTTTTTCCAATATTTAAAAAAATCTTAGAATATTTCTGGGGAATTTTTCGGACAATAGCCAAGCCCAGTTTTCCATTGAAAACACTTATTGGCAGCTTATCAGTTTAAAAAAAATAATTTTCGAGTTAAAAAAATATATATAATAATAATTCTCTTGATGCATTTATTATGGGCTTCATTATTTATACGCAGATTTTGCATTTAGAGAATTATTATACCAAGGTCTGCTCTCTCTCTCTGTGTTTGTATTTATTCAGTGAGTTTGACAAATCTCATGCCGCTCGTGAGAGAAGTCAGGCAGCGGTCTCACCTCTGTACGAAGCCTTCCAGCATGCTGTGCAGCACGTGGCTCCGGTACTTCATTAACAGCATGTCCTGCGGTGTGCTGTCCACGCACTGGCCATTCAGAATGGGACGCTCAAACATGTTACTGAATTCTTGCCTTGAACCTGAAACATAATCATATACACTTTGAAAAACAAAACAAAATGACACATTTTGAGGATCCACCGTAAAAAGCAAAAAAAAAAAAAAAAAAAAAAAAACCTAGATCACAAAAGAATTGATTTACCAAGGAAGTTAGGCCGAACAAAGTCAACCATGCACCAGTACTCTATCAGGTTGTTCTGGAGTGGATATCCTGTCAAGACCACGCGGCGCTTGGTTTGGATGTTCTTCAGGGCCTGAGAGGTGCTGGCGTGGCAGTTTTTAATGCGATGGCCCTCATCACAAATCACCACATCAGGACCAGGCCTGGCCAAGGCTCTCTCGATACCTGGAGGAGCATAATTATCTATTTAAAATCATGTTTTATTCCACTTCTTCATCTCGTCTTGCTTTCATCTCCCCTACCTATGAGCAATTTCTGTTGCCGGTTCTCCTCATCCAGGTCGTTTGCGACGGGCCCCGCGGTTTTCTTGCTCTTCTTCTTCCGCCCAGACACAAAGTTCTTCTTGAGTGACAAGAGGCGGTACATCTCATAGCCCATGAGCAGAACACCTCCATCCTGGGCCCAGTTCTCTACCACCTTGGCCCTGGATGTTGTGTTTCTGGCACGGAGAAAAGGAAGCACGGAGAAAAGGATTACTTCACACAGAAAATATTGGACTTGTTCTTGGTTTTTTTTTTTTTTTGCTTTAAAATGTCACAAACGGGCACCAAAAGTTAAAGGTAATGGAAATAAATGTGGCATACTGCACGCAAAAGTGATCCTTCAACTCCCCTTTCCATACACACACACATACAGAATATGTGAGCACACGCCTGCATACACACACAATGGAAATAGCTGTACAGTGTGGTAGCACCAAATGGCAGGTCAAAGGTTCGGCTGTTCAAAATAAACAAATAAATAAATAAATCCTCACTTATGTATGCACTGGCATTTGGGTGTGTGTGTGTGTGTGTGTGTGTAAGTAAGTAAGACAAGAGCAGAAAGGTAAGCCATGACATGTTTTTCTTTCACATTTTGCACTTGGGCTCCATGCCTCCGTGACTCACTTGTGTTCATCATTGAGGATGTGAACCTTGAAGTTGCGAGGCCTCACCAGACGATGGTCGCTATCAGGTGGCAAGTCCCCGGCCTTTGGGACCCACATGTTAAACTCTGCCAGCCAGTTCTGCAATGTGTTCACCTGCGGGAGAAACCATGCAAGGTTGTTTTATAACATTCGGTGCAGCTTTTGTTTCTTCCAAAGGGCTTTAAATAATTTTTTTTGGAGGGGGGGGGGGGTCATGGGGGGGGGGTTATGCTCCAACACCCTTTGAAGAAATGTGAGAACATGAAACTCGATTAATCTATTTTTCATTCGCATTAAACTGTTCGGAAAATGGATGGATGGATAGTTCACGCCGACATCGGCATTGAGGGTCCCAAAATTTTTAAATGCCTCTCCAAAAATATGAATACATTCATTTTTCTTTTTTTTTAACATGTTAGTGTGGCTTACGGCTTTGAAAATCATATTGTGAACATTTATGTTTTACATATACATATTGTCATTTTATTCTAGGCTTTATTTTTTAAAAGTTCCCCACACTATTTATCAATATCGCTTGTCCTCATTAGGCTCACAGGAGACAAGAGTCTGTCCTAGTTGACTTTGGGTGGGTGACGGGGTACACCTCAGACCGGTTGTCAGCCAGTAACAGACAAACATTCACACTCACATTCATGCCTACGGACAGACAAGTAACTCATTCACTCCCAAAGACGTTTTTAAACGTCTTTTCAGACTTGGTCCGGAATTGGCTGGTACTGAATGAGTTAAGAGCCTTCAATGAAACTAACAAGCATGTTTTTGGAAGGTGGGAACACAAGCATCGGACGAACATTTAAACTCCACACGAGAAGGATTTGAACCCTGAAACTCAGAACTGTTTGGTAGACGTGCTAAGCCTCAGTTCATCTATTTCTTAATTCAATATTTAAAGGTGATTGCAGGAGGTGCTTACAGGGACAATGGCGAGCACGGTGTGGGCCTTCGTATATCTGAAGAGAACGTCAATGAAGGAGATGACCTGGAGCGTTTTGCCCAGGCCCATGCTGTGGGCCAGGATGCAGCCGAACCCGCTGCTGCTGCCGAAACGCTCCACCGACTCCACCAGGTTGTCGTATAGGAAACGAATTCCGCCAATCTGAGATGAATGGCACAAACCTAAATTAGGATTTTCTAATTAGAATTCAAAAATCAAATGAGGGAGTCAGTCGGTACCTGGTGAGGTTTGACTGCTCGTGCCAGCTGAGGTGAGAGGAAAATGTCCGTGTCTGTTGTGGGATGGTTCAAGTTGACCAGCACCCGTCCTTGATCATCCGGACGATTGAAGTCGTCGTTGAAGTGCATGCCACTTTGCTCACGCTCTATATCATGGTGGGCGGAGTCTCTGCTGATCGTGTCGTCCTCACTCTGGCTCAGATTAATCGCACCTACGCAGAAGAGGGAGCTGAGGCGTTAGGAAAGGAAGAACATCTCACTGCAATCTAGCTGGAAATTGCATTAAAAAGAGTTAGCACGGGATTTATCTGTGAAGGAGCATTTTTTTTTAAATTCATTAGATTTTGCTCATGGTCAATATGATCCTTTTACGATTGTTAGCTAAACACGTGTGAATAGTGCAAGTATATGGAGATTGAAATACAGTAATCCCTTGTTTATCGCAGTTAATGGGAACCAAAACCACCCGTGATAAACGAAAATCCGCGAAGTATGTGAGTGGTACCACACAGAACATATGAACTAAGCGATTATGATAAATTATATTAATTAGCTAACATCTAATCAGAGTGATCAATCGTCACGGACCGCGGATGCAATTTTGCATTTTGTGCCTTTACTGTAGCAAACCATGACTGTAAAACTCAAAGGTACGTACCCAACACATTTTTGGCATACCGTTACACCTCTAGCGATTATTCATTTACACTATGTGGTTTCACCGGTACAACAAGCCCACTGAGGTCACTCATAACTCTAATGTGGTCCATGATGAAAACCAGTTTGACACCCCTGGTTCAAAACAAATAAATGCATCTGTCGAAATAAAGGGCTTTAGAGAAGTAGCTCAAATAGTTCGATGTCCGTTTTCTGATGAGCACTAGTCGATACAAAGGGGACGACCTAAGTGACTCCTGATGAAGTTGTTGCACGTGTGTGCGTGCGCGGTGATATATGGGGGCGATTGTTTGTGTGGCTACAAGACCAACATCCCTATTTAATTCGGAAGAATAAAAAGAACATCAAATGATTGGTATTACACAAGCTGGCAGCCTGTGAGCGCACCACATGAAGAAGAGACGCGCGCATGTGTGTGTGTGTGTGTGTGTGTACAAAAGTAATGGAGGACGAGAGGGACGAGATGAAGCGAGAGAGAGCTTATATAACTGCAATGAATGTCTGGTTATACAAGTAGGATTAGAGTGGCGGGGGGAGACTGGTTATGCAACCTTAACTAGAAATGTCACTGTGCCACGGTGGTGCGCTGTGTGTGTGTGCGAGCGCGCACGTGTGCGTCTTCTGGCTCCCAACTAGGATTAGCCAGCTTGATTGCTCTGATCCTGATCTGCTTCTCCTATCACTCTTCGCATCATCTTACTCCTCTACACACTTCCCCCTTCCCCTTTGGTGCTGTTTGTCTTTTCGGACTCCTAAAACTCCCCTCTCTGTGTGTCACCAACAAAATGAAGTGTGCGTTAAAAAGCGTGTGCGCATGTCCCTGTGAGAAAGTGACTTGGGGAATGAGGGAAGTGTACACGATGTACCCTGTGGACATTTGAAATAACTTTTGATGCGCCACAGTAGATAGAATGATTTCCAAAACGGGAGCTGTAACAAATATTAAATATCCTTCCAAAGACAATGACGGTCAGAGAAGTTGTCATTTAACAATGGCCTCATTATATTGTACGGCATGGAACCAGTTCAGGTAACCAAAACATCAGACCCAGCTCTCAATATGAAAAAGCACAGAGAGCTATAAATAGAACAAAACTGAACATTCTTTGTATAAAAAGAATATTAAATTCAGTTGTTGTCAAAGTGGTCATAACGTTGGTGTGAATTTGGTCAAATTGATGTGTGCAGAAAAGATGCTTGCCACCATGTCAAACTATAAAAAAAAAAAAGAAACATTAATTCATGCTATTAAAATGAAATATCAAGTTACTGCGGTCAGACTGTATCAGTTCCAATGCCATCAAATCTATTATGTTGTTGTGTTGAAACTGTATTCATTCAAAGGTCATTCCAGAGTCTGTTCGTAGTGAAACAATTCTATATTTTCATGGTCTCATGTCATGTTTGTGTTTGTTTTGCAATGCGAAGCTATCATCCCTTCAGGCAGTTCAACAATGCGCATCTGGCCCATTAAAGGATTTAAGCAGCTAAAAGTATGCGCAAGGTTCACATTTATCCAATTGGAGGGATAACTTGCCAGCTGGGTGCCTAGCGCAGTTCATTCTGTGCTTCCACAGGCGCCTGACCTACTAGCTTACTTAACGCAGTCAAAGGGCAAAGTGCAAGGGGGGCCTTGAGGCTAACAGTTGTGGGGCCGGCTACTTCAGCAATCTGGATTTACGGTATTACTGTATTTGCAACTTTCCTTCCTGCCATGTCTTTACAATGTTTGATTTATTAGTGATCCTATATGGTAAGTTATCTATTTATTGGGAATAAATATGAACTGTTGTCACTCAGTCGAACATGTCAATGCCGCGGTCAGATCACACGCGACTTGAGCTGCTCTCGTGACGCAATTACATAGAAAGTCAATACAGTTTGCGCAATTAGGTGAGAGGCCGTGCCAGGCCGCACAATTGACGCGTTTTGAGGCGATGCAACTTGGGGTGAGCCCGTTCGCGCAATTTGATCAATTTAACTGGAAGGCACGCACCGTGTCGCAACAGCCAATTGACGTTGACATGTACCTTATTACATCACACACACTGTAGACACAGCACGCTGAAGCAACACAAACGCTGTCGTATGCAAGTGATGCGGTGGAAAAATGAGACAAAATAATCACGGGGGTCTTCCAGTAAAGGGACCAAGCCAAATAGGAACAGGCTTAGAGAATGGTGAGCCAGGAGGTGATCGCATCTATTAACTCACTCACTCCCAAAGACGTTTTTAAACGTCTTTTCAGACTTGGTCTAGAATTGGCTGGTACTGGATGAGTTAAGCGTACTTGAAACGTGAACGAAGTCAAAGTTTGAGCACAACCACCTGCCACCTGATTGACTAGGAATTTTAATATTCTTTGTTTGTCCCGTCAGAGGAGGAGGAGGAGGTATCCGTCTTCCTCTCTGCTGTGGTTTGGCGCAACTTAACACAGATATGTTAGTATCTCGCGATCAAAATCACGTGAGAAACGCGAGGCGAAGCGACATTTTGTCTTCGGTCTAAACAGAGCGTAACTCAGTGGCTAACCAAAACAGCAGCGCCAAGTTAAAAATAGGCTCGACCTGATATTTGGATTCAGGGAAGACCACTTCCCTGTTAAATGTTGTGCAAAACTGTGTGTGTGCGCGTGCATGCGCACGTGTGTGTCTCGCGCTCTCTGACCTGCTTTGTGTGTGAGCTCAGTGGCGGAGGCACATATATTGGTCTTGACATCTTGGCATGTGCCGATGCTGCTGGAATGCAGGCGGATGACGTCCTGTCTCATCTCCTGCTGCGACACTGACGACGACGATGATGATGATGATGATGACGC
This sequence comes from Hippocampus guttulatus, assembly GCF_054856545.1. Taxonomy (NCBI): domain Eukaryota; kingdom Metazoa; phylum Chordata; class Actinopteri; order Syngnathiformes; family Syngnathidae; genus Hippocampus; species Hippocampus guttulatus. The sequence goes on along the minus strand of NC_141261.1, from coordinate 9,400,450 downwards.
ATGCTTTGTTACATCACCTGCACAAAGGCATCGGCGAAATAAGCACAACAAATCAATGCTTTGTGTTCACACTCTTACCCAAATGTGGTCACACTTCAAAGCTTGTATGGATGGATTAAAAAAAAGAAAAGAATTAAATGTGGTCGTCATCTGCCTCTCTGAGTTGGTTTGGTGATTGGTGGGCGAGCAATGCGTGTGACCACTGAATGTATCGTTGGAAGCAGTACTGGAAATGAATGGATATGGATGCCAGGGACACACCGGTTTGATATTCAGGCAGCAGTGGTATGGGGAAATCTTGCTTTCTCTGGTCATCCAGACGTCGCCTTCTCTGTAGCTCCTCCTGCTGAGCACTTTTGGTGACCGCTTCCAGCTGATGCTCTCTCAGTAACTTCCTACGATCACAAGAGCGGAACACGAGAACTCGATGAGACTTTAACCTGCGTCCTTTGTGGATTAAATTGGGATGAAATTGCTCAAACCCGAAAATGAAGTCCAAGTACCATCACGGATGTCTCTACAATAGAATTTGCTTACCGAATGTTACGTCTCATGTGCGAGGGCTTGGAGCTTCTCTTTCTATTTTGTGTCAGGGTGGAGGGCGGGGTGGTCCTTTGGCCGGAGACCCCAGAGTGGGGTCTCGAAGCGGGTTTTGAGGGCGCGGGGTTTGCTGGCGTCCCCCCGGAAAGCGAGGTAGATGGTGGAGGGGTACGCTGCCATGCCGCCGTGTCGCCTCCCTGAGCCTCATTCTCTGAGTTGAAGGAGGCACAGTGGGACTGATCTGAGGAACAAAGGAGGGGTGGGGGGCAAAGTTAAACATGCGAAATGTCATGTTATCTTCGACATCGCTTATCCCATCCAGGTAAGCGAGGAACATGTAAAATCCAAACTATTTATCTTTCGCATTCTCAAATTTTGTGGGCTGTGTATCCAGATCATGAGTTGTCTTGAGGAAATTCACAGATGCTAGACGCACCTCATTTTTTACCTACTGGTAACTGTCATGCACTGCTTCTTTCCAATTCTGTCAGCAGTGTCGGACATTGAGAGGGCAATGAAACCTTAAAATGGTTTGAATTTGAAAATCAATGCAAATCAAAAGCGAACCGAGACATTGATGCAGTGCATTTCTGAAACACGACAACGCTGGAGGCTGGCTGTGCTTATGTATTAAATTTGTGCCCTCGAATCGTGACATTAATGTGTGGTGCTGCAGGAAATGACCAAATGTCACTTGCTTTGCCTGACAGTTATTTTCAATCCATCCTCATTTATGAATGACAAATTCAGTTTTGCGTTCAATTGAAGAGGGCCAAAGTTAATCAATTTGTGATTGATCAGATCGTTGCATGAATCAAGTCTGCTCCTATGATCCTTACAACGGATTAACACTCACAGTGATACACCCATGAATTAAAACTCAGGAAAAAAAAGTCATGAATTTTTGAAATATCACAAGAACATTTCCAAGTCAATTGTGTGGCTCCACCCGCAGCATGCAGTCATCAATCTCAAACCAAAAGTATCTGTGACACAAAAAAATGTTGTTTTCTTGCCGTTTCTGCTTCTACCACCAACCCAGCTGGAATCTGCGTTCACTTTTTCACCTTTCACATTTTCATTTGCTCTGCCAGAAACACACTGAACCAGATCTCGGGTTTATATAAGCGCTGGATCATAAATACGGCCGGATTACGAAATGAAAAGCAGGAAACGCACACAAACACATGCGCTGAGGACAAGCTGTGCCGGGAATCTGCCAGGGATGACGGCACAAAATGATGCCAAACACGCACAGGGGCATTGGTCACAGTCACTTTCCATGTTTATGACACCTGATATAAAAGGTTGAGGACCCGCAATATCCACATGATGATAAGAATGTGTGCAGACAATCTGAGGCAAGCTGCCTTGCAAAACAACTAGCACAAAAACACCCATTCTGTCCATGATACATAATCAAAACAATGCGGTCGCTTGAATAACACCAGTCTGTCTCAGTGCGTGTGTGTTTGTGCGTGTGCGGTGGGAGATATCTGAATGCATGCAGGCACTAGCATTTCTAACCAATCCATAACAGAAATCACTAGCGGTAGGATGTCAATAAAGTCGTGTCAATATGAAAATAATTTCTTAGTCTAATGGTGGCAGTGTAGATGTTGGGATGTTTCTGTCCTGGCTGTACTGCGCAATACAGCAAAGAGTATTATCGTGAGTACAAAATTCATTGTTTAGCTTTAGCATTAACAGTGAATGTTATTTTCAGATTTGTATTAGACTCATGATAAAATGTTGCTGAAAACATTGCCTATACAGTCAAGGGGTTTTATGACGGTATCAGTAAGATTTGGGATTTTGCCCGAGGAGAAATTTGTGACATCGCTTCAAAACATGTTCTTGAATTGACACTTTCAAGTGCGCTCTGAGTGTGAATGAAAAACGAGACTGTTCTTTGTTCTTCATGTGCACGAGGATATCGCTTCAGCCAAGGACACAGGTTTTGTTATCTCAGTCTGAGATAGTGGCAGAGACATAACAATGCGTCGGATTGAACATATTGCAGAAACATTCCAACTCTCTGTCGACCCCTTGTTCCCCTGTTCGATGATACCTGACAGAACAGTGCCTGTATATTGGACTTCATGACATGCATATAGCCCTGACATCACAATTCTCACACACGCACGCGCGCGCGCACACACACACACACTGAACGATGACCTCACTTTCATCTGCCCACTCCACTTCCTGCCCTTCAGTTCAGCATCTCATGGTGAGCACTCAGTGAGATGCGGAAGGGAAGGACAGGAAGTGGAGTGGGCAGATGAAGGTGAGGTCATCGTTCAAAGAGTAGGGATACTCAGTTCTTCATAGGAAGAGGCGGCAGACACGTACATGAGAAATGAATGTTTGCACTTGACACATCACTAGTTGAGTGTGTGAATGTGTGTGTGTTTGTTTTATCTATCTCTCTATCTATTTATCTATCTAGCTAGCTATCAAAAGATCTAGCTAGCTAGCTATCTAGCTAGCCAGATAGATCGATAGCTCGATAGCTAGCTAGCTACATCTTTTGATCCATCCATCCTCTCTAACGCTTGCCCTTCATTAGGGTTGGGTGAGCTGGAGCCTATCCCAGCTGACGTTTGAGCTAGAGGCGTGTGTTAAACCCCCCCGGACTGGTCCCCAGCCAATTGCAAGGCATATATGGACAAACAAGCATTCACACTCATATTCACATCTATATGGACAAGTTAGGGTTGTAAGAAGAAGCTGGAGGACCCGGAAAACCCAGAAGCACACTGATCGCATGTAAACTCCACAGAGAAATGCTTGTCGGCAGAGATTTGAATCCGGAAAATCAAATCATAAATGTGAGGCAAACATGCTAACAACTGTTGGACCTTCCTGCCCCTTATTCCTATCGTTCAATGCAAAGCTCATATTAAATAAATTCAAATAAGAGAACGTGCAAAAGAACCTACTGATGGTGTTGCAGCCTTGTTATATTATTGTCAGATATGGTGACATTTCATATATACAATAGTAATAGAGCAAAATATAAAAAGAGAATTACATGAGATTGCATGTATATGGTAATAAGAAAATACAGGAGTCACAAAATATAGCATGCAGGTTAGAATGACAGTAATGGGTATTGTACTATGTTTACAGTAGCAATAAAAGAGCAAGCAAGTTGCTTGTGTAAGCACCACAGATGGAAAAAGAAATCCAGAAAATAGTGCAATACTCATTAAAATCCATCTCGTTTCCCAGATTAAATTTAGCTCCCCAAAACAGAGATGAAGAAGATGTGCAACTTTTCACACACAGACCTGCTGACACACATCCCGCATTAGGCAATTAATACAGGAATTACCGAACCTATAGAGAATCAAAATACAGATGACGTATTGATTAACAAGCTGCAAACTCTTTTTTTTTTCAACACTGCAAATACTGGCGGGCTTGAAGACTTCGACAAATTGTAATTTATGAGATCCAAAGAATGTGAGGCCACAAAATCTATACTGTGTGTGCATGTGTGTCTGCTAGGGGCGTTTCAGGGAAAGGCGGAATGTCTTCAGCTACCTAAACGTTACATAAGTGCATCTTCGTATATGTTTAGGGTTTACATAACTTCTCTGTAAAGGGCTGAAGGACATCAAACCACAACTTGTGCTTTTTGTGTGCACATGTGTCAAATAAGTGGCTTTCGCTGAGAAGTGTCGGCGCTGAGAGGAAAGGACAAATGTGACTTTAGCCAAATGAATTTCATCCAGTCTTTGATGATTAACAAAGAGTAGTAGCGATGAACTGGCTTGCGATTGAGGCATGTCGAGGCGCTTTCTCTAATTTCCTCAGTGGACACGGTCAAATTTAGCTAAGCTGCTGCTTTTCAAAAGCCCATTTCATCGTTCAAGTGTGCATTCACACAGAATATAAGACTAAAGATTGCAATCTGGAGTGGGAGTTTCCTCAGCTGCTTCAAAAGCAGTAAAAACATACTATGATGGCAGCGTTCAAAACCGGCCGCTTCCAAAACGCTGAATGACAAACAGACGAAAAAGCACTTTTAGCCCTTTGCAGACGCTTCAATGTGCTTCGTTGGAAAGCGGCAACTTCCATTTATCATCATTTTGTAGCATGCTTGCTTGTCTGATTTGATGGGGTAAACCCCACCGTGTGCCAACTGATGGTACTCTACTCCAGTCCACTAGGTGGCAGTACTGTGCATTAAAACGTGTGCGTCACCTTGCACATGCAGCATGTTTGTGACAACGGTTCAACCTGCCGGATATGGTGGATCACTAACACCGCTTGGGCCGAATCCAAGCAGATTTTAGTATCAATACATTTTTTATAGCGCCGATCCTGTTCAGAAAGCAGCCATTAAATTGTCTTATTTAATGCTGTCCTTCCATTCTTAGTCATCATTTCATCCGTAGGAAGTATTACACAAATTATTGTCAGGCGCCTCCTGGAACTTCCTCTCCGAAGAAGGTCTTCTTTCAATTTTCTCAAGTCTCTTTACTTTCCACACACACATGTGATGGAACAATCTGTAATAAGTGGATTCAGTCCCATCTACCTTGTTCTCACCTGCCTTTGCTTGATAGTGGGCAGATAATGACAGCTATTTACTTAAAAACAAAACAAAACAACAACAACAACTTGGTCGCACACTAGACTAAATCGTTCCAGGAAGAGTCAAGGAAAATGACCGGCACCGAATTCTGTGGAACTGAAATAATACATGTGACATCCACAACAGCCCGTTCAAACAGACCCACGTCTTAAAATTATCCAACGTGCCGGGTCACAGATGAACGCAAAGGTGCCGAAGAGGCCACCGGGCTCAAGAGGCTGCTTCTTACATTTGCGTCCTGTCTGGCACTGGTGCAAACACGCAGGCACACTGTCTTGAGTACAAATCTCACACAGAACGTTACTCTCGAACGATGGCGACGCTGAGGGGGACTTGAGAGGGTGCTTATATAACCGCTGCCTGTGGCTGTTACACAACCGCGCGCGTGCGCACGCGTGCACGCACACACGCACACACACACACACACACACACACACACACACACACACACACACACACACACACACACACACCGACACACCATCTTGACTTTTGACACAATAAAACAGTGGCACATACTGCATATGTGTGTGCATGTGTGTCGTCTTACACGCCTCTCTTTGACACGTTTCTATTACTTGAAAAGATGTCAAACAACTCAGATTTATTGAGTGTGGTTGTTCTAAGCAACGGATCATTTAAATTTGTAAAAAAAAAAACTAACTTGTAAACTTGAGGCACACTTAAAACGGAGCTGCAAGGTGCTTTTAACAGAACAGGACTGGAGGTTGTTATTACTGTAACCGTGACAACCACCGGTATTACAAAGCCTTTTAAAAAGGACCTGACCCAGCAACATGAAAGGTTATGTACAACCTGCGTCGAGGAGTCTTCTACAATTACCTTGAACTCTCATTTTACCATCTTGAAGAGAAATGAGGAATTTCGACATCTTCTATTCATCAACTTGTATTACGGGTCAGAAATGACGAACGATTAACATTAAAGCACTGGAATAGTTTTCCTCACTTCAGGAAAGCAAGTAAGTCTAAGTGTGTCCAACGCCGTTCTTGTAAATTCTGGCTCACTCCCCAATTACTGCTGCAATTATTAAAAGGGTAACAGCAACAGGTCTCGGAAGCTCCAGACTGGCCCTAAAATGGTGTCATTTAGCCCCTAAAATTTGAGACAGCGCAAGTCAAATTTTTGGTCTACTCGCACGTGCGACCAGTTAAACGTGTTGATTTTTGTTTTCCTGACAAACCTCTGCTTCACACTTTCAATTCAACAGTGAACTTGTGAAAATCAGTGGATTTAAAACTTAAGGACCACTGCGTTCGTACGAAAAATAGTTTGTCTGGAGCCATAGGCCCACAACCGTTGCGATGGACACTAACATAATCATAATTGGGGTATTTTTGTTGTTTGTTTTACATAAATTCTCATTTGAGCAAGCCTCTTTTGTTAAAAATAGATCAGTCTAAAGTTTAGATGCAAAGAAAGCCTATCAGCCCCAAAGGTATGAGTGTCTGCATGTTATTTTCCACCTATTACGCTGTCTAGTCAGCTCATTGTGTGAGCGTGTGTGTGTTTGTATTACTCATGGCTCTGAGACCTTTGACTAGAAACAGAGTTTGGGGAAGATGACGTAACCACGGTCATTAGCTTTTGGTTAAGTATGAAAGCCTTTAGGTCGCTTGGCGTGGAGCACAGACTTTGATGGGCACAGCCTGAGGTGGTGGCGTGTCCGGAGGATTTGAATCAATAGCAGTTTCGGAAATGAATGATTTTTATTTTTAATTGAAGTAAATTATTCAATGAAGATGATTACGGTGAGGTGTTGTGTTGGTGCAGAACAGTAAATGATCATTTAGGGTACAACTTGATGCAGTGTATAGTCATTCAAGCAGAATTTCTTGAATTGTTTTTTTTTGGGGGGGGGGGTTGAGGGAGATACCAACATTTGGCCTGACAGCTCTGCAAAACAGCACATAATGAATAGATAAATGGAAAAAAAACCCCAACTCAAAATAAATATTCTGATTCAACTGCCGAGAAAGTGACAGATCTCTCGTCTGTGCTGCACTGATTGGCCAGTCTGTAAAATCATTTTCTTTTGGACATACCGAGATAAAATGTGTTATGTAACTTGCCTTACAAAAGACCAAAAATAAAAAATAAAAAAAACACGCATGTGCACAAACACACACACACCCACACGCACACACGCACACACACCCACACACACACCCACACAGACTTCTTGTATAACAGCTTTTGCTCAATGAGTTATTAAGGCTCCTTTTAATAGCGTGGAAGCAGGTGAGTTACGAAATCCTCCGCAGAGGATGCAGGGGTGAAGAGGCACCAGAGAGTTCAAAAAACTCAAGAGCAGAAGGTGACAGAAAGACAGCATATACACACACACACACACACACAGACATATACACACACGTGATAGAGAGCAGGTGAAGCGACCTGGAGTTGTTTGTAGGCCAGTATGTCAATGCTGCTGTAGGGGAGGAGGAGGAGAATGAAAGTGAGTGAGATAAGAAGATCACGGATGTGCGATGCACGCGCGCGCGACAATATTCAATTTAAAAGGACGTCTGGGGTAATATAAGCGGTATGATGCCAGCCGGCGTCTTCGGTGGTGACGTCTTATGAAAGCAGTTCAGACTTCATGTGCTCCCTGCATTCAACTCAGACACACGCGCTGTTCCGAATAGGACAGCTTGTTCCTTTCTGGCATGCAATTATGGCGAAGCTGAGTCAGTCGCGCAGCAAAGATACCTCAGGAGTGCTGTTGAAAGCGTCATTTCGAACTGTGAATATTTCTGAGCCCAATACACACTATCAATAATCGGCAGCTGCTCACCACACAAGGGAAACTAAACGCACACACATCATCCAGAATGGGTGAAAGTGGAGCAAGGCGTTGTTTCATCCTTTCCTCACGACCATACGTGGCGCATTAGAAGCAACAACAAAATGCATAGTGTTCTTTTACACAACACCAAACAAATCGGATTTAAAAAAAATAATTGAAACTTGTGTGTGTGATTTCAACGCCTGACAAAAAAAAAAAAAAAAAAAACATTGTATGAGGTGATATTTCCCAAACTTGAGCTGGTCTATATTTACTGGTCAAGTGAAATGCTGTTACAAAACCACATCATATAACATCCATCCATTTTCTGATGCCTCACAAGGTTCGCAGGGCGTGCTGGAGCCTGTCCCAGCTGTCTTCGGGCAGTAGGCGGGGGACACCCTGAACCGGTTGCCAGCCAATCGCAGGGCACACATAGACAAACAACCATTCACTCTCACAATCACTCCTAGAGACAATTTAGAGCGCCCAATTAACCTGCCATGCATGATTTTTGGATGTGGGAGGAAACCTGAGTACCCGGAGAAAACCCACACAGGCACAGAGAGAACATGCAAACTCTACACAGGAAGAGAATAGCCGGAATCGAACCCGGCACTTCTGCACTTAAGCAGTCGACCACAAAGCCGCCCATCATACCACATCACCACGTCATATCACACAATTTCATATCCGCCACCATATCAAACCGCATCATATAATGTGTATGTTAATGCATGCTGTGGCAATACACAATGTCTTGTTTAAGTGTCAACTTGGGTCTTGAGCAGAAAAAGTCCAGGCAAGGACAACTGAACGTAAAAACCCCCAAACCAAAACACTTAGCATCGACAGTCCTGGAAGAGGCCAACACGTCTGCCTCACAGTTTGGAGCTTCGGAGATCAGCACCAGCCTTCCCGTGGGAGTTTGCATCGAGCATGTTTTGTGTTTTGTGTAGCTTTTCCTCCAATGAGAAAAAGCCACCACAACCTCCCACATCGCAATACCTTGCATGTTAGATTCATTGAAGACTAAATACTCTGACTGTAAATGGTCTGAAAATGAAAATGACTTGTCAACAATAAAAATGAAAATCTCTGAAAGCTATTCCGAAAAATTACTCTGTTCATTCATCTAAATTAGACTCGGGCGCCGCCGGGTTTTTTATTCCGCTGCCGCCTCGCACGCTGACCCCGCTAACCCACTGGTCTGATGAACCGTGGTTTGCCTGCCTTGAAAGGCACACATTTCCAGCATGGCCCGAGCCAGCCCACCATGGCCAATCACGCGCAGGCATTGCTTCACGTAACCGTAGAAACAGCCAATCGTAGCGCGGCTGAGAGAAGACAACGCGGGAGGAGAGCAAGCCGGGTGCACGTGGGACCAGCAAAAAAAAAAAAAAAAAAAAAACTCACCGGAGTAAAAATGTCTGAAAATTGAATTTAAAAAAAAAAGGAGTGTGGAAGTACAGCTAAGAAGGGAAGGGAACCGAGAGCGGGAAGGGTATGAGGAAAAAGGTGGCAGGGACAGTTGCATGTCTAAGTAGGTATGGATCCAGTGTTACACAACAGCGTTAAGTAACTTCACAATTATCAGCCAACGACAAGCATATTTTGAAGACTTCTGAGGTTATTTGAAATGTCAAAGCGGCTCTCTGTACCAACTGGATGAGTTCCTCCGCACCAAAATCTCCTACAAAACACGAGCATTTTTCTAGTCTCGGAATTGCATTGGGATACAGCTCAGTTGCATTTGAGAAAGAACCTTTTAAAGCCAGATTCGTGTTTTCTCATCCCGTCTCCTCCAACATTCCGAATATGGGAAAAAAGTATTTTAACCTTGATTCCCCAGGCAGGAAGACTTTTTCCCCTCCTCACAAACTTGCTCCATCTCAGTCGTGCGACAGCAATGTGCGTTTCGAGTCACCTACCTGTGAACGACTCGGATTCGTCCAGGAGCAGCATGACTTTGGAGTGAAGAAAATGGTTACTCTGCTCTTCTTGGCTTTTCGCCTCCTCTTCACCTTTTTTTTTTTTTACCCCCACCCCAACTCTTGCTTTAAATCTCTTGACCTGCGCCCCTGCAGGCACAGCGAGAAGCGTTAAGAAAGCCAACAGGAGGCGTCGATGTCTGTCCGTCACGTTTGTTTTACGCCGAGCCTTCCTATAGCACTACTGCCACAGTGACTGACTGACTCACTGACTACTGGCTGGCCCACTCCGTGTGCCGCTTTCAATAACAATGTCAACATGAGGCAGAGGCAGGAAGGAGGGCTGGCAGCTGAAAAACTTACATAACCCCTCATGCTGAATGCGGGGCCCCTGTGAGGGGGGGACCACGAAGGCCGACCGCGCATCACTCTGACCCGCCACACACCTCGAGACGGAAGGTGACGCCCACGCATTCAAGTCTCATTTCAAAGGAAAAGGGTTTCGTACAGGAAGCAACACTGTTATTAGTAGAAAAAGGACGTACAAGTATTTTCAGGAAAGAATTGGTACGTAATGTGTTATTTATATATATAAAAAAAATTAAAACATTGATGTTGTTTCCCTGGAAAGCCACAGGCATAACTGAAAAACTATATCAGCATTTCCATGAAAGTTTGTGGCAGGGTGTGGCTTGTGCAGAATAGAAACTGGGATTTCTCTTCCTTCCATTTATTTGTGTAAAAATGGCACAAACAAACAAAAAAAACCCCGCCCCCCACTTTTTGAAACACAGTTTTAAGCATTGGCAAGCAGTTCACATTGCACATATCTGCTCCCCACAGGACTGGCGCAGACGAGAATTTGCGTCTGTTCAAATTAACATACGCAAACAATTATTACTTGTCCTTTTTTTTTTTTAATCCGAATGCACAATGGTACCCTTAAGTTACGATAAGTCTTTCTATACTTATATAATCATGTTTTTGTTAATCGTAGTTGCAATACTAGTGTTGCCTATAATATTATAACAAAAACAATTAAATGGCTAACCATCATGACATGTTGTAGTTGCAAAATAAAATGTTTTTTTTTGTTGCTAGGACTATTTTATTCTGCAGCTTGTCACATTCCGAGAAATGAGACAAGCCACACTAATAATAACAAAAACAATGCTTAGCATTAGTATTTCCTACTGAATTCTAAGAATCCCACGCAGAACCAGTTTGAAGCAAACACGAAATACTTCAGTCCTACTTCAACTCTCCATGCTCGCACTTTCCTTACATGCAAGTACACATACACATGTGCGGTGAAACATGTCGCTGTACATTTTCAACTGTTGTTTTTTGGGCGGATATTTATCATGTGAGGTAAAATTAGCCTCTTACAAAAAAAGACCCCACAATCATAAGCGTGTCTTGCATGAAGTCACTTTTAGGTTTTATACAGAACCGCCTGTGCTTTCACACAACAACACTGCATGTTTTGTGTGACGTCAATGGGAGCATCAAACACCAACGTTGATTCCGAGGGAATTAAGCCTTGGGCGCGAATGGTCACCGCCAATGTGAGAGTTCCCATTTGCACACATGGTCCAGGCTCGGAACCTCCCGCCAAAGACAGAAAAGTTTCGGAACGGTTTTGTCCTGACCACATTTCATGGCGGTGGTGTTTATACGGAACAGTAACCCACAAAAGGTGTTGAAATCGGGGCTTTGAAAAGAGGCTCTTGACAGACAGTTTGCATGTGTTCTGCTGTTCCGATTATGTATAGAAGCTGCGAGATCACATACTGCAAATACAATGTACATCGCATTGGTGTGACACGATAATTTACATGTCAGTCACTTTTTGTAACTTCATAGCTAAAAAAAAAAAACCATTTCATTTAGACGATATGATTTTTTTTAATCTTGACTTTGTGAGCTAGATGAACAAAAACATTCATTTGGAGCCAGGGCATCTCTTCCATAAGAAGTCTTATGAAACCTCTGAAGCGCCCACTCAGCTCAACGATGGCACTGCACCACATTTGGGTCAAGGTGACGGACCCAACCCTATTCTTCCACCCCCACCTCGCCAGCAAATAGGACGACACGATCGAAGAGATAAGGTAAGAAGAGAAGGTAAGAAACAAGAAAAAAACAAAAGCCAGTGAAGACACCTACTCACCCATATCACATCATTTCAACTACTCTGACATATCCGTGCATCTTGCTCAGTTTGCTCCGTGCGCTAGTGAGCTCGGGCGAATGCAGCCAGCCCCGAGCCTCTACCGGCATGATTGCTACCAGGCAGAAGGCCACTGGGACAATTACAAAACCACGGGTCGCTGAAAGCCGCCCAGACCTGCCGCATGCAGGAAACCTCCCGAGCTGGCTTGCTCCTCCCGCTGCTGCTGCTCTCCTTACTCCCCGCCCCATGGCATACTGATACAGGGACGTGATGTCAGCGATCCCCGCCCACTCCAGAGACTGCCTTAGGTAACAAGGTTAAGGGCTCAACCGGGAACATGGCAAGACTGAATAATGGTGTTGTTTTATCTACATTGTAGATTTGTGAACATTTTGGCTTTCTAGTAGCACATGACTCCACGCTTCTGTAACTAGATTTCATAATCACAATTGCTTTTTTGATTATTGATAGTGGTAATATGGTTCCGATGTTGTCAACCAACATAAGTAGTGATAAGCATTGGGCGCCATTCTCATGTTCAAGTGCCCACACATGACTGTCAATTACTAATTGTAAATTAGTCGCTGACTGCGGGAGCCCAGTCCCGGCAGTAAGAGCTGACACAAGAGAGACACTGCTTGTAAGGAAGAGTGAAGAAAATGAGGGACGGCAGGGAAACGGTGTTCCATTTGGACACACGGATCAGATGCTCAGAGGAAATGCACTTCTTTTCTCATTGCCAAACTTAACTCATTCACTCCCAAAGACGTTTTTAAATGTCTTTTCAGACTTGGTCTAGAATTGGCTGGTACTGAATGAGTTAACTATACAAGAGTTATTTGGATGCAGTTTTTTTTGTTTTTTTGTTTGTTTTTTACTCTAACGCAGTGGTTCTAAACCTGAGATCGATCAAACCCTCGGGGTTCGGTGAATCGGTCTCAGGGGTTTGACAGAGCCTCTACTGTGCAATTAAAAAAAAAAGTCGACTTATGTCTTGAATTTGTATCTCCTTTTTTTCTGTTTTTAATAAATGCATTTTTTTAATGTCTTGGATTTGTAAGAAGAAGGGTTCGGCGAATGTGCATATGAACGGGTTGGGTTCGGTACCTCTAACAAGGTTAAGAACCACTGCTCTGACGTGTAAAAAAAAAAAAAAAAAAAAAAGTAAAGAACGGATTAATGCCATTTCTGGCACTGTGTTGGTATGCGCTTACGTTACCGCTTACTTTCACACACAAGCTGGAAACTCCATCTGCAAGGCCCCACGGATACATTGTACACACACATACAGAGACCGCGTGCAATGCAGCTGGGGGGCGGGGGGGTAGCCGAACCAGAAAGCGGAGGAAGAGGCGGTGATGGCAGCAAAGTGAGGGGTGGGGTGGGGTGGGGGGGGGCAAACTGGCTGCTAAGTCATTACAGCACACATGTTCACCTTTGCCACACTAGCACACTTCATGTAGCCCCGCCCCCAAGAGGAAGGAGCGTTCACATTTCAACGTTTATGACGGCACATATGAGATAAAAACATGCGCACACACACACAGGAAGTACGTGGAGCAGTCCCTCTACCAACTCATCGTCAATTCCTTTTCAAGTAGAAATTCAACTTTTGTCACAAAATTCCTTCTATGGCTTTAAAGCAGGCTTTGTTTAGGCTTTTGCTTTGGGTTTGGGAAGGGGGGTGCGTTAATTCTGTTGGAATGTTGACGGGATTGAACAGTTTCAAATGATTTGAGACGTCACATCAAGACGCCAGCACAGATTTTGTCACGCATCGAATTGACCGATTCCAGAGTGCCGTGTCGCTGTGTGAACTTGCGCACGCAGTCGCATTACTATTCTGTCTTCAATGGAGTTCTCTCGTCACAACCATTTTGCAAGTGAACAAACGATGACATCAATCCGCATTTAAATCAAGATTGTGGAGTTTATATGGAGTATTTCCATTCTGTTTGGTCGTTTGTGTAATCGGAAGAAAAGACTCCACGTGAAGCCGACTTCTGATGTAGGACAAGTAAAGGAGGCCATTTACACAACTTGTTTGTTCTCTTGACAAATAGACGTATGTCTGGGTGTCTGAGGACACAAACATTTGAAATCCGAGTGGGTCTCATCGATTTGCAGAATATTTGCTTAATTGGCGAGGACATGATGAAGACAGATTTTTTTTTCATAAAGATCATATCGTGGTTCAGTAGAATGTCAGTCAGTGAGTGTAGTCAGGCCTCAGCAGAGGACGAATAGAATGGAAAGAAAATCCCAAAAGACGCATGCAGAGTGTTGTGCTTATGTTCATTTGTGAGCAAATAACTTGTTCTTGGAAGATGGCTACCAGAAGGTTGGTACCATTATGGTTCTGTGGGGGTGGGCTGTTCCACTGATGACAAATAAATCATCAAGAAGAATCAGTCCTTTCGATACGAACCCCCCCGCAAAGGCTGAGCGGTTCAAGAATTGCCCCCCCCCCACACACACACACAATGACACTACTTAACTTAGTTTTAATTAACACATTATCATCTAATACGTGAAAATGTTACTTATATAACTTGTTCGACTGTTACGTACTTCAAACTATGCCGCGCATTCAGTAAAACGTTTCATGATGAACTTTGCAATTCATGTTTTCCAATAAAAGCGATGTTGAAACGTTCTTTTTTTTTTTTTTTTTAAACTCAACCACATTAAAGCCGGACTATTGATTCCACAAACCAATAAATGACACTCAAGGGTGAAAAATGACCGCCTGGGCTTAAACCAACCAGTATGACAGCGATGAGAGTGACACGACAGTATGAGTAAGCATTTCTATAAATTTGATAACCTTTCTGTCTACATTCGACGCTCAAACAAACGCGCGCAGCAAAAACATGGACACGGTGTGACCTGGTAGTCTGCTGTGCCAGTATGTGGACCAACTGGTGTGACTGTATCACCTCCCACTCATCACTCAGCGCAGTTCCTAATCAGCATACATACAGTACGTCCCCTCAGTATTGGAACAGTGAATCCAGTTCCTGGATCTGGCACACAACTATAGAAGACAGCATTATTAGTGACAAAGCACTGCATAATTAAAGGAGGTCAGCTACCTAAACTGGAGTGAAGTCAATAGGACTGAACGTTTTTAGTCACATCCGAAGAAAGAATGGCATTCAAGGCCGCTGGAATATTTTGTGATGCTTTAGTAGCCTTTCAGTTGCTGTTATTATTATTAGTATTATTATTTTTTAAACACAGGTCTCCTCTTCCATCCATCCATCTATTTTCCAATTCGCTTTATCCTCACAAGGGTCGTGGGGGGGGGGGGGGCGGGGGGGTGCTGAAGTCCATCCCATTTGTCTTCGGGCAGTAGGCAGAGGACACCCTGAACAGGTTGCCAGCCAATCGCAGGGCACACAGAGACGAATAACCATCTGTGTTCATATGCACACCGAGGGACAATTTTAGAGTGTTCAATCAGCCTGCCATGCATGTTTTTGGAATGTGGGAGGAAACCGGAGTACCCGCAGAAAACCCACGCAGGCCCGGGGAGAACATGCAAACTCCACACAGGGAGGCCGGAGCTGGAATAGAACCCGGTACCTCTGCACTGTGAGGTCGACGCGCTAACCACTGGATCACCGGGCCGCATAGGTCTCCTCTTTGGCAGCTAAAATGCACATGCTAACAGGTTTAAGTCAGGAGATTAACATGGCCAGTCTAAAACCTCCCTCATTTGTGCCCCTGATGAGCTCCTTTGTATAATGGCAATGTGTTTGTTTGGGTGGGGGGGGGGGGGGGGGGATTGTTTTGTGGCATGTTGAAAGTTCTCACACTCATGGTTGCATCCTTTTTTTTTTAAATTGCAGACTGCACACTTCTGAGTTAATTTTGCTGGTGTCATCATGTTGGTCGGTCGGTGCGTTTTAGGGAGAAAAAATAAGTCCATAAAGCTTAATTGTTGGACGTTGGATCAGAATTTTAATTCCGGGCTCCGGGCTTCCTGTGTGGAGTTTGCATGTTCTCCCCATGCTTGTGCGGGTTTTCTCCGGGTACTCCGTTTTCCTACCACATTCCAAAAACATGCGTGGCAGGTGAGTGGAGCACTCTAAATTGTGCCTAGGTGTGAGTGTGAGTGCGGATGGTTGTTCGTCTCTGTGTGCCCTGCGATTGGCTGGCAAGCAGTTCAGGGTGTCACCCGCCAACTGCCCGAAGACATCTGGGATAGGCTCCAGCACTCCCCGCGACCCTTGTGAGGATAAGACGATCAGAAGATGGATGTATGGATGGAACTATACATCCATATATATTGTCATGCTCATGATCACGATCTTCCCTACTGCCTTATGGAGGTTGCTGCTGATGTCACTAATAGTTGTTCTTTCACCTGACTGACAATTCCAGTTGACGTTTCAGCCTTCGTCGGGGCTATGGCCAATGTTTGGCTTTGATGGAGTTTTCATCTCTTCTCGTCCTCACGATTGCTTTTTTTAACCCGCCCATCCGGTTTTCACGTTGGTTACACCTCAAACCAGGAAAAATCTTTACCAGCAAAATCCAAACCTTAAGTTGGGCGTAGACATTCGGCACTCTTCATTGTTTGTAATGTAACAATGCACACTCAGTGTCAAAATTAGATTTGCACTTTACCTGAAGCCACAAAAAACATAACCCGTTGGGTGCTCTCATAAAACTTTGTACCAGTAATCAATTTGGAGGAAAAAAATAAATTGTTCCCACAAAGTTGGATGTGTACAATTGCCCAAAAATGTCTTGCGAAGATGAAGAACTAATGTTCAATTGTTCCATTTCCACCCTTTGAGTGATTGATTAGGCAGTTCATATCAAGGCTTTTCCCCCCATCAATGTTTATTCCTCCTGAACTCGTTCGAGACAACGTCAAGATCTGTTTTGCATCCGTGACTGAATGCTAAGCGTCAGTTGGAGCAAACTGGACAAATGTCACGACTCACCAAAAGCAACAGGTGTCTATAACACGGTGGGAGGAAAACATGTTGTGCTCGCTCACTCAGAATGCAAAAAAACACAGAGATGCTGTTCACGCCTACACACTGGCAGGGGAGCAACACGCTAATTAGCACACTCACCTCCTGCTCCTCTGCGTGTGTGTGTGTGTGTGCAAGGACCTTACGAAAGAAGTGACTAACCCGAGTGGCAACTGTGCCAAGAACCCATGACACACACCAATCTCTTCAATACACCAAAAGGTACACAGTGTTCGTGACACACACACACACACACACACACACACACACACACACACACACACACACGCGCGCGCGCACACACACACACGCACACACACACTCACACACACACACACACACACACACACACACACACACACACACACACACACACACACACACACACACCACCAATGTATCTGTAGCATCAATTCTTAACTTCTGTCACCCCGGGACCCACATTTACCTATTGTTGCTAAGTCATGACCCATTTTTATACAGAAGTACAAAAAGAAAAAAAAAGAACAAATAAATAATAATTAATTAATAAGTGACAAGAATTGGTGTGTCTAACATTGGTGAAATAAATCATTTAGACTTGCTCCTGATGCAGATAAAGAGAGCTAACTAGCATTAAGTAAATGTGAGCAGTTTTAAAGAGAAATCCATGTTCATGAAATAGCATTATTTGACAGATTCCAGTGATAGAAGTCTACTTTTCCTGTGCAAAAAAATTAAGAAAGTTATGATTATTGAAAAGGAGTGAAAATGAATCAATTTCTGGCCAGTGTCCTAATGCAAAATCAATGACGGTTGAGATTTTTTTGTTGTTGTAAAATCTGAGTTTCAAACTTTCATAACCTCTTCAGCTCGACCAAGTTTTGAAAAAAAACCTGCCATAATTGGAAAGCTTGCTCAACACAGAAACAGAACACATCCAACAATGATGGTAATTATTCATAATTAACTCACATAACGGATAGTTAGGTAGGGCATTTACAGTCACTCGGTAGCTAACAAATCTCAGAATACAAAAAAAATCATTATAAATGTAAAAATACAAGGAATAATACATTTTCATTATTATTCATTTTCAAAGTAAAACTGTATATTGATCTTTTGTGATTGACTTACTGTCTTGTAATATGATTTATTACTTAATTTTTGTCACCAATATTTTTTACTGTTCTCCATCGTATTTTGTGTTTGTCCATATGGATTCAAATTTATTTGAACCAAAGTTTAAAAAACAAACAAACTGCAAAACAATTCCCCAAAGAATAGGAATACTCTGATGCGGATGAGAGACATTCGACTTTCATGAAAGTGAAAGGAAGAAAGGGAGAATAAAATGGGGATGTTGAACCAAGGAGAAAAACTTTGATTGGGGGTGGCATCCTGGTGAGCTGTCATAGCAACGGCAGGACACACGCAAGAGACGATGGCGGGTGGCGATGATGTCACAAGAGGAAAATAGATGTGCCATGTCACCAAGGGGGAAAATGTAAATGAGATATCAAACATATGAACACTCTCGAGCCGCTAAGGAAACCAGCAACCTGCTGATTTATGATTAGTTATTGATTACTGATCATTAAGAAAAATATTGTATTAACTTTATTTGTCATTGAGAAAATCGTTTTTCCCACCCCAATAAATAAATAAAAATCAAATGTTGTCCAAAACCTTTCTTCTGATTTCTTCTTCTTAATTCTAATGATATATGTTTTCATAATGCCGATTACATTGGTCAACATATGTTTTACGGAATTCTAAAATCAGAGATGCAAGTGACCTAATAATAATAAGAATAATAATAATAATTTTACAAATATAATAATAATAAATAATATACAGTATTTAGTAATATTTATGAATTAAGGGTTAGGTTAAAAAACATGGATTTATTTTTATACCCATAAATTACAACGCATGGTAAATGGTTGGCTTTCATTTGTCAAACTTGAAAACAAAAAAGAAAAATATCTCAAAAACATACGTAATTATAAAATAAGTAAATACATATCATTTTTAAAAATCAGCGCCAAAAATACAAGCACTCGCTCAATTAGCTTTGCTGTTGACCAGTGTTATTTTTGGAGCAACGGCGTGCAGAATATCAACTTGGTTTTACACAAGAATCAAACTGGCCCACTAAGCACGCATCACGACGTAATGCCACCACAGAGCTGTGGGCAGTGTCCCATCACCTTAGCAGTTAGTCACTCCTTGCCCAAGGGGTGAGTTCCCCTGTAAATCAAGGGAATGAAATGTGGTGCACTTTGCTCACAGGTCACCTTGTGAACGAGACAGATGTCCCACTGACATAATGGATTTGAGATTCTCTGCAACCAGGAAGAGTAGCATCAACAATTTCCTATTCCGAAAACGACTTGTACAGCATTTAGGCTGCAGCCGCCTGCACACTCACTTGCAGGGTCAGTTATGCAAAGTGTTGCACAACTGCTGAGGTAAAACGTTTTGTAACCAATAAGCGTCAAGATACAACTCCAAACTTTTTTTCTTACATGATTAATGCTTCAATCACATTTCTAGGCTGGTGGTGATGGCTCTTTATGGCTGGGGGCCCAATCTGGTCTACAACAAACAAAACAAACACGAAAAAGCAATCACAGAATGAACCCCCGTTTCATGAGGAGAATACATTGCAGACCTAACTGCTCCAGGTGATAATCTGAGTTATAAGAATGAAAGATTAAAAAAAATGTTTTCCAAACACTCTTCAAACACATTTAAAATCATTCAAACATACTTTCTATATATCCGCTACATTCAAGCAGATGCGTGTGAATGAGAATATTTGGCTGGTTAATGAGCATTAAATTCAATTGTAAAGCAGTCAGTCCATATACCATTCTGGCAACAAACTGAGACTAATTAGCTTAGCGCTAGCCAAAATAAGGTTAGTATAACACGATGAGGACAAATTTAAAACTTTACAAAACTAAAACTTCCTGGGTTCTGCTGTTGGCCAGGGTATGGCGCAGGATCCTGGATTTCAAAGTGAGCTACCTGTATTTTAAATTGAAAAGGAAAACCTTTCCGTGTCGTGATACGCTGTGTCAATGTGCCGGTGTGACACGCCGATACATTTGCATAAGATAAGAAAATATGACTTTGTAAAGGTATAATGAAGATAACATGCTGTATAGGTGAACTACATTTAGCATTTACCATTCTAGTCAAATTGGATTTTTCATTTTTTGGATGATGGCAGGTGGCTCGGTGGTCGACTGGTTAGCACGTCACAGTGCAAAGGTGCACGGTTCGATTCCGGCTTTGGTCTTCCTGTATGGAATTTGAATGTTCTCCACATGCCTGCGTAAGTTTTCTCTGGGTACTACGGTTTCCTCACACATTCTAAAAACATGCATGGCAGGTTAATGGAACACTCAAAATTGTCGCTAGGTGTGATTGTGAGCGTGAATGGTTCTTTGTCTATGTGTGCCATGTGACTGGCTGGCAACCAGTTCAGGGTGTACCCTGCCTACTGCCCGAAGACAGCCGCCGGGATAGGCTGCAGCATGCCTGTGACCCTTGTGAGGGAGGATAAGCCGATCAGAAAATGGATGGATGGAGCAAAAGTAACCCATTCGAGTTGATTCTGGACTCAACGGTTAATGTCAAAACTAATAACGAACGCAGGGTTTGGGTGCAAGTCTGAGCTCTCGCATTTATATTTTCAAATATATTTGTTTCAGTCAGCAGGCTCCAACTCTGTAACACTTTTATGAACAGCAATTTGTTTCAGTTGTGATCATTTTTTTAAAGCACTCTATGAATAAAACTGAGTTACTTTGAGTTGAGTCTTTTTGTGTTTGATGCAGTCGAATTGGACCCTCGACTTACGGACGACCCTTTTTCCAACATTTTCCAATTACGCACAAAATAAAGCGGACGGATGCTATTCAACCATCATTGGCTCTGTGCGTAATTCAGTGCGGTAGTTGTGCTGTTTTTTTTTCCCTTGACTCTTAATTAGACCTTAGAATTACTTTAAGGTTACAGTTGGCTGTAAACACCCCAAAACACACATAAAACTCTATGTCTCCATATAAAGCCAATTCCATTAATTTTAATGAGAACATTTACAAACATTTGGATTTACAAACTGCATCATGGAACGAATTACGTTCTTAAATTGAAGTACCAGAGTTGAGAGGCAGCGCCTGATGCGGTGCGGTCGGATGTGTGTCTGTGTCTGAACCCTCCATAATGTAAAAAAATTAATAAATAGAAAGAACCATTTTAACCCAAAAACAATGGATCCTTGCCAAGAAATCATCAGATTTTAACTCACATTATTGGGGCAGGGTGTAAAAAAGAAAAAAAAACTTCTTTCGAGTCTGAATAAATATGGATAGAAGATGCAGTCAGGAGCACAAGAACCTTTCAAGTCCAACGCTCTTGAGGTTGCAATATTCAAATATCCATCCATCCATCCATTTTCTGATCCGCTTTGTCCTCACAAGGGTGGCGGGGGGTGCTGGAGCCTATCCCAGCCGTATTTGGACAGGAGACGGGGGACACCCTGAATCGGCTGCCAGCCAATAGCAGGGCACATAGAGACGAACAACCATCCACACTGACACTCACACCTAGGGACAATTTGGAGTGTTCAATCAGCCAGCCATGCACGTTTTTGGAATGTGGGAGGAAACCGGAGTACCCAGAGAAAACCCAGGCAGGCCAGGGGAGAACAAGCAAACTCCACACAGGGAGGCCAGAGCCAGAATTGAACCCTGCACCCTGCACTGTGAAGTTGACACAGAAACCACTCGAACACCGGGCTGCCTATTCAAATTGCAACCAAAGAAAAAAGAAATCTGTCCCCAAAATAGCTTAAAAAAAACCCAAAACTAAAGCTGCTCTGCATGATGCACCACACAGACGGGGCATCCAACAGTCTGGATGAACCGTGACAAGGTTTTCTTCAACAACTAGGAGGCCTGGACATAAACATGACTCATCTAATAGAACCAATGGATGATTCATTGATTTACATAACACATTGCAAGGAAGAGGAGTTTACAGGAGTTTCTTTGGAATAGCTAACAAAGTCTGCTTGCAAGCATCCAAATACATCCAATGACCAGCATACAAACACTAACTAATAAAATTGGCCAAATTACGGCGGCGTGGGTGCATTTCATATGGGTTCACAGGTGCACGATGTGAATGCTTGGTTCCCATTGGTTCCCATGTAACTTGAAACTTGCTGCTGAGATTTTTTTTCCAAAGTCACACCAAACTCAAAACAGCTGTCATACATGAGATCATAGGGTACCTCTCGGGAGCTCGGTTCAGCCAGCAATCAAAGGGTGAACTTTGTGCGAGTGTTTCGTTTTCCTTTTGTGACATGTGGCACCCAAAGAAGAAACGCTAGCTGTTAGACACAACCATGCGAGCTATCACTGGTTATCCAAGTTAGCCGTGAGTGTTTTCCCCATTTCAATTCTTTGTACACAGGTTTGTGTTTATGTTATAATAGTAATTGTAAGACTGTTACGATTATTTCTCTTAAAATATTGTTTGTGCAGTTAATACATTTGTAATAATATCTCTGTTCTGGCTTCTCAATAGCCCATTCGCGAAATCACCAATTAGCTGATTAGCTGGTGAGGGTTAGCTGCCAGTTAGCATTTGTTACCTGTTAAGTACAGCGTGCCCAGCAGAAGATAAATGTTTAGGATATGTGTATTTGAAAGAAATTAGAGTTTCAACCTGTATGTAACAGTGAGTCAAAAACTTAATGAAATGTTTAAAGGTCAAGTGTGAAGTCATTTTAGAAAATCCCAAATGAAAAATCTTCTGTCAGTAGTTAAACAACATACTTTCAAATAAAGCATGAACAATCATTTCTACATCGTAAATTCGACAAAGTCATCGTTTTCCCAAAGTGAGATCCTGACGATCCTAAACTGCGATTATTAGCCTTGCGTTATTGCTTGTAATTTGATTCTGTGCTGCGCTGTAAATTGCGCACAATGGGATTACATACTGCATGTATTCTGCTAGCACTGTGAGCACACGTCATTGTGGGTTGTTGTCCTACATTTTCGTTGTTTAGCGCGTTGCTATGGGTCTAACTATGACACTGGGTGGGTTGCAGTAAAAAAAACTAATGAAAGTATACTTGAAATAGTTTGATCCCAAAGTATTACTCAAAAGATGCTTAATAAACAAGTTTACTTCACACTTGACTTTTCGTAGGAAGGCAATAATTAGGAAGGCATAGGAAGGCATTTTTACGGGTTGCAAAGCAGCAACAGAAATGCTGGCATCCTTCCAATTCTGGTGCAGATATTCAAAATCGAATATTTGTAAGCCAGTGGTGTCACATTTTAGTTACCATTTCACTTGGAGGGCCGTTATGACTGAAACCAAATAGAGAAGTCAAGAATAACTGTTGATTCAAATTTTGTTTAAGTGACTATCATGAGGTGTTTGGTCACAAGACCCAAGGCCCAGACACATGCTTAGAATATATCTCTTATTTATTATATGTGAGAATTAAAAATGTTGGTAGACATGTTGGTAGATCATGGAAGTTGACATGTTTGAGCTGCTTTCGCGGGCCACATAAAATGATGTGGCGGGCCAGATCTGGCCCCCGGCCCTTGAGTTTGACACCTGTGTTGTAAGCCATCTATATACAGTAAAATGAGTATGTCATGATATTCAAGTGTGTAGTTTGTCGTCAGTTTGACCCTTCGATATATTTCTTTCCATTAACACGATTGACATGACACAGGAAGTCAACTGGCATTTATCCAATATTGTCTTTTCACTCCAAGTGGCTTATAAACAGGAAAAAAAATCTGTTTTTCCACCCTTAGTATTAGTTGGTCAACATTTTAGACCTGCTCCAAATGACAGTTTTCTCTTGTACTCACCCGGTATCTCCTCGTCTTCATCATCATCATCATCATTGCCGTCGTCCTCTGCCTCTTCGTCAGTGATGTAGCAGATTTCTGACAGGCCTCTGGACCCATTCGGCTGCTGCTGCTGCTCCTCTTCATCGGACATCCTGTTGTGTTACCTCAGCATCGCCACGAGATGCCTGAAAGAAGGCAGCATAGGATTGGCCGTCTCTTTGTATCCATCCATCTATTTATCAAAGATGATGAACAGTTTTCGGGCGCACGAGCTGCCTAGTGATTGGGCGCAGATGAGACAATAATGGAGGCAAGGTGCTCTCAAGGGTTTCTCGGGCACTTTAAAAGCTCTCTCGGCTGAAGGATAATGACTCTCTTAGGTTTTTCTCAATAATGTGGTCGTAATCTTTGTTGGACAGCCTCGATGACAATGCTGATACACAGATATGAAAAAAACTCAAGAAGACTATATACAGAGGAACATAACACTCTACTGTCTAATGTGATTTTTTTTTTTAGCCTGAACAGTGGCAATGAACATATCTGTCTGATGTTCATCATAAAATGTCCCGAGTGAAACAATATTTCAACAGCAGAAATGTTTCAGGTCGGGTCATGTTTGTGTGGCTGCTTGGTGTTTCTGAAAAGTCAAGACGTCTGATGAAACAACTGGTTTAAAAACAAAACAAAACAAAACAAAAACATACATTCAGCTTTTGGCTTTCTGCCTTCATTTTGTGAATGCAAGACAAAAAAAAAAAAAAAAAAAAACAGACTTTGGCCCAGCACTTTCAGTGCCTTGAAAATTGAAGAGTGAGAAAAATTCAACCAATTTAGTATGCATCTACAACTTCTTGAGCAACAGCCAACAACATCGTACACTGGAAGAGGAATTCCCCCATTGCAGGAATACTAAATGCTTCTTTTATCTATTGCAGTTATCCAAGCAAAAAAAGGAGCAGGCTTAAATAATAATAATAATATTTTAAAAAACACTCCCACCGAAATGGAGGACAAAGACAAAGCATGATTACCTGCCAGCATACCTTTCATAACATTACACAACCAATTACATAACTGTAAATGTCACAGTTTTTTTTTAACCATCCTCATGAATCCAAACAAACTACACATTCCAGATCGGTTTGAATGGAATGGATTGATGACAGGACAATGCTTTTATATCATAACATATCATGTAATTGTCTCGCGTGGGGAAGGTGTACAATATCTGTAACAGCGGTGTTGTCATTCGACAAATGAAAATCTCGGGCTGAACCAAATGTGGGTTCGTGGTGGAGCTTTTCGTATGTGTGTGTTGCGGACGAGTAGTCAGACTTCCCCCCACATTCCAAAAAAAAATGCAGTTTCAGTGAATGATCTCATCTCAACAGTCCACAGTTGTTAATGTGAATGATCATTTATCTCTTTATCTTGTTTTATGTTGAGAGGGAAGAAATTTCATCTGTGCTGTATGTTACACATATATACAGCACATTTGACAATAAAGTTGTATTCAATTCAATCTCCACACAGACCTGTTCCCCACGGGTGAGCCACAGGCGGCCACGCCCGCCCACCAAGAGGCTCGTGCACTGCCCCGAAATACACACACTTGAAGAGATGATCTCTAAAAATAAGGTTTTTTTCGAATTAACTTTTTATTTAATTTGATCACTGAAGCTATTTTTGGTTAGGGAAATGTTAATGTTGAGTTGTTTATCACCAAGATGTGAAAAATATAAACAAATCATTCTGCGATTTTGTATGATTGATGGCCGATCTTATCTGCAACAGCCAATCACAGTCTTACTGAAAATAATGGTAAGCGCACGGGCCTATATGCGATGAATACATAATATGTATTTGGGAGTGTAGCATTGGGAACTATGGCATGACATGTCCGTAAAATATGTATGATTTGTAAATAATGAGTGACATGGCAGACTCTCACATGTGGATGTCTAAAATTCAAAATTGTCCCTTAGGTGTGAGTGTGAGCGTTGATGGTTTTTCGTCTCTCTGTGCCCTGGCAACCGGTTCAGGGTGTCCCCCGCCTACTGCCCGAAGACGGCTGGGATAGGCTCCAAAACCCCCCATGTGAGGATAAAGCAGTTCGGAAATGGATGGATGGATGGATCAAAAATATGTTTAGAGGCATATAATACATCTGATTTAATTTTGCCATTGACCATATTAGTGTGAATGAATAAAATTTAATATTGCAACTTTCTTTTGTTTCTCTTCGTCCCCCCCCCACCCCCGCCCAAATGTATTGCAGGCTAATAAAAAACAAGCTACAGGCCAAAAAATGGCCCTCAGCCCAGACATTGGAGACTGCTGACTTAAACAAACAAAAATGCTGTTATGCAATCCTGTTTGACTCTCCATGAATGATCACGTCACACCCAATAACCAATCACAATTCTATATTTAGCACAAAAAGGGGACAACTCGATGGCCAACTGCCTTATACCAGAGAAGTATGCAACACATCCGTTTGTTTTTCCTGGGGTGGGTAATGTCATAAAACGCCAAATTCTACAATGGAATGTTTGCACCGCACATGTGTAAATGTACTCAAAGACGATGAAAGCAAAGTGGAGAGGAAAACATTCATCATGTCATCATGCCCCATTTCCATCTCAGTTCATGCACCCGACTGTCAAGCAAAATAAGTTCTCGTTTTTCTTTTGACTCCAAACCACAAATGTTCTCAAGTCAAATCAGCGCACAGAGCGCACACAACGGCAAAATAAGAAGGTTCTTTTCGACGTTAGGCACTTTAGCTAACAGATGTTTCCTCCTAATTTTGTGCGGAGAGCCCTTTTCTGTCCAGTGGTCACGACGTTTGGCAACAGAATGAGTCAGTATCTGTCTTGTGTCCTGTTAAATGTTCTTCCGGTGGAACGGAGAGAGAGCATAGATACCAGAGCTTATATCAGAGCTAGCATCAACACTAGCATTAGCTTGTGTCAATAAGTGGCTGAAAGAGGAAAATAAATTAAAAGGGAAGGTGAGCCTAACGTCTTTATCACTAAAATGCTAATCAAATGGTCATGGCCTATAATGTAACAATTACTTTTATCCAATAAAATTTTGCTTACAAAGCTTCTGAGTGCACCTCAATGATTATACATCGTTTATGTATACTGGAAGGTGATATAGGATATCGGAGCATATCAGGGTGAAATTTTGCTTCTCCACTTCCATTTGGTGTTGGCTCCACAAAAAAAAGAAACTTTGTAGCCATTGTGCTGCCATTTCTACAGAAAAAGAAGCGCCGTGAGGAAGAACACGCACAAGACTTTAAATCATCTTTATGTGCTCTTATGTAACATAACATGGCAGGGAGAGGCGGCACATAATTATGGCTGGGAAGAATTTGAAGAAAGGTCGACAAGATGCATGTGCATATTTCTCATGTTGTAACGTCATCAAAATTCATTCTGATTAACATTTTGGACAGGGAACTCAACAATAAAGTTCTGCGGCTGAACGGCTGTGTTCATGTGAAGTGCAAAAAGTCTCATGAATCAATCGGTGTGTGAAATGCCAGTACGTTCTGTGAGACCTTGTTTTTCTTTAGCATTTTGGTAACTCTTTACCCAAAAGAAGAAAATGAATCTGGAGCAGAAGTTTTGCCAAGTTAGTGGCCTGACATTTCAAGTAAGAGGATTGCATTTACAATTTACATTTATGGAGTGTGTTGCCTTATTATGCAGCATTGACATAAACAAAACAGTCTTTTATTGTTTTTACATTTTACTAATCAGCAGTTGTGCTCTGCAATTGGCTGTCGACCAGTCCAAGATGCACTTTGCCTCTCACCCCAAATCAGCTCTGGCATAGATTAGACTTGCTCAAACAGTATAGAAAAAGGGATGACTATCAGTAATGGTTGCCGGTACTTTAATTTCACACGGTTATGAACATTACACTGTAATTTTAAATGACGAGCAAACATTTTAGAGCGTGTGCGTGTGTGAGGTGGAAGAGTTCAGCTTGATAGGACGGGCGTCTTTCAAACAGCCAGTCCCAATTTATGTTGGGTCTTAAACTTTTAACCCCCCAACCCCACCACCACTTTTTTTTCTTTTTGTAAAAAACAAAAAAACAACAACAACAACTCAATTCACACTAATCTTGAAAGGCATGAACAGACATTCACATACTGCCAGACAAAGTCCAACAATGTCCGAGCCAATCAGAGTGGACAGAAAAGTCCTTTCTGGAAAACCCATAAAACAAGGTCAAATAACTGACCATCCACTCATTTTGTAGAGCATTTGTCCTCATTGGGATTGTTGGGGAGCTGAAGCCTCGCCCCAGGTGACTTTGGGCAGAGAGGTGGGAGTTGAATTGGTAAGCAGCCAATTGTAGGGCACATATGAACAACCCTTCACACTCACATTCGTAACTATGGATGAGCCAGAATCGCCAGTGAACCTAACATGAATAGTTTTGTGAGGAAAGCAGCATCCCAAGGGAGAACATGCAAACTCCATACAAGAAGGTTTGAACTGAGTGTAAAACCCAGGACTTGGTGACTGTGAGCCAGAGGTGCTCACCACGAGGGCACCGTGCTGCTGGGAAGCTTCACTAGTGGGCACTTGCCCCGGTGGTGGGATAGATAAGATAAGATAAGATAAGATAAGAAAACCTTTATTAGTCTCGCAATGGAGAAATTCCCAATTCACAGCAGCAAAGTTATGAAAGGAAGAAGTAGAACAACAAAATATAGGAGCTATATAATATAGCTATAAAAATATAGGGATAAAGGAAGTTTTCTGAACCATCTGAATTAGGTCTTCCGAGGACTTGAGGGTGCAGCCCGAGTTTTGTGGGGTCAGACAGCAATTTAATATGGATGAGATCACGACTACAGGGCTCCAAGATTAAGAGGTGTGGGGGTGGGGTTTTGATGGAGACAGTGGAGAGGGAGGGAGGGACACTCTGGTCTGTCTGTCTGCTGGCCTAAAAAAAACAAAAAACACGCTGCCATGGTAAAGTGGGGGAGGTGCTAGAGTGGACCACAAATAGATGGCTTTTATTCAACAGTATGAGGCGACAATGACAGCTGACTTTATAATGAAAAGTTGAGTTGAGGCCGTAAAAATCCAATTTGGCCGACAATGTAACTACTACACAATACATGAGTCCGAATTAGTTTGTACAATGAGCGATATTTGAAATCAATGTTGATTGGACTGCCCTCCAGAAGATATATGAAGTGAAAGAAGAACAACAAATAGCTAGCTTTCTCATTAAGAATGATCACGTGTAATAATTTCTACTTTTTGTAAACTTTGAGGAGGCATATTCTCTTTTATTCTCACTAGGGAGAAAGTGCAATACATTGTTCGGTTGGTGCTGCCGAAGTGATTGACATGAGAACTTCCAATCCAGGTACACACATATAGGATCACAAATCCAAAATTAGCATCGAATGCCAACATTTGTTACAGTTCATTTTATAACACATCTGAAACTGATGACCGGATATGTATTGCTTTTTTAAGTCACAGATTTTGTGACACACGTGGTTCCTGTTCGACGTTGACAATGGTGAGGCTCCACACTGTAGTTACTTAAATGAAGGGTTCATGTTAAATAAAAAAAAGAGTTGTGTGGCTTCTGAGCAAACAAGGTGAAAAGTATAAAAGAGAAGATGAACTAAATCAAATGATTAATGGGGGGGAGAGGGGTGTGAACACAGCTGCTTGCATAAGAGCGCTTACATAAGATCTGGCTAATAATGTCACTGTTCAGCTTACTAGAAAATAAAGTTATATAAGGTGTGTGTGTCAAGACACAAGGATGTGCCACCACAAGTAATTGCCGACCATGAATGTTCTCATTTTATTCATTTTCCCTTCCTGTACCATCCCAAGGTACGCTGTAAGAACTCTCTTAAGGCGGAGCTTGGCTACGTCAAAAAAATACCAGGATGTATCTGGTTAAAAATCAAGATCAAAATGTCAAAATGAAGCAGGAAACCTTAATTAACGGTGAGCTCTCGAGGCTCATTGGAACGAATTGAATCCAAGCAGACCTCAGCAGCTGCCTTTTGAAATCTCTCTTCATAAATCTCCCACTTATTTCCCCATTCAGATATTATTTGGACAACGGTCGCATCCAGAGAAAATGGACGCGCCGCACAACAGTCCACTCAAGAACCGCAAACGTCTGAATTGGTGCTCATGAAATGAAGGCGTTGTATAACAAGGCCTGACGTATTAGGTTGGTTTACAGCTTTCAAATCACATCCCATGGCTTGTGTAAGAGAATTACACAATAGTCAGGCCCTGCTGGTGTTGATACACACATGCCAGCTATAAGGATTCAAAGTGAATTCTTTCTGTACAGTGTATGTGTGAAAGCAAAGCCCCCAAATGTTGTGTTGTGTATTCACCAGGTAATGGGTAGTTATTGTATTTTACAGTGTAGTCTTTGTAAGGACTAATATGACTTATAGGAGGACTCATATGACTTGATTTGAGTCAGACTGGAGTTGCTATTTTTAGGACTTGCGACTTGCTCGCCAAAAACTTGGGAATGACTTGACTTGGGACTTGGAACCAGGAAAACTATGTGATTGTGAATATTTAAGTGGCAATGGTGGCCATCGGGAATTTTGAGAGATTACCGAACGGTCAGTCCATTTCAGCGAGCGACATGAGGCTAACTGCATTGCATGCCCTTTGAGTTTGAGTCATTTGATCTACATACCCTGGCGTGTGGCTATCGCATATTTTTTTTTCTTCCGTCAGCACAACATTCTGTTTCTGCCAGCTTTATTTTGGTGCTAATCGTCTTTTGATGCAAATTGTGTGTTAGCAAGAAAAAAAAAATAGCCCTGTGAGGTCAACGCGCTAACCACTCGGCCACCAGACCGCCCTAGCAAAATACACTTTCTCTAAAATCCGAACATACAGGTATGTTCAAACACACTACCCATAATGACGCTACGTCATTATGGGTAGCGTCACTACCCATAATGACGCTACGTCATTATGGGTAGCGTCACTACCCATAATGACGCTACGTCATTATGGGTAGCGTCACTACCCATAATGACGCTACGTCATTATGGGTAGTGTGGGTAATGGGTAATGGACTAAACTCAACTAATTCAATTAATTCAAATGAGCTTCCTCTCACATCCCATACTAAATCTAACTAAGCAAAATCAAACCACACTTAAAGTAAACCCAAAACAATGTGCCATCCCAAAGCATTGACTTTGCGGCACGAGGACAGTGATATTCTCCGCTCTCTTGAATCTTGGCTATTCTATTTGCTGCTGTGAATTGGGAATTTCTCCATTGCGAGACTAATAAAGGTTTTCTTATCTTAAATTTGGATGCAACAAAGGCAAAAGTGAAATAATTCTTCGATGTTATAACATTGTTTGAAGGAGATGCAAATGATTGAAAACCACCAAGGTAATAGGAAAACAAATCTCCCACCGAGCAGTAAGATTCACTTCAGCTCTGTACATGTTAACCGTTTTTTTTTCAATTCTGTTTAAATGTGACAAACAACAAGAGTTCTTCTGATTTTTCTCCAAAACACAAATCAATATAAAAACAAGAAAATGTTTGGGGTTTTTTTACGTTAGGATAGGAAATAGAGTACATAAGAAAACCAAACTGTTGTTTCAAAAATAACTGCATTAACCAATATTACATTTATTTATTTATTTAATATGTACTTTGTCAGCATATTTGTCTATATTTGTCCAAAGCCACACTTAAAGTACCTGACCTAGAAAATATGAATAAACCCGCCGCCTGCTGTGTCTATTTTGAAAACACCGGCAGCCCTTTAAATACTTTTACCTTTGAACCTGCAAAGACGTACACATTCATGTCGGATTAACCTGCATTAAAGAGTAAGGAACATACGCACATGCACGCGGACACGCGCATGCACACGCGTGACCTGGATCAGTGAAAAAACGCTGACCTGCATCGACTTGCTTCAGAGGGTATTTTTAACCCAGGCGTCTTCTAATCCACACAAATGCCCCGTTTATTATGTGGCAAAGTCAACAAATGGTTCCATTTTCCTTAACCTACTGAAATGTCCCTTTATTTGCAGCAGAGAGGCCGATGCATTCTAAATTGTCTTTTGGTTATCATGCATAAAAGGAGGTCAACGCGTTGTGTTGATTTTCAATTCAAAAAACTGCATTGTGAAAGATGACAATGAGCGGCAGGTAAAGTCATGCACTCCAAGACAAACACCCGAGGCCATTCCGCAGTGGGGGAGGGCTGGGAAATCATTGAAGTAAGATCCTCTGATTGGACTCTTCTGGCAGCCCTCCAGCCAATCGCTACTGATTGTGGGGGGGTTCATGGAGGTTGCCTGGGGGTTGTAAGGGGACACAAGTAGGGGAAGGGTCTCCTATAGGTGTTTATTAAGCCATAGAAGGAGCAGCTGATCCTTCCTGTTGCCACTCAAAAAAATCGGGGCAAAAAAAGAAGAAAAAAAATACCATTGTCTGAGTGAAAGAGTCAATATGAAGAAAAGGAGAAGATAAAATATAATCGAGGAAAGAGGTGACTACAAGAAAACCTTCAAAGAAGTTGACATGTTTTTGTTTCTTCTTCAAATTCAATTTATAAAGAACAGTTATACATTGTTCCTCCTAGCAAGTCTGCAAAAAAAAAAAAAAAGCTTGGTGTGAAAATAAAATCAAGGCGTAGATGGTGCGTTAATTCATTTTACCTGAACTAATGGCGCTCTTTAATTTCCTGGTCTAGCAATTTTGCGACTCACTGCTCGGATCTTCCCTTTCATGCCAAAAAAACACTTTGCATGATAATTCAATCAACTCTGGACCTCTTTTTAATCCAAACGCTGCCAACTTTACCCTTTGCACTGATCATTTACGCTTAACATAACCAGATGTATATGATAGTGTAGCGCTGCGATACGCTTGACTTTGTGTGTGGTGAATGACAAGTTATGCAAACATTCACCACAACCAGTAATTCCTCTATTTGTGTCTGGCAACTGTGCAAGCTTCGGTTGCCTTGCAAATTGGCTCTCGTTACCACTCGTGCCACAGTCACAGCGTTTGTAGCTTGGCTGAACTGTGTTGACTGCACACACGGAATTTTTAACTTGAAAATAATTTAGCGGTTTAACACTCTCGATTGTTGGCCGGACTGTTTCCTGAGCTGATCAGGGGGCGTAAAAATCACTCTCTCCTCTGAACGCGGTGGAGCAGCTCAACTATGAGTTCCTCTCAGATGACCGAGATTCTCACTCTAATGGAGAGCTCGGAGAACCAGTGGAAGAAACTCATTTTGGCCGCTTGTAACCGGGAATTGTGTTCTTCTGGTCGCGACCCACACCTCGTGACCATAAGGGAGGGTAAGAACGTCCATCGAGTGGTAAATTGAGAGCTTCGCCTTTCGGCTCAGCTCATTCTTCACCAAGTCTGAACGATGCAGAGCCTGCATGTGTGTTGGCTACTTATCTCATTTGTTTCTGTCTATAAAGGGAACCCTCTATAAAATATTTTGTAAAAATGCTGATACCAAAGAAGAACTCTGTAATTCATGTTTAACGTAGGCAAGACATAAATCACACAAATCGGTAAGCATACAAAAACACCCCAATTTACTGGAATGAGAATGAGAAATCCAGAAAATGGAACTGGAACCAGAAGACCAACCAACCAGAAGTAGAATTACAGGAATCATTAACCAGGAAAAAAAATCCCAGCTATTCTTGTCACGGTTGACTCAACCATACCCATGGATGCTCAGGCACAAAGTGGCCCATCCAATCCCACATTGTTTCCCGGGACGACCGCTGTATTTTCTAGACTATAAACCGCTACTTGTTCCACTCTTGGAACCCTGCGGCTTTTAATGTGACGCAGTTTATTTATGAATTTTGACTGACAAGCTTGAAGCCGCCAATAGATATACCCATAGTCTCATCACATCTGACCAACGAGATTACCAAACACGTCACAGTGGACCAAAGAAACTGTCCGCACTCGTACTGAATATTCATCAGGCATTTGCAGCTCATGCGTCAAAAAAAAATAAAAACCAAATCTTGAGCCGAGTTTAAGGATCGGAGGGAATGAGTGCCATAAATACAGCCAAGTCTGTGCATGCCCTGCGTCTCCCCAACACGTAACAAACAGGTTTCCAAACGCTGCACCGCTGTGTGGTGAAGCTTGTTGGTGAATTTGCCTCATGTGACAAGTGTGACTTAGAAAGGTTATTTGGACGCCATTATGTAACTAGCTTGTTTGGTGTTGGCGGCCTGTGGTCCAGCGGTTAGCGTGTCTACCTCACAGTACAGAGGCCGTGGGTTCGATCCCGACTCCGGCGTTCCTGTGTGGAGTTTGCATGTTCTCCCTGTGCCTGTGTGGGTTTTCTCCGGATACTCCGGTTTCCTCCCACATTCCAAAAACATGCATGGAAGGATAATTGAACACTCTAAATTGTCCCTAGTTGTGAGTGTGAGCGCGGTTGTTCGTCAGTGTGTCCCCTGCTTGCTGGCTGAAGACAGCTGGGATAAGCTCCCGCACCCACCGTGACCCTTGTGAGGATAAAGTGGATCAGAAAATTGATGGATGGATGGATCTACTGGTGTTTAAGGTAGGGTGACAAAACACCCTTTTTTGCATGGATGTGTCCACCTTTTTTTTTAACCCTGTCCGGCAATCCAAGGGAGTCTTATAAAATCATGAAAATGTCCGGCCTTAATTGCTTTTCACGGGACCAATTACCATGTGATTAATTTTACTGACATTTTGCACGACAAATGAGAGTCGGAGTGTTTTTTTTTTTTTTTACATATTTTTTCATTAGATACAGATGTCATTTCTTTCGGCAAATGTTAAATATCTCAATAATATTAACCTTGCAATAGGCAACACCCATTTGAGATATTGCATGTTTTTTTTCCAATACCGTGCAGCCCTACTTTTGTAACGCCTGTACACTTTGAATATATTCGATTAATAATGGATGAAATCTTTGAGTATCATTTCAGAAGCTTGAGGTCGGGCCGAGTATCCTCTTTTTTTGGAAATCAAAATATGGTCACCCTAGTTTAAGTTAAATGTTTTGTTTTGTAATATCCATCTGGGACCTTCTTCTTTGCCAATTTCCCATGTTATAACGTGGAGACCCGCAGGCTGCAGGTATTAATACAAAGGATCAATGTGTGGACACGTGTTTTTTTTATAGTGTAATTTAGCTGTTGCGACTTCTAATCATGCTCCGTAGTCTAGAAATTTAGGTAAGTGATGAGGAGCGGAGGTCAGCGCAACTCTCCTCTGGTCCAGGACAAAAAGCTCAGTTGTTAAATCTGAAAATATACCAATCAGCATCCATCCCTTCCTCCTCGATGTTTTACATGAGACATTGGTCCGACAAATAATTGGTTCCTGCCTACAACTGTGCTTTTCTTAATCCGTTGCTTTATTTTCACACTCTTAAGATTTGACGTCACGATGCTTCTTTCTGTTCAACATCACATGACCTGCCTTGATGAAAATGAAGCAGCACCTCCATCATTCAGCTTTACGAATCTGCTACCAGTCACTGCGCCAATGAAATCCCACCCAAAGTCAGCTGCAGCCCATCCGTATCATCCTTTCTTCCATCAGTCATGTTCAACTGTTGGCATTCTCTTCCTGTAGTCGGCCACATGCTGAGCTTTTTAACTGGATCACATTCAATTAGAGTGATTGAGGAAGAGGTGAGATGCCCCCGGAACATGTCATTTATTCAGCGCTTAAAGCCAAATGTATTTTCAACAAGACTGTAGGGGGTCTAGCCCAGTGAAAGGATGCCAAAAAACTGGCATGCTATATAAATCAGTGGTTTTGGTAAACTTTCAAACGTTTTACAATAAAAGCAAAAATTGAAGTACTCACACAAAGTTAACTGGGGGTTTTTTTCGGTACTTTTCCCACAACTTGTTGGATCTGAATTTTAACCACACTCTGTTTGCAAAGCTGAAGTGAATGAATGAAATATTAATGATTCGATTCAAGCCCAAGGCCGAAATTAGGTTTGCCAACTGTCATAAGCAATAAGGCTGTTTAACTTCACATCCTGGTGTGCTCTCTGTGGCACTCACCAAAAAAGCTGTTTTTCTTGCTTCTTTGTTATTGTCATTCGTGTAATGGAAGGAGCAAAAGCTGACTACTCATTGAGTGAAGTTGCATGCCACTCTCAGAAAAGTACAGATTGCACATTTCGCCAAACCAAAATGCACAGTGCGATTGCGAACACAAGCACCATTCTCATGCATCGCTATTCTTTTTTTTTTCTCTCAACAATAAAACTTCCTAAAAACAGTATTGCCAGCCATGTTCAGGATTATTGGGAGCCACACTGAAGGCTCATTTCGAGCAAAAGAAAACCAAGATTACCTATGTTGCACATCAAGCACAAAAAAAACCCCTCATCTGAGAATTCCATGTACGTGTCAAGGCTATTTGGAAACCACGGTATAAAAATTGTGAATGAAATGTTTCCTCAAAATTTTTGTTCACATACCAAGGCGTTCATGTGCCAAAGTTTGACTGTACTGTTTTTTTTTTATTTACAATATGCTAAGCAATTAACTGGTTATTTAATGAGATCGATACATTTGAAAATAAAACAGGCCCTATTTTCTCCCCTCGATATAGCCCTTAAACCCAAAGGAATCCCATGCAAGCACAAAGGGGGTGGGGGGGGGGGGCACACAACCATACCTGTCAACTCATACGGTTTAGCCAAAGTTCATACGGATTTTGTGGTGAATCTTACGTATATGGCCGTATCGCACAAATCATACGGATTCTGAAAATTTCAGTTTTTTGTTTCCCCCCCGCCCCCTAACAGGTAGTTCCGTTTGCTTTTGCCCAGTATGGTGCTAGTCTACTCGAATGCTTTCATTTACATTTCCAAAGTAAATATGAATGGATGCTGTAACTTTGAGCCGATGGGTCAGCATTTGGAGTTAGTGAAAAAAGTAACGCAGGAATACAACTCTGAACACAGTAATGCCACTAAGTAGAATGATGATTAGACATTAACCAGACATTGTATTATGGAGATCTATAATAAATATCATTGAAAATTTCGTGGGTTTTTTTCTGCCGTTATTTTGACATATAAAATGCTTTGGTATGTTATAAGGATTTTTTGCTCTTTATAAGGATTTTATTGGTAGTTTATACAGGTTGGCGCTCCGAAAAGTTGACAGGTATGCACAACCTTCATCCCGGAAAGATGGAGCAAAGACTGAAAACCCAAACTTCAGAATATTGAGGCACACCCACGAAACCACGAGTGCCCCATGCTGCCCTCTACATACATTACCCATGATGAAATATCAGAATCACACAGCATAAGGTTTGTCTTCAACTTAACAGTCAAGGC
Source organism: Hippocampus guttulatus (assembly GCF_054856545.1). Classification (NCBI taxonomy): domain Eukaryota; kingdom Metazoa; phylum Chordata; class Actinopteri; order Syngnathiformes; family Syngnathidae; genus Hippocampus; species Hippocampus guttulatus. The sequence goes on along the minus strand of NC_141261.1, from coordinate 9,363,095 downwards.
ATAGCCAAGAAACTGCAAAGTACTCATTCTCCAATGTTTGCTCTGCCAACTGAAGAAAGCACTCAGTCGGCTCCATGCCTCAAAAGTTTGACTTGCATTCAAGTCGAGTCGGGTAAAAGTCCATTTAATTCGATTCATAGCAACTTGAGGGCTAGAACTGAGACGTGTACCTCATTTTGTTGGGCCCTCAGGAGCCTGTTAGGTAACCTGGCAGACAGACAGTTGGGTGGCGATAAAAACGGCGCACGCACAAGCTTGTTATTAAAAAAAAGCCACACACGGAAAAAAAGGGAAAAGCAGCGCGCTCGCTTGTTTCATAACCTACAGGGAAATCTGCAAAATTGCTGACCGAGGGCGCCGAGGTTGCAGCCGCTATTTTGTCTGCAATCTAAAAAGACCCTCCAGTCCACACACACAAACACACGACCACGCGCACACAAACCAAGCCGAATAGAAGTGCTTGCAAACGGCAAACGTCTCTCACCTGCCCTCCCGCTGCCGCTCTGCTGCAATTCAGCCCCAAACAAAAGACAAGCAAACAAAGACGGGGCGTGCAAGTGTAACGACATGCAGTGCTCGGAGGCTTGTGTGGGATTTCAGTCATTCATCACTTTGTTGTTACCAGAGGAGGCAGGGCAGCCCTCGTCCTCCCTGCCCTGCACTGAATCACCGGGACGAAAGTTCCGGAAGTGCACGAGCAACCGAAGACCAGCGCAGAAGCACCATGGCGACATGCTTCCGTTACACTTATTGGTCGAATTACAATTGTGTGCGTGTGCGTGTGCGTATGGGTGTTATCCGAGCTGACGTTAGGTCAGAGGTTGGGGTACACCCTGGACTGGTCAGCTAATTCAGTGAATCTAAAATGTATATTTTTGAATGCGAGTGGGAGCCCAAGAGCTACCCAGTCGAAACCCGCGCAAGCATGGGTAGGACATTGGAAATTCCTCATGGGAAGGTAGGAGTAATATTTAAAATCATCTAAAATATCAATGCATCCATTTCTCCTGAACAGCTGACTTTGGGTAGAAGGCAGACTTCAAAATGAACTGGTCGCCACTAGTGAAGTCAAAATGTCGCACTCGTGGAACTCGTGGATATTTGTTTTAACTTGTTAACTGGTTAACAAGTAAATGTTTTGACTCCCTAGTTAGATCTCATGGCTTTAAGGGTCTTAAACTAGTTAACTAGTCAATGTTTTATCCGCCACTAGTTAACTAGTAGATATTTCAGGTCCCACTAGTTAACTAGTGCAGGACATCGTAGGGCACTAGTTAACACTTTTTTCATCTAGTGACTAAGACTCTGCACTAGTTTGGTCCAGTGGGCCACTCGGCCATCAAAAAGTTGACTAGCTGGGAAGTTGCCACTGCTAGGGTGCTTCCAGGTGTCACTAGTTAGCATTTTGTCGGCACTAGTTGGACAAAAGTGGCACTAGTTGCCAAAAATAAGTGACTGGTGAGCGTTTCTGTGCAGCTAGTATGAGAAAGTGCATAACTCGTGTGGCTGAATATCCAACTAGTGCTGACACAGACTAAACTAGTGAAATACACTAATGTCTGATATGAGTGATGTGGAATAAATGTGCAAATGGCTTGCCATACAGGTCACATATATAGAGAGAAACAATCATTCACAGCCACATCCATGCCGTCACTGAGTGATAACTGATCCCGCACTGCCTTCACACAAGTCAGGCAAGTGTACCACGACACCATTAGCGACTTAATCTGAAATACTTGTACTACTTATACTATCCTCTATAGGAGAAAGCATTTACACTCTTGTGTCCCAGTCCAGGGGAACCTTGGACATGACACGAGTGGGGGATTGTAAGCACGAATGTTTGTTGGTCGATGTGTGCCCTGCGATTGGCTGGCAACCAGTTCAGGGTGTACCCCGCCTACTGCCCGAAGAAAGCTGGGATACGATCCAGGGGATCAAATAACAGATGGATGGACAGTTTAAATGTTATTCTGTATAATGTGTGTGTAATTTTCTTCATAGTCTTGTAGGTGCAACATTTGTGAAAAAGCTCCAGATAAAAAAGCGACATCATTGGAATGCGATTACTGGCACTGCAATGTCCTGCAAGAAACTCGACAGTAAACAAAGAGTACGGTACTGTAGTGCGCTTAAACAGAAAATACTGTAATGGAACAACCAGCTGTCACACTTTTGTTCTTCCACACTTACTGTCTTTAGCATTCCTACATTGCCATCTAGTGGTCCAGACGTGCGGCTATTTACATAACGGTGAATCGTAAAATTTGAGCAGACAGCCCAAGGGCACATAGTTGATTTTTGTTTTGGGGTTCCTAATTTTTATAATTGGGTGTAGACTTTTCTTTTTCTCAATTACAAAATATCTACATCAAATAAGCTCACCCCTACAGCAGTTATACGTACATACTGATTGTTTCCCCATCACGTTGCCACTGCAGCTGCCTCACATTCTGCAGTTTTGGCTCGGCCCAACCTGCGTGGAATTTGCTTGTTGTCCCTGTGCTTGTTTGGGTATTCTTCGGGTGTTCTGACTTCCTCCCACATCTTTAAAACACAATTGAAGACTCTAAATTGTCCATCGGTGTGAATGTGAGTGTGGATACTTGTTTGTTCATGTGGCCTGTGACTGACTGATTTGAGGTTCTGTTGCTGCCATTTTCCACCTGATTCTTGTTCTATAGGCCTACTTTCATGTAGCCATAATCCCATTCTCATTGTCTCCTTCTACTGTACACACTGTGCATTCTCAAAAAATTGATATATAATTGTTGTTCTCTCTTTTGTTGCAGTGGATTTGCCATCGGCAGCTACACTCTCGACTTCTCTCACAACTATCTCGGTTATTCTTTCTTCATTCGTTTCTGATGTTCAAGTCGCTATCGAAGCAGCACATCTGAACCAATAGATTTATATCATAGTGGGCCTGCGAGCAGACGCTCGGGAGCAGAAAATAGCATTAAATGACAGAGCAGATTAAGTATGGATGCTTTTCAATGTGAACGCTGTGTTATTGATTAGATATCTGCAGAGATGGACGCCACTGGCTGCTCAGGAAATTGAAAGTGTTCAGGTTTTGGCTGGCTTCTGTTTTTCCTCATTCTTCATGTCTGCCTTTATCCATTTTGCGATAGCTAAAGGAAACATTTAAAAGTCCAAGTGAACCATGCAGAGACGCCAACGTTTGGTTCACAGCAATGCTGCCCTCCAACAAAATGCTTCATTCATCAGGTTAAGCACATACAGTATGATTAACCTGATCATGATTTTTTTAAAATACATGCTAGGCTTAAGTGCACCTAACATGCACTCATCCTGGATCCTGAACATGCGCCGACTTTGGATGACTGAATGAATTTCAAATGCAAGGGACATGAAATGACTGCACTGTAAACTGTGTAGACTACGTTTGTACACTAGATGGAGCCAATCATCCTGAAAGGTGACATAATCTATCTATCTAGCTCAGGGGTGTCAAACTCATTTCACATTGTGGGCCGCATACGGCCTCGGTAGATGTCAAGTGAAGCCGGACCATTAAAATTATACCAAACCTTGCTATAAATAAACAAAATGTCATGTCTTTCCTTTGTTTGGTATAGTGAAGCACAGGAACATTAGGAAAATGTTGGAATTTAATGAACATATCTTTTACAACACATTTCATGAAACACCTGAGATTTCCTTAGATAAATGTACAATTTACTTTGATCATTCACATATATGCATTGCAACTGATCCCACTGACTGTACAAAGGCACAAAAGTAACTGGTCTTGAAAAATATAGTAATGCATTTGAAGATTAAACGAGATTTATAAAGAAAGGGATTTTTAAACCAACTACACATGTGCATATACAATCTAAATGTAATCCCTGCCTACACTTTACAAACTAAGGAGAAAACAGTGTGCCCCTAGCGGATAATACACGAATTGCATCTTATTAAAATATTAATTCCTTGTCTTTCATACATTTTTTTCACTTTTAAATTATCCTGCGGTCCTGATCGAACCTCCTCGGGGGCCGGTTTTGGCCCGCGGGCCGTATTTTTGACATTGAGTTAGATTGCTCGCTAGAGTCTATCTATCTATCTATTGATCTGTCTAATTCCGCGGAATGATTCAAATCCTGCATCAAAGTGTTCTGTGCTTTCAGTCCTAGGTTGTCATTCATGATATAATTACAGAAAATAATTTACATTTCTACACAATCTCGTGAAGCATAATTATTGTTATTTCTTGATCAAGATGTCAAATGAAAGTTATGTGCTTGCAGTCCTTGCATGGAAATGTGTGTTTTCGTGATTGCTGTACTTGATTAATTTCCGACCAAACAAATTTGAAAATCTTCATTCCTGTTCAAAATGTAAAAATGGCCCGAGCGCACTGAAATCGAAAGAGTCTGCATTAAAGCTGGTCATGTTGGACATTCTCTACAGTTGTTTCCGGTATAGGTTCACTCTTCCATCCTTGAAGAAGCTGTGCAGAGATGGAAAGACAGCAGAATGGCGGGCTCTCTTGTTGCTCTTCCTTGTCCTTATTAGTTCTTCAGTGCCGCTTCAGCGAAACACTGACTGATCTGGGTCTTGTGAGTCATTCCCTGACAAGAATTCAGAGAGCTATTAAATGAGAAAAAACACCATCGTTTTTTCACAAGAATGAAAATAATGAGACCAAGTCGTGGTTACCAAGCATGGTTGAGTGAGGGAGTGTTTAAATGTGGAACCAGCGCTTGTTTGATACGGGAGAGGTCAACGTTTTGTTGGAAATTGACATTTTGAACTGAATTCCAACTGGACCACCTTGGACCAGCCAATGCGAATTTGAGTTGAACATCGGCCACTTGACTTGTTGGTTTTGGAACAATTCCAGGAGACACACCCACAAGAGGCATACATTATTAAATAGGAGCAATATATACCTGTATCTACATTTAAAATTTAGAATTTAAGAAGCCCAAAACAACCAACAAGTCCAGTCGCCTCCATTCAAGCGATGCAGAACACACCTGATGCTATTGTATTTATTTTTTTAATAGTCAGCTAGGTTAAAAAACAACAACAACCACGGTCGAAATGATACAAATATGTAGCATATACACTGCACTTTAATTAATTTCAACTATATGGTGAAAATACATTGTTTTGATTCCATACATCTTTTCTAGAGCTTGTCATCATTTGGGTCAACCTAAAAAATTGTTGGCTCTCCTAGTTTCACTACACTGACCAATAATATAACAAATAATCAAACTCATTTTTATCGAGGGCCACATTGTTGTGACGGTTTCTCTGAGCGGGCGATTATGACCGTATAAATGTTTAATCACCTCCACATGTTAAATAAACAATGCACAACAAATTGGTGGATAACTAGTTTTGAAATCAGAAGTCATGAATAAATGGTTTGTTCGGCCATTGTTTACGTTTATATAATCAGTACATAATAATGCTTGCAATATCTCTATGTTACGATGGATTACATATGACAGTTTGAAATTTTGGTTCAGACTTGAGCAAGCATCATGGAAAAGTTGACATGCTTGATTTGCTCTCGCGGGCCACACAAAATGATATAGCGGGCCAGATCTCGCCCCCAGGCCTTGAGTTTGACACGGAGGCTCTATGGCATTATTTTCATTCGACCAAACTTTTATCCCTGAACAGGTACATATTTTTAAGTCGCGGTTCCTCTGCCTCACTTTGTTGAAAAATTTTCTCTCCTTCCATCTCATAGCGCTCCCTGCATTTTCGTCCAACCGTATCAAAGCGTGAAGTTTTCACACGAAACCACCTTCCCTCTGCTGCTGCCAGCAAAGGCCCTCCTCTGAGGCCTGGACACAATGCCGACAAGAACAGAATCTCTCACATCTCATTGCGGTAATTAATTTTGCATTTGGGTGGTGAAACACTGGAGATGAACTCCTTTGTGAGGTGCTGTTTGAAGGATAAAAAGGCTGACACATTTTGGGGGGGGGGGGGCCAGGTGAGGGGTTCTCAGTTTCCTGTGCAGCCACTGGTTAAATAAGGACTATTGTTCATCAAATGTCAACTTCATTATGACGTATAGAGAAGGTCGACATGCAAAGAGAATTAAATAAAGGTTAAAATGATGTTCTGGTATTTCGGATATCACAATTTCTCGTTTGAAATGTTTATTCCTTGCATTGCCATGGGAACGGAGCCATTTTCTTCACTTTACATTCACTTGCAAAGAGAACGACGCCATTTGCATGCACTTCAAAGTTAGAAAAAGGACTCTTGTGATTTCATGAACAAAGAGCGAAAATTGGAATTGTCGCATCTTCTGCCGCTCGTTTGTGGAGATCAACTAAGGTCAAAGGAAAGGACTTTACCAGTGAAAGTGCTGATGAGGTCTCTGCGGCCCATCCGTCATTCAATTAGGTATTTACAGTTGACCAATAGTGTTTTATGTTACTCAGAGTGAAGTGGAAGGCTGGCACGTTGCTCATTTTTAATCTCTTTAAGTAATCGGCCCCCGCGGGCGGGTCAATGAGTCCATCACGTCCAAGTGATTGACTCGATTAAAGCGCATGCTCGATTCCACAATGATCAGTTCTTTCACCACTGGATGAATTGAAGATCTGACCCTGAGATTTTGAAGCCTCGGAGGAGACATTGGATGCATTTTTTTTTTCCGCAATTCAAAACGGTCTGCATGCCTCTGAATAAAGTGTCTTGCTTTCATCACTTTTGGCTGCCAAAGTGTCATGGGTGGAAAACTCAAGATTCTTTCTTTCTTTCTTTCTTTCTTTCTTTCTTTCTTTCTTTCTTTCTTTCTTTCTTTCTTTCTTTCTTTCTTTCTTTCTTTCTTTCTTTCTTTCTTTCTTTCTTTCTTCCTTCCTTCCTTCTTCCTTTACACTTCTCTGCGCTTATTCTCAAGAACACGCTGTAAGTGGAAGTGCTCACGGAGTAGCCTATACAGTCACTTCTCTTGAACTGTAACTTGTAATTCTAGTGCAATCGCGCACTTCTACGCCGCCTGTTGGTTTTATTCCGCTTCTGCTTGAACTGCCCGAGCGCGCTCCCGTCACAACGTCAGAACCCAGCCTACTGGTGCTGAGGCTGACGGGGAAGAGGATGAAGACGATGGCGGTGATACATGAGCAAGGCTGAGTTCACTCTCCCTCTTCTCTCTTCCCCCCCTTTTTTTATACCCCCATCCAATTTCCAGTTTGGACCACATCAAATAAAAGGGCACCCTTGCGACATATAAGCAGAGGCGCTTCGGACCGTTCGGACGCCGTAACGATCTTCACCGCCCTCGTGTCTCCTGAGCCGAGACCGAGATGGGGAACGAGGCGAGCATGGAGGGCGGCGGGCAGCCCGGAGAGGCCGGGATGATGGGCTCCGTGATGCCCGGAGGACCCGCGACCGCAGGGCCGGGAGGACAGCACGTGAAACCCGTCAACGGCTCGGCTGCCGGCGGAGGGATGGGAGTCGGAGGCCCCGGGATGGGGATGACGAGGTATGGCCAGCGGTTCGGCTAAATAGGTGCCCTGGTGTGTGTTTTGGGACTAGCGAAGAATGCACAGAGTAATTGGAAGGTTGCGTGAGCAGGATATCCTTTTGCGTAGCGTGAGAGTCACGGCGAAACTACCTACCACCCCACCGCCAATGAAAAAGAAAAAAAAAGAACATTTTTAAACCATTCATTTGACACTGAATGAAAGCGATTGCAATCGCGGTGTCATGTGCTGCGATGATAGTATTTCCCCTCTTGCGTGGTGCGATGCACGGACTTGGCGTGACGAGCTGCAGAAAAACGCGCCCGCGCTCGCGCGTGTACACAACCGCACTGACTCACGCGCACGCAAAGGCGAACCTCCGTGTTTGTGGTCTCCCGCCGAATGCAGCATTCGTGCACGTCAGTCACAAAAATGATGCTTCGTGTAGTTGTTTTATTCTCGAGGTGATTGACACGTGATGCTCGTGTCGCGTGTGTGAGCGTGCGCGCGCGCGCGCGCGATTCACGGGGCTTGCCTTGAATACGTGGGCGTGTGTTTGAGGATGTCTGTCATAGTGGCACTATTATATTAGGGGCTCGATCGCAGCTTGGTTGCCTGCATGACTGATGGAAGTTGCAGATCTGTGTATTTCATGACCATATGAATTCCTGCCCAATGCATCACACATCATTCCCAGCAATGTATAGTATGATTTAAAAAAAAACTGCTCCACAATCAAGCTGACATTGTGTGGAAATAACTGCAGAAACGGGACAAGCATACAATTGTCATGTTACATGTAGGGCACGCCGTGTGCACATTTGATTCCCACGCATTGGAAGAGTCTGCAATCGAGTGCATATAGGAGCGACGACATGGCATATCCATCATTATATAACATAGAGACTCAGAAGAGGCATGATGACAGCTTAAGCCGCCTACTAAAAACCGACAGCTCAGCCGAGGCGTCGTAGGGCGCCCTATTCGATTTGAGACTGTGCCGATTCCCTCAAATGTGCTGGAGTAAAGGTTTGGGTAGCACGCAGCACATCACATTAAGTATTGATAACACTAGAATAAGAGGCCATGTGAACAGAATGATCACGTGCACAGTGTGTTTCCCTGTCCAGGCCCCTCCCCTCTTCTTCATTTCTCGCTTGCAATTCCCGCACATCCTCTTCCTCCCCTTATGTCGGGCTCCCTCTCTCCATTTGAGCGCCCTTCTGGAGGGAGGATGCTTCAATGTCCTCTTCTGTTGCTCTTCTTTCCATCACTTTACTCATCTCCTCCCAGCTACCGTACATTTGTGCGGTCGTAGAATTGGAGTATGAGGCAGAAAGAGAATCATGCACCTATTTGTATGTTAGCATCAATCCGTCCATTCATAACCGGTGAGCTGGAGCCGAGCTCGGCTGAGTTTGGGCGAGAAGTGGTGTACACCCTGGACGGGTTGCTACGGGCACATTTTGACAAACAACCATTCTCATTCACATTGCAGCGGTTCACAAAAGAGGTGTGATTCAAACTAGTAGCCCTTCGCATTAATCAGTAGCCAAGAAGAAGCGCTCACTTTCATCAAGTTTGGTCACCCCTGGCATATGCTTGCCTTGTCCGAGAATCCTAAAGCATTTGCTGTTTCTGTTAATATAGCCCGGGGGTAGGAAACCCGCGGCTCCAGAGCCACATGCGGCTCTTTAGCGCCACCCTAGTGGCTCCCTGGAGCTTTTTCAGAAATGTTTGAAGATGGAAAAAGATGGGGGAGGGAAAAATATTTTTTTGTTTTAATATGGTTTCTGTAGGAGGGAAAAACACGACACAAACATTCTTAAAGTTTTCCAATGCTGTAAAAATGTGTAGAATAAAAGTGCGTCCCATGCCTCCGCGTCAGGTCTCGACGAAGGAAGGTAGGCATGCGTTGGTAAGTGCGTGCAGTAATATAGCCAGATGGGAAAGCCACCTTTCAGCCCTACATCACAACACTTTAATGTTAAGACTATTTTTTTGGATAAGGTTAGGCAGAGTTTAAAATCATCCTGATCATCGCGAAAGGAAAGTCATATATAAACAGTCACATTTGCAAACATGTCATCATTCATTTGGAGACACTATGACAGAAATGCAATACCTGCCTCTATCCTCGATGTCGATTATTTATAGATCGATTGTTGACCTGCATGAGTATCATCAGTTTTACTTCTGTTCTTTTTTTTTTTTTTTACACCAACAATAACAAAAAATGACATTGTGACACAAACTGGTCTATGTGCTATAGAACTTAGGCCTGAGCGATGTGCCCAACGGCTTCAGCACATGGAATTGATAGTTCAATGGCTGTACATCCATCCATCCATTTTCCGAACCGCTTGATCCTCACTAGGGTCGCGGGGGGTGCTGGAGCCTATCCCAGCCGTCTTCGGGCATTGCCTTATTAATAATAATAGTAACAATAATAATAATAATAGTGCAATGTGCATATGCGGTCGTAGCCTCATTTTCAACCATCACAAGCAGGATGTAAGTGACTCCACCTCCCTGCTACTGTATTGGACATGTGCAGCCTAAAGTGCAAAGACGTAAAGATGGAGGATATAAAGAGAGCTGAAAGGAGCTGCAGAAAGCGAATGCGGGAATAAAGGAAACAAGGCTGCCGAATTGACCACTCTCTAAAGGGCATAGAATAAGATGATGGTGGGTGGAAAGAACAGAGGGATGCCAAAGGCCAATCATTAAAAAAAACAAAAACAATTGAATCTTTGCAACCACTGAAAATAAAGTTCAACATACGATCATCCGGAAAATAAATATCAGCCACATTGGCAAAGCTGCAGTACGTTGTTTGATGTCGAAAAACGCCATAGTTTCATCTCTTTATCTTCTACGAGATGCAATTGGCTGGCGACCAGACTGGTTGTTCCCCGCCACTTGCCTCAAGTCAGCTGGGATACGCTCCAGCACATCCATCAGCCTAGTGAGGATAAGCAGTATAGAAGATGGATGGATGTTTTATGTTTGAACAGAATAAAACGTGAAGCACTATGTGATGTCACATTTCATAAAGTCAAGTCAAGCTTATTTGTATCACCCTTAATCACAGAAGAGTCTCAAAGCGCTCACAGTGCAGAGGTCGTGGGTTCGATCCTGACTCCGGCCCTCCTGTGTGGAGTTTGCATGTTCTCCCCGGGCCTGCGTGTGTTTTCTCCGGGTACTGCGGTTTCCTCCCACATTTCAAAAACGTGCATGGCAGGCTGATTGAACACTCAAAATTGTCCGTAGGTGTGAGTGTGAGCGCACATGGTTGTTCTTCTCTGTGTGCGCTGCCCTGCGATTGGCTGGCAACCGGTTCAGGGTGTCCCCCGCCCACTGCCTGAAGACGGCTGGGATAGGCTCCAGCTTGCCCCGCGACCGTTGTGAGAATTAAGCGGTTCAGAAAATGGATGGATGGATGGATGGATGGGTAAAAATATACTCACTTACACGCACACAAAGGCAGCCACACGGGGTTTTAATGAAGCAGGTGACTTACTTCTGGGTTAGAGTAAATTGCAAGGCAATTTTATTATCATGTACTCTTAGCACATGATAATAAAATTCCTAACAACTGCGATTTTTTTCAAAAACCTTTTGCATTATATACTTTATTCACAATTTCATGTGCAACATTATATAGTGGTAATCAATTAAAAATAATGTGGAATGCGTTTTATATTGTTACACACAAATGGAAATGAATTTCAGTTAGTTAGGATAAACTATGCTAAGGCTTCACCCATTGTGTAAAATCTGGAGTTACAGGATATGTGAAAGACACACTAATTTCTGGCTGTTTTGCTTTTCTTAACCATTTTACATATTCAACATAAAATGCTCCAATCACAGCACTGAAATGTGCACCAAACTGCAAAACAAAGGAGCCCTAATTTACTGCAAATGGGAGCTACACATGCTATAAATACATAAAAGCCAGGAAAAAAAGGAAAGGAGAAGAATGTGTGAAGTCTGGATTGGTGTAGGGAGAAAATGAAGAAGGGAATAAAGAGCAATGATGTCCAGATGGCTCAATGAAAAGCACTTCGAGGGAGAGAGAGAGCGAGAGACAGAGAGAAAGACAGAGAGAGAGAGAGAGAGAGAGAGAAAGAAAGAGAAAGCACATATGGAGCAGAACATTCGCTTGCTGTAGCGTCACGTGTTCATGTTCCATCTGACTCAAGTCACACATGCCAGGCCGGTTTCTAAGTACTCTTGTTGTGTGTATTTGTGTATGCCTGTATATGATGTACTGTATATGGATGGCTATCTCATATAATCATGGACAATTTGTTGCCGACCTTACTTGAAAGAAAGAAAGAAAGTAACAATCAAGCGTTACAAGAATGGAATTTGCTCATCTGCATGGAGACAAGCCACAAAATGTTTGGCAGATGAGCTTTTTGGCAATTCACATCGTCTGTATGTTTGCTAATGCGCAAGTGAAGGAGAAGAACAATATTCAGTATCTACTCTGAAACTTGGCGGCTCAATTATGTTCTGGGGCTGCTTTGCTACTTCTGGCACAGAGTGTCTTCCTGAGCATCAACAACTTGCGGTTGATAATAGATGAATGCTCACGTTGAAGGGGCACAATTGGATAGAGTGAGGATATGCTTTGAGAAACGTCAGAATGGGGGGGATTTTGGCATGTCGCTATCATTTTTTATTTTTATATATATATTTTTAGATAATGGGTGTAGCTGGAAGAAAAATGTATATTCTAAAAAGAAAGTCCTACTGGTAATTTAATTTTGGGCACACCATGCAAAAAATGTTTATACTGTAATAGGCTGTTTTATACAATGCTTACACCATGATATACTGTGGTACAATGCAAAGTTGTAGCTTAGTGACACTTCTCTGGGGACTCTGGTTCCCGCCAAAGAACACACACATATCAATTGGATCCTCATACACACCTGAAAGACTTTGTTTAAGCTCAGCTGCCTTTCGATTTTGAATTGAGGCAATGAATGACTAGTTTTACCAGTTAAATATAGAACGATGAGCTGGGTGTCCGTGCTAGCCAAAAAATGCTAAGCGCTAGCATGAAGAGCCTGTCAAGAAACGCGCAGGAAGTAGTATCCCATCTTCTCGACATCAAAATGAGAATGTTATGTATTGAAAAACAGACAATTGTTATTGCAAAATAAGAGGCCATGAATGTGATAAAATACAAAGTAAAACACCCCACTTCATATGCTCGTTATTTTGAACATTTTGAACGATTCCATCGATGCTGATGCGAAGGCTCTTGTTGCACCGCTCATTTGCACTAAATCCTGGCGCTGTCATTCTGACAGGTGGTATTTTTGTGATTGTTTTCCTGCTTTACCTCAGAAAATGAGCATTGTGTTCGCGGAGAATTGTGTCAACTTCCTGTGACTTCCATGTTTATTTCAGAGGCCATTAATCTGTGCCCGGCTATTTTTCCTCCCTCGCTGCAGTTGTGAAGGTCACGCCGTGTTTTCTCATTATGTTGTCGACCAGAATTTGCCGCGTGTTCACATGCATGTACGCTTGTAGCACGGCAACGACACAACCGATATGGCCACTATACTGCGCGTTACGTCGACTCCTATTAGCCTTTAGTCTTGTTTTGTGAAGCACTCTGACAAACAACTTTATGACTCAAGTGTTTGCTTTTCCACAACATTACACTGATTTACCTCCCTGTCTGTCTCTTATCCTTCACTGCGGTTTACTCAAAGACGGTGGTAGAATACATCGGCCGACCCCATCATCTCAATCACTCTCAACCCATCCACCGTACGTTGTCCGCAAAGTCTTCCAGTCCGTGCAAGAAACGGCACTGAGTGAACTAAAACCTTTTCTGTTGAGTTCATTTTCTGTTCTGTTTACCTTAATTAAGAAATGGCAGAAGGAATACTCTGCCTCATTTCTTTTTGGGAGGGGCGGGGAGAAGTAAATTAAAAAATTAACAGATGACAATGCTAGTCATATTCTACACATATTCGAATTGAAATCCCCCTTGAGTCAAAAGTCCACAATCAATCCACAAACCTCAGGCTTCCCTCTCACAACTCCCTTTACATTGCAAGGATTGGCACCTCTGAAGACACAAATGAAATGTTATTGTGGTCGGCATGAAGAATTGTGGCGGGAGGTGGAGGAGGATTGGGAGCTTTCAAAAAGATAGGTCATTTTGTCAGATGTGGTCAAAGGTTTGCGCTACGAAAGGGATGTGTCTTCAGCATCTCCCAAGAGGGAGTGCGGCTTCATGCCGAGTTGTTTGATTGTGTTAAAATGATTGACAATTCAATTCTGTTCCGACACTTGGGTTTCGTTAAAGTGTCTCCAGTGAAATCTAACAATAAACCTTTTTTTGAACATTGTTTTTATTTTGAATACCATGGCATATAAAATGCCAACTAGCTGTTGGAACAATGCTAGTCTGCTTCTCCACTACTGGCCAGGTGCTGTTGAGCAAGGCAGTGTCCCCACCGCCCCAGCTCAAGAGGTTTCACTCTGACATCTCTTCTTGCATGCCTGCATGTGTCTGATTTGGCTGTCCATGGAGTCGGCAGCACAAAAATATACACCAGCGTGGACGTTTGAGGGATTATGATGACTTTAATTAAACACACACAGACACACACACACACACACACACACACACAGATACATGGGTGGGAGGACTTCTGACCATGGAAGAGGACTTTCGGACAGATTCTAAGAAATTCCCACACCTTACCAAGAGGAAGCTGAGTCAGGCATCTCTAAAGTGGGGTCTCCTCTCTCTGGGGTTGAGGTCAGTGACGTGGTTAAAAAGCTCTTCCTTGGCAGGGAACACAGGGTGGATGAAATCCGCCCCGAAGTTCCTGAAAGTTTTGGATGTTGTGGGTCTGTGGATTGACATAGGGTTGTGATTCCCACTTTTTAAGAAGGCTGGGCTTCCCTGTTTAAGGTAATGTCTCTGAGACCCGACCTCAGATAAGCGGAAGAGAATGGACGGATGGAAACTCAATACAGTGAAACTCCTCTACAACGAAACTACATGGGCGAAAATACCCCCTTGTGTGAAAAAAATCTTCATGCATTAACACCATTCCCACTTTCTTGACCCCCATACAATGAAAAAAAACCCCTGTTGCGTTATACGAAATCTTTTTCTCTGCTCTTGCCTCGCAACAAGATTCACTACAACGAAGTCTAATCCAACAACCACCTCAACTCTTCGTTCGGAAACGGCAACAGCAACCGCCAACCACTGGTTTACACATGCGCAATAGTCCAGGAAGTATTTGTTATTGATAGTCAGATGCAGCAAGAACGTTGCATTGCTAAAATGGCTACAAAACGGACCTTTGGATGACAAGCAGCTAAGACAAGAAGAGCTTGTTTGTGTGTGTGTGTGTGTGTGTGTGTGTGTGTGTGTGTGTGTGTGTGTGTGTGTGTATGTGTGTGTGTGTTTACATCTGAGATCAAATTTGCTACAGTGAAAACCCCTCTGTTGTGAAAAATTACTTGCTGCAAACATGATTTCGTTGTAGAGGAGTTTCACTGTATGACGATGCGTGGTGGCAGAGAATGTCAGGGATGAAGGTTTTCAAGTATGGTGTTGCATGCCAAATATAATCATTATTTCAGACCATCCCTCTTTTCACTCTGCTGCACTTTAACCGAGATCATTTTCACACCTGCCTCCATTTGTCATGGCTTTTCATTTGGGGTTTGAGGCGGTTTGAGTCATTTCGTTCGTGGCTGTCTGGCTCATTCATTCTCTGTGAAAAATCTTCATCCTGTTTTGTTTGCGTTGTAAATCATCAGGCTGCAGTCAAATGCACAATGATGTTTTCCCAGGTAATGTAATTGCTGCCTGGGAGAATAGCGTGGATGAATGTTTGCGTATTGTGTGCAACTCTTTGTGCTTGCACCTTTTACAATGCATTTTCTCACGATTATTATTCAGAAGCAATGCCGCGGAAAACAGGGTGTCTGAATGGTCCTGCGGGTATTACTTCGGTTTACTTGCTAATGATGCCCTTTCGATTTGAGTTCGAGTGATGAATGATGAATGATTCAAATTTAAAATCCTTATGGTGCTTTTTTTTGGGGGGGGGGGGTCAATGATCAAAGGCATGGCATCATCTTGCTTTTTAGTTTTTCATTCAAACAGCCTCGTAGTTTCTCGAGCAATTCTGATCTTCCTTGACACTGCAAAGGTTTTACAGTCTCTGGAGAGGTGCAGTGCTCTTCCACTACAATAGGAATACAGACAAAAGGCATACTATAGCCTATATGTATAAAATAGTACCACCGATGCGAGACAGATGGACGATTGACAAAAATCCACGGATTATTTCCTCCTTGGCTGTGTAACCACCGGCCAGTAGATGAATCAGCTGATGAGGCAAGAGTGAGATGGAAAAGATCAATTCAAGCAAGCTGCAGCACCAGTAAAGCAGATAAACATCTTGCTCATTTCCTGTTCCATTTTATACACAAAAAAATACAGCAAAGATGGTCTCAACGTGTTTACTTTGCTAGCATCGAACTTGTAGCCGCCTTCTCAATACTGAGAGCAGTGACGCTCCGTTCCGAAACAATAACGGCAAAATCTTTGATCTCGCTCTTCTACTGGATCTCACCAGACTGTGTTTCGATGTTGAATTGAAGCATTTAATTTTTTGAATTCATTAACGATTTTTTTTTCAAGTCATGCACTGAGGTTCATCCTTTTCCTAATGTGTCGCAATGCCATAACCAGCTTTTAAGCCTCTTATTCCATCTTCTTCCACCACCACCACCTAACTCCTTGAATCAGTCGAGCTTTGAGGTTCTTGTTGAGTCACCCCATCAAATATATATATACTGTATATATATACAAAAAAATAGAACAGAACCATTGTTCTGTTCTAGTTTTTTGAGCTTCAGTCATGGTTTTGTTTGATACTTTGGATTTGTTTTGTTGTTAGGACTTTGTTTAGTTTTCTGTGTTTTATCAATACACTTCTTCAAGTACACCCTGCTCCTCCCTCCTGCCTGCTTTTTGGGGTCCACCGCCACCTCGCAACATGACATATACTGTAAGAAGACCATTGTGGATTGTACTCACACAATATATGTATGACTGTATGGGCTCTAATTTCATTCCCAGCTGAAGTTTTCACACAAGGCATAGCCCAACTGTCTACTTTTTGTATTTTGCTTCACTTTGCACAGGTAAAATTGGGTGGAATGTGGGGGTTGAACCTTTGTGGAATGGAACAAGCCTTTTCTTGGCCAGTTGTGGCCACTTCCATCATTTGCTTTAAAATCAGGCCAGTCGGAGCATAGCACGCCACGTTTGCCGTTGCGGAAAACAAAAATAGAGTCGCTGGAGTCCAGTTAAACTGCAAGAACTCCCCTTGCGGATGACAAAGTTGACCATACATGTGATGTGGGCAATTGGATCTCGCCTTGCACCTGTACGACCATTTTTACGCTCAGCACAGACGACTTTCTGTTACCAAATTGTTAGATGAGTCGAGAGCCGGAACGCCTCGACAGGCACAACAATTCCCCAAAGACAGTAGTCTGGACTTGCGTCAGAATGAAAATTAAGTTACGCCCATTTGAATGCAGAGTGCACTGCCGCCACTCTACCAAAGTAGGGCCCGATGTCTAATTCTTGTCTTCTTTTTCTTCTCTTCCAGGGGACCAATGGCTCAGATGGGTAGCCCCAAACCTGGCATGCAACAAGGAGTTCCAGGGGGAGGCGGGATGGGAGGTATAGGAAGTGGGATGGGTGGAGGAATGGGAGGTGGAATGGGCGGAGAAATGAGAGGTGCAATGGGAGGCGGGATGGGTGGAGGGTTGGCCACTGGAGGTGGAATAGGCTCTCGAAGCGGTGAGCCTTATCGCCTGGCGACCCATGACACTCCAACCTCCCCCCGTCACGCGCAGTCAGGCCAGGGGTCCGGCACGGGGCCGGGCTCCACCCACGGGATGAGTCACAGCCCAGCTGGTACCGGCATCGGCGCCCATGCAGGACAGAGTCCCGGCCAGCATGCCTCCCGACGAAACCTGCAAGTCGACTTCAACAGTTCGGGCGGCTCCAGGACGGGCAGATCCCCCTCGGTGTCGCCAGACCGCGGCATGACACCCACCTCACCCTACTCTGTGCCACAGATCGCGCCCATGCCAAAGAGCAAACTGTGTCCAGTGTGCACCACCACAGAGCTCTCCAACCCACCAGCTGTGCCCAACTACAACACCTGCACGCAATGTAAAGCCACTGTGTGTAACCAGTGTGGATTCAACCCCAACCCACACCTCACTGAGGTAGGTCACGCTTATTTGTGTCCTGTCATGGTGATTCAGAGAATGAAGTCAAACCTGGGGTCCGTTTCACAAAGCGGGTTGAGCAATAACTCCAAATGTTTCAATCCTAAAATGAGGGAAACTTTCCATCTCAAAAAGGAAGGTAACTCAAATTTGCATTGACCCGAACAACAATGTTCTCCCACGCCATCTCCCTCTCTTTAGCAGCTTGCACTTTTTCCTGAAAATGTGTTTAAACTCGGTGTATGAGTGCAATAACATTTCCAGCTCTATTGGAGTGAAAAACGCAGCCCTCCTCTACCCCGTTGCTATGGTGACTCCTCGAATCGGGCATCCATTGATACTGTCTTTTCATAGTCGTGGTGCACGTGCTTGCTTATCTCCGGGCAAAGACACTCCGAGTTGATTAAACTGATTCAAATCTGATGTTCTGGAACCGGAAATTCAAGGTTTCCTATTGCAGAGTAAATCAACCCACAGTTCAGCATTAGACACAGCGTTTGTTGAACACTCATTGTGAAACAGATCCCTGGACTAACAATACCGCCTATACTGCATGAAAACTGAAACTTCTAAAACAAAACCTAGGAGTAGTAGTAGTAGTAGCAGTTGTAGTATTTCAATCTATTGATTGGTCAGTGTCATTGACTGTGAATCATTACTGTCATACAACCTAACCGGGAATTGTTTTATGCTGGTTTAAGTTAGAAATTTGAAAAGAGCCTCTAGCATCTTTGTCGCCTCGCCTTCTAATCTAATAAGTGCCACTTGCATCCATAAATTGTCATGTCACAACATCAGATAGCATTTAGCGGAGTCGAGTGATGCCAATTAGGGGGATCAGCCAGCGATTACACTTGTTTTAATTATGTCAGCGTGTAGTTTATTAGTGATGTGGCTCTTGCTGTTATTCTGTGGTCTTGACCTGGAATTGTAGTTAGACCGGCCTGCATGTATTATACAACGTGGACTAACATATGGAGGTTAACAACGGCAATTTTGTCCCTCATCACTAAGAAACATTTTTGGAGCTCAACCGTGTTTTACAGGAGGCACTTGCCTCTTGTGAAACATGGATGAGTCGCATCGAACCCATTTCTATCGTTGGGCGCTGTTATTGTCACTTCATCATTTTAAATGGATAACATTTTGCGAGAGAATCTTCTCTTGTGAATATGGATGAGGAATTTTTAAACGCCCACATGCCCTGATGCATTTGCGGTTCTTTTTTTTGTTGTTGTTGAAAAATGACACCTGGGAAAGATGTTTGAAAGCCTCATTTGTGAAGCTGGTCGGTGAATAACTAACAGCTAGAAAAGCATGGGCGTTGACCCCTTTCACTGGGAAAAGTGGACAGTAGGTGCTTGAACACCCACATCGTCAACAGGTGCGATGCCTCTGCATCTGACATGGACACTATTCAACATCCAATCGCCAGCCAATTGCAGGGCACACATAGATAAGCATAATATGAATAATGTAAAATTGCATTTCATGGTGTTTATGGACTGATGGTTAAGTTTAACAACCGCTCTAAATTGCAGTGTGTGGTAACATCCATATCGCGCAAGCTTTTCTCGGTCAAACTTAACATTTGTTTTAAATAATTTCATGAAATTAGATATGCAGATAAACTCTGCGGCTTTTCTAACTATTCCACCCTAAATGTATTGAGCTTATTTACAGTACAGTATATGCAAGATTTGTATGGAGAACAGTCTAGACCGGGGGTCGGCAACACGCGGCTCCAGAGCCGCATGCGGCTCTTTAGCGACATCTAGTGGCTCCCTTGAGCCTTATAAAAAATGTTTGAAAATGGAAAAAGATTTTGATAGTAGGCTAATATAGTTCAAATGGATAGAGATACATGTTGCAGCTCCGAAAAAGGAGAGCTGTGGTGTTGGTTTTTTTAAAACTTTTAACAGTCTCGACAAACACAGACACGTCTGCGTCCGACTCCGTGCCTTCTCTCTTCTCATTTGACCCGGGAAGCGTTCAAAGACAGCCTCCGAAAAATGGAAATTAATGATCATTTCAATGACACTAAGAAAAGCGAAAATAATGCACCAGAACAAAAAAAAAATCAAGCAAGGAAATCACAAAATAAATTCTATGGTGGCGTTTGTGAACACACAACAAAGGAATGAATAACATAAACAATTATGAGACCGTTCAGTCTCCTACATACATACAGCATGTGTTTCCTTCATTGTAAGTTTTATAGAAGGCTTTTATTTTTTTTGCGGCTCCCGACATATTTGTTTTTTTGTTGGTTTTTTTGTCCTATATGGCACTTTCAACGTTTTGGGTTGCCGACCCCTGGCCTAGACATTTTGCAAGTGATGTTGTCTCGTGTGGTGCTGTCTGTGCTTTGTATTCTATTTTAGGTTTGACATCGGTGTTTATGTTGTTGTGTTTAGAAATGACTGAACAAAAGCGAATGGTTACAACCAGGTGATTGAAGTTTGACAGTTCAAAGAGCAGCGCATCGAAATGGAGTCAATAATAAACGGAGCACTCAGTCTGTATATGCTAACTTGGGACCAAAGATGGGAAACACATTAGCAGCCCGTTGTTGTAATGCAAACTGATGAAATGATATTTGCTCGTGTCTTTGGCAACCATCTTCATGCCGAGGAATATTAGACCCACTCCATTAGTAAAGTCATCCAAGCAAAAAAGCATTTTAATCAAAGTGCCTTCAGTGTATGGAAATGGAAAATTTCTGCATATAGTGGGGGAGCTGTTTTAAAATACAACTAAATCCTGACTACCGGTAAATTACATCAAATACAAATAGGTGACACTATCAGTGATCTTTTCGTGTCCAATTCAAACACTTTGGTTGAAGAATAAACACCGAAACTTAAAAAACCCCAAATCAAACAGACTTAGGGAAAACATCTTCATGCTGTATTCCGTACTCTGTCCATACGCAGTTATTTTGTTTCTTTTTCAAGTTAAATTATAGCTGTTGAGCTTCAAGACCAATTGATTTCGCAATACAATTAAATACATCATCTAGTCATCTAAATCCCTTTGTCCGAGCAGACGTGATCTCCATTTTTGTCGCTGTCACTTTGTTCATTGTTCGACCAAGTAAAAACGGCGACCGGAATAGGCCAGCAAATTCGGAAGAAACTCCACGCGGCGTTGTCCTCGCCAAAATCAGCCATAGCGACACCCGCCGACTTGGAGTAAAACTACACCATATTTTCAAACAAAGGTTGCGTGCGAGTAAAAGGCAAAGAGCGCCACACTGTGACGTCCGTGCGGTCGCAAGCACCATCTCATGGCATTTCAGAATGAACACAAAAAAATACACCGGTGTGTTTTTTTGTGACTAATGGAGGTGAGATAAAAGAAAACGCCGAAGGTGTGTTGTGCAGTATGTACTGTATGTGTACGGGTGTAGTGAAAGAGAGACAAGAGTTTGACATCATCCCTGTTGTATGTAGCTTTCTGACTCTTTCGACAGAAATGTTCAAGAAAAAACGAAACGAAAAGACAAATGGAATGAAATATCACCGTAATGTAATTTATAAAGAAAAAAATATAGGAACTCTGAAATTATGATTGAAATAAACTTTATGATGCCAGTAAAATGACACAAAAAGCGGAAACTTAAACTGGCCGTTCTGTTTTTGAAGAAATGACATGAAAGACGCTGATGCGGTCGTATCATTTGTTGCTATTTCCGACATAAATGCAGTCACTCAACTCTCTTTCTTTTTCTCTCGCTCTCACTGCCGTTTGTCATCAGACTCTTTTGCCAGCACGTCTTCTTCCCTGCAGCCTGTTTGTTGTTCAACACACTGCATGCTAATTTTAGACTCAGTGTGCACACATGGCTGCTGACAAAAAAGTGGGCCTGATTCTGTGTGCGTGCGTGCGCGTGTGTGTGTGTGGGGGGGGGGGGGTGCCATGTGTGAAAATGGGTGGAGAAAAGAAGGGATAATTGGTTTCTGCAGAGAATTCTGCACAGTTGAGCTTCTACTGCCTGTCAAACACATTTTATGTTCTAATTTGTGATTTTATTTAATTTTTTTTATTGGCAACGCTAGCCGTAGTGCATCCCAAGGGTGTTTGATGGGGATGAGGTAAGTTTTCGGTGCAAGTTCATCGACACCAAACTCATCCAACCATGCCTTGGTGGACATTGCTTGGTGCACTGAAACAGAAGCCGGACCTCCCGAAACTGTTCCCATTAAGTTGCGTACCATTACCCGAAATGTCTTGCTAATATGACCAATTAAAATTGGGGATCAATAATCCAACTTCACATCGCTTAATTAATTGATTAAGAGGCGTGACCATAGCTACATGTCCAGCCATTTGTCATCTGTCACTTAAGAAAAAGACAACTGGACAGAATCTCTGGATCCCTGTTTTTAATTTGACATGTCCAAGCTTGTCGGTTTTTTTATGGTCGAAATGGGTTTTAGGAAGCCCAACCATCGTTTTCCAAATGATTTGAATAGTGAGATGTCGTCCTACAAATCCCAGTCACCACGCAGCAAAGAAACATGTGTCTGTGTGAATTCACATTGGACAAAGTCGTCTGCTCACATCATATGTGAGTCATCCCCGCAGGTGATAATTTAGTCACTTCCTGAGCATGCAATTACCTTTCACATAATGTGCTGGGAATGAGCTGCTACAGTGCTACTTCAGTGCATGGCGTTGTGGGTAAATCAATGTCCCCTCTCCTGCATTCCCGTTCTTCGTATTTCAGATTGGTACTCTTCTACTTTACCTTCACACGTTTAGCTCTTCCCTTAATCTGTGTCGAAGAGCAAATAAAGAATGCTGCTGGTTTCATTTAGAAAAGAAAAGGCGGCTTTAAACTAAAAAATAATGTGTGACATCATATTCCTAATCAT
Organism: Hippocampus guttulatus; assembly: GCF_054856545.1. NCBI lineage: Eukaryota > Metazoa > Chordata > Actinopteri > Syngnathiformes > Syngnathidae > Hippocampus > Hippocampus guttulatus. The sequence continues at coordinate 9,340,426 of NC_141261.1, read as the reverse complement.
GACGATGGGACACAAGACATGCATTCAAACACAAACAGGCCTGCGCACCATAACACAAATCAAGGCAAGCAAAAATGTATTTATCCATCCATTTTTTTTTTTTTGCGATTGTCCACTAGAGCATATACCAGCTCATTTGGGGTCAGAAGTCTGCAAAGGTGGAGGTTGGGGGCAACTCGGCGGTGGCCCTGGACATCCACCCGTGGATGCATGTCTAATCTATCTGGTAGAAAGAGTTTTTTTTTAGTTTGGGGGCATAAAGATAAAAAATATTCCATTTGTCTTTTTTTAAAGGGCCCTTTTGGATGGACAGAAATCATCTTTTGGAAGCAAAATAAAAAAAAATGAAACCGTACAAAAACAAGAAAGAATTTTCTATACTTTACAGCCTGTAAATTTTTGTCCATTTCTAAATTGTACAACCTCTTTAGATGACGTTAAAGATGGTGGATAATTTGTCAAAATGTCAAAACATCGTTTCTGTCTTCAGTCTATGACTGGGAATATATTGACTAAAGACTATAGGGGGCACTACGTTGAAGCTTATTGGCCTCCCCGCTGCCCTTTTCCTCAAGTAGGCATAAGGGTGCCCTGATGGCTCTATCATGATCTTCCGACTTCTTCTCCTTCGACTTATCTTCACGCCCTTCCTCACACCCTCGCTGCTTTTTTTTTCTTCTTCAAACTACCCTCCAAGCTGTCTGCCAGAGAGATGGGGGAGGAGGATTTATCTTTCCTCCTGCATGGAGAGGATCAGGTCTATTCTGGGAAAGTAGGATGAGATGGAAGGTAAGGGGGAGGAGTGGGTGGGGGGTAGGGGGGAGGCGTGAGGATGGGGAGAAGTGAGGTAGACGAGGACTCTATCATCATATGTGTTAACTTCGAAAAGTTCCTTTGGTCAAGCAGGACAATCCTGGATGTACACACACACACACACACACACACACACACACAAACATGCGTTGACTTGAACCCCCCCACACACACACAAACACGCATTGACTTGAACCCCCACGCCCCCTCACACACACACACACCAAGTGGATACAGCTGCAAGCCCAGCAGTTCATGCGCGGGAATTCCTAATGAGGCATTTTAAATGATGAATGCATTCTGCTGGCACTCGCATGGATGCAGATGGGAGGATGGCACTTGGGCTTTGAGCCAGGCTGCCGCTCCACCACGACAAAACGAAAATACAGATCGTGGGAGTAATAAACTGAAGGATTTTAATTGCGCTCCCAATTGAAGTTAACTGAAAAACTGACACGGCGCAAAAGAAAATGAAACACTGCAAATTTTAAAACGTTCAATCAAACCATGTCATTCTAATTGGAGTCTGCTAGCTTTATGCACTGGAATAGCTTGAACTTGCATAGACAGGCAAACGAAAATTAGCATTGATGTTACAGTAATTATAAACCTGTTGGGGACCTTCTCTTCCTCCTCTTCTTGCTCATCTTATTTTATAAAGTGTTTTTCTAAAAACTAACTACTTTTAAAAATCCACCCATTTATTTATATCGCAGCCATCTCAGCAGTTACACATAAACAAATTCTTCTTCAACAAACTTGGATTAATCGATAAAAAAATAAAAACAATGACCGGCCTAAGTCAACCTATTCCCAACATCACATGTAAAAGTAATAATGTGGGCTTGATCAAACATCACAGCACAGGGGAGGACATGAAGGTGGCGGAAAGCACAATCACAGAAGCTGCAGGAGGATTTCCAAAGGTTGGCTGACTGCTGCCCCAGCGCGATAACGCGCTGTTTTGACTGAGCTGCGCAAACAGGTCTGCCCTGGACGGGAGATGTCTTATCTCGTATTTTCCTTCCACCGTACCACAGACACCCTTTGGTGGATGGCTGGCGTACCCAAGGCAGGAAAACAACAGTGGCAAATGAATAACACCTTTTAGGATTTGAATCAAAAACAGAAAGAAATCGATAACCATGGGGGAGGGGGAGAGGGGAAGTACACCAAATTAATTAGTATTTAGTATAAGAACATCCACACGGAATCTGGGGAACTAAGACTTGGACTAATAGCAGGGATGGGATGCCTAGCTAGGGCTAATGGACGCTCGGGTGCTAGCTGGCTAACACAAAAAGGCCTGGCTGATGACTTCAGGTATAATCGATAACCCTTTTAACAAGGACAGAAGGATTATCACAAAATTTGGCATTTACTAAACTAGGAAGTAACCATAATGTTACAAAAATAACGATAAATGCCGAAAGTAATTCCAGGAATGCCTGCATCACAAACTTGCAACAAACATGATGGACATGCTATGCTTAATTTTATCATTTATACAAATTTTAATGGATGAACCGCTTTATTCTCACTGGGGACGCGGGAGCTGCTGGAGCCTATCCCATCTGTCTTCGGGCAGTAGGCGGGGGACACCCTGAACCGGTTGCCAACCAATCGCAGGGCACATCGCCCACACTCACACCTAGGGACAATTTAGAGCATCCAATCAGCCTGCCATGCATGTTTTTGGAATGTGGGAGGAAACCGGAGCACCCGGAGAAAACCCACGCAGGCCCGGGGAGAACATGCAAACTCCACACAGGGAGGCCGGAGCTGGAATCGAACCCGGTACCTCTGCACTATGAAGCCGACGTGCTAACCACTGGACTACCGGGCCGCCCGATATCATAGTTATTTAAAATATTTTAAAAGACAGCCAATCATCCTGAGGAAGAGCAAGAAATGTGGTGGAGGAAGATTAGAACTCAAAGACAAAAACATTAAAGGTAGAGCAGACTCAACCAAATTATTAGCCCTCACGTCAAAGACAGACCATGCGGCCTCCTGAAGTGCTTTAATTTGATTTAATTTGGCAGTCAACTTCATTTTACAATCCCATCATCTTTTCCGTTCTCTCAGATTTACCAAAGGCACTTTTTGCTTTGCATTGACCTATCACATTCCCCTCGCCTCCCCACCCCACAGTCACCTTCTGAAAAGTAACAGACCCCGTCTGTCCAGCCATACTCTATTTATCTATTCAAAGATTGTATGTCCACTCCCACCAATTGCGTGTGCATGCGCTTGGCGGGGAGGCTGCGATCACACTGGTTTTGTTCCAAAGTGCTGAGACTTTAATTAGCAAAGCCTCTGCTGCGATTCAAATCAATACCAGTGAACCCGTTGAGGTAGTTCAATGAATGCTTGTGTATGTGTGTCTGGTGTTTGGGTATTCGTCACTGTAGCTGAAGTGTAATACAGTACTGTGTCATGGTGATGTGCATCCATTCCTACATTTTCTGTATTGCTTATCCTCGCTAAGGTTGCGGGTGAGCCGCAGCCGATACCTGCAGACTTTGGACTGGTCGCCAACCAATCGCAGGCAACTAAACATTCACACCTAGGGACAATTTACAGTATTGAGAGTCTTCACTGTAACCGGCCGCCATGCTGCTTGATCAGTGCACATGTCCATTCGTTCTGTTCTTCAAGCTAGTAAAGGTGCCCGCATTCCCATTTGAGATGTTTTATTATAAGCCATCGGGCTTATGATAAAACAATTGTGTCAGTGGCTCCCGCGGTTCGCTCTGGAGGCGAGGGTAGATGGAGAGAGTGTTGTGCACGCAGCTGGAGAGTGCAGCACCTGCGAGGTGCCAATTATGATTCATTGATCGCACTTTGCCATGCTATTATTTCAGCTATTATTTCCGCGGCGTGCGGGAGGTGGTGAAGTTCACAAACATCCCAGTGTGTCTTCCACCTTTGAATGTGTGACTGACACATGCGACTTGTAAAATTCACTTCTCTGCCTTATTCGGACCAGTGTGCAATTGGTGAATGAAGGTATCGAAAATATTATTTAATCAAGGGGGGTGGGGCGGGGTCATTGTTCTCACATGAAATCATGTTAGGATGACTAATATGTCGGAGTTATGAATGTTAGGATGACTAATATGTCAGCGCACTTCGTTATAGGAAAAGTTCCAGGAACGTCCTTCCAGCGTGTGGAATATTGATCAGTGCATTAGCCTGGGGCCTGTAAGACAAACTGTTCCCTCACCGGAGTCATTCTGCAGAAGAGCTTTCACTCAATGACTTTTTATTCCAAACGCACTCATGCACCCTCGCCTGTAGATATACAGTATATGTACTGTAAATACAATTTCACGAAAGTGAGTTACGTACACTGCTCACATTTTTTTACCTATTATTTTCAGGGTTGGGAACGAGCCGAATAATGTTTTGAATCCCAAAAAATGCACACGCAGACAAAATTCGAAGAACAAAAATGTCTAAACATAAATCGCCGGTCAGAAAGGTCCAGAGAAAAACGAAGAATCAACAAAAGGCAAGGTCATGCTAACACCGAGAATACAAACAAAATGACAAAAGTCCAATCAACCCGAAAAACAAGAGCAAAATCAAAATGACAAAATAATATCAATATTTACAAACGAAGAACTAAGAGAGCAAAAGATGACTATGAACGAGGTCGAGACACCTAGAAAACAACACTTGAGCATAAACAGGAAGCAAGGTGTGTAGAGACGCCACTCGAGCGAAGCGCGCCTCAGCAGTCGATGGTCCGCTGATCTCTGCTGTGCGTAAGCGCGAACATGTACGCATGTGCGCGTCTTTTGGATTCAACCAATCAGCGCCGACGCAACGACGTCACAGAGCAAAGAATCTTTGAACGACGACAACAGCTAAGCTAGCTAGCCGACTCGACGCTCGAAGCCGGACGGACACGTTTCTCTACTAATCTGTGTTTTCTTTTTTTGTCTAAATATATATGTATTTTTTTACAACAATAACTGTCTTGTCCACGTCGTCTTTTTTCGTTCCACTGGGGTTTAGCAAGTGTGTTTATAGAGAGACAAAAATCTCTTTAGGTCAATAAAGGTTTATTCATCATGATTTCAATACCAGAAGAAAAAGATCTGTGATTATAATTTTTTTTCCAGCCCTAAAAAATATACATAAAAATAATTCTCATCAAAAAGGTGAAAGTCTTCTGAAGTTTCATGCTTTACATACACTCATAGTTAAAGAGAATATTTGTATTTTTTTTTCACAGTGCCACATATAACGTCGTCGAAAATAATGCCTCAGTCAGAGATTCAAAAAAAGTTTAAAAAAAGTAAAAAAAAAAAAAAAATCCAAATCAGTGAAACCATTCTGGATCAAACCTGTGAACTCATTCTAACACCGGACCAGTCCTTGTCTATCAATCAGTCGTCTCCACTTCTCTCTGCCTGCTTGTCTTCCTGAGTCAAAGAGCCAAACACGGCACTTTGATAGACAGATCTATTAACGTAAATGCTGTGCGGGTGTCTGGAGATGGAGGAGTTTATGGATCCTGCGGGAGCCTGTGGAGATGTGCAGTGCACAAGGCGTGGCCAGTCGCGAGTGTGTGTGCTTGAGTGTTCGCCATGCACACAGTGTGCATTGGTAGCGTTAACGATTCTGAATCCCCAGTTAGATTAGAGCGACATGGCTAAAAATCCATCATCTGCATACGCATACTAATGAGAGGAAATACAGTGATCCCTCGCTATATCGCGCTTCATTTATCGTGGCTTGACTACTTTTCTTTTTCCAAAGTACTCGATTCAGAAAAAGAATGCCGAATGACTCAGAGGTTTTGTATGCATGATTGGTTCCCGGCGCCGACGTCGACCAATGACAGCACGAGTGGATTTATTCCGTGAGCTGATTGGCTGTGCATCTTCGTAGCCCCGCCCAGCACCTTCCCTTGTGTCGAGTCACGTGGTTTACTCTCTGATCAGTGTCTCATCACGTGCTTGCTTCGCTGATCAGTGTCCAGTCACGCTGTTGACTCTGATCAGTGTCTCATCAGCTGTGGACTCTCGGATCAGTGTCTCATCACACTGTTGCGTTCTCTTTGTCTCTCTCAAAAGGCAATGCTGATGAATGTTAATTACTGTATAATTAAAGATTTAAGTAAATATGTGTACTGCTGTAGTCCTTGTCCCAAATATTTAAAGTATAAATACTGTTTACATATTTTAAACATGCTGGTAACCACATACACTTACGCAAAAATTCTGAGGGAGGTAGCCAACACTCCACTGCTGGAGATTTGATTATATATCCCCTTTTTGAGAACAAATATTAGAATTTGGGTTGTACTTGTCGGTCGGTGCTTGTGAGAAGGCCTTGCTAGCCCCATTGTCCACCATCCTTGGCAATTTACCACTTAAATACAAATTCCACTTTATAACGATAGAGGGAGCCATTCATTAGACCAAATTTAAAATCTACACAACCAAAGTTAAAAGATGCACCAGTGAGGGACCCAACAAGGAGTGACGATGTCCGCTTTGCGTCCAGCTGAGCGAGAGTCAGGGAACCCCTGACCTGTTAAACATAAAATGTTGACGGGGACATTCTTCTATTGATTAAACGAGACCCTTATTTCCATTTAGATTGCTAATCCTGTCAAATTCCACTGTCTTGGCTTGGACGGATGAACGCGGGAACAACTGCAAGATCGTTTTCATGTGTGAGGACCCATTAAAATGTGCTGAGGTGCCCTTGAAGTTTAGCATTTATCATACAAATAGGACCACTACCTTTTAACAGGCGTTGGACAGCTTCCAGCTTGTATGTCCCCATAGCAGCAAGACCGTATGCTGTCATTTCATGCATATTCAAAAATACACGCCTCGATGGTGCATGAAATATTTGCATTGGAAATTGTACACAACGCATGCTTTTCGTGTTTGTGACGTGCGGCATGGTAACAGTGTGTGGATATGTGCGTGCGCGATGTTATCGCACTTCAGTTGTACTGATGACGACACCTTGAAAATGAATAAGGTGAGATGTCATTACTTTCTTCCTGGCACCACGGTGTCTGTAAAAGGGAACATCACTTTTTATTAGGGCGTGTTTGGTTGTACTTTTTGGCAGTCACTTTGCTTCTTCAAAGGGTAAACCAAGTGTAAAAAGAAGTTAACAGATCTAAAACATACAAGCAATAGAATATTGGGTAGGTATAGGGAGGGTCTTGGTTTATGACGTACACTGAGATGTTTTGAGGTTACAAATGGGAAACACTGAAGCTATTTGTGTGGCTGTTGAAGAATACAACGTCATATGGCAAATATTTACTGGATTTACAACTCTGATGTGTTGTGCAACTTGTTGGGTGAATTCGACACTGTACAATGTGGCATATTTTCCTTCCTGACCATCTGGTGGGACATTCAGGGTCCATTTTCAAAAGCCACCGATGTGAATTCTTTACCACTTGCCACCAATGGTGTTTGTTTTGGAACCGCAACAAGACACCGTTTCACAGGGATCTTATCCATTGCATTTCTGTTCGCATCAATGCTAGACATCATTTTCATTCGTCCATTGCCATTTTGTGAGCAGTGAGCAGGAAACGCGAGCTATTGAGTGAGGATGGCTTCAAAAGAGTTCCAATAGCGGTAGCGAGTTCCCCTCCAGTGTGCCGCTTTGGCTCTTCGATAGGATCTTCTTCCATCCACCTCCCTTTCTGCAGGCTAATTAATGACATATTGGATTATAGAGTCACGCTAAACTCTGCCTCCCACTCCCATTCTCATCTGAGACTCCATGATACCGGCTTCACTATCTTTGACAGTTGTGACAATCAGAGCACACTTTCATTAATTGTTTTGTCATCACTGCTGCTCATCTGTGAAAAGATCACCACTGCAAAAGTGTGTGTGTGTGTGTGTGTGTGTGTGTGTGTGGGCACGCATGTCTGAGGACGAATGTTTGTGTCACACGTCTTAAAAATCAAATAATAATTTTCAGCACAGCTAAATTCCATTTAAACACAATTCACAGATTTTTTTCCTACTGATTTAAAGATAATTGCTGTAAACGAATGAAGACTGAGAACTTATATAGTTCAATTTTGAATTTATATACTCCATTGTGGAAACAAAGCAACAAAATGTTTTCCCACCATTTCAGTTTCCTTCAGTTTTTCGCGGTGTGCTACCCTTGGGTGTAGGACATGAGTTGTCCCTTCCCCATGAAATAGCACATACATTTTTATCCATCGAATCTTGCCTAGCTATTTTTACCGATTAGCTCACAAGCTAGCTGATGCCTAATGCCGCTCATCATGACGTAGAAAGCGCCGTGACAACCTAATTCGAGTCACGAGAGGCTTGATGCAGTTATATTTTATGATACACAACCGTTACTTGCTCCTGATGTTGCGTCGCCGATGGGTGAATGCGGAGACAGCGTTGAAGCGCTTTGAGTAGCTCGTAGGTAGAAAAGCACTCGATAAGTGAAAGCTCATATTTTCACAGCTCAAAAATGTTGGAATGTGGAGACATCAAGTCAAGTCAAGTCAAGTCAACAGTATTTATAGAGCGCTTTCAAACAGCCATCGCTGCATACAAAGTGCTGTACATGGAGCAATTTAACATGCACAATAAACAGTAAGACAAATCGGTAATAAAGGCGGTAGAAAGCACCAAACAGTAAAACCAAGAACAAATCTAAGTCATGCTGAGTCGAATGCCAAAGAATACAAGTGAGTTTTGAGGATAGAAGCAAGAACAAGCAGCGTGCATTTTTCAACGTGGTTTTATCGTCATATTTTCACGCTTTCCGCAGTATCAACACACACACCAAAAACACTCTTAAAATGCCAAAAATGTGGAGAGTTTAGTGAAATGTAAAGATTAAATGAAGTACTTTATGATGCTGGATTGTCTGTTGTTTTTAACAGGTGGTCTGATAAGTTCCGTTATTGTTATTGTCTAATGCACAGATACCAAACTCAAGGCCCGGGGGCCTGATTTGGCCCGCCACATCATTTTATGTGATCGGCAAAAGCAAATCAAAGATGGCAACTTTCATGATGCTTGCTAAAACCGCGACCAAAATTTCAAATTCTCATATGTAATGAATAAGAGTGATTCTGTTCGCGTTTTCGTTGTTACCAAACCCCTCATTACAGTAACTTAAATGTGTTTGACACCCCTGCTAATGCAAGATGAGAAAACTCTTTCAGGGACAGCGGTTACTACACTGGACAGTTTGTCATGTTATCGGATTAATCTGTTTCCCCCACGCTGACTGACAACTCATCACATTTTAGTTACCACACCTAGCTTTAAGAGTGAGCGCTATAAGATTCGACACAATTCTCAGACTAATGCAGCACAGTTCCACCCCACTGTCAAACTATAAGAATAAGCTTTTTGGGAAATGACTACAAACTGAGCAGCATTATTTTTGTAAAGTTATCACTTTGGTACAAGACTAGCCCTGGACGCAGTTTGATTCTGCAGTGATCGTAATATTATGTCACTACTTTCTATATCATCCTGTCAAAGTGGAGGATTGTGTTGGAGCAACAGTATGAGGGCGATTCACCCAGTGGAGGGGCGGGTGGGTGTAAGATTGCTGTATGTTTTGCGCACTGCATTGTGGGAACGGAAGGGGATGGGAGCAATGTGAAGAGATTTACAGTGCTGTGCTCAAGCTGCAGAGATGCTAAAATAGCGGTCTTTACTGTATGCTTGCTGAGTCTTAGCGGCTGATGCAAAGCTGGGAGGACAGACGCAACACGAGCAGCTCGACACACTTCACATTGGAGATTTTTCACAGGCGAGAGGTTATTATTTTTTTTCCTTGACATAAGCGAGGGGAAACCAGGTCTTTAATTAAGCGTCAACTGTTATCTGGAGGAAGAGGAGAGGTGATGTTGAGGGAGGACGAAGGGTGAGGCTCATTTCATAGTCGTTCTCATTCCGTTTGTGTCTCGTTTACGTCTGGCTGTGTGTGTGGCCAAATGGATTGATGTGTGCGACGCTAAAATTCATCTCATCCAAGTTGCTCCGATCTCTTGACAGTCACATATGGCCAATCGCGGCTTCGAATCAGTTTTTACTGGAGCTAAAAGCGATGTTCATTATGTGAAGTGTGTCGCTGATGCTGTCGCGGTACACTCGCCTGAATTGTGTGCGGGCAGCGTGGGGACCGCTCAGCGATGGTGTGATTGTGGGTGTGAGTACACCGGTACACTTAATGCATCAGAGAAGAAGTTTTGAACTGAATTTATAAAAACAACAATATGAATAGACTCAAACTTTCACTTGCTTTGTAAGCAAAGCATAACAGAACGTTTATGGTGAATGGCGTTTTCAGTGAAGCACGGATAACATGCCACAGTATCACCTTTTCGTATTTTACTCTGTGAACTGTATTGATTCTCAACTGCAGTAAAAACAAATGGTTCAAAGGCTAATAGCTGAGATGAGGTGTGCCGTTTTTCTATTTGGTTTGCAGGTCCAGGAATGGCTGTGTCTCAACTGTCAGATGAAGAGGGCTCTTGGCATTGATATGACCACTCCTCGCTCGAAGAGTCAGCAACAGATCCATTCGCCGTCCCACCAAGCGAAACCTCTCGTCCAGCCTCAGCAGGCTGCACCTCAGCCAACACAGCCGACGACTGCAGCACAGCCCAAACCTTTGGCACAGAGCCAGCCCACCCAGCAACAGCAGCAGCAACAACCACAAACTCAACTCTATGGACAGAACCAGTCCTACTCTCAGTCACAGCCATATCCACAGTCCCAAGCATACCCCCAGTCACAGATATATTCCCAGTCCCAGTCATACCCGCCATCTCAGCAGTATCCTCAATCCCAGCATTATCCCCAGGCCCAGGAGCATCCCCAGTCCCAACAGTATCCTCAGTCCCAACAGTATCCCGAGTCCCAGCAGTACCCCCATTCACAACAGTACTCCCAGCCCCAACAGTACCCTCAGTCCCAGCAGCATCCACAGTCCCAGCAGTATCCGCAGTCTCAGCAGTATCCCCACTCTCAACAGTACCATCACTCCCAACAGCATCCGCAGTCTCAGCAATATCCCCAGGCGCAACAATATCCTCAGGCTCAGCAGCAACCTTACCAACAGTCCCAATCCGGACCCCAGGCTCAGCAGCAGCCTTATCAACAGTCCCAGTCCGGACCCCAGGCTCAGCAGCACCCTTACCAACAGTCCCAATCTGGACCGCAGGCTCAGCAGCAGCCTTACCAACAGTCGCAATCCGTACCCCAAGCTCAGCAGCAGACTTACCCAGCATCACAGTTCAGACCTCAGGGTCTGCAGCAGCAGCAGCAGCAGCAACAGCAGCAGCAGCTGCCTTATCCACAGTCACAGTCTGGACCCTTGGGCCAGCAATATCCACAGACTCAGCAGTATCCGCAGGCTCAGCAGCAGCCTTATCCACAGTCCCAGTCAGGGCCCCAGACACAGCCTCAGAATTCACAAGGCCTACACAGTCACACTTCTTCCAGTGGCCCCCAAAGCCAGACGGGTCCCTCTCATCAGGGAATGAGATCTGACTCATATTCCCAGAAAGGTCCAAGAGCTGGTGGAGGTTCTGCAGGAGGCCCCAACCAACCTGGTGGCCCAAGGATCCCCCACCCTGGTGCTGTACCCCTCCCTGGCTTGACAAAAGCACCCTCTCAACCCGATTTGGGTCGTGGCTCTCCCATGCACCAGTCTATGGCACGGCACCATGACCACACCAGAAGCGCTGGCTCCTCTCCAGCTCACAAGCCCCAGACCCAGGCTCATCCTCCAGCCCAGGATGGACTGACCAAGCTATTTGGTTTTGGGGCTTCCTTGCTCAACCAAGCGAGTACACTGATCAATGTCGACCCTTTGCCCACCTCTTCCACTCATCCCAGTCCCGCACGAGGCAAGGTGGTGTTCAGTAATGCGACCCCTGACAACAAGCAGCCACAACAAGTGGTCTCAGGTGCTAAACAATTTGGCATAGGTGGCCCCCATGCACCAAACCAAATGGGTGGCCCTCGTTCATCGAACCAAATGGGCGGCCCCCATGCACCGAGCCAAATGGGTGGTCCGCATGCACCGAGCCAAATGGGGGGTCCGCATGCACCAAGCCAGGTGGTAGGGCCACACGCACCAAAGCAACAGCAACAGACTGTACCCCAACAACAAGGAATGCCGCAACAGCAGTCGCCCTCCCTTCAACAGAAAGATCCACAGCAACCTCAAGGGCAGCAACATCGACAAATGCCATCACATGTGCAGAAGGTGGAGCTAAAGCAGGAGCCTGCAATTGCTCCCACCGCAGCTCCGGAGCCAGTGAAGCCCAAAGCCAACTGTCCTCTGTGTAAAACAGAGTTAAACATCGACACTTCCGACCCACCCAACTACAACTCGTGCACGCAATGCCACACTCAAGTGTGCAACCTGTGCGGCTTCAACCCGACACCACATCTGGTTGAGGTAAGGACAGCAACGCATTAATGTAATTCAGCCTGCACAAAATATCCATGCACAGAAATAAATTTGAGTCCGTCAAAACATTTTTCCATGAAAATCAAATGGGGAAGTAATAAAGAAAGGTCACATTCATTCATAAAATTGGAGGCTGCATATCTACAAAAGGGTGTACCTTCAGTGGCTATCATCAACTGATGGGGAAAAAAGGAAGCGTCTGACTCGTGCAGACAAGCAGATTGAAAACAACTCGTTTGCATTGAGGCGGCATGATGCCTTCAGAGTCTTCGGGGAATACAGTTGGTCGTGCTACTGCACTGTGTGACTGCCGAGAGATAGACCTAAAGATAATGCATAGGGTTATATTTAGCTACTACTGCTGGCTGCTAATGTTATTTAGACCGAGAAAAATTGTGTGCATCTGTGTGTATTTGTGTGTGTGTGTGTGTGTGTGTGTGTGTGTTAGGTAGAGAAATAAAAAGGGAAGACGGACAGCAGCTGTATGTCACAAAATTAGACATTCATCAGTCATTATCTTTAAAATTAAATTATTAAATATGATGTGTAGTTGTCAACAACAACAAAAATATACAGAATATAATAAACCAGGGTTCACCAACATTTTTAAAACCTGAGCTCTGCTTCTCACATCGCGATTAATGCGAAGGGCTACCAGTTTGATACAAACTTCAGAAATAACAAATGTGCTCAAATTATTTCAGAGAAAATCGTGTGCTCAAAAAAAACCTAGTCTGTTTAAAACAGAGCAAAACATCATCTATATTACAGATGATCAAGCCACTGTTTTTGATTCGATAACAGTGGTTCTTAACCCTGTTAGAGGTACCAATCCCAACCAGTCCATGTGCCCATTCACTGAACCCTTCATTGCTGAAAAATAAAAAGTATGACTTCTTTACAAGTTGAAGACATAAAATACGCATTTGTTAAAAACAGAAAAAGTAAACACAATTAGTATAAATATTAAGTTTTTAAATAAAATAAATCAGCCAGTGATGGCCAAGCGGTCATGTCATTACTAATTGACACGTTGAGTTGGGTGTGTCTTATCCTCCATGGCAGAGGCTCTGCCGAAGCCCTGAGACTGATTCACCAAACCCAGGTTAAGAAACACATTTCCGCTTAAATCGAGGTCAGTATACCCACACGAACAGTTATCCTCACAAGGGTCGTGGGCGTGCTGGAGCCTATCCCAGCTGTCTTTGGGCAGTAGACGGGGGACACCCTGAACCCGTTGCCAGCCAATCACAGGGCACACGGGGGACACTAGGGACAATTTGGAGTGTTTAATTAGCCTGCCAGGCATGTATTTGGAATGTGGGAGGAAACCGGAGTACCCAGAGAAAACCCACGCAGGCCCGGGGAGAACATGCAAACTCCACACAGGGAGGCCGGAGCTGGAATTGAACCCGGTACCTCTGCACTGTGAGGTCGACGCGCTAACCACCGGCCACTGGGCCGCCGGGATGGATAATTATTTGCAATAATTCCAAAACAATAACTGGTATCTGTAATAAACACACACACAGTACCGTAACTTGCTGTTCACAACATTGGGGATAGCTACTAAAGAATATAACTCTTTAAGATGACAGTGCAGATGACTGTTGGTTTGCAAAAGACAAGAACACTGCGCGACAGCCAAACACGAAGCGTTGCACTTGATGTTCTCAATAATTCATGGCAGTTTTTAAAATATAAATAGTGGGAAAGATGAAATATTAAAAAGGTGGCAGTGTCTCCTGAAACAGAAAAGTAAAGAGTCATCTGGTTTACTGCGGTTCGTTTGGCCGGCTTTTTAGACCTTATTCCTGACTTTAGAGTGTGTTTTGCCAAAAACTTGTCATAGAAGCTGTGGTGCACAACTGCATATGCCCACGCCAACGGAAAGACGAATCTAAATGATGACGCACACGCATGCACGAGCATGGACCCGCGTACACTGCATAAGCAGGTATGGGGGGGAGGGGATGGGGGGGGGGGTGACTGAATGAGGCCATTTTTTTTTTTTTGGGCCAGTCTGTCACTCCAGCTTTCAGAGCTGTTGCTGGTGCAGTCTTCCCAATTATTCCTGCCCCAGATCTACCTGGATAAATTCTCAATGCGCCCGAACTGTGCGTGACATATCACCGTATCGTTTAGTGTGTGGCTGGTCAACGAGCTTTTCAAAAGGTGCTGTGGGAATGGACATAAAAAGAAATAATTGTTTTTAAATATACTGTAGGTCGATAGATCAAGTCAGAATGCGATAAATTACGCAGCGACATTTAGATAGAAATGAGAGCAAACAAAAAAAAAAAAGACCAAAACACAAAAAAAAGAGTGAGTGGGAGCCACAGAAGAAACTTGCTCCTAATGGACCAACGCTTCGCTCCACTACTTCAGGACATCTTGCGACAATTAATAATACAGCAACTCCACATTCTTTGCTCTCCTTCCTTGCAACCCAACTTCACTCCATTTTATTTATGGCAACATTTAAATTTAAATAAAACAACCACAACTTAAAGTGCTTTACATATTGTAAATACATGAAAACAATGATGATGATGATGATGATGATGATGATAATAATAATAACAATAGAGGGCGGGTCGAGTGGTTCGCGTGTCGACCTCACAGTGCAGAGGTCGTGTGTTCGATCCCGCCTCCGGCCTTCCTGTGTGGATTTTGCATGTTCTCCTTGTGCCTGCATGGGTTTTCTCCGGGTACTCCAGTTTCCTCCCAGTTCCAAAAACATGCACGGCAGGTTAATGGAAAACTCTAAATTGTCCCTAGGTATGAGTGTGAGCGCGGATGGTTGTTCGTCTCTGTATGGCGGGCCACATCTGGCCCCCGGGCCTTGAGTTTGACACCCGTGTTTTATAGAGGATTTTTGTTGTTGCTGTATTTTTACTTCAACAAAGACCCAACAGACCAGTGGCGATTTCATATGAAAGATCAATAATTTAATGTGGTAAATTGTTTCGTTATCATTAAGAGAAACCGAATTACAATTTTATGTACAGGTCTTCCTACTCTCCCAGATCCACCGCACTATAAATTAAAATATTTAGCATGCATATGACGTCTGAAGTTGCGTGCAAAGCTCTCTTCTGCAAATGACATCTATCCGGCCCATGCACTTTATTTATTTACCTTTAGTGCTGAGTGTAACATGTCATTTCAGGCTGTTCAAATGAGTCACACTACTGGTTAAGATGAGCATTACTTTGAAAGATATACAGTATATATTTTTAAATGCACCTTTTATTTATTTGGAAGTCTTGAAGTACTTTTAAGCATTACACTTAAATCGTTTCTATTTCTATATACATTCTGGGCTCTCTAAAGTTACACCGCCATTCTCCTCCACCTCCTCCTTTTACTCTTCAACTAGTATTTAAGCTCTGCTCTTTTTTGGTGGCACTTCATCTCAAGGGCATTTTATATTTAGAAACAAAAAAAAAATCTCTCTCACGCGTGCACTTCTTCCTCCGTTATTGGCAGAGACAACATGCGGTTAATCAAGTGCTGCCCTTCAACATTATGACACCACAGTATTCACCATTATCTCCTTGCATTAACCAGTTTTATTTTATAGTTTTATTAATGTCTTATATTCTGCGTACCACGTGTGATTCCCAACCATCCGCGCTCACACTCACACCGAGGGACAATTTAGAGTGTTTTTGGAATGCGGGAGGAAACCGGAGTACCCGGAGAAAACCCACGAAGAGCTCAGGAGCTTTCCTTTGAAAGATCAGGACATGCAAAACATGGACGTGTGAGCAACTGTACCTCTGTCTATCAGAGCAGGAGACAACGCAAAAAGCTCTCCAAGGTAAACATCGATAGGGCCATCATGCACTTACTGCGAAAACCGCGTGCGATGGCGAGAGTTTGCGTGCAGTACCTCGAAGGTGTCTACTTTTAATGTCCCACTTTTCCCTATTTCTCACCCTCTTCGTCATCTTTGCTTTAAGTGGGTCATGGAGGAGAGATGCCTTGGGCTATGTAGATGATTAAATGCATCCACCCCCCCATCTCACACACACACACACACACACACACACACACACACACACACACACACACACACACACACACATACACACGCACACCGAAATGGCAGACCCCCACAGGAACACCATGTGTGATTCTGAGACAGTTGAATCCTAAAGGTGAGGGGACGATGCTGGCGAGGAATGTGAGGAATTCCCTCAGTGGGAATTCAGAGGTAAAAAGAACAATTTTCTCTCTCTCTTTTTTTTTAATGCCCGCAGCTGTTGAGCAGCTTTGACTTCATCCAATAGATGCTGATTCAGGATGCTTAATTAATCTCCTGTTTATTGGCTTTAAACTAACAGCATCCTGTAATTGCAAAATAACTCAATTACTCTCAACTGAAGTAATCAGTGGCAATTTATTTTTCTTTTTTTTAAGTAACTGTGAAAACACTGGATGCAAGCACAGATTAACATTCGACAAGTGTTTTAACCAACATGTATGCGATGCTTTTACGATGAAGCGCACATTGCAGTATTTTTTGTTTTGTTTTTAAAGTAGAATTCTCAAATCAGGACCTCAGTCCAGGCGGCCCGGTGGTCCAGCGGTGAGCGCGTCGACGTCACAGTGCAGAGGTTGTGGGTTCGATCCCTTCTCAGGCCTTCCTGTGTGGAATTTGCTTAGGTTTTCTCCGGGTACTCTGGTTTCCTCCCACATTCCAAAAACATACACCCAAAAATTGTCACTAGGTGTGAGTGTGAGCGTGGATGGCTGTTCGTCTCTGTGTGCCCTGCGATTGGCTGGCAACCGGTTCAGGGTGTCCCCCGCCTATTGCCCGAAGAGGGCTGGGATAGGCTCAGACACCCCCGCAACCCTTGTGAGGATAAAGCAGATCGGAAAATGGATTGATGGAGCTGCCTCAGTCCATGACTTCCAAGTAGTAGCCACCTCCAAACTCCACCCCTGGTCGTCATGGTAACGCAAAACCTGACTGGAAAATGGCAAAATAATGGCTCTTTTCAACATGGGCGTTATTCATACCAAGCGCACGTGCGGTTTGGTGTCAGGAAAGCCTTTGAGCTTTTCATGTACTCTGTCAGCAGGTTAGACAGAAGAAAATTGTTTCAAGGAAGTTCTCTCGCTGAACACAGCAGACATTTTGTGGAGGCTCGGTGGGAAAATTTAGCAGCTGGAGTGACTTCAAGTGCCTCGCTGCACCCCAGCACGGTTGTAAATTGTGCTTAAAAAAAAATCAAAATAAAAAGAAAAGAGACGGTGGTCTTTTGTGTCTCTGCCCCCACACAGCCTCTTCCTGTCTCCCAGCGGGTGTTCTATCATATCAAAGAGCAACACACTGATCTGCCTTTCTTCTTCTCAAAGCAGCATTGAAAGTCGCATGAGTTTGTGAGTCATCAATTGGAATTCTGCGTGCGTGCGTGCATGCGTCTAAAAGGGTTCACCCATATAGTACCTACGTCATACCAATCCTGATCTTTAAATGAAAATGCACTCCCT
The DNA here is from genome assembly GCF_054856545.1 of Hippocampus guttulatus. Taxonomy (NCBI): domain Eukaryota; kingdom Metazoa; phylum Chordata; class Actinopteri; order Syngnathiformes; family Syngnathidae; genus Hippocampus; species Hippocampus guttulatus. The sequence goes on along the minus strand of NC_141261.1, from coordinate 9,322,636 downwards.
GGTGACTCACAGTATTGTACGAAAATGGTAAATGACTCATGTAATCTGGCGAACGACTTCACCGTTTAACCCTAAATGGAAATTTAAAGTAGAATTGACGTACACTACCCCACTTATAAAATTGTAATTTCTCCCTAAAGGAGAAGCTCCACAAAAATGAAAATTATAAAACAAAGCATAATAGCGCTTTGTGGAGTGCAGACCCTTTGGATAAAATCCTGACGTTCATGTTCATACGGTGCTCATCCAGTTCTTTAGGTGCAGCTCCGACCGCTCCGCTGCTCCCACTTGCCTCAGATAAATATCGAAAAGCACAAATACTTTAAAAAAAGATTACATTAAGTATTAATTATGAATATACAACATTATATTGATCCGCCAGCTAGCTTCTTCTACTTCCTTACGGCATTCTGCAGGTTCCAGTATGGACACCATTTAATGCTGTCAATTAGCAAATGTTTTTGTTTTACTGTTTTGGAGTACTTTATAAATTGCTTGGCCTGCTTGTACTGCGTTGGTTTGTGAGGCTGTCAGGGTCGTAAGGAGCACATTTTAGGGTACTACTTTGCAAATGTAAGTTGACTATACAGAATAAAAAAAGATCCGAAACGACTCACACTGACAGTCTGACAATGTCGTCAGTGGTTGCCAGGACGAATGCTGCTGCTAGACTGTCTGCCAATCACCTGTCAGAGCCTTTCACACTAGTGATCCCTGACATTGCTGACAGCTACTAACCTGTCACACCCACGCAAACATTGCAAGAGGAAAGCATATGCTCAGGCAGAGAAAACTAACATGCAGAATTGTTACACGCACACACACACACGCACACACACACACACACACACACGCTCATGCACACCCACACACTCACACCCACTTAAAAATGTCTGTGTGTGGATCACAGATCTTTCCAGCTCCCTTTACCCGTCAGCGATTCTCCAAGTGCGGCATGCTTATCACTTGCGGTGTGTGGGCTCCCTCTTGTGGGAAGCAAAAGAATCACTCAATTAAATGTTCAAACTGCGCATCATATTATAAGATTAAGATATCCTTTATAGTCGCTTAAAATTTATTTTCGATCCAGGACATTATATTTGTGAAGTATCTTTCAATTGTCTTTAACTTTCAAGTCCAGCACATTTACAGTCCATTTAATATTTGAGTACCATTTTTATTTCACTTGTATCTAACATTATCATTGAATTATTATTTTTTTTAAGTTAAGTGTTTTGTTTGAACTAATGTTCAAGCTGTGCATCATGTTACCAAGGCTACCAATAATCTTAAATATACTTTTTAAGACCTTAAACCTTTGTTTTTCGATTCATTCTTCACAAGGTCTGAACAAAGACTGGGTGGATTGCGTATCCCCAAAAATGCAAACTGAGATAAATGACGATACAAAAAGATATTTTTTCGACAAAAGCGAATGACCGACAAAGTATGAACAGAAATCGCTGGAGACAAAAAGCCAGGAGAACCAAATGCAAACAAAAAGCTCTTGCAATCGGCAAGGTAGGAATGAGCACCAAAAATTCTCAAAATGCAATAAGAGTCCAATCACACGAACATAAAACGAGTCAACAGTAGTCTGACAAAAAACAAAACAAAAAAACAACGAAATCTATTAGGATGAAAGTGACTATGAGCAAAGGGTCACGCCCAACACTCAAACCGGTGCGGAAACCAAAACAAAAACAAGGCAGAGGAGAACATGACAACTCTTTGGCCGACTGCACTACTCTATTTTCTCGTTTGTCCTAATAGGAGTACTCGTAGAGCAAAGTAATTTTTAAGGTGGCACTTTTCATCATTTTAGTCCCACTATGTTTCTTCTGAGTGAAAAATGCTACCCATTGGTTTCTTTCCTCACTAAATTTGGCGGCAGCCGGTGGCCATGGAGGGAAACGAGATGGAAAGGGCAGGATTGAGAAATGAGAGAAATCAAGCGGATGACTCACACGATGACTGGACCGGGAGACACAGAGCAAATCTGATAGAGTGATCTTAACGAATTAAGCAGTGAGTGAGCGACGGAGAAAAGTTCAGAGGGCCGGCAACGAGGGAGACAGAGATTAACTTGAGGGCTACGCCGGGCTGGATCTATTTCCTGGATTTTCATCCAGCTCCCTGCTGCTGCTGCTGATTGAGTGGATGATTGTTTACGACAACACTCTTAACTGTTGCCTCATTTGCTTTGACGTCCATTGACATAGAGCAAAGGTGTCAAACTCATTTTTGTCGCGGGACAGATATGAGTTAGTTTCCCTTGGAGGGCCGTTATGACTGAAACCATATAAAGAAGTCAAGAATAACGGTTTATTCACCAATTGTTTAAGTTACTGTAATGAGGGGTTTGGTAACAAGAAAATGCTTACAATATGTCTCTTATTTATTACAAATGAGAATTTGAGTGGCGATTTTAGGAAGCATCATGAAAGTTGACATCTTTGATTTGCTTTCACGGGCCACTTAAAATGATGTGGGGGGCCAGATCTGGCCCCCGGGCCTTGAGTTTTACACATGTGACATTGAGCATAAAGTATGGTGACATGAATACATCTTTGACCACAAAAATGGGAAACATTGATCTATTCAGGGGTGACGGGGAAAGCCATGCAGACACTCCCATTCAAATAATCATTCTGCGGGAAATGAACCTAAATTGCTTGCACAGAAGCCAGGCAAGTGAACCACTGCACGACCCATTAGACAGGAATCGAACCTTACCATGATGCAGGGGAAGAGGGGCTGATGATAAGTTGAAATGACTTCAGCTATTTCACTTCCACAAATTCATTCATGGTTGCATGTCTGAATCATGTGGACATGAGGTGTCTTCAAAATGAAGACAAATGTAAATAATTGAGGGCTCTAGCTTGCATCCGATGTCACCGTCAGCACACCAGGAGAGGATACATGTATTCACAGGGACATCCAACCGATGACGACGCATGATCACATGGGCCGAACCGATTTGCCTCTTAATAGTGTTCTCATGCCTATGTGTGTGTGTGTGTGTGTGTGTGCGCGCGTGCGTGTGAATGTGTAGAACTAGAAAAATCCAGCTGCAACCGGAAGCCGAGGTGTTTGTATTCTACTGCTGTTTCCACCATCTCTCTCTCTGTCTCTCTGTCTCTGCACCTCCTTCTTTAGATTTATTTTACTTTTCCTGCCTCACACCTGCCAAATACACACGCGCGCACACGACGTGGTTTGTCAACGAGAGCGTTTCCTCCGCTTATCTTCGACAATTACTCCTGCTAGTGCAGTCCAATCACCGACAATGTAGCTGTCCCCCTGCTGCTGAGATGTGGTAGCGACGGCAGTGCATTTGCCTCTCTCCATGGTGCTGATGTGCGCTGCGGCGAATGGCGAGGTTTTGTACAGGAAGTAATGCCCCAAAAAATGAAATATATGAAAATAAGCATGTACATTATATTCTATGTTTGTGTTCTTTATACATGATAAAGTCTCAATTTTCATAGATTGGAAATTAAAATTCAATTTGAGGGTCATTTCTTCAAACTGCATCTTATCTAAAGAGTAAAGAGCATTGATTTTGTTTTCGTTGTATAATCAAGGACATCACGGTGGGATCGTGGTTAATACTTAATACTCATAGTTTGAGGTTGTGGGGTTGAATATTGGCTCAAGTATTCCTGTGTAGTTTGTTTGTCCTGCTTGTGCTTGAGTGGGTGTTTCCTGTGTGCTTCTTCTCATGTTCCCGAAACATGATCTTCCTCAACAAGAAGGAATTTGCCATATTCATCAACATTATTTTGTCATTTGCATGTAATTGTTTAAAATGGTCATTTTTAGGTTTATTTATTTATCTTTATTGATCCCAAAGGAGGGGGCACAGTGGTCGACCGGTTAGCACTTCCACCTCAAAGTGCAGATGGTCAGGGTTCGATTTCAGCTGCGACCTTCCTGTGTGGAGTTTGCATATTCTCCCCATGCCTGCGTAGGTTTTCTCCGGTTTCTTCCCACGTTCCAAAAACATGCCTGGCAGGTTAATGGAACACTCGAAATTGTCCCGAGGTGTGATTGTGAACGCGGATGGTCGTTCATCTCTGTGTGCCCTGCGATTGGCTGGCAACCGGTTCAGGGCGTCCCCCCCCCCCCCCACCCACCCACCGCCTACTGCCCCAAGACAGCTGAGATAGGCTCCAGCACGCCCACGACCCTTGTGAGGATAACTGTTCGTGTGGGTATACTGTACACGACCTCGATTTAAGCGGAAATAGACACTTTTTAGCCGCAGAAATACCTCTTGTCTTCAAACTGTCTCTTTGCATGCAAGTTTTAATGATATCTCTCATTATTGTCACAGCTTGTCTTGTCTCTTGCCTACTAAAGGGTGAAAATTTTTTCCCATGATGCATAGACTCGAAACAACAAGATTGTCTGTGTCAGAGGTTCCCCCAACATTTTGCCATGCCAAGATGTTGTGAGCCACTTTTATAGAAGTCAAATCAAGCCCAAAGGCTTGTTAACTTTTTCTTTTTTTTTTTTTACAAGCTATACTAATTGGGATGATCACGGGTCTGTGTCCTATTTTATTGTGGTTGTTGTTTTTTGTTTTTTTGTTTTTATAAAAACTCCTCTAAATTCCAATGTAAGTTGTCTATATTTGCAAAAATAAAAAAGTTTGCAGTCTTCATGGAGAGCTGCAAATGTAAAAAAAAAAAAAAAAAAAACTAAACTACCGTCGACCACCAAGAGTAGAAACAATGTGTTATTTATTCCATCCTTCTTGGACTCCAACTAGATTAGATTCCATCTCAAAATGACGGTGCTCCTTTGGGCACGAATCAATAAAGTGAGTGGATGTGTGCGCGCGTGTGTGTGTGTGTTTCTATAGTGTCCTGTAGATTTGGTATGTTTACGTCTTTATCCATGTCCACAGTATTCAGCCATTTTTAATGTCACTGTATCATTTTTGTGCTTTTCTTCCCCTTTTTCTGTCGTGCATGTCATCTAATGTCCCGCCTTCTTTATCTCATCTCACATTTGACCGCTCACCTCATTTCCCAGCTGTGTTGTCACGAACCATGAAAGATGTTTGACGTGATTGTATGCACTCTGGTCCACGGCCCCCGGGGGCAACTATGTTGCAGATTTGCTGGTGCAGCTAAATCTCACCGGCAGCTTTTCTATGTTTGGATGATGAAAAACGGCTCAGCAATGGTTTTGTCATTTTCACATACTTGTGGAAGTATTTCTACTATGCCCTCAGGAAATAGCCATGTAATTATATTTGTTGAATTAAAGGGCTGTCAACGTGACTGATTTCAGTTGATACATGTTATTTTTGTTCAATATTATGATTAGCATGAATTTTTATCAGTACTGAGGGGAAATGAATGATCCGAGTGGAAGGTGCCCACTTCACAGTTCTGTGATTTCCCGAGCCAACTTAACACAACCTGCCTGTGATTATCTGCTTGCAGTTCCTTGTAAAGTTACCGGTACTTTGTGCCCGTTAAACTGCCTCAGGACCCAAACAGATCAGTTTATTCTTCCTGCAGGTCAATGACTATCAACTATCAACACCGCATTTAAAGGAATTGAGAGAAGTTGCTTCAATTGGCAGCAAATCAGCTTTTTTCACAGCCACAACGCAAAACGGTCTTCTTTTATTGTGCCACGCTGCACCCACGCGCACAGGTCTGCGAAAATACCAAAGTTTAGTCTTATTGCCCCTGGGCAGATTTAGACCACGCCTTGTGCCAGACTTGCAATGGGCACGAAAAACGGAGCCATATTTGTGTTTCATAGTAGTTAGTAAAAACGTGTTATTTAGCCACATGCTGCTCATTCTTGTACCATATAGTCAAACCTCAGTTTTCGAACGTCTCTGTTCTCGACCAAATTGGTTTTCGACCAGAAAATTGGAGATTTTTATCCCTCGGATTACGACTGAAAACCGGTTTTTGACCAAATTGAGCAAACTGAATATGCCACTTGACTCATCTCGGCTTCCTTACACGAGGAAGTGATGCTTCCTCGTGGAGCATTCATTGTGAGCAGACGTGTTTGTTGTGGTTTACGCAAATCTGACTGTTTTTATGTTATTTCTGCATAGTGTATTAGCCCCTAATCATGGGTTAATAAAATAGTTTGGGATTTCAAACAAATCGCTTTTCGAACAGCCTTCTGGAACAGATTACGGTCGAAAACCGAGGTATGACTGCACTTGTGTACATATCTGAGAGTAGTGCATACTTGTCAATTAATAAAAATGAATAAATAACAAAACTGATTTTGTCGAAAATCCACAGAATGCCGTAGAACGGTTTGGATTATTAGAGCAGTTCATGTGCTTTTATACTATTGTATGATAGGATACGATATGATACCATAGTTTGAGTCACACAAAAAGAACTGTTGTCCATTTCTGGAACATCTTGATATCGACAAACTTCCTTCAACAAGTATATGAAACCAGTGAATAGTGAATGCGGAATGACCCTAGATGTCGTTTGGCTGCAGTGGTTGCAAAAAGAAAGTGGGCACATGTGCGGAGGCTGAATCAGCACACTGAGCTGGGTGTCAGGGTTAATATACACATACATGCACACACACACACACACACACACGCGCGTGCATGTTCGCTCTACTTACAGAAAAGAGAGAGAGAGAGCGCAAAAGAGAATTCCAACCTAGTAGCAAAACACTAATGACATGAGTCACACTGTGAAGGGCAGATGACACTGCTTGATGGAGTCAAATGAGGACGTCTGACTAATGTCTGACAACCGACATTTCTATGAGCATTTCAAGTGATCATATATGTGTATCGTACGAAATACAAAAACTGTACAAAATAGTACAGACAATGGCAAAAGGATAATCCAACAAGGATATTGTTGCGGACAAAACTGTATTGTGGCTTTATTGTGAAAATCCAATCGTGGCTGAAAATGGTAAAACTTCAGGTGAGAGGAAGAGCGATCTCGGAAATATCCTCTGTCAATTATAATGCTTGAAACATTGAGACAGAGGGCGGCCCGGTAGTCCAGTGGTTAGCACGTCGGCTTCACAGTGCAGAGGTACCGGGTTCAATTCCAGCTCCGGCCTCCCTGTGTGGAGTTTGCATGTTCTCCCCGGGCCTGCGTGGGTTTTCTCCGGGTGCTCCGGTTTCCTCCCACATTCCAAAAACATGCATGGCAGGCTGATTGGACGCTCTAAATTGTCCCTAGGTGTGAGTGTGGGCGTGAATGGTTGTTCGTCTCTGTGTGCCCTGCGATTGGCTGGCAACTGATTCAGGGTGTCCCCGCCTACTGCCCGAAGACGGCTGGGATAGGCTCCAGCACCCCCCGCGACCCTAGTGAGGATCAAGCGGTTCGGAAAATGGATGGATGGATGGACATTGAGACAGGGAGCCATTCCCACTCAAGGAAAATGGTGCAGGATTTCCCCACACAGACACACACACACACACACTTCTCAACAGGAAGTGCCCGTTTCATGAAGCAGAACTAATACACTGCTCATTTTTGTTCCTCTTTCCCCTCTTTCTTCGCTACTGTCCGTTCACATCTTGTCTCTCCACTAATTCACTTCTGCTCCCCACTGTCCCCGTTCACATCTTGTCTCTCCACTAATTCACTAATCTTTGATAGTGTCTTCTCTGTTCTCGCTTCCTTCGCACTCCTGGCCCAGTCTCCTCCATTCACCATCCACCTCAAATTAACCCTCGATGTCTGACCTCCGCAGTTTCATTCTCTTTTACAATCCCTATGCGGCTGCTATGTGAACTTCTTCCTTTTTTTTTAAACTAGCAAGCTTCTCATCAGCAAGTATTGGAGGAGCATATGCTATAGTCACGCACTCCAGGAAAATAGAATGGGACCAATTAAGCACAGACGGAAAAATATATACTATATACGGAATCATGTTGTAGTAAAAAGTGTTACATCTACATATGGGTTATTTTTCTTTTTCCTGATTCTTTAAACTCATTCACTCCCAAAGACGTTTTTAAACGTCTTTTCAGACTTGGTCTAGAATTGGCTGGTACTGAATGAGTTTTAGTGTACTCTGCAGTTCTGTGTTGAAGACAAAGCTTCTGGTATTTATAATCGTCTTCTTCGTTTGCTAGATTGCATACCAACAGTGAAATAAGAAAAATGACAATATCGCTCCGTAGAGTGCTAATGTGTGAAAAAAATGTTACGTTCCTGAACAATCTGGATCGGGAGAGGATCCCACAGACATAGGGATAAGAGCGTATGACAAAAATATGTTTATTTACATTTATAAAACAACGCAAAGTACAACTCAGGATGCTGGTAACGAAGAACCAGCAAAATGCGGAACAAACCAAAAGCGCTTGTTAAAGGCAAGCTACAAGAAAATGTCAATTCCATGTCAACTCAAAGGACAAGCGAATACAAAAAACGAGAATAAAAAACCGAGACTACATAGGAATGAAAAAAATACAAGAGAAACACAATGAACTACGTGGCAAAAATTGAGAACGTCTAGAATATTGAAGCACTTGGAAACAGAGTCGTGAGCAAGGTTTAATAATCCGACAGTTGTCGGCCTGGCAGTGTCTTTAAAGGAAGCTGCTAACGAGGCCCTCCTCTGCCACCTACTGGAGACAAACAGAAACGGGATCATGACAATCATATTTTCTTTGGTTTGAGAGGAGGCTACTTGCACAGACTTGTGATTTACTGTCCAGAGTAAATAAATTCCTGGATGCACCTCTTTGGCTGAGATTTTACAGCTTCTTCGAGGCACTTAGACCAGCTATCCACAGAAATATGTGTGAAATAAGTGGAGCATTGTAGTTTGTATCCACTGTTTTTCTTTTCAACTATTAATGGGATCTTCATGGGAAGCCATCATACCGTGTAAAATTCACAATTTTAAATTCGCCAGATATTAGACAAGAGCAAGAGCTTCATCGTCACTGCTTTCAGCCATCACTGGAACTTCATTTTTCAGCCTCTTTCCTCTCGTCTGTTTGATCACTTCCTAGCCTCAGAGGGGAGTAGCAACAGTAATGCTTCCTGCTCTTCAAAGTTCACACTTCAGCACTTCAAAGGCTGCCGTCTCTCTCAGCCTTACACCAAGGCTAATACTCTTAATACTCAGCAGGGTAGATACGGCAGAGCAAGAACTTCAATTTGGTCAACTTTTTTTTTCTGTTGCCGTCCCTGCAGAGCTCATTTGGGGTTAACCCCGTGGATGGATAGAATAAAACTGGAGTGATTTTAACACAGGAGAACGGCTACAAGAAATCTGCTGAAGTTGTTCTATTTTTAGTGGATAGGACAGGACATCATTCAAGATTTAGAGGATTTACACTTCATGTTTCATTGCCTGAATATCGGATTATTTTGGACTCTAATCTGTATTCACAATTACTGAAACAATGAATGCATGCATGTGTGCATGTGCGCACGCACATTAGCATACACTTCAGAGCAGGTGAGGAACCAACTGAGGAAGATGAATGTGAGGAAGGCAGCAGGTCCAGACAAGATCAGTTCCCGGCTCCTCAGGACCTGCTCTGACCAGCTGTGTGACATTGTCCAGCACATGTTCAACCTGAGCCTGAAGCTGGGCAGAACTCCACAGCTGTGGAAAACTTCGTGCCTGGTCCCAGTGCCCAAGACCCCCCACCCTAAGGAGCTGAACAGCTACAGACCGGTGGCGCTGACGTCTCACCTGATGAAGACGCTGGAGAGACTCGTCCTCGCCCACCTTCGACCGCTGGTGAGCCCGGCACTGGACCCGCTGCAGTTTGCCTATCAGCCTGGCATCGGCGTGGAAGACGCCATTATCTACCTCCTCCACTCAGTGCTGTCACACTTGGAGAAGGCTGGGAGCACTGTGAGAATCATGTTCTTTGATTTCTCCAGTGCCTTCAACACCATCCAGCCCAACTTGCTGGGAGGCAAACTGCAGGACGCCGGAGTGGACCACCATCTCACAGCATGGATCACTGACTACCTCACAAATCGGCCGCAGTACGTGAGGTTGCAGAGCTGTGAGTCGGACAGGCTTCTCTGCAGCACTGGAGCGCCGCAGGGGACTGTTCTGGCTCCATTCCTGTTCATCCTCTACACCTCGGACTTCAGACACGCCACTCCAACCTGCCACCTTCAGAAGTTCTCCGATGACTCTGCGATTGTTGGCCTCATTACAGAGGGGGACGATCGGGAGTACAGGGGAATGACGAAGGACTTTGTGGACTGGTGCCAGCAGAATCTCCTCCAGATCAACCCTAGGAAAACTAAGGAGTTGGTTGTGGATTTCTGCAGGAAACAGTCCTCACCGGCACAGATGAACATCCAGGGTATGGACATAGAGAGGGTGACCTCCTACAAGTACCTAGGTGTTCTTCTGAACAACAAACTGGACTGGTCTACAAACACGGACAACCTGATTAGGAAAGGACAGAGCCGACTCTTCCTACTCAGGAAACTGAGGTCTTTTGGGGTTCAGGGGTCGCTCCTTAAGACTTTCTATAACTCGGTGGTGGCCTCGGCCATCCATTATGGCATTGTCTGCTGGTCAGGCAGCATCTCAGCCCGGGACAGAAAGAGACTGGAGCGACTGGTCAGGAAGGCCAGTTCTGTCCTGGGTTGCTCCCTTGACACTCTGGAGGAGGTGGGCAACAGAAGGATGCTAACTAAGCTAAAAGCTATGATGGACAGTCCCTCCCACCCTCTCCAGCCCGCCCTGACAGCACTAGGTAGCTCCGTCAGCCAGAGACTGTTACATCCGCGCTGCAAGAAGGAGAGATACAGACGCTCATTCCTACCAACTGCTGTCAGGCTGCTGAATAAAAAATAGCAACAATAATATTTAATAATTGAATGATGTGGAAAACAACTGTAAATAGCACTGCGATTTATCCATTTTGTATTTATATTGCACTTAATTGGACGGTGTTTGTTTGTTTTTTCTTCTTCTTTCTGCCTACATTCTTGCTGCTGGAGGCTGTAAATTTCCCCAGTGTGGGACTAATAAAGGATATCTTATCTTATCTTACTTCCTAATAGATTGAAATGAGTGTGACTTACAGGTCCTTCACGGCTCACCACTGATATCGACACTTTATAAAATGAAACCACATCAAGAAAAGCGCTATTGGCAAGTCAAATGCATTTGTTGAGCCCTTCATCCCAGAAAAGCATCAGAGCTTCTATGCTCGCAGTTAATATTCTTCATTGTGTATAGTTAACAGATGTATGGCCTGATTTTTATCGCCTGAGCACACAGGCGTGTGCTCTTGATTTCCCCAAGAGCTTAAATTGTAGTCCGGTAGGCTCCCCCCGCCTCAGTGCTAATATTAAAGTCGGACTCCCCATACGATACATTTCACTCGCACTCCTGTGATCTTTTTCTGTGCTATGACTTTTGTGCCTGAGCACCTGCCACTTTTTTTTTTTTTTTTACCTCCACCACAAGAAGGTTAAAACCTACAGCCTCCCAATTCTGAGTAGTGCATTAGGAAAAAGTGACTTCATGAGTCATTACCAATTTCAATTTGGCCAAAAAATAATGCAAGTTTGAATTAACAGCCATAACGTTCTGGGCACCTGCGTGACTTCATGAGAACTTTGCCTTATATGTTCAGTTTTTGATGAACCATGTCAGTGGTTCATAAGGTTATAAGGTTATTATTTGCAGGTGTAGTTTGAAGGGGTGTAGGTCATACATTTTTGTTATTTTTCGCTGCTGTATGAGCATATGGAGGTATAACGAATATTGTGACTGATGAGTAATGTCATAAAAGCCTCATATGGTTTTCCTTAAGTAGCGCTTTAGCATTAAAACCACATACAGCGGGATAAACGAGACAGGGGAAGGGGTTGCTGTGAAGCAACAACATACGGTTGCAGACCATGCAGACGTTCTCCGTGCTCGTCAAGTCAGCCCTGAAAAGTACACTCCATAGCCACGCACAAAAATGCACACACCCCTTGACACCCTTATTATGACTTCAAACTGTCTTGAAGCACCTTTGGCACCGTAATAATTAGCGGCGCCCTGATGCCCACTTTAGCTGCAGCTCGAGTTTCTTCCTCCACTTGCTTCAGCCTCAGCGGGGTGGCACATCCTTTTGCGTGTTCAGTTATTGTGTGTGTGTGTGTGTGTGTGTGTGTGCGCGTGCGTATGCCTCACATGTACGCGTGCTGTCACTCACTCGACTCTCGTTGCACCCTTTGGCTTCCTCCACGACTCCCATCCTTTCTCCTTTCTCCTCCCCAGCTTCCCTCTGCTCGTCATCACTCGCTTTCTTGGTCGGCATTCAGCTCGACGGGCTTCCTCCATTTTGCATTGATGAGAAATGCACACATGTGCACGTGTGTGCGTGCGTGTAAATGTGAGTGGACAGTGCAGGGGAGAGTGCAGCCTAAAGCAGCGGCGAGGACGAGGGAGATGTATGCTCAAGCAGAACAATCCAATTCTGGGTAAAAATAGCTCTCCCATTGTCAAAAGAAAAAAAAAGGAGAGTGGAGAGTGTGAGAGGGCTCGAAGGGAGAAAGGAGAGGATGGAATGAAGAGGAGTTGTCATGCTCACAAGTGTGAAAGACGAAGGAAATAGCTTGCTGGGTTCTAATGAACTTAGCATAGAAATGAACTCATAACGAACAAAGCAAATATAACAAAGATTTTGAGATGGAATCGAAACCAACACAACAATGTTGAGTGACGTCACCGACAAATATCAATTTGAGTGGAACCGCTACAGTCAAATGAGAAACAAAAAAATGGGCTTATGGCATTTCAAATTTGGACCATCTTCTTGCTTATGTTGCATGAGATCATGATTCATAAAGTGACTGAAGGTCCGAGAATCCCAAATTTAACTCAATAAATAATGTTGAAAAAGGCTGCTGCTTTCAGGCACACAAACGCAACCAAACAAATGTGTGACTGGATCCAAGCCATCCCGCATCGAAGGAGACATGCGCGAACTCTGAGGAATGTCTAACATGTCCCACAAAATGACTTTTCTGATCCCAAACATTTCATAGCAGGCTGCCCAAATTTCTTAGAGCACATAAAGCAGAAAAGAAATGAATGGACGCTATGACTGTGACATATTTCCCCATTTCACATTTCAGATGTTTACTGCAAGTGTCATGATTTTTGCTGTCTTTCAGAAAAAAGAGTGGCTGTGTCTCAACTGCCAAACCCAGCGGTTGATGTCCGGCGGAGGTCTCGATGAGCCTCCTCTCGCTGTTCCTCACCCGTCCCCAAAACATCAGCTCACTGGGTCACCACGCCACCAGGCCACAGCGAGTCAACAAAGTCCTCTACACAAAGCCGCCAGTCAGCAAGAGTCCAAGCCAGCCCAGCCTCAGACACCAAAACCACAGTCGGGAACTGGAGATAGCGAACAGTTTGGGCCGAATGCTGCCAAGCTGCCGACAGACACCAAGAACACAGTAGCAGTGACGTCAACTGGACCAACAGTAGAGACCCAGAAGAAGACGAAAACCACCGACGAAAAGCTGAAGATGGAGCCTGAAAGCCAAACTGCCAAAGATGCCAAAACCACATTCAAGAAAGGAGATCAAATCACACCAATCAAGGAAATTAAGAAGTCAAGGCATTACGACGTAAGTAACAGCTCTATTCGTTGCGGTGCACTAAAACAGTTTACCCATGTGCGTAGCCCTTCCTCATTCTTATTTCCTGACATCTACCCAATCCAAAATGACATTTTCAAAACTGCATTGTGTTTCTTTGTGACTTTGAATCAAAGTGAAGAGATGACTTCAGGGTAGATCCCTTTATTCTGAGTAGGAAGGACTCCAGAAGTCTCTTTAAGGAACCCGGTAAGGGTAAAGGTTACGCATACATACGTGATGATCCCTGTTCAAATGGACCCGATGAGAGTATACTCAATATATTCCTGTATACCAGATCAACAAGATCCACATGAAGTACTTCTACTTTCAGCATTGATATGGAATTTGCCATATATGAGTGATGCATGGTGACCCAGTGGTTAGCGTGCCGACCTCACAGTGCAGAGGCCGTGGGTTCGATCCCGGCCGGCTCTGGCCTTCCTATGTGGATGGTTGTTCGTCGATGTGTGCCCTATGATTGGCTGGCAACCGGTTCAGGGTGTCTCGCGCCTACTCCCAAAAGACAGCTGGGATAGGCTCCAGCACACCCCGCGACCCTTGTGAGGATAAAGCGGATCGGAAGATGGATTGATGGATGGATGGATGAGTAATGCATCTCAACTGGTCAATTGCAGTCGCAATGCAGTCAGTTTACACTGTGTATGCTGTCGAAGACAAAAGGCACTATTTTCGTACCGGGTGCAACTCGAGTCCAAAGCGCAGTCTGTGTGAGTGGGTGGAGTTTTCTTTGTTTTGGTATTTTTCTGGACTATGCACAGGTAGAGTTGGACGTAACGGGCTGTTTGCACCTTTTTGCACCATTGTGAGATGAATGTAGTCTTATCCCAGCCAATGATCACAGTATTCCCTATTTGTATCACTATCAGGGCATCCCGAGTGCAGTATGCCCTGGCAGGTAGTGCTTGACATTGCGGAAATTGAAATTGAATCTCTGGGGTCCATGCATAACATTGGCAGGGTAACTAAAGGCTCTCCTCTTGCGGATGACGCAGTTGGCCATGCCTCTGAAGTGGGCGCTTGGAGATAGTTATCCACCCCCGATCATGTGTCTGGGTGTGTTTAAGATGATAATGGCCATAATTCATCAAATGAATTGATTTCTACAATGCTTCAGAGGGAATCTTAGTGTCATGTTTACAAACGAAATCCACCACGAATTAGTGTAACTGTGCTTTGATCAAAGAGACCCAAATCGCATTGCACCACCTGTGCCTCAGGTTAGACCCGCTTTTGTGAATCTAAAATCTATTCTACTTTTTGTAATCAGGCATAGCATGTCTCCCGAATTCACAATCACGCTGAAAGCCCATGTTTTTACGCTGGTCGCAGTGTACTTTCTGTTACCAAATTGTTGGATGAGTCAGGGGCGAGGCAGCTCCACCCGTCAGAATTCCCAATCACGATGGACTAGACTTGAGCCAGCATGAAAAAATAAATTATGCCCGCTTTTACACCGAGTACGCGGGTGCCAATCCACGAAAATGTAGCTCATTACCTGCACCAACAACACAACTTTGGCCTGTCACCGATGTAATGATGACAGTCAAGGAATACAATAGCTTTCATTTGAAAACTGCATAAGCAGCCCCCATGAATACTTATAACTCTCTAAATAAATAAATAAAATGTAGATTCTTGATAGCAATTTCTTTGTGTGAATTGAAGGTTGGAACAGTTACTTCGTCCTCCAAAATTGAGGGTCTCTAGCTGTTTATGTAGCAAGCTATTGATTTCCTTATGCCTGAATGCTGACGCTGCCAAACACAGTAAGGCAGACATTGATTCGCTTTTGGACGGGGGCTGAGTGTTGCTTTTCTTACTTGACTGTAGCCAACGTTTTAGCAGATATCTAATTGATTGAAATACTTTAGTATGTATATACTGTATATATGTACATTCAATCACGAAGGCAGTTCCGGAAATTAAAATTTGGGAGCTTTTGAAATGGAAGGAACATGAATGTTAGGTCAAGCGAAAGCTTCTCTTATGCACTGTTCAAGAGTTATTGCAACACAATTAACAATAAATAGGTGGGAGGACTACTAGTGCGCATCTGCTGTGTTAGAAATTTCAAACCTGGTCTTTTTTTCCTCTGTGAATTGACTTTACTAGACCTTTGTATTTTCTGGAAACATTGTACGGTGACGGTGTTCATTGAATGCTTTCAAAGAATATTAGAGTCGTATAATCTATCATGTGATGGCACATTCTAAAAGAAACAGATGTGATTCATTCTACACAATTGTGGAATTCAAACCATGTAATTGTTATTACATTTTCAGATTTTTGCTAAGATTTTCTGTATTTTGCATTGTTTCACTAATTTTAAATTTCATTACACCAGAGTAGCTGCTGCTTGACGTCTTTGATTTGACATGTTAATCATAAGCCACTTGTGAATTTTGGTGAATTGATTTCAAAAAAATGTTGAATTGAATGAAGCAATTTTTTTTCTTTATTTTTCTTGCTCACCTACAATATTATGACATTTAGATCAGTTCAGAAGAATTCAACAGTAGCCCACCTCCATAGGGCTCATTAAGAAATCTTGATTTTTATTGACACACGACAGTTTATTGCTCCTATTTATTTTGTAGCTCACGTTCCAAAACATTGTCGCCGTTGGACAGAAATCTTGAATTTCCAAATGTGGTAAATTTAATAGTTTTCCACAAATCTAGATGATTGGTCAGTCCACAGTTGGATCTGATACGTTTCTTGGTCAATCAAAATCATTGAAAATGTCTCGCCGTCTTTGACAATGCAATTTTAATGCTTCAAAAGCATCACATTTTCTTTATATATTTATTCATGTTGGGAATTTCTCCATCGTGAGACAAATAAAGGTTTCTATCTTATCTTGCTTTTGGAGATGCAAGGATGCTGACTGACCCTGGCAATACACTTCTTAAGAGAGGTTTCGAATCCAGGTCCAGAAAGTAAAACCCCTGCCACAGTTTGGCTTTAACCAAAGGTGATTCTACTCAACCAGAAGGTAGGGGAGCTCGTTTACCTGCTGGTTGAGTAGAAGCACCTGTGGCTAACGCCAAACTGGAGCAGGGCTTTGACTTTTTGGACATGGATTTGACACATCTGCTTTTCGAGCTATTTGAGCTATTTTTGAGACCATAAAATAGTTAAGAACTTGCCATTAAGTGGCAATAAATCTTGGTCTTGTGATGCAGAAAAGTTTATGTGAATAATATTAATTCGTTATTTGTATTTTAAATTCAACAATATTACAACCTCTTTACCAAAATGAATTATTAACAGTATATTATAGATGAGTCGTATCCAATTAGATTTGTGAATATCGCGACCCCAGTGAGGATAAGAGGGTCAGAAAATGGATGGACGGTGACATATACTGAATGTTAAGTGTAGCCCATTGAGACCTTAAAGGCTTTTTTTGTCTCTCCTTTTAGGAAACAAAAAACAGCACGCATGACTTGTCACGCAGCCCACAGAGCCTCAGTGATACCGGTTACTCCTCTGACGGCATCTCCAGCTCCCACAGCGAAATCACAGGACTAATTCAAGAGGAGGAGATGAAACTGAGTGAGAGGGGCATCAGCGGGCGGGGCTCTCCACCAAGCCCTTCAGAAATTACCAAACTGGAAAGCTCTGTGAGGCCTTTGCTGGAGAAGAGCCTTTCCGAAGACAAAGCGGACAGAAGAGGAAGGAGGCTAAGTGACAGAGATTTAGATGACAGAGGGAAGCAGCGCCCGCGCTCTTTGTCAATCCCACCGGATGCATACGACTCGGATGAGGAACTTGAAGACATAATGGAGGAAGAAGAAGATGGAGGAGACTGGGAGAGTAAACGGAAAGAAGGGAAGGAAGAGAAGAAGGAAAAGAAGAAGAAGGACAAGGACGTTGAGCCCACAGAGATGACCGATGAGGAGTTCATGAGGAGACAGATCATGGAGATGAGCGCTGATGAAGGAAATGATGAGGAGGAAGAAATGGAGGAAGATGAAGATGAGGAAGATGAAGGCTACGGCTATGAGCGAAAGAAAAGCCACCATAAGCACATCATACCTGACACTGCAAAAGAGAAACGCCGCCTACAGCACCACTCTAGCAGTTTTGAGGAGGAAACAAAAAGCTCCACTGATGTTTACAAAAGCTCAGTGGAGGAGGGTGAGGAAGATCTGATGGCGTCGCAAGGCGGTCTGAGGCGCTTTAAAACAATCGAACTCAATAACACCAACAGCTACAGCCGAGACATTGAGCTCAGTCACGAAAATGACTTGAGCCTTGATCGAGAACCCGAACTGGAGATGGAAAGTCTGACCGGCTCTCCCGAAGAGCGCTCTCGGGGTGACTACTCTTCCACTCTTCCGCCAACTTCCGCATCCTCTTACGGCTCAGGCCAGTCTCCTACATCCATCTCATCAATGGAAGAGGACAGTGACAGTAGCCCCAGCAGGAGACAAAGGTTGGAAGAGGCTAAGCAACAGAGGAAAGCGCGGCATCGTTCTCATGGCCCTCTCCTTCCTACAATTGAAGACTCTTCAGAAGAAGATGAATTGAGAGAAGAAGAGGAACTCCTGAGAGAGCAGGAGAAGATGAGAGAAGTTGAACAACAAAGAATCAGAAGCACGGCGCGCAAGAACAAGCGGGATAAAGAGGAGCTGAGGGCTCAACGACGTCGAGAAAGATCCAAGACACCGCCCAGCAATCTTTCACCCATTGAAGATGCTTCTCCGACAGAGGAGTTGAGACAAGCTGCCGAAATGGAAGAACTCCATCGTTCCTCTGCCTCTGAATACTCCCCTCAGAGTCTGGATTCGGAAGCCGAGGGCTATGAGTCCAAACTTTACAAGTCAGGCAGTGAGTACAACCTTCCTACCTTTATGTCCCTTTACTCACCAATTGAAAAATCATCGATCACAACCACAATAGCGCCATCGAGCACTTCCAAGCCACTGAAGAGTGCCGAGGAGGTATATGAAGAGATGATGAGGAAGGCGGAGCTGCTTCAAAAGCAACAGAAACAGCAGCAGCCGTCTCCAGTGAGACATGGTCAGTACTACGAAGAAGACATTAACGGGCAAGGTTATGATGACGAGTATGACGATGAACAAGATCAAACGGGATATGACAATGACGCAGTTGAGATGGAAGCTGACATTTATGAGGAGATTCGACAAACATCTCAGAACATCACAAAGATGCAGCAGGCCACTGATGAGCAAGTAGAAATTGAGAGCTCCTACCCAGACAAGCAATTTCTCGACACAGGTTCCGCCTTTGCAAAACTACTGGAGCAAAGCAATGCCCTTTTAACTCCAGGAACCAGCCCCACCCAGATCTCCGCACCTGTCTCATTTGCTGAAACGGGAGGACGCATCCCTGATGTTCGAGTCACTCAACACTTTGCTTCAAAGGACAGGCACAAAGACAGATTAAAAAACCAAGCGGGGAAAAATGGAATAACCCCAACAGTAGCTGCTACTACAATAGCAGCTTATGGAGTTTATGCGAGGGATGCTGTAACAATTTCTCAGACAAGTCCAGGCAACACTATCACATCCACCCAGTCTTCTATTTATAGCAGACACGCAAGTCCTGCCACATCTTCAGCGACAGTTTCAAGTGTGTGCAGCAAGATTGCCGAGATTACCCAAGCCTATAGTCAAAGAGAGGTCATCACCAGAAGAGTCGGGGACACTCGAGGTGTAGCGCTCCGAGATAGCCCAGCAGCTGTTAACGAGCGAATCAATGAGCCACGCTCTCCAAAGTATACAACTTATTACAGGAGCACCAGCCCTCCCCTTTCTCCATCCCCACCACCGCAAAGTCCTACGCGCTCCCCTTCCAGGAGAGCAACAGCTGAGTTCTCCACACAGACTTTCAATTCAGCACTACAAATGGACTCAGGAGGTTCTGGGCCTACTTCACCAGTGATGGCTCAAGGAACCCAAACTTCACATAGATCGGTCTCCCCACGGCTCTATCGGCAGCAATCATCCCAGGATGTGCCATACTCTCCACCTGCAAGTCCAGCTCGTCCAATGACTGTCAACACGGCGACATCCCCTCTGTCTTCACCCACACGATTTAGCCGTCAATCGACATTCGATTCTTATTCACCGTGTGGTAGCCCTCCAGATACGCCTCCTTACCAACATTCACCAACACGCAGCTTCTACAGAACACAAAGAATCGAAAAGGTAAATGTTGGAACAAGTATGGTTACCACGGCCAGTATTTATACACGAGGTTCCATTTCTATGGATAATATCTCCCTCTGCCGCATATCTACAGTTCCAGGCACTTCTAGGGTTGAGCAGGGCCATATGATACAAGGTGGAAGTGTTGTGGACCTCAGAACAGTCACCAAACCTCCCCCAATCATCATGACTGATCAAGGAATGGATCTCACCTCTCTAGCCACTGAAAGCAGAAAATACCACGGTGGATCAGAAGGGAGCAGACAGTCAACAATCGTACAACCTCTGATTATGAACCTAAATGCCCAGGAGGCCATCACACCAACCACTGTGAGTGTAACTGTGGCAGCTTCCATGTTTATTTCCCAGCCCAAACAACCAATGGTCTATGGCGATCCCTATCAAAATAGAGTGGATTTAGGTCAGGGTATGGGTTCGGCTGTGTGTTTTTCCCAGAACAAACCCCCTCTATCACCTCCAGTGGACCCATCGATACCAAAAATTGATGCAAAACTTGAAGACCTGAGTATTCAACAGAAAGAACTACAAAAACAGCAAGAGAAGTTGCAAATGCAGCAAGAGCTTCTTGAGCAGCAGTTACAGCAACATCACCATATGCAACAACAACAGCAACAGGCATCTGTTTTGGCTCGGTATAACCTTTCTGGCCAGATCTCACCCTTTCTGAAAAAAGACTTGCTGGTCAGCCAGACCAGCACTGCCTCCACTGTTGTCAGTGCTGTATCACCTGTCCTCAACCCCGAGATGTATGGCACCGGGCCCATTGAGCTGAAAGGAAAGCCCAGTCCTCCTGGCATGATTACAGGCGGGAAATCGCCACATAGTATGGTAGTACAGATAGATGGTGGGCAAGAGCAAGTCAGGGCAGTGACCCAACTTATAAAAGTAGAGGAAGGACAGGATGCTGCAGATCTGTCAGGAGGCCAGATTAAACCTGACAACCAAACAGCTTGCTGCGATGTTGTTTACAGACTGCCCTTTGGTGGAAGCTGTGTTGGTGGTTCAGAGAAAGAGGGCATAAGGCCTCCTTCCGCTCCACCTCTTTCCTATGATTCTGATCAAGAAAGACATCCTGGAAAATATCGTGAGTATCCAATGGAAGGGCACAAGTCCTACACATTGCCTTATCCTGGTAGGCTTCAACCTTCAATGTCTGATACAAACCTGGCTGAGGCAGGGCTACAATCCTACCATTCTAAACTAGAACCACATCTTCAAGCCAAAGAAGAACTTGCAATGGATCTAAACGCTGTAAAACATGGCTATGGGGGATATATTGGGATGCAGTATGGCTCATACACAGATTTGCGTCATGGAGGAGAACTCTCTGCCCCAACATTGCCCATACGTCGATACAATTCCTTGTCTAACATCAATTCCGACTATGGCTACACTCCTCGTGACATTGCCAATTTCCAGGAAGCTAATTTAGCCCAGTACAGCGCCACAACTGCCAGAGAGATCAGCCGAATGTGTGCCGCACTCAATTCGATGGATCGCTATGGAAGCAACCCAGACTTGATGCAGTTTGGGAGTTTGGGCAGAGGAACCAGCCCTGCAACTTCAAGACTATCAGCTGGCCTTGGCTTGAGACAAAATCTGCTTTTTGGATTAGATGGGAAGCCACTATCCCACAACCAAGCGCTTACAAACCTCATCAATGCAAGACAGGCCAGTCTTAGGGCCATGTACCCTGCAGCCATTCGCTCCTCAGATGGGATGATCTACTCCACCATTCAGACACCCATTGCTTCTACCTTACCAATCACAACTCAACCCGCTTCTGTTCTTCGACCGCTATTGAGAGGTGTTTACAGGCCTTACCCATCTCCCAACATGACACCCGTGCCCCTATCTAGTCTCACCAGATTACCAATGACTCCCAGAATGTCTGGACAGGCCCCGGTCCGTTACCTTGGACCGGGTCTTCTCCAAACAACGTCAGTCTCTGCTACCATTGCTGATGCAATTACAACCTTAGCACCAACCAGTGCCCAGGTATCCGTTACCTTGACCGTTCCACCATCTACAGTCCAAGATGAACCAGTTTACCTTGGTAAAGGGGCTGTTATAACCACTTCATCTGTAGAGGTCACATCAGCTGACGCACAGCATCAACCGATAAACATGTCCCAAGCGCACCTGAACAGTCAACAGCAACAACAACAGGCACAATCAACAACCGGTCAATGTTACACAACAGTCGCCCCTCCAGATTCCTCGACCATTTTACCAGTAGCGGGGACTCTACCTCCTTTCCCCCCACCTGGTGCTGTACACATAGAGGGTGAAACTGAGGTAGAAAGGCTGCATCGGCAGCAGGAGCAGCTTCTGCAGATGGAAAGGGAGCGCGTAGAGCTGGAGAAAATCCGGCAACTGCGCCTGCAGGAAGAGCTGGAGCGAGAAAGGATTGAGCTGAAGCTGCACAGAGAGAAGGAGAATATTCTGGTGCAGAGAGAATTACAGGAGCTGCAGAACATCAAGGAACAGGTATAAGGAAAAACAGGAAGTAGAATACATTGATTGGAGGTGTTTTTGTGGTGTTCTTAAATTCATGCAGTCTCTGTCACAGTACTCCATTGCATCGTACAGTACTGTAACAATGATTGCATGCATCAGTGACAATATCAAGTCCCTTTTTTTAATGGATACCCCGATGGAAAAATATTAATTTTTACTGGAGGGAAAAATGCCAGTGTAATATTTATTAGCAACTCATAAATCACTTCCAATAAACTTTTGTGGGTGCATAGGTTTGCAACTGCATGCAGGAAACCAACAATGAAGGATTTCACTTTGGGTTTTTTCAATCAAATTTTTCGTATTTTGTTTTGTTTAGATTTTTTTTTTTTTTGTTATAACTTACATTGTTGAAATGTTGTCTGGTTTCTAGGTATGGTTTACGATTCTTCTCTGATTGTGTCATTGCTTATACAGTGTTCTGCGTGTCTGTATAAGGTGTATGATTTGAAATGGATGTAGATTTTTTTAAGTGATCCATGTGATGAAAAGTAATATAAATTTTCAACATTAAAAAAAAAAGCAGACAGAAGTGAAATACATTGTCACGAAATAACTGCCCTTGTTACCTCCCACTAAAGTTATTGCATTGCTTTCAGACTCAACAGACGAGCTAACATAATTGTTTTCTTTTTCAATAGAACAAGCAGTTGAAACTCTTTCAAGTTAACTCTGTTAAACAGGTGTGAAAGCTTTGCTTGATACAAAAATCAGCAAGAGAATGTTTCTGCATCCCATGGCCTTCAGTAGCAGCAAAATCCCAAGCACTTATTTATTTATTTATTTTTGCAACAGCCTATCATTTACGCAATGAAGAAGCTCCATTCAATATTTTCTTACAAGCATCATATATCTGGCACTCGCATTTACATGCAAATGCTGTACTTTGTGTTGTACTTGCATTCTTGTTTTTTTCTTTTGGGGCAGTACATAGAAGTTTAGGCCAATTCTAACCCATGCCATATTGTTTCAGGAGGCTTGTTATGTGCGTGTGTGTCTTTTATCATCATTTATTCAACCAGATGTGCAGCAGAAAGAAACCTTATAATACCCTAGTTCTTACATTGTTTTAATTCATTCTTTTACGATTAACCGATCCTCTTAACCTCATGATCACCCGACTCTCGTTCATAAATACTTTTGTATCCAGCCCATATGTGATTGTTTTATGTTTCGACAATTTAGGTTCTACACCAGCAGCAACAAGAACGGGAGAAACAGCTTGTTGTCCAGAGGGAACAGCTCGCCCAGCAGAAGTCCCAGCTTGACCAGATCCAGTCCTTGCAGCAACAGCTCCAGCAGCAACTTGTAGAACAGAAGCGACAGAAAACAGCCGCCGCGGTCCAGAACTTGCAGGTAAGGGTCAACGACAACTTTGCCGAGTTACCTGCAGAATGCTCATTTGTACCGCGACACTACGCTCCAGCCGGTCTGACATCGTGAGGAAAGTCTGGCCGTTGTCCACCTTCCATCAAGTGATGGCAAATGACCACGATTGATCTCCTATTGCAGATGGATATGAATGGACAGCCTCTACACCTTTATACTAACCATCAAATCGGATCCCGCTCCCTCCCCAACTCCTCCTCAGAGATGTGTCTGAGGAGTCATGAGGAGCATGTGGAGAACCAGAGCAACATCAGGAAACACAACTCTATGACCAAGCTGAGCAGAGACAGTTTGGACGGAGAAGGCGTGGTCTTCCATGTTTCCCCTTGCAGGAATGTGGACAGTTGTGTGCAGACAGATGATGAAGATGGGGAGGAGAGGTATATACTGTAGCTATGTTTATCAATGTCTCTGCATGTGATGTATTGGGAGTGTTCAAAATATTTAGTGTTTGTGTTCGTGCGAACATTATGCATGTTAATTTACATGAAAAGCAAAAATATGTCAATGCATACTCTATGTTATGAATAATTTAGAGCCAAGCTCATACGTCTTTTATTTTGAAGCATTTTAAAAGCCCAAATACAAAATGTTCAAATATAGGCGAAACTAAATTTGAGTTCATTGAAACAATGTATGCCCTGTGACTGGGTGGCAACCGCTTCAGGGTGTCCCCCGCCTACTGCCCGAATACAGCTGGGATAGGCTCCAGTATGCTCGTGACCCTTGTGAGAATATGATTCGAAAATGGATGGATGCATGGTTCTTGAGAAAAGGCAGCACGGTGGTCGACTGGTTAGCATGTTGGCCTCACAGTGGAGAGGTGCAAAGTTCGATTGCAGCTCCGGCCTTCCTGTCTGGAGTTTGCATGTTCTCCCTGTGCCTGCGTGGGTTTTCTTCGGGCACTACGGTTTCCTCCTCCATTCCAAAAACATGCTTAGCAGGTTAATGGAACACTCTCAATTGTCCCTCGGTGGGATTGTGAGCGCGGATGGTTGTTTGTCAATGCGTGCCCTGCGATTGGCTGGCAACAAGTTCAGGGTGTTCCCCGCCTACTGCCCGAAGACGGGCTGGGATAGGCACCAGCACACCCATGACCCTTGTGAGGATAGGCGGGTTTGAAAATGGATGGATGGGACAATAAACTTAACTGATATGTATTGTAAGACTATTGCGTTGAAGGAGAATGACATGCGCCACCAGATGCAGGAAAAAAACCCATCCAGCTTTCTATTCATATACTTGTGAGAGCAAGCACTACAAATGAAAACTTTCAGCCAAAACTTTCAGCCTAAACCATTCAGCCGAAAACACTACAGTTCTAATGATATAAGATGTGCAGGCAGGTCAAGAAGACAATTATCTGACAACGTGTACAAAAGACCGAGATAAGCAAGACACAAGAGCATGGAAGAAGCCACTGACACGGAAGAGTGGAACGAAAAGACAATACCTCACCACAAAGAAATCATGCACTTTAATAAGGTTTACCTTTCCTTCACGGATAAGAATGCAACTTCGGTTTTGTTGTCATGGTAGCAAATGTTGGCTCATTTGCATGAGAAACTGCAAAAAAAAACGCAACGGGTTTGTTGATGACAGCATGACACAGACACCAGAGAATTGTTTTAAATTCTATTTAAAAAAATCTCTCTAAAAAAATCTAAAAATGTTGCTTTCATCTCTCCATCACAAGGTACATGATGCGTCATCGAACCAGGCGGCGTGGTCGCAGCGTGGACTGCTCAGTCCAGACAGACGATGATGACGACAAGGCTGAAACAGGGCAGCCCGTCCGCCGCCGACGCTCTCGTTACTCACGACATTCCGAATCTAGCGCTACTGGCAGCGGAACTGCCACAAGCACGGCTGCTACTGACACGAAAACCAGCACCTCCAAAACGGTAACCTCCAGCATAGCCATCCAAACCAGCAGGGAAATGTCCTGCCAAACCGAAGTGGAGCACCTCGGAAGAGTTTCGCCCGCAATCCATGTGACGTTACCAGATCCAAATAAAGTAGAAATCGTGCACTACATCTCAGGACCTGAACGGACAAAAAAGGGACAGTCGCTAGCATGCCAGACTGACCCAGAAGCCCAGTCACAAGGTGTTGTCGCTCCCCAGCTGAGCATACCAACCACGGTGAGCCCGTATTCTTCCTCCACCAGCAGCGGAACTCAACAATCTGGTTCCACTGACATATCGACACAGCAGCGCCAGCAGCAGCAGCATATCACAGCAAACGCAGCCAAGTTTGAGCGCCGACGCCCTGACCCGCTCGACATTAACTACCAGCCCAACAACCACATACACAATGAGTCCATTTCGAGCATCATCCGGCAGCAGCAGATGGTCCCAAAATCCCCACAGGTCCTCTACTCACCTGTCTCGCCAGTGTCACCTCATCGCCTGTTGGAGAATTCACTATCAAGTGAGAGGCTGAACAAGGCCCATGTCACACCTCAGCAGAAAGCATACACTGCAGAGTCCCCCCAGCGACATCCCTCTATGCCCAGACCAATCAAGACCGCCCAAAGATCCATGTCAGACCCCAAATCTCTTAGTCCTACTACCGATGAGCACACGAAAGCTAGGCTGTCCCTCTATCAACAACAAGCCCTACAGAACCAGGTAAAGTCGCCCAATTTGTGGTGAAAATGACAACGTGAGTGATTACAGACAATCCCATGAAGAATAATGCAATTGGCAGGGCTGTGGGCTTCTTTCTTTCTTTAGGGCGCGCACAAATCAAATGGAACAGATTAGGCCAGACATAAAATATGTCTAATTTAAAATGGTTTTGATTTGTGGTGTGAGCGTTTTGATATGGGGTGAATCCAAATGTCGTTATATAATTCTGATGATACCATATAATACGCATTTAAAACACCCCAATTCTTATCAGGGTCAACCCAAGATTTTGTATCAGCATGCCAGGTGGGTTGCTGGGAAAACCCGAAGAAACTGGAGCTAATCTCTGACAGAGGACAAATTACGGGAAATGTTTGTGACAGCATTTTGCAAAATTTGTCTTGATAATCCCACTAAAACAGCAGTCAGTGTAAAACTGAGAGAGGGACGTCTAACAGCTGCTATGTTTTAACTAATTGGATGGAAATATAAATGTCTAAAAAAATGGTGGTCAGAAAGAGTTATTGATCTCAAATGTGTCCGTTTGAAAATAAATATTGAAGCCTTCCGACTCGCCGAATTTATCTGTAATAGTACAAGAATAAAGTTGTATGTTGTGTTATGAGAATAAACTCAACGAACAATGCAAAAAAAGAAAAACAATGTTTGGCCAACTGGAAAAGTTAGTTAGTTTTGATTCTGAAAAGAGGTTTAAGAAAAAAATTATCGTGTTGGGATTGTTACATCGTCTAGCAAGAAACGTTCCTATTTCCGTAATGTTATTACCGATACCCAATTTAAAGCTACTCAACCCTCATTATTTTCTTTTACAATGATGCCTTTATTCTAGTAATGTTGGGTCTTTTCTCATGTCTTCTAATGCAACCCCCTTCTTCTTTCTTGTTGTCCTTGTCATCTTGTCTATACGTCTCCCTTGTCTCCTTATATTTATTTCCCTGAACTTATTCTTCGAGTTGCCCTTCTTTCTGTACATGTGATGTCTATAATTCCCCTCATTCTAATTTATCGTACCATTGTCGTCAATATTCCTCTTACATCCCCACTTTTATTAATTTCCCTTCTTGACTCTCTTGGCATGCGATGTGCTCCGACAACCCTGAACAACGTCACATTGTTTATTTTCTGTTTCCAATTTGATCCTTTTGATCTCCCAACGTTTTTGCCCTATTATATTCTTTACATTTGATCTGGCCAAACAACTTTCCTGTCATCCTGATAATCACACCCTTTCATCTTCTGTTTTACTCCTTCTTTTCATATTTTGTTGTCTTTGTCTCCCCCATATTGTACTGCTCTTCCACCCCACCCTCTTTCTCGTCCTCCAGCTGGCAGCCCTTCATCAGAGCTCGCTGCTCCGTAAGGTCAAGAGAACCCTGCCCAGCCCTCCTCCAGAAGAGACGACTGCATCAGTTCATCTGCCTCTGATGACACCTGCCCTCCAACAAGTCTACTTGCCATCCGTGCCCAGCCTCAAGCCCAGCTCTAGGTCTGGCCTAGCTGCCAAAGCCAGCCTTCTCAAAGACCTCACCCATGAGCTGAAGGCAGTGGAGCAAGAATCGACAAAGCTGAGAAAGCAGCAAGCTGAACTGGAGGAGGAGGAGAAGGAGATTGATGCTAAACTGAGATACCTCGAACTAGGGATTCACCAAAGGAAAGAAACGTTGGTCAAGGAGAGAGAGAGGAGGGATATTGCTTATCTGAGATGTATGGGTGATGCTCGGGACTATATGTCTGATAGCGAGTTGAACAACCTACGACTGGCAGCTGCAGCTGCATCGCATGAGACCAATGGACTGTTGACAACAAGACCAAGTACTGCTCCCCTCAGCCAGTTTAGCAATGATCTGAACACAGCAGCTCAGTACACGCCCACATCATCTTTCCATTCTCAATACCCCCAGAGCCAACCCGCAGCACCAACTCAATCAAGCTTACCCTTCCAGTCCTCAACATTCAACCAGGCTCCTTATCCAACAGTGTCTCAGTCCCAGGCCTTACCACAGCCAGCTCCCCTCCAGAGTCATGTTCACCCGTCGGGACCATCCTACCAAACTCAAACCTCATACTCTACCCACAGCTACCCCCAAACTCAACCCCCATACCCCCAAACAGACATAGGGTTGCCAAGTGCACCGCAACCGCAGCCCCAACCAGGGCACACAGGTTTTGGGCCCGCACCACCTGGTCAGCCCCCATACCCTACCCACAGCTCACCTTATCCGAGTGCTGTGTCCTCTTACCCCAGCCAGAGTGCCCCTTACCCTGGGCAACCTCAAACAGATATTTTGACAGTACATCAAGGAAGGCCCAGGCAAACGTCACTGGCTGATCTGGAGCACAAGATGCCCACCAATTACGAGACAATCAGCAACCCTACAGTCGTGGTTACCACCACGGCGCAGGAGAGCACCTATTCCAGTTCAGCCGCCTCATTTGGTCAATACACTGGAACAACAACCATGGCCAACTATGGACCCTATGGCTCAGCGACCGTGTCCAGTAGTTACGGTGGGTTTTCTACCATTCCACCCAGCACTTATGGACAGTATACATCACCAACAGTTAGTTCGTATGGCCAGTACACCACAACCACTGCTAATGCATATGGCTACACAGCAACAACAGCCAGCTCATATGGACAGTACACATCAACGGTTTCCAATGCCTATGGCCATGGTGTGGATAGTCCCTCCACCTACAGTACAGCAGATGGCATGTACGGGGCACCAGGTTTAGAACAAAATATACCAAGGAACTACATGATGATAGATGATGTAAGTGAGCTGACGGCAAAAAACGGGCTGGGCACGACAACAGGGGACATGATGCATCACGGCGGCACGGGGCGTTACCCTGGAGACACCCATGGTCACAGCGGCACCATTGGCAGCACGACGCGTGGGGGAACTGGCAGCGCCATGTACGGCAGGGCACCCGAGGAGGAGGCAGCGATGCAGGAAGAATTGTACGACCACCATGGCAGGGGTAAGAGCAGCTACAGGCACGGACCTCTAGGGGGCAGCAGCAGCGTGAGCACTAGCATGGGTGGGGGATCGCCCTATTACTATGACTACGACTACAAACATGGCAGCTTTCGATCTGGGGTGCAGAAATCGTCATCCCCCAGAAGCCTTTTGGCTCCTGCTGTCATGTCCACCAAACGCAGCAAGCACAGGAAACTGGGCAGCATGGAGCAGAAAATCTCCAAATTCTCCCCCATTGAGGAAGCTCGGGATGTCGAGGCAGACCTGGCCGCCTATTCTTCAGCAGCTGGTGGGGGTTACTCCTCCCACATCCGAGGACGGCAGTTGATAGAGGACTACGGCTTCAAGAGGAGTACTTACGACAGTGGCAGTGGCATCACCCATGGTAGTCGATACTTTGGCTCAATGGGAGAGGAGGACGACAGGATTTACTACACTTCCACTGGCCGTTCCCGCTCCACCGGCTATGGCATGGACAAGATCACTGCCAGAGACTACTCTGGGTACCGCAGCAGATCCTATGAGAGGGATGACCGATCCTACCGATCTGGCTATAGTCGAGGGCGCCACCCAACCAGGCAGTACTCTGAAGAGGAGAGCCCGCTCAGTCCCCTGGGGAGATTCATGGGCTCCGGGCGATCATCAAGCTTAGGTCCCGACCCATATGACAGCCGCAGCACTAGATACCATTACTATTATGGCCAGTATGGTTCCAGTCACTCTTTGCCAGATGTGCAAGACCACATACGGGACCTACCCCGGACCCATGTCTACAAGTCGGATGATACATACATAATAGACGATTATCATTGTGCTGTGTCAGACAGTGAAGGTAATTGTGGGAGCTGAATGCCCACGGTCTCACTACCTACTACTGCCCCCACCATTTATCTAAACGTCCCCCACCCACCCAATGGATAGGCGTAGAAAAGAGAAAGAGAAGAAAATGAGGCAGAGCTAGCTGTTGCATGCCAATGTTTTCTTCTTCCTGAGAGTTACTTGGAGCTCTCATTTCAGTGGACTGCTGTCTGTCTGTCTGCCTGCCTGTCCGTCCCTCCGCCTGTCCGTCTGGTCATCTGTTTGTCCAGTACACGCATGGTTCTACGGCGTCGTCGTTTTCTTCGTTCGCACCACTCTGATTCCCTTGGAAGGTCTTCTTTGCACGTCACCAATGCAAATTGTTTTACAGGGATTTATCGCAATCTTGTGTCTGTCTTTTGCATTGATATTTTATACATGTTTTCATTTCCGAATTCTGGTTGCACTGCAAAATAGTCTTATCATCATTTTGGATGGACAAACTCAACCACCGGTAGATTTTGCATACTTAGGACTCGCCGTACCATTTTACCCAATATGATTGGCTTATCCTTGGACATTTTTGCAGTGTTTATTTTATCTACTGTAGTTACAGTCTTGTACTGTGAAAGTGAAGTAAATTGTACTCTGCATGGGTATAAATGTAGTATTTTGATTTACTGTGTATTCTCCTTCTTATACTTTTCTTTGGCATGTGGGTGGTCTTCCTTCTTTTTCTCAGCCTGCATGCCGCTGTCTCCGAACGACATGGAGATTGACTGTGATCTGCTTTCGGTTTCCAAAGCCTACCATCTGGGCCAGGAAGAGACAGACTGGTTTGAGAAGCCACGTTCCAGTTCTCGACATTACGGCAGCAGCCACGCATCGGGAAGGAGTCGTCATGGTGTCAAACACACCTATCACGATTATGATGAGCCGCCCGAGGAGGACCTGTGGCCTCAGGATGAGTACGGCCATGGAGGACGACACTCTTCGTCCACCCGCGACCACCGACATCATGGCAGCTCAAGTCGGCACTCATCCTCTTCACGTCATTCAGATGAACCAAGATCCTCTCGGTCATCTAAGGGACACCCAAAAGATCCGTCCGTGCGGCACGATCCTTCAGGGCGGTCTTCATCTTCAGGAAGACGTGGTGATTCTAGGTCGGGAGCCTACCACTCGTCGGACTACTCTCGGGATCCGTCCGGCCACCATCACAGTCAGAGATCTTCTAGGCAAGGGGATCCGCATCGCTCATCACGCAGCAAGTCTCAGCAACAAGTCGACATGCAAGGCCAGCCAACAGGTACATGGGGGGAATTGTGTACCTTTTACTAATAGTCTTTGAAAAGTTTTGTAAAATAATGTAACTAAAAAAATTTTTTTTCAGGGTCACTTACATGTCTCATGTATGTCTCAAAAAGGTTCTGGGTTCCAATCAAGGCTTGGACCGGCAGTGTGGAATTTGCATGTTATGAAATCTTGTTGGAACTGAGATCCTTTCATGACTCATGATTTTTTTTAACATTAGGCAAAAATGTTGAATATCTTTTTTTCAGTTGCAGTTTGGTACTGTTTTACAATCGATGTCCCCATGGGGATCAGCAGTTTTTAATGAAATCGTAATCTCTTGCAGGAATATTTTCCCTGAGGGCAACACTGAGGCTGTGATCTTAGTCATGTGTTCATTAAATCTCAGATTTTTGCTCATTCTCATTTTTCATATAGTTTCTCTTCCTCTTGTAATTGTTGCAGTTGTTTACAATCGTCTTCAGTGAAACATATAGATTCAAACATGAGGCTTATCAGGTCTTTTTTTCCCCTCCCTCCCCCCCATACAAAACGTTTAGGTACTTCCAGGTCTGGCTCTTCTTCAAGGGGACAGGGTACTGCAGGTGGTCCTACAGGATCCGGGCGACAGGTTGGCCAGGTTTCCCAAAACGATGGTGTCGCAGGACAGAGGACGCAGCTCCAACAGCAAGCCCAGACTTCAACGGCAAGGCCGGGGCACCAAGGGCCCCCAACAACCACCGGTGCTCAGCCACAGCCCCCAGCCCAAGGACAAAGCATGGGGGTGGGGCAAGGCCAGGCCAAACCCGGGCAAATAGGAGCAGCGGGTGGAGCTATGGGACAAGCCAGGCAGACAGGTCCCACGGGAACAACAACTGCCCCCATGGTGAGTACAGGAAGTCAACAGCTACATTTACATTGGTTGTTTTCAGTAAACAATACTCTTTTAAACTCCTTTTTACATGCATTATATGCCCCTGTATTATATAGATGTATATATAAATTTGGGAATTTCTCCATTGTAAGACAAATAAAGGTTTTCCTCTCTCTTTCTCTCTCTCTCGATATATATACATATATATATACTGTATATATACAGTACCTAAAAGCATTCAGTTTTCTCAAAAGCCGACAGTGCACCTAATAATCCGATGCGCCTTATACATGGATCAAAATTCTGATTTCATGGACGTAGTATTTTAAATGTTCTGTAAAGCACTTTGTGCAAGCGCTATATAAATAAAGCTGTATTGAATTGGATTGGATTGGATTCCATTTAGCCTAGCTCCATCTAGTGGATGCATAACACAACCGCAGCCACTGCTGCAGCTTCTATTCTATGGTGCGTTATAATGTGGTGCGCCTTAAATATGAAAACTGTTTTAAAATGGGCCATTCATTGAAGGTGCGCCTTATACTCCGAAGTGCCTTATAGTGCGGAGAATATGGTACTCTGGGGGGCTGAGGATGGTGCCTTGCTCAAGGGCACCTTGACTGACAGGAACCAGGAAGCAATTTAACATCTCGCCGACAAGTAGTTGCACTTTTTATATTTTATATCGGGAACTTAAATCGGGATCCTCCGTTTTTAAAGTTTTCAGAGTATGAGCTACTGTCTCCCCAGTATAGTCACTATTGTAAAGTATGTGTAGTTTTTGTTGAGTTCAGTGAAATAGGATATTAGAAGGTCCGTGTTTAATTGCTGTGTCAGAGCAGCCTGGAAAATGTGACAATGCACAACACAAAACTGTGCTCATGACTCAGCAGACATTTCCCTGCTTTGACTTCACCTTCCATTTGCTTTTTTGAGCTGTCACAACACAAGAGCAACCAAGCAGCTTTGACTGTCACCTTCCTTCTGGCTCCCTGCGGGGTCTTTTGTGTCATCTTTGTTTGCATTTGCATCTCTCCTCTTTGGTTCTTTATCTCTCTGCTCCGTTGGCCTGTGTTTCGATAAAATTGAACCAGGCTGCTCTCTGCCAGCATGGAGCTGCACTATATAGTAGACAGAAGTCTTGACACCCTTGAAATCAATTAAATAATCAAAAGCAGTCAGAAATCACTTACTGTATGTACCCCACATAGTCATTTTGAACGACTGCATGCCTGGGCGAGGTCGTTTCCATTTGCACCCCAGTGCACAAAGTGAGCGCATGCTTGGATGAGTTTGATGTGGAAGAACTTGACTCAAACAACGCCATTCGATTGTTCCTCTGGTATTCCATTTTCACGTCCTGTGGGTGTACAATTCAGATAGGACGTGGGTCCAGGTGGCAGACTGTATTTGTCCTCTGCTATATTGAGCAACGTTGCTTAGTGAGGCGCTCTTTCTCTCGTTCTCTCTCTGCAGATCGAGACACCTCCAGTGACGGCCATCGGAGCAAAGGCGGCCCCCGTCATGGCCTCAAAAGGAGCTCAACCGCCACTCACGGGCATAGGTGATGTACACACATCCAGATATGAACCTCTTTGATACAATTTGTGTTATTAATGTTAGTTTTCTGTTATTACGTATGGTGTACAGTGGAATGTATACGTAAATCTGGGAAGCTGGTTTCTTTCTGACTTGGAAGCAAATCTCGCCATGGCAAATCAAGAAATATTCTGTTTCATTTACAAACGGCTGCCTTCATAAAGCCTTTATTAACCACACAGAGATGGTCATGATCAGAGTTTATCAAGTGAAATTTGAAAAAGAAGTTCACCGCTGTAAAGTAACAACTCGCCGATCCCAATTTTTAACACCTTAAATGATTTTTGAAATGTGAGAGACCCCACATGTGACGAGGAATGATGCTTACTGAACATTTACGGCTGTCACTCAGAATGTTTTTCCAGTTGATCATGAATCAAATAAATCACTTACACACCCCACACCACAGGATAATCGCTCGGGATAATCTTTCACAGATGTCCGATAATCGGGCCTTTGCTGCCTGTTGAATTCTGAATTGAACAACTTCAGATGAGTGGTCGGTAGGATCAAACCGGCGTGGCTCATGTGGTGAAATTGACCAGATCTGTACATTGGGTCAAGGCGGCTTAAAGCCATACCCAAGCGTAACAAGAAATTAAAGACACATTCGGTTTTCGACATCATCCATCGGTTCCTTTCTTCCTCACCTTGTCAATCATCATCATCTTCCGGCAGGTTCCAAAGCTGCTCCAAGACCCGGAGGCATCGGCAGTGCGGCAGCGGGGCAGCCGGGTATGGAGGGAGACAACATGTTATCCAAGATTCTGCCAGGAGGAGCTGCCGAGCAGGCTGGCAAACTCGGAGAAGGTAAACCTCAACAACTCATTGCATGATCGTACACTCATCAACATTTGATTTGATTTCATCGCCAAGTATTCTTCAAATGTTTCTTGAATCATCCCTTTCACGTATAATTGTCTTTTATTCTTCCCAGCTATATCCGGCTTTGGCAAGAAGTTCACCTCTTTCTTCTAAAGTGCTAAATATAAGGTGTGTATTTTCGTTTTGCTAATTTACTTCCACGTGCCTCTTTTTTTAAACTCTGTAATTTCAAGATACTCTTTTAATCCTGTTTTTTTTTATGAGTGTTGTTTTTCTTCTGCAGATTGAAATAAATAAATAAATAAATGAATAAACTCATCCTCATGCAGTATTACTACACTAATCTAAATAATGAATTCCCAACCACTGAATCACAGCACATCAGTGTGTCATGAAACTCATCATGCATGCCAGAGGAAATGATCCAATTTCACTAAATTGCTCCTAAAATTACAATTTTTTTATTACTAATAATTAGGGATGGGCGGCCCGGTAGTCCAGTGGTTAACACGTCGGCTTCACAGTGCAGAGGTTCGATTCCAGCTTCGGCCTCCCTGTGTGGAGTTTGCATGTTCTCCCCGGGCCTGCGTGGGTTTTCTCCGGGTACTCCGGTTTCCTCCCACATTCCAAAATACATGCATGGCAGGCTGATTGGACGCTCTAAATTGTCCCTAGGTGTGAGTGTGGGCGTGGATGGTTGTTCGTCTCTGTGTGCCCTGCGATTGGCTGGCAACTGATTCAGGGTGTCCCCCGCCTACTGCCCGAAGACGGCTGGGATAGGCTCCAGCACCCCCCGCGACCCTAGTGAGGATCAAGCGGTTCGGAAAATGGATGGATGGATCATTAGGGAAGGGCACCTTTCATATTTGAGCCGGTTCAAGTTTCGATTTCCGATACCCCAGAATCGATATTAAGTACTTAACAGTACCAATTTTTGCTACTTTCATGTGCGTGTTTGTTGGTTAGAAGTGTTCATTTATTGAATAATAAAATAATACAATAGTATATATATTTTTTTTATGTTTTAAACATGTGCTCGAGCAAATGAGACGTGATTAAAATGACAAAAATGAGGCTTTAACATACTTATTGACATGATCACATGGTACATGCAATGGCACAAGTCTGAAATGTGTACCAAGAACCCAAAATTGGACGTCAGTAGTTTAAAAAAATTAATAAATACAGTTCCGCTGGCTGGAGGTCTTGTGGGGTGTTGTCAGAAAGCCGCAGTGTCGTGTGGATGGTTTCCTCTTGTAGGCAGCAGAGGATAATCAGACATTTGAGACAGTGTTCTCCCAACGGAATATGTGAGCGTTGTCTCACTGTGGCTCTAGCGCGCGTTTGTTCTCCTGCGTCATAGTGCCTCACGTTTGCGGAAAACGGTTTCTTTACTGTCACTAAAAGCCAAAGGATAAAACAAAAATACACGCACGCGTAGAATTCTTCCTTTTATTCTGGTCTGGGCGGTATCCTGAAGTGCACTGACGGCTTCCTCAAATTCAAGGTACCACTTTAATTGTCTTAATTAAACATGAACTGTCAGGAGGGGGCGCAGGGTGCAGAGCGGAGAGGCAACACCCCCCGAGGCTCCGCAGTCAAGCTTGAATTATTCGGATCTCTTTTAGTCATGGCCCATTTGTTATTTTTTTAAATCACATGTTGCTTCTCCCGGTAGTCCAGTGGTTAGCACGTCGGCTTCACAGTGCAGAGGTACCGGGTTCGATTCCAGCTCCGGCCTCCCTGTGTGGAGTTTGCATGTTCTCCCCGGGCCTGCGTGGGTTTTCTCCGGGTGCTCCGGTTTCCTCCCACATTCCAAAAACATGCGTGGCAGGTTGATTGGAAGCTCTAAATTGTCCCTAGGCGTGAGTGTGGGCGTGGATGGTTGTTCGTCTCTGTGTGCCCTGCGATTGGCTGGCAACTGATTCAGGGTGTCCCCCGCCTACTGCCCGAAGACGGCTGGGATAGGCTCCAGCACCCAGCGACCCTAGTGAGGATCAAGCGGTTCGGAAAATGGATGGATGGATGTTGCTTCTTTGTATATCAGTTTGCACATCCTGATCCGCATCCCTGCAGGCACCAGGAAGCCCCGGACAGGTGGAGCAAGGCCTACTCCAAAAATAGTTTACTTGGGATGGCACATTGTGATTTCCTAGGAATGTTGTAGAAGAACACTTGTTGAGATTTGCCGATCACAGTCTTATTTTACGGTATTGGCACTCAGGGAGGCTGCCGAAACCAACCACCGATACTTAGGCGAACAAAATCGAACAAGAGAATGTGTAACAATTGCCGTTTGTGCCTTTGCAGGACTATGTAAAATCTCAAAGCCATGAGACCTCGTACCAGACAAACCTGCAACAACATTCCTCTTGTTTTTCATTCCATGAGAGAGAGAAAGAGAAGGAGCGGGCAAAGTGCAGCATCAAGCATGCAAGTGAGTACTTTGACTTTGTTGAAGCTGGATCCAGGCTTTTTGACGAGGACATGAGTTTCAAAGCCATTCCTAGTTGTCTTTATACAAATTCCCTAATAGGGATGTGCAATTCATCAAAATTCAATTACGATGTTGATGATTACACTGCACGAGTAGAAAATTGGCATTGTTGTAAAAAAAACAAAAAAAACCCACAAACATAATAATAATATTAATTTGGAGTTGTTTTAGGGCATGCATATACAAGTTTCTCCGCCATGCCCCCCTCTCAAGGCACCCAATTTGCGCTTGACTGATCTATTGAAATCATTTTTTTCAATGTTACAGCAGTTCTCTGGCAATTTATTACAAGTAAACCTTAACACACTATCTTTGTTGCACTTTTTTCTTTCCGAATAATTATTTGTATCAATTTTGTTTGGTCCAAAGGGAACTCGCTTAATTATAGTGTTTCAGATTTTTATTCATCTTGATATTTTTTTACGTTTACGCATTTTCTTCTTTTGTACCCCAAAAATAAATGATCGTTTGTTCAATCCTGATTTCAATTATTACCAAAAGAATGGTGATTAATATTTTTTCTGAGCAGCCCTAATCACTATCTTTCTGCTATAAAAATACAAAACGGATAAAGACATTTAGTATTCACCTGTCACACTGTTTGAAATTTCTTTTGGGTGCGGTGGTTCTGTCTCATGGACGGTGTCCTCCATAATTCTTGGCACCCCTGGTCAAGATGTGCAAAAAGCCTTAAAATAAAGTCAATGTTTTTTGCAGAGGTATTCACTCATATTGAAAATTGGAGAAATGGTTCCTAGGACACAGAATCAAACTCATCCCATGGCCATCTCAGTACCCAGACCTCAACCCCATTTTAACCTGGAGAATAAACTAAAGACGAGAGGGCAGGAACCAGGTCACGAGATGATTCGGAGAGATTGTGCAAAATGGATTTTTTTTAAAGTTATTTAGGAAAAGAAGAATGTATAAGAAGCTAAAGAAATGATCTTAATCGAGGGTCCCGATAATTATGCAGGGCAGTGTAAATGCTGAGTCTTTTGTCAGTGTGATCGCTGGGGGGCGGAGCTAGTGTGTGTGACACGGCAAAGACCAACTTGGTATTGGTAATGTAACATTTTTGACAAGCTCCCTTACAAGTATTTTCTATTTAAAGTGATTTTTGTTATTTGAGACTTCTGGAAACTGTGACCCCCTTCAGAACAGGAGATTCTCCATCCCTACAAAAACTGCAAATGAATGGTGCTTAGGTGATGTCACCATTTGTCTATTTAAAGCTATTCACAGAATTTGGCTGTTGCCAAACAATGGTGGCTATTCGCCCATGCGAGATGCCAAAACATGGCCGGAAAAAATTTGGTGTTGGGGCTCTTGTTTACATTTTCCAAAGTAGATGTCCACTTTAAATGAAGTCGCTCCCACCGGTTCACTTTGAGCCACGCTTGTTTGAAATGTGATGCCTTTGGACATTAGTCAGTGCCTTTTCGAGTTAAAAACAGAATCAAGGCTTATTTTTTGATTTTTTTCAATGATGAGAGCTATTCCTGGTGTGCAACAAAGAGAGGCGGCCTTAAACTGTCCTGATCTATTTTCCTGTAAAAACAGAACTATTTTCTTTAAAGCATTTAAAAAAAAAAAAAAAAAAAAGCTTATATTAGCATAGCCATATTAGCAATGAGTGCATGTTTGACCCCGCATCTCTTCCTGTTGGGATCATCCTGAGAGTTGTTTCCAATATTTTTGAACCCTCTCATGTGGCAAATGGTACACCACTGTCCACAACGTGCGCAATATTGAAAGTATTGTTGAATATTCACTTCCTTGTCAATCAAAACGGAGCATTCTTATCTATGGAAAGGCAGATGTTCAATCCTTTCAGGGGACAGCGGTTACTACAGTGGACGGTTTAACATGTTATGAGGTTACAAGTTTTCATTATTGGTGCATGATAGGGTTCATGTGGCGCTTGTCCTGCACCTCGCTTGATTGTGTGAGAAATTGTAACCTGGAGAAGTTACTGAGTGTGAAGTTGAGTGTGAGCTACTGCGGGAAACATTCAACCCATGTGTTACAATTTCTACAATTTTTGTAGATTTTTGCGTATTATCATCTTTAAATCAAAGACAAAGCATGATAATTGTGTGATATGAAATATTCCAATTCATGTTTTATATACATATATATACTGTATGTTTTGGTCATGGCGGCCCGGTAGTCCAGTGGTTAGCACGTCGACTTCACAGTGCAGAGGTACCGGGTTCAATTCCAGCTCCGGCCTCCCTGTGTGGAGTTTGCATGTTCTCCCCGGGCCTGCGTGGGTTTTCTCCGGGTACTCCGGTTTCCTCCCACATTCCAAAAACATGCATGGCAGGCTGATTGAACGCTCTAAATTGTCCCTAGGTGTGAATGTGAGCGCGGATGGTTGTTCGTCTCTGTGTGCCCTGCGATTGGCTGGCAACCGTTTCAGGGTGTCCCCCGCCTACTGCCCGAAGACAGCTGGGATAGGCTCCAGCACCCCCCGCGACCCTAGTGAGGATCAAGCGGTTCGGAAAATGGATGGATGGATGGATGTTTTGGTCATAGCACAGTGCCGCTTTTATTGTCCATAGAGGGCAAAAATACAAAAATAAAATAAAATAAAAAGAACTATATGTGTATGTTTAGCGCTGATGCCACTGAACACGTCGAGTGGTTGAAAGTAAAATAAATATTCAGGAATAACACTTTTACAATTTTTGTAAAATTGTATGTTCCGCGATAAAAACTTATTTACATCGACTGCAGCATATTTAAGTTGATGGTGTTACGCAGGTGCCTCTGCGTAACCCCAAGTAAAGTTCAGAAATTCTAGTAGGCTGTTCGTCAGTTTTGGGAGGATGTGCATTTGAACATAGGTGTGGAGACTTTTTACGTCCACTTTCATGAAACTAGCACCGTCAATAAGGCTTAACATAGGAGAATTGAATATTTTTTCCCCAGTCCATTAATGCAAAAATGTAATAATGACGATGTTAGAGAAGAAAAATGTTTTTCCAGAGCACCAAAAAAAAAAATCACAGCACACTACATACAGTACTTGGGTTTTAAGATCAGGGTTAGGTTCACATATGGTTGATAAAGAAAACAAAACTGCTGATGTTTTTCTCATGACATTCCAAATGAAACGTACAAAAATGCCCAGTCCTTGCAGTAAATTCTCCAAGAAAGAAAGGATTTCCAAATCATTTCCAGCTGACTGCTCACCAGCCAATCACAGGGGTAATATCAACAAGCAAACCATTCATGCTTTTGAACAGTTTAGTCTACAATGATCCGAACATGCAGGTTTTTAGAATTCGGGAGGAAGCCAGAGTACCCGACGAAAACCCACCCAAACACGGCGGGGAACAGACAAATTCCACACATTGAGGCCCGAAGCTGAGAATCGAACACCCTGAAGCTCAGAACTGTGAGGGACAATTGCTCTCCACCGTGCTGCCCTTTGCCTAAAATGACTTCTGCTTTTCCACAGATCATTCCAGGGGTCGAATCTTCAATCCAAAAGGTCACCTTGACTCATGTACAACCAGTCAATCACGTGGATCCGGCACATCCGCAAGCATGACTGGGAGAAGATGAATGATGCAACGTATGCAGACGACTTCATCGCGTGCTACTGGGGGGACTTTGGCATGCTTGGTTCTCATCCAACAAAGCAGTTTCGCTCCTCTTCCTCTTCCTCTCATCTGAAGAATAAGAAAGAAAAAGGGACGTCGAAAAAGTGCAGCGCAGGTTTTTCTGGTACCGACCACCTCTTTGTTTCTTCACGTGCCCAGTTCAGAGAAACGCATCAATGACAAATGTCAACGGCGACGTTCTCTTTCGATCTACATTCCAGATTGTGACTCCTCTTCCGCGCTTCGTCCAATTCTGTTTTGTAATCCCCAACCCCCCCCTCAATTCTCCTCAATTTGTCTTTCAAAAAGTGTATAGTGGAGGGGGCGAGAGGGAGAATTTGGAATGCATGGAACTTTATATCCAAGACCTTTACACTGTTGGTCATCATTAAACGGAGGCCATAAAGACATTGGCAAATGCATCCGAGCTCAACTACACAAACGGGAGCGAAATGGAAATGGGATACTAAAAAAAAAAAAAAAAAAATGCAAGAATTTATATTCAGAGGGAAGCCGCTTGGTTTTCAGCCAGTTCTACGTTTCCCATGTTGGAGTTGTTATTTTGTTCCGTTGCCAGCACAGCCTTAATTATTTATTTGTATGTTATTTTAAAGTGAAAGCGGACCATTTTTTTATGACATCCAAGAACACACGTCATTTTCGTATTTCTGTCCGCTAGCGATGGGATTCATTTCTATTTTTGTAATCATCACCTTTTTTTTCTATTCGTGTCACTTTGGTTGCCAAGCTCCCTTTGATTATTATTATTTTTTTTTTTTCCTGTTCACAGTCGTGGAATTCTGAACGATAGCAAAGCAATAGAATTAAGGGAGCCGAGATGGTCAAGAGCACAATGGTGTGTCATTTGAAAAAGTAGAAACGTGTTGCCTCTAAATTTATCAGTGATTTGGCGCTCAGCAATCAGCATATGAGGAAACTTAACACTCCCCCCCCCCCGGCCCCCATCCCTTAACCTCAACATCTCAATAGTGTCCTACAGTTATGGCTTACTAATACAGTGTAACGACCTGCTACCAATCACGGTGGGACATCTCTAGCCACGATATGGCCAAGAGCACTGCAGGCCAGTAGAGACGCATTGAAGAAGTAGACGCCAGACTTGGCATCCTGCGATGGCTTTCGGGGTCACTTTGGTCCAACCTTGCCCCGCACTGCCACTTCCTCCCGAGTTCAGACCTCGCACTTGATCAGCATGTGTCTTCACTCAAGTCGAATGTGCAAGGCGCACATGAAAGCACATTTGAAAATCGTGTCAAAAGAGGAGGGGGAAAAAAAGGAACCAAAAACCGCTTTTTTTTTTCTATCACACCCTGACCTACAACCTATCTCAGTTGTTATGGAAACTACTCAGGTCAGTCCCCTCCCTCCTGCTGGTGACGCTCCTGCA
This sequence comes from Hippocampus guttulatus, assembly GCF_054856545.1. Classification (NCBI taxonomy): domain Eukaryota; kingdom Metazoa; phylum Chordata; class Actinopteri; order Syngnathiformes; family Syngnathidae; genus Hippocampus; species Hippocampus guttulatus. The sequence goes on along the minus strand of NC_141261.1, from coordinate 9,280,341 downwards.
GTGCATTGTGGGATCTGTGCTTTGCTTGTACGCCACACGACAGCAACAACAAACGTACTGTCGAGGCCAAACGTGATGAGCAGAAATCGAAACTTGTGTTGTATATTGTCCGTGTGAATGCTCGCCGGGGACCTTCGCATGCTGCCCGGCGTTGATACAAAATAGCCACCCAAAAAAAAAAAAAAAAAGACAAATCTCAAAGTCACTTCTATATTGTTCTGTTCCTAAAATTTGTATGTATGTGCGTGAGTGTGGCAGTTCTGTTCGTATATGTCCGCCGATGATGAACATAAAAAGAAAAACTGTTCACTCGCCACAGGTATGGTACGGGGCTAAAAAGAAAGGCGACCTTTCATCTCCAATCGTTCTATGCAATAAATCCCATTTGGTAACTATACAAATAGAAGCGAGAATAAAACAAAACACCATTGTCGCCGAACGCTCGGGTTTTGCCGCTGTCATTGAATAATAGTAAAGATGTTGATTTTAGCGTGATCAGCTAGGCTAGGTTTTGTGGTATTTAAAGGAGCTGTTAACCCTCATAATCTTTTTTCTGGGGGGGGGCGTCAATTTAACCCCATGCAACGTTTAATTAAGTTGAAGTTTCTCATTCATTGTCATAGTTTCACTTATGAACTTATTTTTTTTCCAAATTAATCTTTTATTTGGAGGGAGGGGTTCTCCTGTAAGATATGTTTAAGATATATTGTATGGGTAAAAATTCTAGTGCGCTGTGGTTAAATTGCCTCCGAGAATACAAAACGTTTGTGAAGTTAAATGTAACAGGAGAGATCAAATAAGTGAGAAGGAAAAAAGAGAGAGCGATAACAGAACACATGCTCAGGCATTAGCAGCAGATCCCCGATGTCAGTCGTTACTGGTGACGTTGCTTTCGGTCTTGGTTAACTTGTCTGAGATATGTTTTCCAGAACAGGTAGCTTGTTGGGTTGAAGTCGGAAGAACAAAAAAAGAGAAGCGAGAAAGGCAAAGCTGGCAGCACAACACGCAGTCATCAGCAGAAAAAGTAGAAACGTTGAGGTGTTCTCCAGAGATGCATCAAGAAATTCATCTATATTGTGAGAGATTCGATACAGATGTCCGTATACAGTAATCCCTCATTTATCGCGATTAATGGGGACCAAAACCACCCGCGAGAAGCTGCAAAACAACAGCGTACATAGAGCAACATATACAGTACTGTACTCCATGTATATGAATTTATTTGATTTGATTTTTTATGAATATGTTTGAAAAAATCCGCGATAAACCAACCGCGAAATAGCGAGGGATCACTGTATTCCCAAATGCGTTCCGTCATCCACGACTGCTCAGACGGTAGAAAAAAAAGGTTCGTCGCATTTTGCTTCTTTTCTGATGACAAAAGAAATAACCTACGAGGGGGGTATAAATAATCGGATGAAAGGAAGAGCAGAGGGGTTTTCCACGATTTTAAAGCAACGAATACATTCACCCTCTTGTTACGTTGTTTATCGGGAGCAGTGATAATGTTCCTTAATAATCCTAATAAACATTGTTTGGTATCGAGTTAAATGAACTCAACTGGCAATTTTGTACAGTACATGTTGTTTTCACCGACCGAAACATGTTAACTTCACAACGTGTCACTTGGAGCGGTCACGTAACAGGAGTTTGAAATGTATACTGTCGAGAACGGGGGGGGGGGGGGGGGGGGGCGCTAGGGAAAGACGAGACGATGGCTATTTTTCTTTAGAGTACAAACAAGTCATTTTAAAGAAGTATAGAAGAATATTTTGTGAAATATGAAGGAGGATTATTTATTTCAGAATTTATTTTACGATAACGGAAGGGGAGGTTGGACGGTTGGACGGTTGGGGGTTTCAGAAAGGAGGACTTCGAAGTCTAATGTTCAAAAACAATGTGACAGTGTTGAAAGTATTATTTCATATCGAGCTGGGCGGAGGCAAAACTTTCAATGTTCAAATTGCAGCGGGAGAATCGTGGTTATACTGGCTCCGTTCAGTTCGTCGTATCAAAAGTCGTCATATTGACTCACCTTCTCAAAAGGATCGTCACGTGGCTTCTAATGAATCAAATCGTTCCTAAGTTTGCCACCGTTGAGAGTTCACATTTGCTTGTCACAAATCAGCCACTCAAGGTGACTTAAATATGCATTGCAGCAAGGGCTTTTATTCTTAACAGTGTAATACTAGTCATCGAAGAAAGCCATTGAAGCAGTTGTGCTCTCTATCTGCACTCTGTAGGTGTCTTGTCTAATTCTAGGAACGTAATAGATTCAACTTGAGAATGAAAATGGCCAGTCCGCGGCATGTTTGAAGCACAAAAGTAGACAACAATAACACGTGTATTGCGCTTGATTCACATTTTTGACATTCAATTTCCTTTGGACATGAAAAGGATCCAAAAATCGCCCAAGATCAGGTCAACTCTGCTTTATGCGCAAAATAGAACAGAAGACGGTTTGAAGTCGTGAGCTGTCACTAACACCTTCTTTCTTTCATTTTTAATACTGTCTCTGGGTAGCCTCAGCAATAACTGACCAGTTTTGTTTGAAATGCATTTTTAAAATGAAGTTTACATGATTCAAGTTTTTGTTTTTTAATGACCATTTGTTTTCATGATTTTACAGCCACGAAAAAGACCCAAGGTCTGCATTTAACAATGTTTACCGATATGTTTGCAGGCGTGAAAAAAAAAATGCAGGTGTTCGAAATGTCGCTCAGATATATATATTTTTTATTTTTGTCTGTGAATGCGGTCAAAACGTTTTTACAGTAGTACATAGGGCAGCATGACAAAGGGAAAGATCTTAAAATAGACGGCATATTATAAATACAGATATTTATGAAGAGATGTTTTAGGTGAGCAGGAGTCGGAAAGAGAAAAAACTAAGACAAGCTATGAAATCGGATGGGAGTGTTTTTTTTGTTTGTTTGTTTGCTTGTTTGTCCATGTAAAGAATCATGAGTGAAATGGCATGCATGAATTGACCCCAGAGAAAAAAAAGAGTCCACCCAACCCCTTCCCCTTGACTTTTTGAGCTGCGTCGACACTCCACCACACGAGCTGGCATTTTTTGGCGTTTGTTCTCAGTGTAAATAGCGGATGAGAGCCGGTCCACTTTACACAATCATGGCAGTTTATGACATGTTTTTGTGTTCAACATGCAAATGTCAGCAATGATAACAGAAGTAGGCATGAGTGGGGGAGGGTGGTAGGGGGGGGGGGGGCTTTTGCACACCACATGGCAAGCACAAGCTGGAGCGTATGCAAGCCTGAGCCTCCTTATAGCCAAACGTGTGCTTTAAGCATGTATCAAGACAACTGCAACAGAGCTGAAGATCAGTTCAATAGCCTAAGGACAAACCGTTGCATTATGTGCGTGGCTGGCTCGTGGCGACTGCTTTGTGATCATTTGGAAGAAAAAAAAAACTTGGAATCTGATAACATATTGGTCCGTGGAGAGTTTCTATAAATGTGGTGTTTGTAAGATGAGATGCCGTTCAAAACAAAAGGTGGGTTTACTTTTTCTGGCATCCATGTAAATTTTGGGGTGGGCAGATGACATTTGGAGGGGGAAATGGACATTAAGTGTAAAAATCATATTTAAAAAAATGATGAAGCTGGATATGGTAAACAAAACAAAAAAAAGAGCCGAACAATAACAACAACGTTCACTGTTGTAAGTGCAATGAGCTAAACTTCCCGTTTTCCCCATTGTAAAACCTTGTGTATGTTTCCGTGTGTTCCTCCTGTAAATGGGTGTAGTAGACCTGGTGCATCATGCCATGTAATGTGATGAATGACAAATTATGACCTTAAAATAAATTTCAATCAAATAAAATAAAAATACATACAAAACTGCTGTGGGCATTTTATTGTGCATGCATTGTAGTTTTAACCCTTTCAGGGACAGCGGTTATGACAGTGGACAGCTTATCATATCGGGTTACAGGGTGCATGAAAGGGTTCATAGTGTAAAGAAATATATAACAGAGGCAAAATGGTGCTTAGTAGGATGCTTCACATTACGATAGCATCTCATCTCAAGTCTCCATCAGACCGGGCAGGACTTGGGCTTTATCCACACCACTGTTATTGTAATATTCCCATCTACAAATTTTTAGCCAAAATATATTGACGCATTGATCATGGTAGACTGATTTGAAATTGGGACCAGATTCATCGATGACCAATGCTCAGCAGAGGGGGGGGGGGGGGGGGGGGGTGATGGTCTCAGATCAAGACATGTGGTATGTTGGTATAGCTGACGTCAAAGATAATGAGGACGTGTGCTAAAATAATCAAAATATGATGATGATGATCGTGATAGTTTGATGAAGCAGCTGAAGTCAAAAGTCAAGACTTATGGAGTCCATTCCCACTAGAGAAGTCATGTCATTTAGATTTGCGTTGGTGCTGCCGTTTTAGGTTTAATGGTTCCGTTGCCTTTTGCCTCTCTTCTATGTCACGGGTGTGTTGAACACCTTTTGTTGCTGTTCCTCCCACATTCCAAGAACATGCGTGGCAGGCTGATTGAACACTCTAAGGGACAGTCTAGGGACAATTTTGAGTGTTCAATCAGCCTGCCATGCATGTTTTTGGAATTTGGGAGGAAACCGGAGTACCCAGAGAAAACCCACGCCGGAGCTGGAATTGAACGCGGTACCTCTGCACTGTGAGGTCAATGCGCTACTCACTGGACCCCCAGGCCGCCCTGGTTCTGTTTTGTCACCAATATTTGACTAATCAATTTTGTGTAACCTGTTGGCCTACTGACTGTGTAGACATTTGTTTAGAGTATCTAAAAAAAGATTTATAAGAATGGTCTGCATCTACTTAATTCGACAGAAAATGTATACTTAAACATGAAAAATAAATTTTGTTAAATAGGGTAGAAAAATATCTCTTTCATTTAAATTTTGTTGAAAAAGGAAAAGAAAAAGTCACCATCCAAAACTGAAATTAAGGTTTTTATTAGTAGACATTCTCCTGTACATGACTCTATCAAGCTGTTCACAGTATGCCTATACAGTCCCCCTCCAAAACATAAAACATCTGGTGGTATGTTCTCACCAAAGAAAATGCTTTTAAATACTATAAAAATAAGTCAATTGCACAAAATAATGTGTCATTCATTTTTGCGTGGGATTACCTCTGTGTAACACTTGTACACAAACAACAACAACCACAACCACATTGATAGTCCAAGAGGAGGAGGTTAAAATTCAACAGAAGACATATTCGGGAGAAACAACAAAAACAAACCAAAAAAAAAAAAAAGGATTTGACCTCAATGGCCCGTTTGTTGGAATTGTCAATAGATGAAAGTGTTGTACCGTTTTGTGTTTCAAACAACTCTTGCGCATCCCGACGCGGCGTCCAACTTTAGTGTTTTGTCTACACATCACATAGATTGCAAAAAAAAAAAACTTTGCAGATGTAACAGGCAAGAACAAATAAGTCTAAAGGGTGTATGTGGTTAAGTGCTTCAAAAAAATTACAGGCAGGCGGGGAGGAGTTTGGCCACCGTCCAACAGAATCCATACGTTTGCTTTTTACAATATGCAATAGTGAAACAAAACTAACTGTGGTCCAAATATTTTCTTGCTGAAGCTGTTTGGGATTTCTGCACGATTACTACCAGTCAACGTGATAGCTGAACTTTTTTTATTTTTATTTTTTAATTTTCACATTTAAGAGGAATGTAAAATAAAAACTTAATGCGCTGGTGGTCTTCTACAAACCTGATCTAAATGGAGAGAATATTAACAAGGAATGTCACAATGTTTCTCTTCATCCTATTAAGATGGCAAGTGTCTTGACATCCCAATATAGTCGCCATTTTTTTGACACCGGAATGGAATCATTCTGGAATTTTGCAAAACCTTCAGCATCTTAAACATTCAAGTCAAGTGTCTTTTTTTCCTTTTTTTTTTGACAGCGTGGGAGGCAAGGACATATTTTACCTTAATTTTGTAATCATCATTCTATTGCTCAAGCCTATTTAGTTTTTTTTTAAACACAGAATGTTGCATTAAGGACTAACACCACACACATTCCGCCGTGACAGATGAAAGAAACGATAATGAGCAATGATGGCAAACATTTACAAGATACACAACTAAAGTTGACGTCAAATCCTTGATGGTGAAGAAGCAAGCAAGTCAAGATGAGGCGACTGTTCAAGGCCTGTGTGGAAGTCTTTCCTATCTGCGCTGGAGGTGTGCGATGGTGAAGGGTTAAGTTTTTAAAGTATGTCCCTCGAAGTTACAACAAAGTGTGCGGGAGCGCCGGAAGGGTCAGAGGGTAAAGACGAGTAGTCTCATCAGTAGATATCAGGCAGGTCTTGGTAATTCCTACTGAAGTAACCACCAGAGTAGTTCCAGTCCTGGGAGCCAGTGTTTGGGTTGGTGCCCATTTGGAACCACCTTAAAAAATATTTTAATTAAATATTACCCATGACAATTTGACATTTCGGTACAGATTTCAGCAAGAATCATGATAGTTGACACACAGGATTTGCTCCCGCGGGCCACATATGACGTGGGGGGCCGGATCTGGCCCCCGGGCCTTGACTTTGACACAGGTGTCCTCAACCCTTACTGATTTAGGGTTCTGCCTTTACTATCAACACGTACAGCAAATTTCATTAAAATCAAAATTCAGTTGGCTAAGCCTACCAGATGATTAGACATGGCGTGACTCGTCGAGAAAGAACGAGCGCTTGAAAAGCGATCAAGAGCTCTACTAACCTTGTCGACCACTCCTCCTCATGCTTGGCTCTCTGTTTTCTGGCTGCTCGTTGCTTTTCTTCCAGCCTCTCCTTCTCCTGGCTTGCTTCCTCTGCAAAACCACCGCAGGCACAATGTGAAACCGTCTGTGTTGTTGACATGAGGCAGTTACACAGACAAACAGCAGATGGCGACAGGGTTCCATTATCTGAAGCTCAGACACTGTGCATGTCCTCCAGAGGGTTACATGGGAGTTTGAGCCTATTCCACCTGATTTAGTTCGAGTGGCGGTGACCACCCTGTACTGGTCACCAGTCAGTCTCGCAAGTTGCATCTGGACAAACAACCATTCACACCTCGGGACACTCAAGCATCTTCAGTTAACCTAGCGGGAATGTTTTTAAAATGGGGGAGGAAGCCGAAGTACCCACAGAGAACAGGGAGAATATGCAAAAGCCCCACAGGAAAGCCGGACCAGAGTTTCTAAGCCAGAGGTATTTATTTTTTGTCAAATAACACCAAACAGAGCACCAGAGGTAGACAATGCCATTACCCATTTGGCCATTCTCCATGGCTCTGATGTCAGGTCTGAAGCGACAGTCAGTCGGGGCCAGTATAGCCTCCAAGCCTGGCTCCAGCTCATTGAGAGACATTGCAAAGTTGGTGAAGTTGTACATCTGAACATGGAAAAGTACAAAGAATCTGTTCAGATTTTCTGCACAATGCTGCCTTTGTACAATGCGTGTGTGTGTCCCCCCCCCCCCCCCCCCCCCCCGGCCCCCTTATACCTGAGCAGAGTGAGCCGGTCTCGGATCTATCCTCCAGAGTAAAGTACTTCCCGGTATGACCGACACCGTCTCCTGGATCTCTGGCATGTCATCAGCATCATCGTTCTCCGATCCTACTGGCTCCTCCTGGGGAACGAAGGGGGATTAAGCAATGACATGTTTAATCGCCACTTGACAAGCGAGAATATGCTCATGAGGAAGGCCGCATCAAGACTTGCGCGATTCTGACTCGATCACGGTAATCAATATTTACATGTTTGTGCTTCTTGTTGTCTCCTTTCCTCTCAGCCTTCTTGTGAGCCTCATAAGCCTGAGGATCAATACTCCACATGCACTCTGTCCACTTCCCATAGATGACACAAAGCTTCTTTTTACTGCACAAAAGGGGAGTTGGGTTACAAAGCAAGATTTCTTGGAAAACTTAAGGCAATATATTGGAAATCATACCACGGGTGACAAAGTACCGCATTGGCCCGAATATAAGACGGCCCTGATTATAAGACGATCACCTCTTTTTCAAGACTCAAGTTTGAAAAAAGACTTTTTGAACACCAAATTAATTTTTATACAGAAAAGAATGACAGTACATATAAAACAAATGATTATAACAATATATTTGAGAGAAAAAGCATGTTATTTTGCCTCATTCAAATCTTAATATCTGAACATTTAAATTGGTCAACTAAAGTGCAAATACATTCGTAAATGAATGGCTTCTGGTTTTTGAAATGTAAATGACATCATAACTCAGCTGCCAGTTAACCTGGCCGATCTTCGACCCACTTTTCTCGAGATTGTCGCTACGTTTCTCCATTTTCTGTTCTATTATTTTCTTGTCTTTTCTTTCTTACCGCTATTTTTATTTTTATTCTTGGTGACAGGGGTTCACTTTGGCCTGGGAAGTCAAGTTCAGCGTTTGCTTCAATGATATCTGGCGCCATCTAGCGTCGCAAATGGGTATAATGTCTAGACCCCGAATATAAGACGACCCCCACTTTTTCAGTCTTATTTCAATGCAAAAAACACCGTCTTATATTCAGGCCAATATGGTAACGATGAAGGCTAACCTCTTATCCTGGATGTATCCCTCCACTTTGTGCAGCTCTTTGCCAAACATCCCACAAGGCTTGAAATTCAACACACACTTGTCTCCAGTGCTGTGTAGACAAGAGTTTAACATGTCTTCATAAACTATGGTGCAACTGTATGCCGCCTAAATATTACACATCGTTTTCACACACACACACGCACACACACACACAAAAAGCAATTTGGGTTGGCTGTTTGCACAATATTTCCTGTTCAGTATCATATCGTGGGGGAAAGGCGAAAACAGGACCGAGACACGCCAAGGAGGACATTGGAGAACGGCGACATTTTGTCTGTTTAGCGCAAGAACAACAAAGTGCATTCAAAGGTCAGGAGAGTTTACCTGTGGTTGACTATTTCTACGGAGCCATACTGCTCTATCCATAATTTGCCCAAGATGATGTTGTGCACACAGCAGTGAGGGTTGCTCCATGTGTAGGCCTCATTGTGCCTTGGATGGAAGGGAAAGGGGACGGCATGAAGAGAAGATACAGACACATGTCGGACAAAATGTGGTAAGGAATAACCTTTAATATGGCAAAAGCGCCCCCTACATGTTTGTTTGACTTACTTAAGTAGCTCCAGAGTGATGGTCCCTTTGGGCTCTGCCTCAACGCTCTTCCCCCAGAATTTCAGTTTGGGGTATATTGAGCCATGGAATACAAAGTCTCCAGCCAGGCTCTCAGCGTGGAAGGCACTCACCGGGGGATGATGGGATACCTGCTCTGCAATCAGCCGGAAGCCGTGCTCCTCTCTGGGTAGACGGGGAGTGGCATGAAGGGTGAATGCATCGTGATGAAGAGACAGATGTGAAAATGTACCGATGTGTACCTGGTGAGTTCATAAGTCTCCCCAAGAAGAGGGTTGAAGGGTTTTCCAGTTCGCTCCCACTGAGACGCAACGGCCGACACAGCAAACGCAGCGACGGCCTGAAGGAACAATTACGGATAACTTGTGTGTTCTCTGCTTGAGGTTCACGTCGCTTACGTGGATATTTCTTTTCAAGGGGATTTCTCTCACAGGTTTCAGTTCATTTAGTCGAGTTAAGGGGCTATGCAACCCGCAGCTCTTTCATCCTTCTGCTATTACTTTGGTAAACGGATGAGTATAGATTTTAAACTTTGACCGTTGGATTTTCAACTGTTACAGTTATTTACAAGAGAGGTTTCTGAAGAAAACAGAAAGTTGAATGCTTCGTGCTACACGAATATGTCAGAAACGACGTGCAGTCACACCTCACAGATGACTGTTTACAATCGTGTGTAAATATGAAGGTGGCGACTGATGCTCCGATGTAACGATGTTGTAACGCTGAGCACGTACTGCTGCACTCAAACCATTCAGAAACTCGGAGCAATGTTCAAATGTGCCGTTCGGTTATTCAGAGTGCACCAAAAATGGAAGTTCACTCTCGGCGCGCTCAACAAAGTGAATTTCCATACACACCCCTGATGTACAGCTGTACATGGCCTCAGTTTTTTTGTAGAACAGATTTAGGCCTGTTCAAAACAATCAGGCTGCACTGTACCTCATGCGAGAATGAGAGAAGGAGTCGTAATGTGTTATTCTTGTTCACGCAATCAATTTAATGTCCTAAAGGAGTCGCAGTGTCTGACCTGCATACGTTCTATGGAGTCAGACAGTGAGCAGGCTCTGTTGATGAGGTAAGTGTGTTCCATGTATTCTGTGATTCGCTGCAGGAAGCTAAGAGGCTCGTTGAAGACAACAGGCATTGTGATCTTGGAGAGTTCCTGGATAGAAAAAAAAAAAGGCACAAAGTTTGTTGACCACTCGCTTTATTACAACACTCTTGTATTGTGAAATTGAAATCAATTTCTTGCACAACCATGTTAAGAGTGAAATCATCATATCATTTCACACACTTGGAATTAGCCCATCAAGTGGCCAGTGTAAATCATCAGCAAAAAAAATAACTACATAAAATTGGGGAATGACTGGCATAGACAATAGAAAGAGTAAATGAGTAAGACAGGAAAAATTGACATCCTCACCATTCCGATGCATTTCTTAAGGATACTCCAGACACTAATAGTGTTTCTGGAAAACATTGCTGCAGGTAATGACGTCCTAGAGTGAAAAAAAGAAAAATCAAATGACCAAAGGTGGATGGAGAGAAAAAAAAATGGAATAAAAAGAGGAAATCATGTTTGGAATCTGATGCTTGGTATCTATCAGCATATCGTCGCTCACAATTTAAATTACAGATAAACACACCAAGTTAACTCTTGTGTTGTGTTCTGGTCAAATTTGAACACACAAAAAAATTAATTCATTGTCATCCAATTTTAGGAATTAAATTCAACTTTTGTACACTTGTTGTGTTACCGGTCAAGAATGAATGCAATCAATGAATACCTTTTTTATTTTTTTTTATTTGGGGTATTACCGTATTAGTTTTGAAAATTTGCACCTACAGGTAGTTCGTTGTGTGGTAGTACCATGCAAGCTCTATACTACATAATTTATTTCTACATTTTTGATGGTCAACACACTGATGAGGGCTGATGCCAGGAACATGACAGTGAGGCGCACTTTAAGATAAGATAAGATAAGATATCCTTTATTAGTCCCACACTGGGGAAATTTACAAAAGAGTTGCGTGTGCCATTAAACCCTTTCATTTTCTCAAAAATCGAAAGCATCTTGTCTGATCGGGCAAGCATCGGTACAAAGATTTTAGATAAGCAGAACATGTTGTCCAACTGGTGTGCTATCGTAAAAAGAAAGATAACTTGTCTCTGAGGTAGGAAATGAAACTGTGTGCCACAACATTTACCTGCTACTATATCTTAGTATCTCTGCACTGAGAGACTACAAACGCAAAGTACGAACCAAAAAGCATCTCCATCTTTCCATATATTTTGCCATACCACCAAACCTGCTCAGGGTCACGTCTGGGGCAGGTTTGGTGAAGGCGTAACCTAGGAGACATCCTGGACTGGTTGTCAAAGAAGTGCAACTACAATACTTCCAATGCAAGCATTTTCAAACCGCCAATACGCAATGAAAGTAAATGACTTCTACTTCCTTAAACATTTTGGCAACAATTCTAACCATGCCCAAAAGAGAAGGTAAAACGTTCTGTCTGGTGGTGTTGAATCAGCTATAAATACACCAGCATTGTGTGAAAGGTGTTGCGGGAATGCAGCAGTACCTGTGTTTCTTGACACCGTTCTCCTGTGGCTTTGATCCATTGTTCCTGCTATCAAACACCAGTGCATCTTTGTAACTGGACTCCGACACCCCTTCATATGACTCGTCCGAATCCAGGCCTGTGAAGCAAAGCAAGTGGCAAGTCATCGGTAATCTGCATTTTAAATATCTGTGTGAATACAATAAAATGGAGAGAAAAAAAATCAAACGTCAAGCTCTAACCTGTAACGGCGTCGTAGAACTCCTCCTCATTGCTCATCTTCTGAAGTCAACGCTGACAAATCTGACTTGATGACTGGTCAACTTCTAACACATGTTCCCTCTGATGACTACCTTCTGGACAGAAACCTGTCAGTCAAGGTTCCCCACTGGATCGTCACCACCGCAACAGCACAGTATTTGTGCTTGGTGTCCACAAAACGCTTAGGATGGAAGAGCGATGCCGGCGAATGCTGTTTGACAAATAGACAAAGCTGGACGTTAGCTGATGCCACGCTATTGTTTCTCTTTTTAATCATGCAAATTAGAAATATGGGGAGACAAAAGAATTTGTTTAAAAGCATCGCACAAAAGCAATATGTCTGACTTGACTAATTTCACAGAAGGAAAACAAACAGTTTTTATACTGGCCCCAATTTAAACAGGGACATTTTAATAGGATTTGTGCCATTTGCCTCAATGGGAGGAAACTCATTAAAAATGTTGCTGACGTACCAATTCTTCATCCAGATGAATTTCTCAGACAGATATTTATGGGGGACTATGTATATATTTGTGATTGCATTTGTAAATTTGACCCAATGTGGGTAAAAATAAAATCCCACATACATTCATTCATTTTCCGAAAACCGCTTTTATCCTCACTAGGGTCGCGGGGGGTGCTGGAGCCTATCCCAGCTGTCTTCGGGCAGTGGGCGGGGGACATCCTGAATCGGTTGCCAGCCAATCGCAGGGCACACAGAGACGAACAACCATCCGCGCTCACACTCACACCTAGGGACAATTTTGAGTGTTCAATCAGCCTGCCATGTATGTCTTTGGAATGTGGGAGCAAACCGGAGTACCCGGAGAAAACCCGCGCAGGCCCGGGGAGAACATGCAAACTCCTCACAGGGAGGCCGGAGCCGGGATCGAACCCACGACCTCTGCACTGTGAGGTCGACGCTCTAACCACTGGACACCGGGCCGCCTCCCACATACAATGTACTGCAAATTCAAAAGTCTGCACTCAAAGAATACGACAGTTTAGCCCATTATGAGTTCGATGTAAACTTCTCATCGACAAGTTTCCCAATGAATCAGGACAAACTTTGAAATGGTTCATATCACAAACCAAATCATGAAGGTGGCGTACCTACAGATGGCATGTAAAACAGACTGGACCAGTGGTTGTGTTTACACCAAGTACTACCTCCAAATAGTTACATAGCTCACCAGGTACCAGCATAAAGACCAACATTCAAATACCGGAACATATCAGGCCAAAGTTACTTCAGTTGAAAACAAGCAGTGCAAAATGATAACACGAAAACATATTGGACCATACTTAAAAGTTGAATACAACTCAACTCGATTTAAAAAAAAGCAAAGTACTTGAAAAGTAAAAACGATGCTGCACATGAGAAAAAAAAAAAGGTCTATATTAAAGTCTATATATAAAAATAAGCTTCATTGTAAAACATTTAATTGGGTTAAATTTTTCTAAATGTTGTACATTTTATTTGAATATAATGCAGTGATTATTTGGTGTACCACTTGTGTTGTAATTCGTTCCACATTTGAAATACGGCTTTCATTTCTTGTTTGGCATTCTCGTCAATGTTCCAGATTGCCTGCCTTGCCTTTTTTTAGACGTGTGATAGCAGCAGCAGCGGCGGCACTTTTTACCTCTCGAACAAGGATGAAGTGCCTGAGTCATACTTGTAAAGCGTATTCAGCTTTTGGCTAGTAGATTGTAGCTGATATATATTTTTTTGTAGATAATTATAAAGTTATGAGTGCTTTTGTTTCCATTATTACTCGCTTATTCCATCAGAAAAAATAAGACACAAATAGGACAAGGGTGTCACGTCACAAGGTTTGCTGTGACACACTTGCAATTTGTACGCAATTTGTACGTTAACACGAACCAAACCAAAATGAAAACGGAGACTGTTTACAAATCCGTCAACTGATTTGTCCCAGGAAACGTGAACTACTAGACTAAAAAGCACCTTACTTTGAGCGTTTTGCATTTATTAAAATTCCAACCTTGGTTGCTGCCATTTACATGTTCTGACGTGCAAACAGCGTTTAGATTTGCAGATATTTTATTATTGAACTCAAAACTCGCTGCAGTGCTTTAGGTGCACCACAACATTTTTGGTGTTTATTTTCGCAATCATGCTCATTCCCAAATTGCTCAAAAGGACCAAATAAATAAATATGGTGGCATGACATTTTTATTGCGACACAGCCCGCATTGGTAAAATACAAGGAATGCTGACAGATACGCTGACTTATCATTTGTCACATAGACTGGAAGAATGTGAAGGCACCGGTAGGTAGACTGATGCCCAAGAATCTGATACATTTTTTGCAATGTGATGCTTCCTTACCACTTGTCATGATGTGAATTCTTAAATTCGAAAACGTTCGTCCAACAAAACTCCCGCAGAGAAACCTCTGACGTAACCACATTGCGTGCAATTTATGGCGATTGTAAAATGACGTCAATGCTGTTGTAATAGACAAAGGGCGGGCACAAAAAGTGATCTTAAGGACAAGAAAATAATAATAAACCTTCTTGGCAGTTGATTTCTAACCAAATGACCATGACCGAGAAAAAGGAAGAGCAGGATGTTCCCTCCCTTACGAAATCAATAAACAGTGTGAATGATTGTCTTGTAAAACACTTCCCCGGGTGGAAAATTGAATAACGTTTGACCTGAAATAGAACCCGGAAGAGACAGACTGTTACGAATGCAGAGCCCCGGTGTTGCCAAGGTTAGTCGAGTAGTCACGACGACTGGACCACAAATGTTCCTGTAAGCCAGGGGTGTCAAACTAATTTTTGTCGCGGGCCACATTGTAGTTCAGGTTAGCCTTGGAGGGCCATTATGAATTTTGGGAAACCATATAAATGTTGAATCACCTCCACATAGTACGCAAACACAGCACACAACAAATTGATGAATAACTAGTTTTAAAATCAGAAGTCAAGAATAATGACTGTTATTGTGATTCCATATGACAATTTGAAATTTTGGTTTAGACTTTAGCAAGCATCATGGAACTTGACAAGCTTGATTTGCTTTTGCGGGCCACATAAAATGATGTGGCGGGCCAGATCTGGCCCCCGGGCCTTGACTTTGACACCTGTGCTCTAAGCGGTGCATACGCAAAATGACACACTATTGTGACTCCATCAGCGCACCACAATTGTTTATCGCGCATAATTTTCATAATAGCGACCTGAGTTTTGTTTAATGCTCTCCAAATGACATTACAGTACAATTCTTTTTCAAATTGAATAATATAATTTTGCAGAGAACATACAATCGATTCAGAAATGATTCAAAATTAAATTGACATTTGTGTTAGAAATTGTCAAACGAAGCTTTCGATGAGCAAAAGTGCGCTGCAAAGTTTTAAAAAAAATGAATGAATGATTAAAACATTACATCACTCATCCTGAAACAGGGATTTTCTACATCCTGAATTCCTTTCAGTACTTAAACAGCAGCACTAAATGAGAAGCCGAAACAAAAGTTCTGAAGGCAAATCTTAAGCACGACACAGAGGGCCGATAAATTAGAAGAATTCAAAATATCTTTAAATTATACGACGGACCTGCTTCAAACTATGCATTTGTCATCTGAATAACCATGTCCACAAACATCACGACAACCCTCATTCAAATAACCAGCATTATTTTTATCATCATCGTCATCAAACATTCCTCTGACCCCGTGGGCCTACCACCTACCAGTTTTCTTCTAGTAACACAGATTGCTTCCTGTGTCAACACCATTGCCAAACTTACCAGGGATAATACAAGTGCAGAGAAATTCAATACAGCATCTATCTGTGCTGTGAAAAAATAAAAATAAGCCGGCAAAAGGAAGAGAGAATCAAGAGACTGAGTCCTAATAGAAGTACTTGTGCCAATCAATATTGAGCATGTCACAACTTGTGCACAACTTTCTTTCCTCACATGCGCGCACACGCGGGCACTTACAAACAGAGAAAGCTATTTCAAATCCATTTCACAACAGCATCAACATCACAAGATTTGTTACGAGAGAATTGAAATGTCAGTAGCCCACGAATTAACCGTGTCAGGAAGTATGACCTGAGAGATCGGAATCTTGCGGGCATCATCAATAGACACAACCTGGGATTTAGGAAGATTTCGATAATCAAGCGTTACGCAACTAGAATGAGCAATAGACTGCTACCTGCATAATGATGGTGCCTCGATACTGAAACTGAAACTCTTAACAATCTTGAAAACAAAGTGGAGTAATTGCTGACAGCTCAGGAACTCTAAATTATTTTTATCCGTATTACTGTATTTTCGCCACTGTAAAGCGCTTCGGAGTATAAGGCGCACCTTCAATGAACGGCCCATTTTGTTTTCATACATAGGGCGCACTGAACAATAAGACTCATAGAAGCGACAATAGTGGCTGCAGTTGCACGATGCATCCACGAGATGGCGCTACGCTAAAGGGAACAATACAATACAGCTTTATTTATATAGAGCCTTCACAACCACTGCAGCTGTAACAAAGCGCTTCACTGAACGTTTAAAAGACTACGTCCAAGAAATCAGAATATTGATCATATGTATCTCTCTCAGGATGTAGCACGCAGCACGACGCAAAGTCCATAAAAATACAGAGTTTATTCCTCTGCAAACCGTGAGAACTGGTCACAAATACGAACATGAAATGTATACTGTAAGTACAAATGGCATTCCAAAACAATAAATTAAAGACGAAAGTTATGAAGATAATTGATTCAACAAAAAGGCACACAAACCTCATGGGCTCACATCCACAAGGGGCTAAAATATCCTGAGAAATCTTGCTTGGCTCCTTCTTCTTTCGTTTAGTCAGAAGTTAACTATGCTTTTGGTCTAATCTTCATTTCATAATGTTCTGCGCAGAGCTCACAAAGCAGTTGTCTGTTGGAGAACTGTGTGTTGGCGAATGCACATGTCGATTAGTGTCGGGCTAATTAGTGCCTTTTACGTTACAATTGGTTCCTGCTAATAATCACCACTTGATGGCATAGGACCACGTACAGGGAAACAACTCAAAGCGACTGCAACGCCATATATAAGGTGCATCGGATTATAACGCGCGTTGTCAGCTTTTGAGAACATTGAATGCTTTTAGAACGTATTAGCGGGTCCAATGATAAATGTTGCAAAGTTGTGTAGACTGATAAAAGAAAGATTGGGTCTAGGGGCAACGGTGATATGACAGACGATCTCGAAACACTGAATTCAAGCTCGGGTACACTGTGACAGATGCGGTGCAGCATGATGACGCAAGCATCAAGTATCATATGGGGAGTGTTATCCTACATTGGTATTGGGCCTCTTTAGCGCTGAACGGGGATCATATATTTGATTAAATATGATCAGAATATGTGCAGAGGTTATCACTCCAGGCAAAACAGATGTTCTCATCAACATTGGTTTGTAAACAAATATTGATCAAGGAAATAAACATCTTGAAGCAGCCTTTAGTTTCTACGGTTAATGTGAGTTTGTAAAGAATAAAAGCAGAAGTTGCGATTAAAAAAGATAATTAATAAACAAATATTCTTTTTAAATACCCGCCCCACCATCATGTTTTAATTCTGAAATATTCCGCATCAAATTGTATGTATTTCTCAAAACACACGACTGTTATTATACATCCATGACTGCTACTCAATGTCAGGAAAAAAAACAACAACAAATGTACAATTTAAGAGTTTAACTCGCACGATAGCATGTTTGGTAAGCTCCAAAGAAGACAAGGTAAAACTCCCAAGCACATCCTGTGTTCTTCCGGAAGGAACTGTGCCTTACAACCCGTAGTGAACCACAAATTGATTTTTCTCAGGAGCGAAGATAGCTGGGAGGGAAAAAAATAAGAATATAAAAACTATAATCAGGGTTTGTACTATTCCAGGAAACATTTGGATGACTTCTAGACTGGCTCCTTCGAGAGTATGACTAAATGCTTCAAAGCAGCCCAAAGGGTTTAGCCAAGTAACTTGATGTTGCTTCCTTTGACTCAAGTCATGAGTCTTCCTCAGGAGGACATCCTTCCATTTAGAAAATAATGCTTATACACACGCACACACACGATAATACACATAGTTCAAGTTGTCACATTTCAGCTTTACATGCTCAAAGGTTGTGAGGCTGATTTAAAGTGCAACAGGATTTGTGGAGATGCGTAATTTAATTTCAGAATCATTTATATTCAGGTGGTACAATCTAACTTAGGGATGATGCTTGGAAACATGCAGAATGCCAATGACTAAAATGTGCTTTCAGTTCTTTTATAAAATTGTTCAGGAAAGCAAATTTCAGTGTTGTTGATTTTTCTAATCTCTATGTCTATTCTTAACGGGTACATTCAACTAAGCTTCAAAGTCCAGATGCAAAAGTGAGTTTGCTGAGGTCCAGGTTGAAATGGTCTGATTGCAGAGCGTAAAACATTATCAATGTAAAGTCATCAGCGTTGACTGGCTGAATAGATTTTACATAACAACATACGATATGAACTTCGGTCAAAGGCGCTGCAACATTCCTCTCAAATCTGTTGAAACGTGGCCTTGAGGACATGCATTTACAAAATGTCTTTCCTGTCGCAGAATTTTAACCACACGTGAACAACTGGGAGAAGAAATGTTGCACTCAAGCAGCCAAGAACAAAGATACAGTGTACAGTAATGTACCTAAGAAAAAGACCCCGTGAGACTATTGTGTCCAAAGTCAACCTGTAACAGAAGGACATCCATTCCTTTAGAAAATAATGCTCACACACACACACACACCTACACACACACACACACACGTTTTTGACCACACTGATGTAAACGGTTTCGAATGGTCCGACGTGACACTTGAGTGGCATTCATCATCCGGTTTCTCGGGGCATCATTCACAATGTGGCGGTCATCAGCATTGGGATGTGGTCAAAGGACGTCGTCCACTTCTACATCTTTCTGTGACTCTTCCAGTATCTCGGTATCATCAACCTGATGGTGACACTCTATCACACGCTTAAGCTCAGTGGCCACTTCCGTCTGAGAACGTCCTGATTGAAGCATCAAAATGGCAAGGTACTGTTGATACATTGCTAGGCGTCGTCTTGGTCTCGTGATGTCAAAAAGCTTGATGAGGGCGACTGTTTAAACACCAGCTTTAATTGAACCAGGACATTTATTGATCGATTCAAGGATTAGAAACCTGTTGTGAATTTGGACGCTAAGCCCTTTGGAGAACAGCACCTTGGGCAAAAAATACTGAAACATTTAACAGTTGGACATGTGCATTGAAAGGTTTAGAGAAGGCCACATAAAGTTCACCCGTAAAGGTTTGAATGCATTTTCGGCTCATCATGAAATGTCATCCAAAAGCCAAATATCCACAACTTTTTGTGAGTAAAGTGAGTGAGTGAGTAATATGTAACTCAGACTCTTAAAAATGCACTTCAACAAATGTTAACACCACATGCAACGACATATTTGTACTTAACGTAAATGTAAAAGAATCAACACTGGAATTATGTTCACAGCATTATTATTATTTATATTGCTTCTATTTTTTTTCAAATCATTTTAACTCAATCATAATTTTTTTTTTCCTCTTCCGATGGCGTTAAGTGACAGGCAGACAAATGAAATGTACAATCAACCGGTGTATGCAACTGTTGGCATTCACCCAAAAGAACAAGTGGTTTGCTGGCGCAGTAGCCTGTTGCAGCCAATTCTGGAACTAACAGACTTTGACAGATTCTGTCAAAGTCTGTTACAAAGGGGCTTTTTGAGTGGACTGTACACTATTCTCTGTCTGTTGGTTCCGGGGGCCTGTTAAATTAAGATTCCACTGTATAAAAGTGGATTAAATATTTAGAATATCCGCAGTCTATTCGTCTTTATTATATTTTACAACACCATGGAGCGCTGAGTTTTAATATTGAGTTTTTAGATCTGTATAATAAATGTTCTCAAAATTAGAGAATACGTTTTTAATTAAATATAAACCTATGACCCATTCACAAACACTCCTGTTTTAATTTTTACACTTTTATACACTTACATTTTATATAGTGAGATCTACCATGAGCGTAGAAGATTTCACTGTATTCTGTGATTCTATTTATTAGGCCATATCAATGAGCCCCACTAGTAAGGTTCATATGAGGTAGTTCTTTTGAATGTTATATCAATTCAAATTATGTAAAATCACTAAAATGTTTGGAAAAGTGAATTTGTACAAATAAAGGACTACCCCAGACACAACAACCTTTGCAGTAAATTAGATTACATGAGGAAATATGACAGCTCTGGACAAAGGAACTGGCTGTGTTGCTTTGTTGTTTATAATGTCCTTTTTGATGACAATAATGTTACAAAGACAGATACAGCAAAATATACAACCCCATTTGTAACTTGAAACATTCATAAATCAAGGTAATATTTCCCAATGAAATGAATGGAAAATGCAATTAATCTGTTCTAGTCCCAAAATTTAATTATAGACTTCTCTTTTTTTAACCAGTGTGTGGTTTCAACTAAATCTAACGTAATATAGAAACAGGTAAAAACACACACGACCACAGCAACACATATGTAGCCTGGTTACAAAACAAGAGAGGCACAGCACAAATCGGTCGGTTTCTGACGCACACTTCCAATAACGCTCCCTTTAGCCTTTTCCTTTTTCTTCAGGGCGATTCTGATTGCTTCGCCCTTTATTTACATCGCTGGGAAAAGTTCAACATGCCACTCAACATGGAACCAGAGAAGAATTACAACACAGATGCATCCGCTCGTACGTGTAAAGACCATTCCTAGAGCGAAAATAGTGGTCATTATTCGACTGACATTTTCTACGGAACACAAATTCTATGTAAAAAGAAGCGTTCAGAACTCAAGGTTCCACTGTAACTTAGAGCGATGGTGGGCAAGGCCAATTAAGAACCCACCATTTAAGATCCAGACATCAGGAGCAGATACAGGAATTTGTTTTAATCCGTGGCATTATTGGATCTGTTCACCCCTTCTCCGCCTCATATCTGTTCTGAAGTACAGTAGTCTGCATAAACGAAGAGACAAATCGACAAAAAACTGAAATGTTTCTGTTGACAAGTAAACAAGTGGATCATGAAAGCAATATAAGCCGGTGCCTGTCTATATGACCTTTGAAATAGCATGAACGACTTTCTCGGTACGGTAAAATAAACTGAATGTCAATGACTCAGAATGAACCATCTAAGAGAGGAAAACAACGTCGGGTCGGGTGTTGATTTGGATGGAGGCATTCACAAGTTGAACAGGCATGGGAGCTTTGCTGAGGCAATTGAATTCCATGGGAGGTACCTTTAACCAACACGGAGATTAGAGATAATAACGCAGAAATGTTCCCACGCGGATCTGCGCGAGTCGCGCAAATGTACATCAATGAATAGTACATGTTGTCCCATTTCCAACTTGGCTGAGTTCCACGAGTTCTTATCTCACACTTGACGTTGGACGGATCGAAACGGTAACTTATAGAAGTTGGGATCTGCCGATGTGTGTGTCATCGTGTGCCCATTTATCAACAGCAGGGAACTATTTTGTGTTGCCTAATATAAAAAAAGAAGAAAAAAACAAAAACAAACACGAAAAAACTGTCCCAAATGCTGCTGAGTAGGCTGCTATGATTAGCGCGTACTGTATAACAATCGTTGTGGCTGACACATCACAACTCTGAACAAACTGCAGTCGTCTGCGTCAACTTAAATCCCAGAGAACAAGTTCGACCTTTATTTTTCGTCATAACGATCCTAGACACCCAAATGTCGGATCCAATACCGACAGGACATCCGACTGACAGCGAGCCTTCATGTTAGCTGTGAGGCTAACAGTGAGAAGAGCTACCTAGCACAGAAGTCCTTCCATGTGGAAAAAAAACAGAATCCAAATACTCAGCCATAAGACCCATTAAGAAAATACAAACCGAGAAAAGAGACACCGTGAAAACGTGTCTTACCTGGATGGCGTTGGCTGTGTAAGCGGTGTAACAAGTCCAGATAAGGAACTTGCAGTGAAGCTTTTGGGTTTGACACAGAAGCGGAAGTGGCTAGCCGCGAGGGCGGAATGGAAGAATGACTGACATAATTGATGACCAATCAGATGTGAGGGTGGGGGTACACTCTCCAATCACAATGCATACCAGCAGCAAGAAACGATGCAGGGGGTGGGAGAAGCACCAAAATGTGGGCAATACAGAGCGTGCAGGTCAGAGGGTCCTGACAAACTGCAAGAAAAGGATAATAAATATTCCAAATACTTTTTACCAATAAATGAAAAGGGGGGATTGTGCTCTTTACTTTCTCCTTGACATTAATGATACGCACATGTTAAAAGTAATTTATAAATACTTCATTACTGTACTTAAGCTTCATTTTCACGTGTCTATATTTTTGGCAACTTTAGTTTTACAGTACAGTACTTAAAAATATTGACCACTCAATATGTGCGATACTTTTACTTTTAATACTAAATTGATTCAATATCAGATTTCAGAAAGTGAACGTGTGTGCCCGTACGCGTGCGCGTGCGCGCGCGCGCGTGTGTGTGTGCGTGTGCGTGTGTATATCTTTACATACTTGTTTGTGCGACAGTATGCCTCTTGAATAATACACCACATTGAAAAGCAAACACTTTCAACTGTATTATACAAACAAGTGCAGATTCATTTACTGACTGTTAATATTGAAGATACAATATTCGCCACAAGATAGAACCACAGGGGACGACGCTGGCTCTAGATCAGTGATTCCCAACTCTTGTGTCAGAACGTTCATGTGTCATGAAAGGCCATCAAGTGTGCCGCTGAAAATTATCCGATTTCACATAATTGCACCAAAATGTATTATTTAGCCGCTAGAAATATTTTATTTGTGTCCATTTGTTTCGGAAAAACAATGAAATGTTCTTCCACTAGAATAGTAGACGGTAACTTGTGCACCCACCTATTGCCAATCATTCATCATTATTTTAATGTGATTTTTAAAAAAACAAAAAATTACAAGGTGGGTTGTGAGATTTTTTTGACTGTAAAATACAATACAAGCCGCTGGAAGGCCAACAAGAGAATACTTATAACAATGTGACACAAAAGACAACTCAACCTTGGAATTGTTACAGGACTACTAAGTACTGGATCCAATTTTGGATGTGAATAACGTAATGTAGTATGTTGGCTCAGGAAAATGGCATGTATTAAAAGCTGAAGTCTGACCCTGAAAGGATCCTACCTAACCTGTCCCGACCCTAACACCAACCCTGTAATTTTAATGCAAAAGAAAACGTGAAAAAGCAGTAAAACAGTAAAATGAGAGAGAGAGAGAGAGAGAGAGAGAGAGAGAGAGAGTGAGAGCGTGGTATTCAGTGGACAATATAGGACAATGTCATCGTGGTCTGTGGGACCAAAAGGTATACAGTAGAATACAGCCAGCTTTCTCTATGTGCCAGGATGACCGAAATAAGGAGCAAGTTTAGAGAATGGGAACCAAGCATTTGCAGGAAACAAAACCTCAGGTCACCAGATTGAGTAGCAATGTTCAAACTTTTTTTCCCCGCATCTTGCGCATTAAAAATACTCGGCATGGCGTTTGTTTTTAATGTCACCTGTGTGGCATGTCTCCTCTCCAAATGTGAATCACTCCTTGTACCGGAAATGTTCACTGTACACTCATGCATGCCTGCCTGTCCTTGGGCAGTTGTGCACACGGGGTCTTGACAAAACCTAGGAAAGAACGCTTTAAATTGCAGTGTACACATTGTTTGCTGTTTGTGGTCAACCTATGCTTTGTATTATGGTATTGTTTTTCTTTGGCTCCTCCTCATTGTCAGATGTGCGTCTATTATCCAGCAATAAATTACACGAGGTACGTCTCATTGGACTCATCATGCACGTACCAGTGTGCTGAATTTAATTAATAATATTGCCATTAAAGTGAAATATGACATCTCTGATACACTGGTGAAAGAACACTTTGATTCTCTCCTCTTTCATCTCATCCTGTTTTAAACAACAAAGCGTGTGAGGGAAAAGTGGTTCGGATTGCACGACTGTCTGTGTTTTATGTTATGTGTTGTGTTTATTATTTTACTTTATGTTAACTGTTTTGTTTAGCGCTTTGTTACAGCTGCAGCTGTTGTGACAGCGCTATATAAACCAGGATGTATTGTATTGTATTGTATTTAACAGCTTGTATGTGGTTTTCCATGGAAAACTAATTGATTACTACCAATCAAGCCACACATGTCAAATTAAAGAAGCCTTCCTTTAACCATGTCAAGCACTCTATTTCCTGGCCACTGCCATGGGTGGGTTGCATTGGGAAGGGCAACGCTATGCCAAACAAGTCATGCAAGTAACTGGATGTGGCGATCCCTGCCCAAAAGTGACTAAGCCGAAAGTCAAACAACACGTCGAACACTTTTTGAGTCTTCCCTGCATGTGAGAAGTGCTTTTAAAAACTAATTGTGGCCTTTCCGTGTGGAGTTCGTATGTTCTCCCCATACCTGTGTGAGTTTTCTCCGGGTACTCCGGTTTCCTCCCACATTCCAAAAACATGCATGGCAGGCTAATGGAACACTATAAATTGGCCCTAGGTGTGAGTGGGAGTGCGAATGGTTATTCGTCTATGCATGCTCTGCAATCGGATGGCAACCAGTTCCCCCGCCACCTACTGCCTGAAGACAGCTGAGATAGGCTCCAGCACGCCCATAACCCACATGAGAATCAGCGGCTTAGAAAATGGATGGATGGACGATTGATACCACTGGAGCATTACTGTGATTGGCACATATTTCTCTGCTCCATTTCAAGATCCATAACCTTGAATAATTTCTGTAGCTTTTACATTGCAGTCACAATAGCATTCTGATAAGCAAACAAGTAAGCCAAATAAACATTTTTTAAATTATTAACCATAAAATAAACTTCATATCTTAGAAGAGACAGAAATGACAGATGACTGACGTGATGGAAACTCTCATTCATATTTTTTTCATTTCATGTTGTGTTAAGTGTTGGGGAAAAACTAAAGGACAAAATGCAATAGGCCTAGATGTTGACATGTATATTGGAAGGTGTGTGACAATACGGTTATCCTCAATGGTCTATCATGCTGTCATCCAAAGAGAACTGTGCCCACTGACTGCCCCCCCGCCCCCTCTATCGCTGACTCGTTTATCACCATCGGAATGACTGCCGGAGCAAGTCTGTCAACTACAAGTTTGCTTGACCGTTATCGCGTGGACTTGGAGCTTGGTGTTTGGTGACATGTTGACCTCTCGCAACAGAAAGGAGTTGAATTAATCATGGCGGGTGGGGGTTGTGTGGCCTTGTTTGTTTACTGCAGACATAGCAGTAAGATAACACATTTTGTTGAAAGGAAAGCTCTATTGGATAAATTAACAAGTAAATAAATTTGCTTAAATAATGCATAAAGGTGTAATCCTATCTATCTATCTATCTATCTATCTATCTATCTATCTATCTATCTATCTATCTATCTATCTATCTATCTATCTATCTATCTATCTATCTATCTATCTATCTAGTGCTACAATCTTTCTGTACAGTCTCATAATCTTCTCCAGGTGGCGAAAGAGAGC
This sequence comes from Hippocampus guttulatus, assembly GCF_054856545.1. Classification (NCBI taxonomy): domain Eukaryota; kingdom Metazoa; phylum Chordata; class Actinopteri; order Syngnathiformes; family Syngnathidae; genus Hippocampus; species Hippocampus guttulatus. The sequence goes on along the minus strand of NC_141261.1, from coordinate 9,254,666 downwards.
TACAGAAATGTCTCATGAGTCGCCGCTCATGACATTACCCTCAAATGTATTTGCATGTCTAATACAAACATTTTTTTCCTTGGGAGACTGTTTAACGAATTCAACCTTTTTTTTAATAATACATGTAAGTTAATGTAAACGATACTCTTTTTAATCTCTGAAAAATATGTGCCTATTTCTATAAAGATTATTCCGGATATGAAAATGCATTTGTGTTTATTTATAAAACGCTCCGTTTTTAAACTCTAATAGAAGGTCCAAATAATAATTTGTTGATTTGGAGCTGAATGGAGAGGATTAACTGAGGAGCAAGTATTTGACGGTTAAATTCTTTTGATCATTTCTTTTTTCTTAAGACAAAAAAAAAAAGTACAGTTATGTTGAGGACCACAAAGGGAATACGTTTTAGTGTGTTTTGTTTTCCCTTTTTTCTCCATCATGGTTGAAACATGTCTTCCCTCCTGCCGCATGTCCGTTATGTGGGCGGGGAAAGAAGGCGACTTCTCCGCCTCTGATTCTTCACACTAAACTCGTAGCTGGAAGGCAGACGCCGTCGGACGACAAGCGCCGCGGTTTTGAGGAAATGCATCTTTATAGATGTAAAACCTTAATTTTTTTTGTTTTACGAAACACAGTGAAGAGGACACATTTTTAAAAACGGATCCCGTCGCATGTATTTTTCAGTTTACCGCGTGAGCTTTTCATTGTAGCCAGAGAGAAAATCTCACTCCTTTTGTCTGTGCGCTGTTGTCGATTCATTTCAGTTCTGGACTTCTGCCTCCCACGGTAGAAAACAACCCTACAACAACAAGAGCTTTCTTTTCGGTTTCCGGGTTCGGTTCCAACGGAATGAATGACAAAGTCAAAGGAGGTTGATGTCCACAACAGCCCGGCTCACCTCTCCTTCGCCTCGCCTAAAGAACGGAGACTCCATCTCCGGCAGAAGATGGAAAGCGGAGGCGGGAGAGAAGGTTCGGACAGTGGGCAGGCTCAGCACGCGGAGCTGCCTGCTCTCCCGTTAGCTCAGGGGGGGAAGAAGAAAATTAATCGCGCTCCGTCACCGGCCAGACCCAAGGATGTACCCGGGTGGTCCCTCGCGAAGATCCGCGGTGGTTTGGGAGCCCCCAGTCTGAGCGTGAAGCCAGGAGCGATCCACCTGGGGAATCGCATTTCCAGGCGAAGCCCCAGTGGAAAAGACGTTAAAGCCGATAAAAACGGTGTGAAACCGGCGGGCAAGTCGTCCGCTTCCTCCGCCAACGCGTCGTCCAAGAACTCGGCCGCCAAGATGGCCAAAAGTAGCAGCGGTTCACGGAGGGTGTCGGACGCCAGCATAGGATCGGACGACCTGTCCAAGGATTCCGGCTGCGCCGCTGGAAAGCTTTCTCCCACCGACAGCAGCTCCGAATTGTCTGACTGCGCCTCCGAAGAGCACAAACTCTCCTCAGACGCCCCCAGCAGTGACACAGAGTCAAGGAGTAGCCGAGGTGGCGGGGACAACCAGCTCGGGAATGGAACTAATCAATACCTTGCCGGTGCTAAAAGCTCCACGGAGATACGCGATAAGGACCGACTGTCCGTTGGTGTTGAGGCCGGCGAGGAGAGCTCATCTGCGCGCGAGGAGCGCTCGGTCACCTCGGTGGATAGCCGGATGCCAGCCAGCACATCTCTGGCCTTCTCTGACCTCACTGAGGAGTTTGTGGACGGTATGCATGAGGAATTTGTGAGGGAAATCGAGGAGCTGCGGTCTGAGAATGATTACCTCAAAGTAAGTCACATTCTGAATTAGTTTGATGATTTGTTGATATGGGGGGTTCTTAATGTTGCTGACCAGGTTTATCCATCCATCCATCCATCCATCCATCCATTTTCCGATCCGCTTATCCTCACAAGGGCCGCGGTGGGTGCCTATCCCAGCTGTCTTCGGGCATTAGGTGTGGGACACCCTGAACTGGTTGCCAGCCAATCGCAGGGCACACAGAGACAAATAATCCATCCACGCTCACACTCACACCGAGGGACAATTTAGAGTGTTCAATCAGCCTGCCATGCATGTTTTTGGAATGTGGGAGGAAACCGGAGTACCCGGAGAAAACCCACACAGGCCCGGGGGAGAACTTGCAAACTTCACACAGGGAGGCCGGAGCTGGAATTGAACCTGGTACCTCTGCACTGTGAGGTCGACACACTCACCATTGGACAGCCTGACCAGGTTTATTTTAGCAAAATGATCTTAAAGAACTGCATACGATATCCTGATTAGTGCAATTCCCCTTTTCATTGATCCTGATCCATCCACACAATGATGCCGATTGAGATACTTTATTAGAGGCCATTCATATTTGAGCACTGGCCATTTAATATTATTGGCCTGTCTGTTACAAGGGAACCACAAAACTACTTTGGCTTTTCAGGGGGAAATTCCCGAATTTGCCCTTGGGCTTTACGGCACAGTTGACTCAAGTATGCGTCTTCTGTTTGGATGCAAACCAAGGCTCATGACTACAAGTACCAGGACATTGATGTTTTGACGGGTAGCTCATGAGCAAATGCTGCTGGAGCAGCTATGAATACCGTTTTAATGCATCCAGATTGAAGTCTCATTCAACAGGTGTCCGAAATGACCAGACATCAACAATGGCAAAAATCCAACATCAGTAATACATGGAGTATAGTTGAGACACATTTTTGGCAGAATAAAACACTGCATGAGGCAATAATGCTTTTCTCCCCCTCAGTGCATCTCAATCGCCATTAATTATATTCAATATTTGCTATTCCTTTCTTGTCTTTTATCGACATGCCTACACATTTATTTAATAATTTTTAAAGAAAACTGGGATCTATAGCTTAAAAAAAAAGACCTGCTAGAAAAGAACTGCCATCAGTTTTGGATTCTGCACCCAAAAAATTACTTAAAAACAGCTGTCTTCACCAGAGCAATGTTCCCGAGTGTAAACAATCAAATTCTGTCTGTTAAATGGTAAATGGAGTGCACTTGTTATACTTGTTAAATGCAAAACAGATTTAAAGGTCTAAATTTTAGACCGTTAAGAACATGTTTTAGACTCTAAAAAAATTCTTAGCGTTCCACTACCTTAATGTATTAATAGTGGAATCACTTTGGTCTTGGAAGAAATACGTGATTACATGTAATCATATTAGCCGCCCCACCACCCAAAAAAAGCCTCCTTGGCAACTGTTGTTGCAGCTGTGAGGAACACCTGCTTGGTGCAAATGAACTGAGCATCCAGAGGACTTGGATAGAATATTCCTCCATTGCTCATTCTGTCTGATTTATCTGTGCCATTAAATATTCAACATGCAGACATAATGGCTAAATCTTTCATGATCGAGGTAATTCAACATTAACTTAGAACAGCAACACGAAAAGAGCATTTTGCCTTCGGGTTTGAAAAAAGTATTAAAAAGTGTCTAAAAAGACGTGGAATCCTACTCGACAGGCATGCCTCAATGAAACAAATGATTTCTTTTTCCCTCTGTGTACCAGCAGAGTACTTAGAGCGAATGTTGTTCAGCTCTAATTTTGAAAAGGAGACTACACAATCTGGTCTTCCGATTGGTTCATTTTCTTCTCCTGACTTGCTTGCTGCTCACGTGACTGTAAAAAAAAAAAAAAAACTCATCCCTGTTGGTATTCATAGTTAGCTGTGAAAAGCGGGTCAGTGGAGCATTCCTCTCTCCGCACATTAACTTGCGATTCCCCAGCTCCGTGACCTCACATCTTCGTTCTCTGCGGTCGTGTTTTCCCTCCGCCTCACCGTCTGCACGCGTTTCATGCTCTGTTTTCCCCTCACCTTTTCCCCTTTCCGTTACTGTTTACCCTTCCTTTTCCCCCACCTTTCCTGTCTTTTCGGCCTATTTTTTCCTGTTTTCCCCTCGACATGCACAGTAGCTTGAATCCAAAGTGTCTGTTAGCATGTGGTACTTTATTGCTCAACCTCATTGTTTTTATTCTAAAAGTGTAAGACACACCCTGCCCACAGCTGCTCTATCTTTATATCTTATGAAACAGTGCACACACACGCGCGCGTGCACACACGCGCACACAATAGTTTGGGTTGGTTGGATTTCAGCAGTAGCTGCTGACCCACATATTCCACTGTAGTAAATGACGACAGCACTATTACTCCTGCAGACAATCATTCTTTTTTGGGCTACATACACACTCCAAAAATCACTCTACTAGTTTAATGGCGTCCCACAAACACAAGTGACCAAATCTCTGTTGGAGCCGGGCACACAATTTTAAACCGAATGACCTGATATGATTTATGCTCCTTCCCTGAAATGAAAAATTCATTCCTATTATGTACAAGAATGTGCTCGCCTCTTCCTCCCTCTGTCACATTATATTTTGTATCTAGTTTCCGGTGGAGGAATCTCCTTTGCCTCGGTCCTAATTGCCGCTGCAAAGATTACATTTCCGGACAGGGACTGTAAGAGTATTCACAAAGAGACTCCAATAAACTTTCACTGATCTTTTTACCTCCTTACTGGAAAATGGAAGGACTGAAGAATCAAAACAAGATCTTAACATACTATTCTGTGCACTTTTTTTTTTTTTTTTGTTACTCAAGACATGTCCTATAAATTAAATGACCTCTTTTTTATGACAAGAGGGGATATCGCATTGCGGTGTAAACCCAGACTAAATTGCCCATAGGTGTGAATATGAATGGCAATGGTCCTTTGTCTACATGTGCACGTTGATTGCCCCAAATTAGCTGCCGGTGGCTGCAGATCAGTTGTGATCCCGAAAAGGCTAAACAATAGAAAATAGATGGTTGATTCAAAATGTATTCTGTTGTTTCCAGGATGAGATGGAAGAGTTGAGATCTGAGATGCTGGAGATGAGAGACATGTACATGGAGGACGACGTCTACCAGCTGCAGGAACTGCGCCAACAGCTGGAGCAGGTGTGTATGCGCCTCGCTGATGTGTCTCTCTATGTGAGTGCAGGCGGGCATGACTAAATGAGAGCTCAGCCTCTCACTGAACCTTCATTTTCTTTGTTAGCTTACTTTGAAAACAAACGGGGGTGAATCAGAGAGTGCTGGAGAATGTTTTTAAGCTGTGAATGCAGTGGAACTTCTAATTCGGGTTCATGATTTTCAGGGGGGGGGGGAGCCTCTCAAGTACAACATAATATGACATGATGACACTGGCACTTTTTGTGATTTTTAAAGACATGTTTTTCATTCAAGTTCAAAAGTTGTAAAGCATCAGTAGTATTTGACTGTATTCAGTTTGTTTCTCATAATGAAGCTCTGCTTCAAATCCCATCGTAATGCATTCACAATTTATTGAAAAATCACCCTGTTACAAAAATGTTTTGATTCGGAGTGCATCTTTTATTGGTAGGCGAACAAGACCTGCCGCATTTTGCAATACCGGCTGAGGAAGTCGGAGCGGCGCTCCATCCGCGTGGCCCAAACGGGGCAAGTGGATGGCGAACTGATCCGAACACTGGAGCAAGACGTCAAAGTAAGTGATTGCTTCCAAGCGCTCTGCTTGAGCTGAAGACTTGCCACGTCAGGCAGACAGTTTACAGAAAGAGCGCCACGCTTTGTGATTAGGTCTAGGAATGAAACAGTTGTTTATGTGTTTAAGTTCAGTTTGGGAAAATATATGTTTCTTCCTATTACATTCCTTTTATCGCAAGAATGCGATAGCTCCATCCTAACTACCCCGGTTTTTGATACAATCACTAAACATTTCCCCAGATAGTGTCCAAGGGAAACCGTAAGTACAATGTGGTCCGTGGCAAATATGAATTTGACACCCCTGCTTTAAAATGACTTTGGTTTGATGTTCAGGCTGCACTAAGGACAGTGAACCACACTCTTCTGATAAACTGGCCTCAATGACAAACACATGCACACTGTCACGAACATACGCACTTGCACAAAAGTGTGAGTGTGTGTGTGTGTGTGTGTGTGTGTGTGTGTGTGTGTGTGTGTGTGTGTGTGTGTGTGTGTGTGTGTGTGTGTGTGTGCGCGCACGCGTGCGTGCGTTCCTGGAATGTGGATGGACATCATCAGGTTTCCCGCCCCAACATTTTTCCAAGTAATGGAGAACAAAGCAAGTGTTGTATACTAATAGATAGTTTGCGTGTGTGTAGGCCAAATGTGTGTTTGTGTGATATCACACGTCAATTGGCTTCTTTCTGTCTGCGGCTCAGATGCTGTCTCACCATCTGGTTGTCCTGAAAGAAAGAAGGTTGGAAAAAGGAAGTGGAAGGGATGAGTATACATCCTGTGTGTGAAAGGGGGAAAAAAAAAACAAGGGCCCACTGCTGACTGTTGAAAATTCAAATTATCCACTCAGAGTGAGCGATGGAGCAGGGAGGGGAGGAAGTAAAAAGAGGACAAGACTATGGCGAAAGGATTATGAGACTTTAATGGGCCTGATTCGAAACAAGATCGGACTTGAATTTTAAACGGGATGGTTTTAAAGTAGATTAAAAATAATGTCAAAGAAAAAGCAAAGGCTGGTTGGGGAGGGGATGGGGGGGAAACGATTTGTTTGTCTATGTGCGTGTTATTAATATGATATTTTTTGTGATCGTTTACACGGCACCCTAAGCATCCTATCAGTTTCACTTTCACAAAAAAGTGTTAAAAAAATCAAATCAAATTAAAAAGCTGGTCACCTTTAACCTACGGTGGCATTCAGTTATTAAAACTTCTGATGTACATTGGCCATTAAGTGTAGGTCTTGTAGCGTCCTACTTAACACGCTGTGAATGTGTCTGAGAAAATGGAAAGACGTGGGTGGGGACTGCTGTGTGGGAACTTTTTCTTAAAAATTACACAAATAAATAAATCAAATAAATAATGTACAGCTTTAGTTATAGCAGCGGTCAGCTGCAGTAGAAAATACACATGAAAAACGACACCGGTGGGAGATAGAAGCTGACATCGCTGTGTGTCCCTCAACAACACATAAGTGATTGTCGCCTTGCTGCCAGGGGCAAACACTGGCCGGGGTCAAATTACACCATCCGGCTTGTGCGTGCGTGTGTGCGTGTGTGTGCTCACTCTTCAGGTAATGTTGTCATTTGCCAACTGGCAACACTAATTTAACTATTGTAAAACTGTCAGCAAAGCCATTGGCAGAATATCCCTCAAGAATAGGAATTGCATTTTCATTTACTCAATTAAATAAAGTTGTTGATGATTAAACACGACAACAACAATAAATGCAACAACAAAGATATTTATGTGTATACGGGGGTCACAAAGTAAAGAGGGATAAAGGCAATCCAGCAGTTTACGCAATAAATGTGCAGTACATTAATCCTGGAAAAGTGTAGGCGATGGTATGATGCAACACACTTACAGTATTGACAAAAAAAAAAAAATCTCCCCCATATGTGTTGTATATTCTTGCTGAATCATTGCAACATATATTTACCAAACCTATCCCATTCCTCATGGGATATCTCATTCGGCCAGTTCAATCGGATGTTGTAGTTTCCATTTTTTTCTTTGTAGGGCATTCTAGGCTCCTTTCAACACCACTAAAGATGGGTACCAAACTGCAAGCACGCGGGGGTCCGCTGTACCATTTTGACATAATGTAGTGTACTATTCAGACAAGTCCCGGCTAATTCTCGTTGAATGTGCTCAATTAAAAATAAATATTTAGAGAATACTGTTGTCAATTCAGCATTTTGCTTCGTCGTGACAACTTGACCTTGACTTCTTGAGCTCCACAAAACTGAGCTGATCTGCTTTACCAAATTGGCTTAACTCCTGCTTATGCTTGAAGGCACTGATTTGATAGCGCACGCATGCACGCACACACACACACACACACACACACACACACACACACACACACACACACACACACACACACACACACACACACACACACTCGCACAAACTGCCACCCTTCCTCCATTTTACTGCTTATTTCTTGAGCCTAGTAGGGTGTGAAAACTCTCATGATAGACGTAATATGAACTGTAGATGTTGTAGTCAGGCGACATCACATGTCCGTTTGTTTTATAGTGTGTGTCAGTGTCAGGCACCATGTGACTCGGCAAGCGTGTTCCCAGAACAAAACAGAATCTCCTTCAGGACGCCTGACATAATTTCCTGTCCCACTCACACACTGCTCTCATTCCCACAGACAGCGGCACACATCTGGATGCGCACACTGAAAACGGGGGTCAAAAATAACAAAATTTGGGTGAAATTTGACCCAATTTCTGTGAAAAAAAAAATAAAATAAAATTACAGACCCGCACTTGCGTGAATTTGAGCCAGACAATTGGGTTATTCAGTTTTGACCCAACTTTTGGTGTTAAATAAATAGAAAAAATTGGGTTAAAAAAATGCAAACATTTGAGTAATTCCATTTCAACCCAACATTTAGGGTTAAATGAAAACATATGCATGTATAATTTGTTTTATAGTATTAATTATAATTCCCCTAATTGTCTTAATTAAAATAAACAAACATTAAAACTCATCTCTATTAATTATTATTTTTTTGCACGTTAGTTTAGCAATCCTCAATCATCAGCCAGAATACGCAGAATATTGATTTATTAGGCTAAATTATTTTGGTGTCGAGGCTGCTGCCGAAACCCACGTCAAGTAAAATCATCCTGGCCAAATCTATACAAGAAATGATTATAATTTTATGAGAACATCACGTTTTGGCTGACGTGGAAATCTTGATTAACGAGGTTCCACATTACTGAACCAGATTTTTTGTAACGTCATCATACCTGTTTTCTAAAGCTGAGCCATGATCGGTTCTTACCTGAGCCCCCAGCAACTGTGATGTCATTTTCAGTCAACAGCAAGTGGCAAAATGGCCGCTCCCACTCACTGATTTACAAAAACAGGTTTTACTGCTTAACTCATATTCCACAAATGCAAATTTAATCAGAACATATTGCCCAGAAACCTTTGGGGTTACTTCCCTCTCAGGCTGTAATTTTATCACTCAAAACTATTCAGAGAGGAGTTTTTCCAAAAGTCGATTCATATGAGAGAGTTCTAAATACAAAATCAACATTGGGGGCAGTACTTGCTCTGACACGACCATTATAGCTTGGCTCATTGATTCCCGACTGGGCCACCACTCAAAAAGGCTTCATGTTGGACCACGTAATGTTGTGGCCATTGACGACAGAAATCATCATTGTATGAATGAATGAATGAATGAAGTCACAGTTTTCTTCTTGCGACTCATTTACATCAGTTCCCTATCCACTTCCTCCTCATTTATGTGGCTGCTTTATTTGCTTTAAAATGAGCGCACTCAAAGGACCTTCTGTACAGCTCAAACACACGCCTTCATTCGATGATACTCCTCACCGCACCTAATAATCCATTCTCACAAGAAGCCTTATTTTGCCCTGAAGAGAGCCGAGAGTCAGCTCAATGTCCCTAAAACCCTTCACGTGTCCTCACTTCGAAGTCTAACAAGTACTGGTCCTTTGTCGCAGCGGAAGGACTGCACATCTGTAGATGAGTAATTCATAAATTAACCCTTTCATGCACCCTATAGCCTGATAACATGATGGGCTGTCTACTGAAGTAACCGCTGTCGCCGAAAGGGTTCAAGGCTGTTCTATCTGAACAGCCCCAGCTCCCTAGATTTTTACTTTTGAGTGTTTTTAAGTTTATTACCAGTGCAGGAAGTAAAGCTTCACCATGAGTGTCAGACCTCACATCCCCCCCTGACAAGAGGAAATATGGTTCAAGTCGATACTGAATTATCTCTCCTAGCAGCTCTCAAAATTGTAATTTATGACTTTTTCGGGCACTGCATATCCATTTGGGATGGAGCAAAACACGCATATGATTGTGAGTATTCATCACATTTGGTCATCCTATCCAAAGAATGATGCATCAGAGGAACAGCTGTCGTGCCGGCATCGCAGTCTCTCTTTCACACATAATGGTTTTATATATAGACTTGCTGCAGATTAGTCATGATGTAACATCCTCGAAATGGGCGGTGAAAGGACTTTGTGTTGGCCGGATGTCAAAAGGTCAACTATCGTCACTACTGAGCATAAACACCAGGGCTGCCCATGAAACCCGCCTGTCAACCCCACAGTGGATTGTTCTGTATTGAAAATTACTGTGCAAATGCGGGACCATTTTTGGTTTGCGCTTGCCTTGATGTGTTATGATAATGGCAGGTGCAATTCTGTAAAAATAATGTATTTTTCAGTTGGGTTTTTTTTCTCCGTTTCTCATTTGTAAAATGAATCTCAAACCTCCCTTCAGTAACCTCCATAATTGAACACGATCCACCCCAGGATGCTGGTCAGTTTCCAAATGTTTTCCCCCCACTGGAAGCAATTACTGATGGAAATACTGTAATCAGTTCCAAGGTCAAAGTGTCGCCATCATAACACCTAAATTAATTGTGCAGGAATTTAAAAAAAATCCAAAGTCACTTTATCGGCATCTATATTTACAGAAACAAGTAATTTTGTAGTCGTAGTTGGTGTAAATGTTAAAGAGTAAATGCACCTCATTTTGTGGTTTTTATCTGCACAGGACCTGTTAGTATTTGTTTTATTTTGTATCAAAATGTGCATTTCTGTGTTGTTCAGTACACTGCAGATGCAAGATATTGAAAGAACGTAAGGGTGATTCACCTAGTTTCCATATAAAACCCCCACTGGAGTGAAGAGGTAGTTGAGTTTTGAGCTACAAACAGCTGTATGGTATTCGTAGCACAAAAACAACAGTGATGTAATATGTGGCTCATGCTGGAAACTGAGGTACCCGAACAGAAAGGGAAAATATGTACACCCTCAGCCCTTCAAACACAAAAAAATATCTACTTCCATCCTCCATGCTGTCATTATTTCACATAGACCATAAATGTTTCATCATCTTTTCAGGACGAGGCCTACACTTAAAACTTCTGAGGGTTTTGTGGTAGAATTATTCTTGATGTGGGTTTTTTTGTTTGTTTGTTTGTTTGTTTGTTTTGTCAGCTCACTCCACCTGGCAACACATTAAAACTTCTAGCCATGTTATTTTACATCTTTCTATCCATTGCCATCCCCCAAAAACAAAAAAACAACACCCTAATTTCAGACTAGCACATGCTCACTCACACACACGCACACACACATGCACACACGCACGCATGCCACAGGGCAAACAGATTTCTCGGTCAACAAATGGCAGTTAGTAATCTTGTAGTCGACACTATACTTTTTGCCTGTGAGTTGTGCATGTGCTCAACAAACAAAAGTCTTGTTCCTTCTCGTTCTGGTCCTTCAAGTTGTGGTGCAATTCGTGTGTGTGTGTGTGTGTGTGTGTGTGTGTGTGTGTGTGTGTGTGTGTGTGTGTTTTGTCAAAGACAGACTGACAATGGCAGGCAAAGTGAGTTCTATTTTCCCCCTCCCACTTGACTTCACCACACACACACACACACACACACACATACACACAAAATGACTAAATTCAACATGCTCCTCTCTCACCAGCCTCCTTAATGAATGCAAATGAAATCCTATAGTGAATCTCCAGTGGATGAAAATTCCATCACGTTCTCTTGAACGCAAAGGCACAAAACAGCATTCACAGACACGCAATGGCTTACAAAGAGAGAAAATTGTCCAAGTGAAGAGAGGAGGAAGAAAATAGAACATGGCTAATGAATGCGTCATTGTGATAAATACAAAGTACATAATAACTTCACTTAATGTGTTGTTAATTCTGTTGAGTCATACACGAAGAAAAACAATCCAGCATGCGTACAATGGCTTGCGAAAGTATTTGCCCCCGTTGGACTTTTTGACCTTTCGCCACATTTCAGGCTTCAAACATCCATGCATCCATTTTCTGGTCCGCTTTATCATCACAAGGGGCATGCTGGAGCCTATCCCAGCTGTCTTTGGGCAGTAGGCGGGGGACGCGCTGAACCATTTGCGAGCTAATCGTAGGGCACACAGAGACGAAAAACCATCCGCGTTCACACTCACATCGAGGGACAATTTTGAGTGTTCAATCAGCGGAGTACCCGGAGAAAACCCACCGGGGCACGGGGAGAAGATGCAAACTCCACACAGGAAGGCTGGGATCGAACCCACGACCCCTGCACTGTGAGGTCGACGCGCTAGCTACTCAATCACCGGGCCGCATAAAGATATAAAATTACATTAAGTACAACACATTTGTGAAGTGGAATAAAACTCATGCAATATTTTTTTATTTAAATAAAAAAACTGAAAAGTGAGGCGTGCACTATTATTCGACCCCCTTACTCTCAGTTCAAGCTAACTCACTCCAGACGTTCTCTGATGATTTCAGAATGACACATAATTGACCTGAATGACTGATGATGATAAACCTTTGTGTAATCTAGTCTCACTATAAATGCACCTGCTCTGTGATGGTCTCAGAGGTCTGTGAGAGGAATATTGGGGAGCAACGGCATCATGAAGACCAAGCAACACACCAGGCACGCCCCGGATAAATGTGAAGTTGAAAGCAGTACTGTATTAGGATTTGAAAATAATTTCCAAGCTTTAAACATCTCGCTGAGCACTGTTCAATCAATCAAATGGAAATGGGACGAGTCTGAGAGCACCAAGCCTACCAAGACCTGACCGTCCCTCTAAATTTTCAGCCTAAAGAAGGAGTATAGTATGACAGCTACGATGTGCATACTCTGCATTGTGCATAAATAATTATTGAAGCACAAGAAATTAAATATAGAGAAAATCTGAATAATAAATAAAACACGACTAGTACTTTAATACCCCCCCCCCCCCACACACACACACAGAAGCAGTAATGCTTCCATCAAAGAGGACATTTACCTTGGCCTGGCCTTCCATTAAACTTAAAAAGGTCCCCTCCATCGCCAAGGACCTCAATGATTTATGCCACCCTAGCCTTATGGGTAGCTGTCTTCTCTCACTTGTATGGGTTTATAGATGAATGTCCTCACACACACGTACATACACACTCATGCACACACACGCACGCAATTCTGCATTTTTCTGCAAAAAAAAGGCTGTAAAGTGAGCCTTGTATCCATAATGTAAACTCAACTGGCTAATCACTACGCAGCAGCTTACATCTTTTTTTTTTGGGTGGGGGGCAGTATTCCTGTGTGCTTTGACATGCTGAGTGTGAGGTTCAAAGACACACTGTACTTCACACCCCTCTGACTGCTTCTTTCCCGCAAAATGTATACAGTAGACCCCTGGCGGAAAAGGGAGAGTGCCATCCCACGAATAGCAAAAATCTGTGTATAATTGAGGCTGATTATGCTTTGGGAAAAAAATAAAATGGAGAAAAAAAATGCCCGTCCGTGCTGTATATATTGTATTGGTTCCGTTTAATACCTGGAAACAATTGTTAAAAAAAAATAAGAAAAAAGGATACAACATGGCATTTTTGATTGGCTGTTATGCCTTTGAAATTCCATCCATTTTCCAATCAGCTTTATCCTCACAAGGGTCGTGGTAGGTGCTGGAGCCTATCTCAGCCTTCTTCGGGCAGTAGGCGGGGGACACCCTGAACCAGTTGCCAGCCAATCGCAGGGCACACAGAGATGAATAACCATCCGCGTTCACACACACACAAATTTTGAGTGTTCAATCAGCCTGCCATGCATGTTTTTGGAATGTGGGAGGAAACCGGAGTACCCGGAGAAAACCCACACACGCCCAGGGAGAATATGCAAACACACAGGAAGGCCGGAGCCACCCGCGACCTCTGCGCTGTGAGGTCGACGTGCTAACCACTGGTCCACTGGGCCGCCCGCCTTTGAAATTGCGATGCTATTTACCTCCAATTAAGATTTGCAATCACAGCAAAACTAGTGGCTGGCAGTTGGCCCCTTCTGAGATTTAGTTGTAGAACCTGCGCACTCCGCGATGATTCAGTAGCGTTCAGACGCATGGTTCGGTGTGCGGTGGGCCTCGGTGACCCCCGGCTTCACCTTAAAACCAAACAAGCTCACTGTCACTCTCTAATTCAATCAGCACTCATAAGGAGCGATGTGCAAGCCTGCAAGCACACACAACAGGACAGTGTGTGATGGAGGAGTTCAGGGGCCCATTGTTTGGTGTGGGTGGTCAATTGGAGTATTGTGGCACTCAGCTGCACACTCGCACTGCTTGAGAAACATTCATGCCGTGCCATACACATGTACATTCAGGACACACTTTGCCATTGTGGTTGCACGCTGAGATGTTGCCATTGAGCAATGCGATACAAAATAAATGTATCAAATAGGCACACAAACCAAAACAACGGAATACAATTCACTTAAGACGGATTTTCAAACTTTCCATTTGAAGAAGTAGTTATAAATGGTGAGCACTAAGTGTGCGGTACTCAAACAGTTTTTTTTTTGGTTTTGTTTTGTTTTGTTTTGTTTTAATCTAAAGCTAATGACTTCTGCCCAAAGTCTTACACAAGTAGTTCTGAAGGATTTAAATAAATGTTTGAATTAGACGAATATTGTTCTTTCTTTTCATGGGCATCTATATTACTTTGAATTTGATTTCACAAAGTCATGTGCTTAACCCTTTCAGGTACAGCGGTTACTACAATGGACAGTTTATGAGGTTGTCAGGTTACAGGTTATCATCATTATTGGTGCATGAAAGGGTTTATTGTCTTCAAATATGAGATCCCAGCTCACTAGAGATACTTCCACTGTTTCTCGGTCCAGTTGCACTTTTTTCTTATCTGATATCATCAGTGAGTTGGTGTAGCATTTGCGTGACTATTTGAATCTACAAACGGTTTTAACCCCAGGGAAACTGTTCACTGTGGAGCTTATTTGAATAAAGTTTTTTTTTAATGCCTATCATGAATTGAGTATCTCAACCCCAAAAAAATTAAATATCTAAAAATCTGAATTGACTCAACATAGACGGTCCAACATCTGCAGGAATGAATCGTCCGATATTTCCGCTTCCTTTCGACCACAGGTGTCAAACTCAAGGCCCGGGGGCCAGATCTGGCCCGCCACATAATTTAATATGGCCCGCGAAAGCAAATCATATGTGTCAACTTACATGATCCTTGCTAAAATCTGTACGCAAATGTCAAATTGGCATGTGTAATAAATAACGTTGATGTTTTGCAACCATTTTGTTCCCCTCTTTACACTCACTTGAACAATAATTGGATAAACTATTATAGTTTACTTGACTGATTTCAAAACTAGTAATGCATTAATTTGTTGTTTCCCAGTAATAATGCGATGAGACGATTAAACACGTGATTTCACTGTCATAACGGCCCCCCGAGGGAAGACGCAAGTCGAAAGTGGCCCTCGACAAAACGGAGTTTGACACCGCTCTGTAATGAATACATGTGCACAAATAGCCAACAAAGAAGCCCCAAATCACGTGGCTGAGTTAACCCCTTGCTGTGCATTTCACTTCTCCTGCTCACAGGTGGCAAAAGATGTGTCCATCCGTCTCCACAGTCAGCTGG
Organism: Hippocampus guttulatus; assembly: GCF_054856545.1. Lineage (NCBI taxonomy): Eukaryota > Metazoa > Chordata > Actinopteri > Syngnathiformes > Syngnathidae > Hippocampus > Hippocampus guttulatus. The sequence continues at coordinate 9,239,187 of NC_141261.1, read as the reverse complement.
ACAGCGGGGAGCAGAAGAGGGCTCGTCTGGAGGAGGAGAATGAGGAGCTCAGAGTCCGACTCCAGGATCTGGAGGTTGCCAAACAGGTCCTGCAGCAGGAGATTGACAAGGTAGGCCTCAGTCGTTCACAGTGGACCGAGTTAACGTTTCCAAAGCCAGGCTGCCTTCAAAGAGAGATAATAGGATTGCTCTCGGGACTAACGAGGCAAAAGGGTGGATGAGATGAAAGCCGTTGTTGCGTGTGACATGACACTGGCGGGTAACATAACTAGGCTAGGGTGTAAACCAAAACCGACATCCGTTCTTGTTGACCCTCGTTTATTTTATTTTGATGCCTCACAAGAGACCAAGTAAGGCTTTGAAAACTAAAGTGTTTCAAAACAATTGGAACAATTTGATCCCCTTCGCCAAGTGTAGTGAAAACTAAATTGGGCAAACAAATGAAATAACCAAATGTCTTTCTATGTTCGGTGCTTTAAAAAGTGGCATCTCGGCAGGCCTCGTTCTTTGTCTGTTTTCCTCCATGTTTGATTGGACTCTCAGAGTGCTGGTCCTGGCCCAAGTCCTGATGTGGGTCACCGCCGGGTAGCTGGCAGGGGATCTGAACTGTGTTCCCTCAATAAAACCGGTTGTTCATGAATGTCCGAGAGTGGGGGGTCTTGGTGTTTTTCATCACTCTACTCCCCAACTATCGATTGACTGTTTGCCTGATATAGCTGTGCAATTGGAGAGGGGACACAAAGCTCCCTTGTTGTCCTCTTCCTTGACTAATTAGATGGACCCGTGGGGGTGCATGTATTGAACTTGACAAGTCATTCAAGTTTACTTCCAATTATTTGTTAATCGAAAAGACGAAAGAAAAATACTGCATTCCCCACTGCATGTTCACCGGTAGGTCGACACTTGACTTGAGTGGTTTTCCTGCTGATTCAATCACTTTGCCCTGATGCCCCAAGAGGCCCGTTCAGTGAACGGAAGTGTCTTTTGTCTGCTGCATGTTTTGTCTAGCCATGTTTGGTTCTATTTTTGATTGCTGTCATGTTGTCTGTTTGTTTGCAACCAACAGACATAGCAATATGTTTGTTCGTTTATTTTTTATGGGTTGATACAGTGGTGGTACGACTTACCGCCTTAGTTGGCAGCCGTCTGCAAGAGCTCTTCAAGAGCTCTGCTTCTCCCCCCCCGGAATGAATTTCCGCTTCCTTTAGACCTTCATAGACTGGCTTTTGTGCAGGAGCAAAGCCGTTTGTTCTGACGTGTGCTTTTCTCAGCACACATGTGGCCGCTGCAGGTTTTGCGGCTATTTGACAGCCCTCCGACTTGCTGACCTGGCTTTGTGTTTGGCTGTGTTGGGATGAGCTATGCCAACCCTGCAGAAAATTCTTCACATTGCTGATATGATTTGCAGAACTTTGCGTGTGGACTTACTCACAGTGGAATGTCTCGCCTATCTGTATCTCACCTTGGGTGGTGCGCATAGAATTCAAGAACGGGTTCTGGTCAAGTGAAGTCATGGTACTACTGTATTGCCGTTTTATTTTGTTTTTTCTAAATGCTTTTAAACTCTTACAGTGATTCCTGTAGCACAATTTCTAAAACTATTCCCGCAAAGCCACTCATGAATTTGGCCAAGTCAAAAACAAAACCCCTGCTTTGTACTGACTTTGTAATTTTGAAACACACAATTTGGGGTGGCCAGCAATCTTTTTGCAGAGCAGTACACACAACTTACTGCTTTTACACTCAATTTCCAAGTTACACACTCCTTGCGATCCGATACACATTTATGGCTATTAGATACTCTATTCTGTCAACTGTCCGGCCACACTGTCACAGGAGAAAATGAGTTCACGTTGCAATCAGCCTGAGCGCTAAAAAGAATTCTTCCCAATGGTGTGTAGTTGGCACATAATATGATGGCGTGCATCAATTGTTTGATACAAAAAATTCATTTTTACAAAGGTCTGAAGAGTAAAGCAAAACATGTTTGCTTTTGTAAGAGAACTACCGTATTTTCACGACTATAAGGCGCCATTAAAAGTCTTAAATTTTCTCCAAAATGGACAGGACGCCTTATGATGCGGAGCGTCTTGTGTATGCGCTGAGTTCCAAAACCTGACTGACAGCCGACACGCTGTTTATATAGAGAAAATTCGGAAGTGACTGTGGACAGGCATGCGGGGAAGAAGTCCGCCAATGAGTGAAGGGTGGGCGTGTAAGTGGACGCTAAAGGGAAGCTACAAGCAGGTACCAACACCTGTATAGAGTGTGGCTATGTGCATTGTTGCAAAACAACTTCGGTTTTGGTTTCTAAGAACCCCCGAAAATAAATTCTACAAAGAGACACGCCTACGAAGCTCAGTTCAAACTTCAAGCCATCGGTTATGCTTTTGGCATGCGTGCCCATCTCACAGCAGCGGTGAAAAACCAAGTCAAGCAAATGAACTCTGATCTTGCCGTTATTCCCGGAGGCTTGACTAAAGAACTCCAACCGCTGGACATCGGCATCAACCGGGCGTTCAAAGTAAAGTTGCGAACGGCATGGGAACAATGAATGATCGATGGCAAACACAACTTATCAAAGAGTGAGAGGCAGCCCCGGGCGAGTTACGCCACAATTTGCGAATGGATTGTGGCTGCTTGGACGAACGTGTCTGCTTGCACTGTTGTTCGAGTTTTTGGCAAAGCCGGCATCATTTCTGTGGAGCCACATGGCAATGAGAGTGACTGACAACGAGAGGGAACACGGCGTTTTTGATGGATTACCGGTACTTGCACAATTGTTCAATTCTGATACAGAGGATGAGGACTTTGATGGATTTCTGGGTGATGATTGATCGAAAAACGTGAGTACATTGTACGATGGCTAAATAAAATACAACGGAACTCAGTTTTGCTTCCGTTGCCTTTTTAAAAACGTGTTTTTAGCTTGTATCTGTATGTCTTGGCCGCTACCGTATGCTTCAAGCTAACGTGTATTTAGCGTGCGCGCATGCATGCCGTATGTTTAAGATGGCGTATGTTTTACCACTTTAAAACTGCGCCCAATAATACAGTGCGTTTTGTCTATGTGTAAAATACAGAAATAGCACCCATTAATGAGACTGCGCCCAACCATACGGTGCGCCGAATGGTCGTGAAAATACGGTACACTGTGTGAAGTGTTTTGAAAAAATAGCCAACAGTGTGCTTCAGTCAAATAAGACAAAACTGTCAGGATAGACTAAAGGAGGATTTTATATCCAGGTACAGAGATACGTGTGCTATTTTAAGCCAAAAATCAACACTCTGACCAAAAGACATTCATAACACGGGACAATACGTGCTGTTTTGATTCTAAAGGTGTTTGGGAAGTATTGATTGGTAGAGTCTGCAGGCAATGGTTAATATTGATAATCATTGTTTCAGTCAGGTTTTGTGTACACTGTGCTCACGCGGCCCCGGTAGCCCAATTTGAGACCGTCGTGGACAAAACAGGATGGTTGTAAGACAGCAGGACAGGAAGGGCAAACGTGACAGGCTGTGGTTGCCTGCTGAGATTTTGAAACTGTCAAAAAGTTGAGAACCTGACAGGGTATATAAATCAGGTGTATCAAAATGGAAAGGTGCTGCGTACTGGGATGGGAAGCATACAGTATTTATTCCCCGATATCTCCCACTTGATTTAGCTTTAAAAGCTAATTGTTGGATTCACCAAACCTTTGCAATACTTGAACACAGACTAGAGGAAAAAAAGAAGGTCAAAATCACACGGGCCGCCATCCAGAGTTCAAGCCATGTGCCTTGTTCAGAAGTTAAAGTACTGTATGTCATACAATTCTATGCAACACAAATATGAGTTTAACAGTTTTTATCGCTGTCAAAGAAGGAACATTTTTACCAGTGGGGTCTGTTTTTTATTTATTTATTTATTTTGATTGACTGCAGATTAGTTTGAGGCTTTACCTCACCTCTGGATAATTGATGGATGGATCCTCATTTCACAATTACATTTGACTAAGATAGTATACGCTATATCTCAGTCGTGTGGTTCACATGCATTTTCTTCCCCGTGGTTTGTTTCGATTTGTGCCGTGATTTTGCTTTTGAAAGGAGACCCCAAGTAATGCTGATGTGAGCATGTCTTTCCACACTCCCACTCACACTTCCCTTCTTCTTGCACCCCCCTCTCTTTTCTTTTCCCTGCCCCTTCTAGCACCCTTTTTTTTTACCTCCACCTTTCAAATCTCTGCCTTCACCTGTCTCCAAAATGTTCGATCCATTCCAGCTGTTTGACATTGGAAGGCAGCAAGGTCACATTTGATTGAGAGAGGGTGAAGGCTGCTAGTTTAGGAGGAGGGGCAAGGCAGGTTTTTTGAGGATAAAGAGGCTCAGGTGGAGTGCGTCTTCTGAGAATGTTTCATCATTTGAAGGTGAAGCAGCGTGACTGAAGTGAAAGCTTGATTGAAGGTGTAGAGGAGAAAAGGTTGGTGGGATTTGCAGGGGAGATATGCAGGGGGATTCGGCAAAAAAACGACTGTTCATGTGCTTCACTAATACAAGGGGGACGCAGTCAGGATGGTCTCTTCCGAAGTAACATAGTGGACCTTGGAAGTCAATTGCAATCTGTTGCATGACATTTAAATTTTGAATGAATTTGCACATAAGAGATATAGGAATGAAAAAAAATTTTCATGAGCATTTGGTTAATAGAGAAATTCATGGTTTTATTTTTCCATTATTTTTACAGGTGCATTGATTAATGGTCTATTAACCACAAATAATAATAGCAACAATAATAATTATCATCATAATCTATTCACCATTTAGATAACGTTTTTAATTGAAAACATTACAAATGCTTAAAATGTCAGTTTCTGAAATGTACCGTATTCTACGCACTATAAAGCGCACCTAAAAGCATTCAATTTTCTCAAAAGCCGACAGTGCGCCTTATAATCGGAGGCGTCATATACTGTACATGGATCAATATTCAGAATTCTTGGACGTAGTATTTTAAATGTTCTTTGCTTTGTTACAGCTGCAGCGCTAGTGAACGCTGGATATAAATAAAGCTCGATTGTATTGTATTCCCTTTAGCATAGCTCCACCTAGTGGATGCATAACGCAACCTCAGCCACTATTGTAGCTTCTATTCTATACGCCTTTTAATGCTGGGCGCCCTATATGTGAAAACAGTTTTGAAATAGGCCATTCATTGAAGGAGCACCTTATAATACGAAGCACCTTATAATGTGGAAAATACGGTAAATATTCTCCAATTTCTGCTGTCCTCCATAAGACTGATTATCTTTGTGTTAAATCGAAATAAAACATTTGTTTTTGAATTTTGGAAACAATTACCAAGATTTTTGCCAATTTTCTGACATGGTACCGACCAAACCGATGAATTCATTTGTGTTTGTGGATGTTCTGCTCTTTGAGTGAAGGTATCTAAATTAAAACGTTTTTTAAAAATCCGATTGATCGATTAATCGACAAAATAATCCATATATTAAAATAATCATTCATCACAGCCCTTTTTGTATCAATCCAATGGGAGACTACGTCGTCCCATTGCATAGGTCTGCTCAGCAATCAGTTCTCAACAACGGATTCAGTGATGCCCCGTTAGTGAAAGACTTTTTTTTTTATAATTCCATAGAAACCGAGCCTTGTGCATTTTCCTGCAGCCGCGCCTCAGCCTTAAGGTAACCAAACACAATGCAGTAAGAGAGGTGGAGAGCTATTAGACAGAGAGATGGGTCCTCGACGGGCTGGTGGAAGTGGAGGAGTTCCACCGAGAAAGGAGGTGGGGAGAGGACTCTAAAATTGAGACAAGGGTGTAAACAAAGAGAAAGACATTACTTTGTGCGGGGGCAAGGAGAAGGGAGACAAAAGAGGGCGGTACCAGGTGGGGTCTTGGCAGGAGGGCTGGGAGATTGTAATTGGAAAAATAATCCTTGATGATTTGGGAGAAAATGCAGCATGCCATTTAGTTCTTGTCCATACTGTATGCATCCACTCTTTCTTGCTCCTTCTCTGCATATGATCACCATAACTCAGCTGAAGGTCATTGAAATGCCGTCCTGTGTGTGTGTGTGTGCGTGCGTCCTTGCATATGACAGCTTGTGTGTGTGTGTGTGTGTTTGTATGTATGTGTGTTTGTGTGTATGTGTGTGTGTTTGTGTGAGAGAGAGAGAGAGAGAGAGAGAGAGAGAGCATGTTGATTTAAGATAAATCCATTGACGATAAGGTCATCTTATCCACTTGGGTATACTGTATCATGGTATTGCTGCATTCTCTCACCATATTCTCTCACCAAGAGCACATTTGACTGATGTATCTCACCTTCTTTTCCTATCGCCGCTTGTTTGGGCCAGAAAAAACAGGAACTGCTAAACCGTATGTGCAGTTAATTCTTGGAAACTGTCTTGAATCAGTACTAGTGTAGCACACTTTTTGTTTTATTTTGTTGTTAGCATAGCCACCCCACAGTTATGATGCTTCGGATTTTGGATTTGAGCCCCGGCATTCCACTGCAGGGTTTGCATGTTCTGCCCATGTTTGTGTGTGTGTGTGTTTTTTTTTTTCTCTGGCGAATTGCTTTTTCCTCCCATATTCAAAAAAATGCATGTTTTGTTCAGTGAAGACTCTAAATTGTCCTTACGTGTCAATGTGAGTGTGAATGCCCTGCGATTAATCGGTGACAGTCTTGGGCGTAGCTCGCCTTTCACCCAGTCAGCTGGAATCGGCTCCAGCTCAGCCGCAACCCTTCAAAAAAAAAAAAAAAACCCCAGAGAAAATGGATGGATGTATAATGTGTGGGTGTCATGCTGACATCATGCATTACACCATGCACAGCCATTTGGAAAAAAAATGACCGTTTGTGGCACAAAAAAAAGTTTCAGAGTTCCTCATTGGATTGTGCTCAGATGAGATCTTGCAAGACTTGCTCATATCATGGTTCCAACTGTAACGTCCACCACACAGCTTTATTCACAGTTAGCATGTTTATGGGTTAGCCAGGTTTGCCTTTTGGAAACATTTCCCTTCAACCTCATAGTAATAATAACAACAACGTGTCATCTGTGTCAGTCGTTTAACCATGACTACCCTTTAAAACTTTAAAACAGGGTGTCACCAGGAAAGGGTTGAACCGATGGAAACTTCTTCTGCGCTGCTCTTATTAGCTAATGTGCCTTTATTTAAATTACCTCTCCGCAACTAATTCAACCCCAAAGGAAACTGCTCCTCGGTCATTCTGATTTTCAGGAAGTGTTGCCTATTGTTTCGGAGCGAGTAGAGGGATGTGGGGAGAAGGTAGCTATAGACTTTGGTTTGCGCTTTTCCATGTGATTGTGTTGAGTGAATTGATGTTTGGTAGGCATGTGGGGGTAAACCCAAGAATAAACCTCAGAAATATTCTGATCATTTGTTTGTTTTCTCCTCTTTTTTCCTCCCGTCTATATAAAATATTGTGATCCGCAGCATGCAAGTCATGACACCAGTTATATTTCCTCACCGTCTCCAATTGAGTCCCTGCGTTCTATCCAGAGGCACGTGTGTTGTTAAATGGGTCAGCGCATCAAAGCCACGGAACTTAAACTGGCTTAGACTGAGTGATTGATAAGATTAAAGAAAGTCCGATCAGAATGGAATTATGTGGCTTCAAAGTAACCTACTTCCCACTGAGAGAAATAGAGATCATGATCATCAAATTTTTATCAAGGACCTGGCCAATATGGATTTTTTAAAGGCTGATTTAAACACCAATTTGGGGCAGAAAAAAACGGAATACCTATTTGTCGCCCACTTAATTGAAAAAATATACAATACATAAAATCCCCCCCTCCCCAAACCATTTCAATAGGCATCAATTACACACAGATTTTTCGGTATTCACGGAGAGGCCTGGTCCCTATTCTGGGGATCAACTGTAAATATATTGGGGAAAAAATTGTGTTCCTCTTTGGTTCCCGGAACGCATTGCGTGGAGCAATGCATTTAATTCTTGGGAAATGGGTTGTCACTTATATGGCGTTTTTCTGACTTTGGTACTAAAGGTTTCCTCATTTACTCACTGATGACGCAGCATCAGGAGCAACTGGAGGCTCAGTGTCTTGCTCAAGGACACTTCAATAAGGCCGCAACGCACCTTGGTTGGGATTGGTTTGGGAGACGACCACTCTACCACTGACCCATGCTGCTCATAATGAAGTCATAAGGACATTAATCCTTGTCATATGTGTGTTTGAATAGTTGAATATCTTGCACATTTATATTTTTATTTGTTCTTTTTTTTTTTTGTAAACAAACCATGACTTTATGTTGTGTGTCCATTCCTTGTGCAACTTGCTTTGCTCAACCTAACATTGCTTCTAAAAAAAAAAAAAAGTGATTTGCTTCATTTTGGATGACAGGTCGAGGGAGTGACCTGATCAAAAAGCGTCAGGATATATATTTATATATATATATAAATCTATACCGTACGAGGGTACGGTATAGATTTATGTGTCATAAATAATAAGACTGTCCATTGTTACTTGTGTACAAGTGTTGTAAATGATTAAAGTACATAAAGGTAAAAACAATCGGCAAACATTGGCCATTTATTTTGACAGATGCTTAATGGTCCATCATCGGCCCGCCCATTAATCAGTTGCGCCCTTTTTATATATATATATATATTTATTTATTTTTTGTTTGAGGACGAAACGCACACACACACACACACACATACACACATAACACACTACTTGATAATGCAGCCTTTACGATGTGATTAGAGTGCGCATTACCTCACCTGTGGGAGGACAGATGGGCTTGCTAAAAAGGTTTCACACTGGTCTCCTGATGGACCCCTTGTGTCTACTCAGCACACACACACGCTACAGTGGTTTCAACACATTATACAGTACACGGTCCTCACAATGCCAGGAGTACAAGAAAACACACACCCACACACACACCCGCGACAGTGGTTTCAGCACATTATACAGTACACAGCCTGTGCGTGAGTAAAGTGATTGTCTGTTGATTGGGATCATTATAGCCAGTATGAATACAATTTGTCCCTCGAAAGACTTCATAATGTGCCTCAGTGTTGTCATGTGTGAAGTTTTGTCTTTTTGGTTTACGGAACTTTAACTGAGTCAGCACTCGACTAATGTATATGTAATAGGTGCTGCTATTTGCACATCACGTGAATCGATGGTATGGGTGGCTTGCATGTGTGATGAATACTAGCCTGGCAAGCCAAACCCAGGTCTACAAAGCCCGCCCTCCTCCGCGGCTTGGCCCCGGTCCAAAACGAGAACCGTGAAATCAAATTTGTTTATTTGCTGTGGTGTATTTTCCGCGACCAACTTCAAGTCTATCCACGTAGAGACGATAGTTTGTTGACATTAAATGACAGCATCAAATCACTTTTAAATTGACCAGAAACACATATAGTCATAAAAACCCCAGCAGCTGATGGCACTGGGAAAGAAGACGTTTTTTTTTTTCTCTACATCACTGCCGCTCTTGACTGATCATTTTGCTGTCGGTTTGCTCAGGTTTGCCGAGCCTCAGAAATGGGCTTAAGGTGACCGTGACCAGATTCAATTAGCAGTATAAAAATGTTCCTGTAGAATAAACCATGTGCAAGCCTGGTGATTAGATGTCGTAAGGTGTGGTTATTTAATAGCAAGATGAGTGGACACCATGCAGTGGAAAAAGGAGCATAGGAAGGTACAATTTGATTCTGAATGGCCTTGGTGGAGGTGATGCCCACACTGTTCTGAAAAGTGATATATGCAGACCTTATTTATCATTTACAGCATGTATGCACACTTGGTTTGTTTAACTCTTTCATGCACAAATAATGATAACCATCCATCCATCCATCCATCTTCTACCGCTTATCCGGGGCCGGGTCGCGGGGGCAACAGCTTTAGCAGGGAAGCCCAGACTTCCCTCTCCCTAGCTACTTCTTCCAGCTCTCCCTGGGGGATCCCGAGGCGTTCCCAGGCCAGCTGGGTGACATAGTCACTCCAGCGTGTCCTGGGTCTTCCTCGGGGTCTCCTCCCAGTGGGACATGCCCGGAACACCTCACCAGGGAGGCGTTCAGGAGGCATCCGAATCAGATGCCCAAGCCACCTCATCTGGCTCCTCTCGATGTGGAGGAGAAGCGGCTCGACTCTGAGCCCCTCCCGGATGACCGAGCTTCTCACCTTATCTCTAAGGGAGAGCCCGGACACCCTGCGGAGAAAACTCATTTCGGCCGCTTGTATCCGGGATCTCGTTCTTTTGGTCACGACCCATAGCTCGTGACCATAGATGAGGGTTGGAACGTAGATCGACCGGTAAATTGAGAGCTTCGCCCTTCGGCTCAGCTCCTTCTTCACCACGACAGACCGATACAACGTCCGCATCACAGCAGACGCTGCACCGATCCGCCTGTCGATCTCTCACTCCCTCCTGCCCTCACTCGTGAACAAGACCCCAAGATACTTAAACTCCTCCACTTGGGGCAAGATCTCTCCCCCGACCCGGAGGGGGCACTCCACCCTTTTCCGACTGAGGACCATGGTTTCAGATTTGGAGGTGCTGATTTTCATCCCAACCGCTTCACACTCGGCTGCGAAACGCTCCAGTGAGAGTTGGAGAGCCCCGTTTGAAGGAGCCAACAGCACCACATCATCTGCAAAAAGCAGGGATGCAATACTGAGGCCACCAAAACGGACGCCCTCAACGCTTCGGCTGCGCCTAGAAATTCTGTCCATAAAGATTATGAACAGAATCGGCGACAAAGGGCAGCCTTGGCGGAGTCCTACCCTCACTGGAAACGATTCCGACTTACTGCCGGCAATGCGAACCAAACTCTGACATCGGTGGTATAGTGACCGAATAGCCCGTATCAGGGGGTTCGGTACCCCATACCCACGAAGCACCCCCCACAGAACTCCCCGAGGGACACGGTCAAACGCCTTCTCCAAGTCCACAAAACACATGTAGACTGGTTGGGCGAATTCCCACATACCCTCGAGGACCCTGCTAAGGGTGTAGAGCTGGTCCACTGTTCCACGGCCGGGACGAAAACCACACTGCTCCTCCTCAATCTGAGGCTCGACTTCCTGACGGACCCTCCTCTCCAGCACCCCTGAATAGACCTTACCAGGGAGGCTGAGGAGTGTGATCCCTCTGTAGTTGGAACACACCCTCCGGTCCCCCTTTTTAAAAAGAGGGACTACCACCCCGGTCTGCCAATCCAGAGGCACTCTCCCCGTTGACCACGCGATGTTGCAGAGGCGTGTCAACCAGGACAGCCCCACAACATCCAGAGCCCTGAGGAACTCCGGGCGGATCTCATCCACCCCTGGGGCCCTGCCACCGAGGAGCTTTTTAACCACATCGGTGACTTCAACCACAGAGATAGGAGAGCCCACCTCAGAGTCCCCAGGCTCTGCTTCCTCCAAGGAAGGCGTGTTGGTGGAGTTGAGGAGGTCTTCGAAGTACTCTGCCCACCGGTTCACAACGTCCCGAGTCGAAGTCAGCAGTGCCCCATCCCCACTGTACACAGTGTTAGTGGTGCACTGCTTCCCCATCCTGAGACGTCGGATGGTGGACCAGAATTTCCTCGAAGCCGTCCGGAAGTCGGCTTCCATGGCCTCACCGAACTCTTCCCACGCTCGGGTTTTTGCCTCGGCGACCACCGAAGCTGCGTTCCGCTTGGCCAGTCGATACCCGTCAGCTGCCTCTGGGGTCCCACAGGCCATAAAGGCTCGATAGGACTCCTTCTTCAGCTTGACGGCATCCCTTACTGCTGGTGTCCACCAGCGAGTACGAGGGTTGCCGCCACGACAGGCACCAACCACTTTACGGCCACAACTCAGATTGGCCGCCTCAACAATAGAGGCACGGAACATGGTCCACTCGGACTCAATGTCCCCCGTCTCCCCCGGAACATGGGAAAAGCTCTGTCGGAGGTGGGAGTTGAAACTCCTTCTGACAGGGGATTCCGCCAGACGCTCCCAACAAACCCTCACAATACGTTTGGGTCTGCCAGGACGGACCGGCATCTTTCCCCACCATCGGAGCCTACTCACCACCAGGTGGTGATCAGTTGACAGCTCCGCCCCTCTCTTCACCCGAGTGTCCAAAACATGCGGCCGCAAATCCGATGATACAACCACAAGGTCGATCATCGAACTACGGCCCAGGGTGTCCTGGTGCCAAGTGCACATATGGACACCCTTATGTTTGAACAAGGTGTTCGTTATGGACAGTCCGTGACGAGCACAGAAGTCCAATAACAAAACACCACTCGAGTTCTGATCGGGGGGGCCGTTCCTCCCAATCACGCCCCTCCAGGTCTCACTGTCATTGCCCACGTGAGCATTGAAGTCCCCCAGCAGAACAAGGGAGTCCCCAGCAGGAGTACTCTCCAGCACACCCTCCAAGGACTCCAAAAAGGGTGGGTATGCTGAGCTGCCGTTTGGTGCATATGCACAAACAACAGTCAGGACCCGTCCCCCCACCCGAAGGCGGAGGGAAGCAACCCTCTCGTCTACCGGTGTGAACCCCAATGTACAGGCACTGAGCCGGGGTGCAATGAGTATGCCCACACCTGCTCTGCGCCTCTCACCATGAGCAACTCCAGAGTGGAAGAGAGTCCAACCCCTCTCGAGAGAACTAGTACCAGAACCCAGGCTGTGTGTGGAGGCAAGTCCGACTATATCCAGTCGGAACTTCTCTACCTCACACACCAGCTCGGGCTCCTTCCCTGCCAGAGAGGTGACATTCCATGTCCCAAGAGCTAGCTTCTGCAGCCGAGGATCGGACCGCCAGGGTCCCCGCCTTTGGCTGCCGCCCAGCTCGCATTGCACCCGACCCCTTTGACCCCTCCCACGGGTGGTGAGACCATGAGAAGGAGGACCCACGTTGCCTCTTCGGGCTGAGCCCGGCCGGGCCCCATGGGTGTAGGCCCGGCCACCAGGCGCTCGCCAACGAGCCCCACCTCCAGGCCTGGCTCCAGAGGGGGGCCCCGGTGACCCGCGTCCGGGCAAGGGAAACTGAGTGCCATCGATTTTGTCTGTCATAAGGGGTTTTGTGAGCCGTGCTTTGTCTGGTCCCTCACCTAGGACCTGTTTGCCATGGGTGACCCTGCCAGGGGCATAAAGCCCCAGACAACTTAGCTCCTAGGATCATTGGGACACACAAACCCCTCCACCACGGTAAGGTGACGGCTCCCGGAGAGGATAATGATAACCTGTAACTTGATAACCTGATAAACTGTCCACTTTAGTGTCGCTGAAAAGGTTTAATTGACAGCAGGGAAACATAGCAACCAAAAGCACTCTGTAAAAAGTGGAAGAAAAACAAAAACATCCATGTTTTGATGTTTTTATTGCTCAGGAATTGACTGACTTTATTACTGGCTGGGGATGAAAAGATGATATTCCAGTGATTGATGAAGATGTGCTGTTGATGGATGAAGGCTCTTGGATTAGTTCTATATGGACTTTTACGTTGGACTGTCCACACCGCATTCGTTTCATTCCCTTTTTAGTATCTTGAGCTCCTCTTTTGTTTCCAGCCTCCCTCCTTGTTCTCCCACACTTGCTCTTGTCTTCTTTCCCCAACTCTCCCTTCACCCCTCCCCCTCTTTGATTTTGCTTCCATGTCCTCCCCTCACTGCTGCCCTCTTTTTTTTTTTTTCACTGCCGCCCTGTTCCTGGCGGCTGTGTGACATCATCAATATGCGTCCGTTTCTTGTGGGCAACAGGAAGTGGAGACGTGGAAAATGAGGAGCTGGCACCTCCAGCTAATGCTAGTCTTGCAGCTGCCCAGTTACGAAGGCCACACCGATGGTGTCACGTGTGTTGCTATGGTTACCACTGCATTGTGATGTCTCACAGCAGCTGGCAGGCAAACCACTCTGGACTGTAAAATGATTGTTTACGCTGCTCTGGTATGACGTTAATCAGATTTGAGTTGATGTCAAATATAATAACAATAATAATAACGTGATCAAATATGATCATGAATATACTTTTTCGTTAATTGGGTTTATATTGGTACTATCGGCAGGATTTATAGGGCAGCTCAGTCACGTGTGTGCTCGTATTGGCTCACCATGCATAGTTTCTAATTTAAATGCAATCTTGCGTAACTTAACATCCTGTTTATCTTTTCTGTGGTGATTTAATAGATTGGATTCCTGTTGTTTTTGCCATATGTCTCTCCGTTGGTTATTTTTCACCCAAAATGAGATGGATTTTTTTTTTTTAAGCGATCGGGATGGATTAGGAACGCGCATAATTTTAGTATGAAACCAGATAAAAGGTGTGGACCCAGGAATTTATCCCCCACCACAAACAATATTGATGTTTTCACAAACAATATTGACATTTTTTCACATCAGAATTATTTGATCTCGAAAGGGGTCTAGTTCCTACGATATCATCTTTGGTTCATCACCCCTTTTAAAAAATAAATACATAAAATAATATAAATAAATATACAAATAAATTCATAAAATAAATGAATATACAATAAAGGTTTCCATTTACCTCCATCCATCCATCCATCCATTTTCTACCGCTTATCCGTTTACCTCACTGTCCAAAAACATACCGAGCAGTAACACCTACAGGAAGCAAAAATGGAAGACAAAATGTATTCAAGACCCGAGCAAGGGTGGGCATGAGGCAAACCAGAAAACAGGTGAGCCTTGACAGTTGTTGCCTTGGCCCTTAGGCACTGTGATGTCATTTTCTGTCAACAGCAAGTGGCAGACAAGGCAAAATTACCACCCCTTGATATGGGAAAAAACAGGTGGATTCTCCTGCTTCATTCATGTTACACAAATGCAATAGTAATCAAAATACCGTGTTTAGACTAGTGGTAATGTGATCATTTTGGAGTCGTTTGACCCTTTCGTACACCCTGTAACCTGATAACATGATAAGCTGTCCACTGTCGTAACCCCTGTCCCTCAAAGGGTTAATTATATTTGGTCTCATTTCATGGCAGTGGAATAAAATGAAAAGCACATGATAGTTTCTGGGGAAATGTAGTGTCCTCTTATTGTGACAGGCCGAGGACCAGGGCTCGGTACCCATCCCTTTTTTTTTCAGGCCCCAAAGTTGTTGTCAACATAGTCCATCCAACAGTCTCTGTGGCCTGGATGTGTCTGTCTATCTTAGAGGCTTCCATTTGTTTCCTAATTGTTGACTTATGTAACAGGGACAAAAGGAGCAAAAGAAAAGCACTGTTCTCTCCATGCCCCTCGTCCTCTATTTCTGTGCACTAACTCTCATCTCACGGGTGACCAGATTATATGAAAGATGCTGAGTGGTACCGACAGGCCACTCTGATTGGATCAGGAGGAAGAGCGAATGCACCGGTTAACTGGAACATTTTTCTCTCGGGATTTGACAGTTTTCTCTCGGGATTTGACAGTTCTCAACAGAAAATCCAATATGTTCCCGGACATTTCCTTGTGTCTTTTTGGGTCCCAAAGCACAAAATCTGAAAAGGGGCTAATATGACACAACACATTTTTATTTTAAGTCAAATGAAATACTTTAATGTACTCTCTGTATTTTGTTCAAAACTACTATTTTTATCTTTCCATGCGGCGGGAACGTTGCATAAAATGTATTCCAGCAATTTAATGTTCTTTAAAAAGGTGATTGTCAGTTGCAATTTTGAGTCTCAAGGATGGTGTGTGACGTGTGTTGCCAATGTGTTCATTTGAGTGGATGACTCCTTAATCCTGCAGTAAATGAGATTTATATCCTTTCGCATGCTGGTAGAGGACACTACAGGACTATGACCAAAGGGCAATTCAATCGGGATCACATCATTA
The DNA here is from genome assembly GCF_054856545.1 of Hippocampus guttulatus. Taxonomy (NCBI): domain Eukaryota; kingdom Metazoa; phylum Chordata; class Actinopteri; order Syngnathiformes; family Syngnathidae; genus Hippocampus; species Hippocampus guttulatus. The sequence continues at coordinate 9,223,349 of NC_141261.1, read as the reverse complement.
ATAGCGAGATGAACTGAGATTATAGTATTCCCACTCAAAGCAACTTCTCTTTTATTTTATAATATAATTATATTGTACCTCAGGCAAATGGGCTTGCTACCATTGACAGCCACATAGAATGTTTGCTAGTGTTGTTCTTATTAAATCAGGGATGTTTTACGTCTCTCGCTTTTGCTGTCTTTTAAGCAGACGACATGTCATTTACTCTGGCCTGTTCCAAGCACATTACGATGATTTACGCAGAAACGGTTTGCGTGTGGTGGCGGGCCAGCATCTGTGTTATTTTGACTCAGCAATTGGGCAACAGCCAGACTGTAACTCGGTCGGCTCAGGTCAGAGTGAGTTGCGGTGTGCAACATTCATATTCATTCCCAATTTTGGGTGTGCAAAGTACTTGCCGAAAGAAAAGTTGTCATTTTCATCTAGTTCTAAAACAACTCTCAAACATCCGTACAGACTCAAGACATGCTGTGAAAGGGGAAATAAAGTAAAGGAAAGAAGGGAAATAAGACCGATGCCAAACTCTGAAGGGCAATAGAGGGGGTGGAGGACATACTGCGCTGTTTCCTTGACAACCTGGGGCAACAGTAGCCACAGCCACACACAGCAAAGACAGTCGGCAGGAAAATATTACGTCAGATAGAGTCCCGCTGATAAAAGTACTGGACAATTTATCCACATTGCGGCGCACTACATTATCTTTGACGGTGTTGTATTATTAGACCAGCGTTAGATGTCAATACTGCAGTTATCCTCTACTCCATTTTATTTGACACTGTAAAACTATACGATCTCCACGACAGCAACGATAATAACAACCAAGTGCAGAATAACAACCAAGTGCGGAGAAGCTATGGAAGATGATACACTACACCTCGCAGAACTGAGCACCAAAACAAAGAGTATTTTCCATTGTACAGCCAAATCATTTCATAACAAAAGTCGGCTAGCTTAATACTAATGTGGGCTTGAATAAATTTGCATCAATATTAATGTCCAAAGTAATTCTAAACCTTCAAACATCAGATACTTGGACATAATTAGAGCAGCCCCCAGCTACAGAGCTGCAATGACTCAATAGTACCATATTTTCCGGACTATAAGTCGCAGTTTTTTTCATAGTTTGGCCGGTAGTGCGATTTATACTCTGGAGCGATTTATGTGTGAAATTATTAACACATGATTGTCATTTCACATGTTATTTTCACATTAAACCACAAGAGGGCGCTCTCGACCGGTGTTGATAAATCGACGATGAGTCTGACGTAAGCGACGTAGAAAAGGAAGTGGCGCATCGTCTACCTCCCGAGTTGGGAGACTTGTTTAAAAGTGACACAGAGGATGAAGATTTCATTGGATTTAGTGATTTGGAGTGAAACTGATAGTTTGGTAAACTTGTTAGCATGTTCTTTATGCTAGAGTTACCTGAATAACTCTTAATATGTTACGTCGTTACTGACATTACCAGGCATGTCAGTCATGTAACGTTAGTATACCGTACACTTATTCAGCCTGTTGTTCTTTATTTTATTTTTATTTTAAATTGCCTTTCAAGGTGACATGTATGTTTTTGGTTTTGGATTTTATCAAATAAATTTCCCCCAAAAATGCGATTTATAATCCAGTGTGATTTATATGTTTTTTCCTTCTTAATTATGCATTTTTTGGCTGGTGCGACTTATAATCGGGAGCGACGTATAATCCGAAAAATACGGTAGATGTCGATTATCGGGCAAGCGCTATCTTGCAAATCGATTGATATTGTCGGCAAAGTGTCATAACCATATCAAATTGTGTGATATTCAGTGATTCACACTATACTGTATCTAGCACACAATGCTTAACAAATCTATTAGCCCATCCATCATGACAAGACCATCAGGCATACATAAGTATTTAATTTGAAGAAGTTCAGGTCATCACCCGCTGTGATACAGTAATTAAGATAACTGGATGATATATTTCAGGTTGTGGAAAAACTCACGTCTCATAAATGCCAGGGCAGGGAGTTATTATTCATCAATATGTGCTGGAATAAACCCGCCGGAGATCCTCTTGCATTGTCTAGTGCGGGAAATTATGCTTCGATTTATATTTTACACCCTGTGAAAAAAAACTGCATGCTCGCTATTAAGCCTGTGGCTTCATCTTAATTAGCATATGAAGGAAGCAACATCTTCCCATCGTTTCCCATAAAGCTGCTGAAGGACCCTCTGAACGAGGCAGAGGTGCGATCCTACGCGTGCCTGCATATGCAGCGTTTGATCGGTACACAGATCAAACACTCACCCAAAGGTTGCGAGTGGCCTGTCAGGCCCATCAGAGCCGCCCTTTTGTTCTGCTCGCACGTCATAACGTCTTACGCAACATATGAACAGATTGTCGCGAATAGTTTAATGGAACGCTTGGTGAAATGCAACGTCATGGATGAATTGAGTGAGTGCAATTACTCACACTAAAAGATAATCACCGTAAGCAAATCAGAACTTAATGTGAGCTGTGACTTTTTATCAGAATGCTGGGTTATCGGTTTAGTTTTCATAGAAATGGATTAGCAATTAATTGCACCTGAAACAACTGATGCAAAATGGAGTGCACTACTTTACTGCAACCAGTAGAGGCGCTGTTTATTGATATGATAGCATTGCCCCCATTTTAAGTGATGAATCTCAGTGTGCTTGCACGCACACACACACCCACTCTCTATCTCTCTCTCTCACACACACACACACACACACGCACGCGTATACACACATGCATCCACATAGAGCAGATGGAGATTCTATGTTGTGTGCTGATGTCCTCCCTCTCATATGGTTTGTTGGCAGCTCACGTGTCAGCAGCGATCAGAGTTGGGAGTGGAGGACAATGGCGAGCATTGCAAAACAATGTTATATTTCCCACGAGAATTTAGTCAGAAAGTATCTCAAAGCTCAAGTGTTATTATCTTTACACGTGGACAATTTTCCCGCCACGTGGGTATCGCTATACACAAAACTACAGTGAAATTATTACATTTTGCCATGACTACAAAGCGTTATGTTATAATCAGGCTTATTTTTTTTATAATCCTACTTACTTGGCAGGTATAGGTGAATTTGACACGTAAAAATACATCCTTCCCAATTTATGTAGGCCCACTGGATTACTTTATGAGGGCATGTTTTTTGAAGATCACAACAAGCTGTAACCGACTAATCATGCCGCTTCGACCCTCCGACTGTATTATGCATCCTTTCCATAGCCTTCTTCTCCCTTCTCATTACCTCTTCCTTTTTGTCCTTCTGTGTCGTTTCATTAATATGCCGCAGTCGGGTGGCTTGGTGACAGGTTTCTGATGCCGTCACCATGGCAACGTATTTGGTACACGGCTGCCGGGGGTTTAAACGGACACACTTCCTACTCGCTCTTTTATTTCAGTTCCTTGATTTGGTTCTTAAAATTCCGTATATTTACTGAATCTATTTTCTGATTCAGTGGTATCTGATGTGTGGTATCGGTGAGCACTCAATAGTTGAATACTCTTACTGGTGTCGGTCTGGGGAACAAAAAGTGCCATCCAACATACCCAGTCATTTTGAGCATGAAAATAATTGTAAAATATCACATTTACCACAGTTGTAAATTGCCGGCAAACGTTAAAAACTGATCTTGAAGGTATCAGAAAAATGCTTTGGAAACAAAGTATAATATAACGTAAAAATATGACATGATCACCTACTGCTTCTCTTGTTCTAAACAGCAAATTGTCAATCAGAATTTAGATGAGTGTTGTTTGTTAATCCCATGAGAGGAATGTTGAAGCAATAAGTGAGCAGAAATCAAATAAAACTCTTCCATGTTTGTCTGCCCTCATTACACAAATGAATCAGGAATCGGGCTTCCTTTGTCAGCAGCCTGGTGCAAACTAATTAAGTTCTTCACCTTTCTCACCGCCCCTGCCTTCCTCTGTGCTTCCATCCCAGTCGGTATTGCGCACAGCACACACTTGGTTATGAAACATGTTGTGAGACGTACGGCGCAGGCTGCGCAGACTATCACTTCTTATTTTCCTCCTTCCCGACTGATCTTTTTCTTGCACTCGGAGAGAAAAAATGATCACGATGTCTTATATTCCCAAATTGTAGTACGCACAGAATAAGAAGTTACAAGTCTCAATTCCATCCATCCATTTCCTGCACTGCTAATCCTCATAAAGGAACCAAATCCGATCCCAGCTGATTTTGGGTGAGAGGCAGTGTTCTCCCTGGACACAAAATTGTAACCTACCAAAATAAAACGAGTCACAGCGCTAAACATCTCTGAACTGAAGCAACATTTCTGCTTAGTCATCCGCACGACGGCTATTACAGGACTGTGACTCCAGTGGGATACTCCATAAACAAGCAATAAAAAGTTGTACTGCAATGACATGGCCAAATAGCGCAAAAGAATACCCATCCACTGCTGGGAACTTCAAAAAAAAAAAAAAAGTCAAATATTATCAAGTCGCATGTAATTCAAACTGTATTCATAGCCTGTGGAGTAACCGTAGAACTGAAGGCAGTGCGATGACCAGCATGCGGTCCCCACCTACCGCATATGTGTTTGGATGTTTCGATGTGATGAATAATGAATGAAAAAAATGTGTTACTAAAGTCCTTCATCCCATATAGAAGCCATCCGACCTCTTAAAGCATCTCGATAAAATATTGAAATGATGCATCTTCAATTAAATTCCCCATGCACATATGTTCTACCTTGTGCTTGACCAATTGCCTGAAACATGAATATTGCATGAGTTGCACATCCTTTGAAGATGTTCTATCTATACATGTACTGAATATAACTTTGTACAATACACTGCAGGTATATTGCATCATCCGTTCAAGTGCATTGTAATTCCCCTTTCAAATGTCGCCACTGCCGAACAATTGGGTATTCTTGCAGCCTCCCACTTGTCCGCCTTATCATTTGTGAGTACCATCATATCATTTGGGTTTCTTTTGTGTTGCGCACACTCCAAGAGATCAGCCAACCGGACTTGTTTGAAAGTCTAAAACCGGCGCGTGACATTCTGTGACGCCATTCTTATGTCAAGTAATGTGCTCCGAACGCTGCGCCCCCGAAAGCCCGATCAAGTACTTCCGACATCTGTTCAACTTTTAGCCAGAACCGATGACAGGCAGGCTTATTGTTGAGCCATTGAAGAGCCACGGACTGTCTGTGCTGTGGTAAACATATCGTAAAGTACGTTTGGAGGCACAGAGGGCAAGAGAACATTTGAGAACATATCAGAAGGGAAGAACGGTGTCACGCGAAAAATGAAAAGGTCACCATGTTGCCAAAACAGTGATGAAGAGTTAAGGAGAAATGAACCGTAAGGATGGGCAGAGAATGAGCAGCAAAGTGGGAAGGGAGGAGCTCGTCAGACCGGTGGAAAAGTAAAAGAAAACAAGGCAGCGCCTTAAATGCTGATGATACAAAAGTAACACTCCTCTAACATTTACTTGAAGGTAATCATTTGGGAAAATGCACAAGGTTGAAAAAAACCCCCCAAACACCTCTCTTACGGTACTTTTTATCTGACCTCAGCCTTCCCTTCCCTCCCACCATTTTCCTCTTTTGTTGTTGTCCACTGCAGAGTAGCTTGTTTCCATGGAAACACACAGAGCCACGATGAGCCTGCTTGGCAGTGTGTGTGTGTGTGTGTGTGTGTGTGTGTGTGTGTGTGTGTGTGTGTGTGTGTGTGTGTGTGCGCGCGCGTGTGCTGAAGTGAATACAAGATGATGATTTATGAGTGTGTAATATGCTGAGCAGACATTTGGATGAGCGCAGGCTGGTGTCTCTGTGAGAAGAGTAGTTCATTAGTGGTGTGAGCACAGTTTTTGCAGGATTTCATCATCTCGCTTTGATATTCATTTTTGTTGTTGTTCTTTTTAACCCGTTCAGGGACAGCGGTTACTACAGTAGACGGCTTATCATGTTATCACGTTACAGGGTGCGTGAAAGGGTTATTAATCTCCTCTCCTCTCTCGACTTTAAACTGTGTTGAAGCAGTGATCCAAAAGGAGACAACTGCGATACAGCAGCGGGTCCTCCTACCTGTATTGTGTCATGTTATTGCTCCTAACAGTGTTGCCCCGGTGATAAACACCAGCATGGCCATGATTATATGCATAGCAATAACGCCCTGAAGAACTAAAGGTCGGCACTGTGTGCGCGGACGTGACTGTAGTTGTCATTGAAATTAAAATCACTATTTGTGATTGATTCATAAGTAAAATATTTGGTTTGATCAGTTATGACGTTTAGTTGGTTGATTAGAGTCTGCATGGATTGGGGTCAAGTGGGACAGTCAACCAAATAGGGCCGCCGGAACAAAAGCACCCTGTTTTGTGTTGTGCATTACCACCACCTAATGGACTAGAGTGGAGCAGTATTGTATTCATTTAATAGTTCACGTCTTGAATTACTTTTGCAAACACATAATGAAGTCTGAATATCATTTTGCCACCCTAACAAGGGTGGGTCTTTGGTGTTTCAGAACTCCCAGAAGAAAAGAGCAGCGCGACCCAACAACAAACCAGACAAGAAGCTCCCCCCGCAGGTAAACAAACACATTAAGACACGCGCAACGGTGTTTGAACACTCAATAAAATAAATGGCGCGGGAAGACGGGCTGATTTATTGGCATGAACCGAGAAGGCGTGGAATGGCTGTCAATCATTCAAAACCTTTATTTTAACCAGCGATGCTCAACCAACTAAGGAGGAAGTGATTACAGTGATGTGTTCTATTTGCTGAGTGTAATAAATCTCAGAGCGGGTCGAGTTTTGCTAGCTCAGAGGAACAAGGAAATCGATCAACTATGTCATCAGAATCCATTTGTGACAGAAGGAGACCAGCCGTTTAGGGGGAAAAAACGAGAATGATATTAGAAACCAACGGTCAACTGGAATTTCTTTTTTTAATGCATTGACATGATATTTCGAATCGAGATTGTCATCAGCCAGATGTCGAGTGTGGATCCCAAAAACGCAGATTCAGATAAACTGCGCTACAAAAGACATTTCCGAAAAATGTATCGGCAGAAATCGCTGGCAACAACAAGCCAGGAAAACCAGCTAGGAAAAACTGCACCATCAATTTGAGGACGAGGACCAAAAGTCCTCAAAACGAAATGGCAAAAATCCAAAACACACGAAACTTAAAGTACTCCAAAATACGTACCAAACAAGAATCCAGCGAAACAAGATGAACGTGGGCAAGATGTCTAGAAAATATCACTTGAGGATTAACCGTTGAGTTTTGTCTGCACAATTGTGGACGTTTTTGTCCTTGAAGTGTCCCACACTGCCCAGACAAATAAATACCAGCGTAAGCAAATAAATCAACATCTCTTGTATTCTTTTACTTAATCTCTGCCAATTTCCCGCCTCTTATCTTGTCTGTGTCGGCGTTTATCTACATTTTGGCCAACTCATTCTTTTACATTGTTTGCATTGCAGGGATAAAGCCTGTCCCAAAGCACGTACCATAAATGGTCGTGAATGTGCTGCCCCTCATCTCACTTTATGTGTTTGGAAATGCCTCACAGGCTGGAAAGCAAATAGACCATCTGAGTTGGCTGGGAGGTGTGGTTGAAAGGGGGGGGGGGGGGGCCACTTCGCGTCAGTGGCAAGTCGTATGAAAATGTTTCTCTACATGACAGTGGTGCTTCAAAGTTCCATTTGGTTGACTTTTTGATGTCACTTATATTTGGAATAGGACTGTCCAAATCACGATCCTTGGGTCATAAAACTTGGTGTGTCCTATCCGAACGGGAATGGGAACAAAACAGATATTAGCAACTGGTATTTAAAAAAAAAAAACTAAACCAAAACAACGAAGTGAATATAACTAAAAACTACTCATCTTGTCTTATCTCATGATTAATTCCACACATATGTTGGAGATGTCTGATTTAGTGTGGTTCAGGATTGCTCTCTGTTGACAGAGGCCCGTCCCATTCTCTTTCTTCTGTGCCATAACCTGCCATAAAAAACCTATTCGGGCACAGCAGAAAAAGTTCTCCCAACTGCCAAGTAAAATATATTCCAGCTACAAAGCCATTAGGTCCTGTAAATGACCTTCAAATCACGTCATTGGAGTTTGTGAAAAGAATGTGATTTTAGCTCTTTAAGTGATTTAGGGCAGTCACTTCAAACTTTCTAAAGAATTGGTTCAGGAATCGTTCCACGTGTTTTGGCTCGATAAAGAAAAAAGCTGCAGCACGCAGCTGTGCCAGCGGAATTTGAGTGCTCACTATGTTGCGCTTGTCGTTTATTCCATCACCCTCCAGGAGGACAGCTCAGACCTGAAGTGTCAGCTCCACTTCGCCAAAGAGGAATCGGCCCTGATGTGCAAGAAGCTGACCAAATTGGTGAAGGACAGCGAGGCCATGAAGGAGGAGCTGGCCAAATACAGGTCCCTTTACGGGGACGTTGACGCCTCCATCACGGTTGAGGAGGTATTCATTGTCGATCTTCTGATTGACAATTTCCTTTCCATATCTCTTTTTGCTAACCTGGCTCAGTGAAGTGCTTACCATCGCTTAATTTCCCTTTTTTTATCAACAGTATATGTTTTTAAGAGGTCAATTAATTAGTTTGTTTGATTTGACTCCTGTCAGGTTGCTGACTCCCCCCACACCCGCGAGGCAGAAGTCAGAGTTCACCTGAAGCTCGTGGAAGAGGAGGCCAACCTGTTGAGTCGCCGAATTGTGGAGCTGGAGGTAGAGAACAGAGGCCTCCGAGCTGAGATGGATGACATGAAAGGGCCGCAAGGTAGCACTTTGTCCCACTTTATGTTTGTCATTTTATGGATATGCTCTTAAATTTGAGATTTCAAAATGAAGGCAACGATTATTTTGGAAAATGACACGTAATCCCTAAATCCATTTTTCAGAGCCCAAACAAAAAGCACAGACACAATAACCAACGCTGCTATATTGTCTTTGTAAAACATTTCTTGGCTCACTGCTGCATTCTTTTGTCATGCAGAGATTAGAGGAGAGTAATAAATACTATGTTTAATGTCAAACTGTAATGAATAAATAGATGCTATATTCAGAGAAATATTCTGCAGAATTGGAACAAAAAAATGTTCCGCCTGTCTTTATATTCGCTACTAAGAATGGCTACTGGCAATTCTATCAACATTGGATTGAATAAAAGAACGTGAATAATCCATCCATCCATTTTCCGATCCGCTTTATCCTCACAAGGGTCGCGGTGGGCCTATCCCAGCTGTCTCCAGGCAGTAGGGGGGGGACATCCTGAACCGGTTGCCAGCCAATCGCAGGGCACACAGAGACTAACAATCCGCACTCACACTCACATCTAGGGACAATTTAGAGTGTTCAATCAGCCTGCCATGTATGTTTTTGGAATGTGGGAGGAAACCAGAGTACCCGGAGAAAACCCACGCAGGCACGAAGAGAACATGCAAACTCCACACAGGGAGGCCGGAGCTGAAATTGAACCCGATACCTTTTGCACTGTGAAGTCAACATGCTAACCACTGGACCACCGGGCCGCCAACATGAATCATATGTTCAATAAATATGATACAATAAAAATGCCCTATATGTGCAACAAAAAGGTATTGTACGCTCTTATCACCAGAATACATTGTGGTCGTCGATGTTTATATCAGAGCAAGAACATGACTGAAAATATCTGCTTCCGTCCATTTTTTAACTTTGACTTTTGAACTAACTTTGGCCCCTCCACTGTTGTGTTCACATCACTCCTGCTCCTCTTTAGATGGGCCTCAAGAACTTAACGGTGTTGGAGGTGGTCCGGGGACAGGGCCAATCGCCGGGCTAAGCGCTTCATCCGAAAACGTCATGGAGCTTCAGAGACACCTCCAGTTTGTGGAGGAGGAGGCGGAGCTTCTGAGGAGGTCCTTGCTCGAGATGGAAGAGCAGAACAAGCTCCTGATGAATGAAATCAACCGCTATAAATCTGAGCTTCCGCCGCCACCGCCGCCCCTCACTTCCGGCTCTGGGACGTCGCTGTCGGAAAGGCTGCTTCACGATGGGTCGCCACACTCCGTGCAGGAGGGAGCTGTGCTCATCAGCCCAGATGTGTCCCCCCAGGAGGAGGAGCTTCGAGTAGCACGGCTTCAGATCGGAGAGCTCGGCGGGAAGGTGAAAAAGCTGCAGTACGAGAACCGAGTGCTCTTGTCCAACTTGCAGCGGTGTGACCTTGCTTCCTACCAGCCTCCATCCTCCTCATCATCTTTACGAGTGGCTCTGGAGACGGACCAAGAGGCTGGAGATTCAGCCGAGTGTCTCCCTGACAGGTAGCGTCAAAGTGACGTGTACTTTGGCAGTACGGGACTTGCTCATCATTTTTGATTGCCCTTTATTGCTCACTTGTCCCCTGTGTAAAAAAGCTAAAGAAAAAAACAACACACTGAGGTTCGAGTTCCACTGTGCCATAAATGTAATTCTCAGAAAGAGCCTCTATTTCTTTTTCTATCAGTTCACCACATCGCAAAGAGCCGTTAGGGCTGGAGAACGATTTACTGGAGACCACCGAACAAAACAACAAGATGGACAAAACTGCCGGGCCAAAAACCTCACCGTGTGGCCTCCTCGGGCTCAAGGACCACGACGCTTTGCTCGCCATGAGGGACCAGGCTCGCCTGATTTCCACAGCGATACAGCTCCTCACTGCCCCGGAGTCGAACTGCCTACCTTCCTCGCCGTCCATTTATCACAGCGTTTGCGGCAATGAGGCGGCAGAATCGTGTGATTTGGAGAAAGCGCAGCCTCCCTGCCAGGTCAGTCTCTTAATTTCTTATTTATTTATTTTTTTCTTGTTGGCTTTAAAGGCATCTACCAGCAAAAAATAAATAAAAAATCCTCCAAGCAGTGTAATTGAGCACACAAAACCATAGTTAAATTTGTCCATTTCCAGGGATACCAAAATCACTAATTCTTTCCATATCACGTTTGGCGCTCTACCTTTGGGGTGGAGCTAAACATGCAAAGTCATTAACCCTTTCGAGGACAACGGTTACGACAGTGGACAGCTGATCATGTTATCGGGTTACAGGTTGCATGAAAGGGTTAAATGAAAAGTACTCAAAGGACAACCTAGTTTGTGTTTGAGTCAAATAAATTATACAAAATGCTACGTGCCCATCTTCAAAACCCTCCTCAAAACTCACTTGTATTCTTTGGCATTCGACTCAGCATGACTTAGATTTGTTCTTGGTTTTACTGTTTGGTGCTTTCTACCGTCTTTATTACCGATTTGTCTTACTGTTTATTGTGCATGTCATATTGCTCCATGTACAGCACTTTGTATGCAGCGATGGCTGTTTGAAAGTGCTCTATAAATACAGTTGACTTGACTTGATTGTTGGACTTTGTATACTATAGTAATAACTTGGGGTGTCACACTGTTATGAGGTCACCATTAACTCAACTCAAGTCAACTGTATTTATAGAGCACTTCCAAAACAGCCATCGCTGCATACAAAGTGCTGTACATGGAACAACTAACATATACAACAGTAAAGCAACAAATCGGTAACAAAGACGGTAGAAGGCACCGAACAGCAACTGTCACCATCAAATTGACCACGCCCACAATGAAACCTAAAGCCATTCAAAACCGAATCTGAAACATTTTAAGGAAATATGTCCTTTAAATAGCAACATTTTCAGCTTTGCACAGTTATTTGTATAATTCGGTCTAATGAACTACGCTTAATCAATCAGAAAGGGGAACTTTTTTCACAAAGAATCTGGATGAATGACCCCTCCCCATCCCCCAAAAAACAAACAAACACACGATCGGCCTTGCAGATTCTGAACTGATATATCCGACTTGACTTGCGCATCAAATCGTGTCATTTCGCATCTGTGTTCCCAATAGATCTCCGAGCTTTCCGACTTGGCTGACAGGCCTCTGGTTGGCGCTCTGACCAGCAGGCTCCAGGCCCTTCACGGCCAGCTGCAGGTCTTCGTGGAGCACGTTGACAGCCTGGGGAAATCCTCACTTGGTGAGGGTCAGTCTTCAATGACCTCATCAGTCAATGTATTATCCTGCTCCGAAAACCAGCATGATGCACTCAAGACTGCAGAAGAGAAGGTAAAAAAGACATGACGTTCACTCCTTGTCATCATTCCTTTTCAATCTGTTTCTTTTTTTTTTTTTTGTTGGTTTTTTTTAAGCTTTTTTGTTTCAGTTATTTTCTCTTTCCTGCATTCTGCTAATCCTACTTTCCGGGCCGCTTTCACCATTCCCAATCCCATCGTTCTTGCACGGGATTTACAATGCATGTTCAAATCTGACTCATTCTCATAAAAACATTTTTTTTAGGATTTGCCAATGTCCTAAAAAAAAATATTTGTAAATATCACTTGTTAGAAAGAGTCAGAATTGAACTGTTTATGTAAGCTTCCCTCTGTGGCCTCCGCATGCAGTTGGATCCACCTCCTAACCCAATTTTGAGACACTGCCGTGGGCCTCAAATGGAGCCTGGTTGTTGTTGCATGAAATTGCTTTCATGTTTATGTGCATAGTCTGAATCGGAACTTGGCGATTTTATTTGACTGTAATTATAGTCATTTAGTCATGGGCTCATGGATATTGTACTCTGCATGCTGTTTCAGATCCATTTAAAATCTACATGTGCACTCTATGTGGCACTTACCAGTAACAGAGCAAAACTGTCTCTATTTTACATTTTAAAGCATCCAATTGTGAAATCAAACTGTGCCTGTTAAGTGCAACATTAAAATACATCAAAGTTTTATTTGTAGATTTTTTTTCTCTATTTTTTATGGTTTCATTTTGAATTTAATGAACTCTTTCTTCGTGATTGCTACATATTGCTGGCGTTGGGCGAAATCCTCGCGTCTCCAAAATCTCCAAAATCAGCACGACTGTGGAGTCAAAGAGAGCAAGCCATTTTAAGCAACCTTAGCTTGATCAATACTTTATTTAAAAAATGAAAATAGCAGATCCACATAAGGATTGACAAATAGTATTTATTTGCGGGGGTGTGGGGGGAGTTGAGAAAAATCACTGAATTTGGAGGTTGCAGCCCGATGCCAGCAAGATGCTAATTATCATCTTTGTAAAATGTATCACTTGATGCATTCAGGTGACTATGATAGTAATCACATCCAAATTGAGTAATCACCAAACACCTAAAAAACAAACAAACAAACAAACAAAAATCATCATATGAGCTTGTACAGAACAATGCTTTTTTTTCTCTCTGACGTCAAAACAATAAAGAACTATCCAATTCTGGTACACTTATTTTGTTTCTATATTTATTATGTACCTATTTTCAGGCTTTTTCAAAATACATTACCTTGGTGGGGAAAAAAATGCAATTTGCCTTAAATGAAATTTCTATTTCAGTAATATATTAATGTGTTGTTCATGGATAATTTTCCAACGAAGTGAAATAATTTTTTCGACTCCATTCGAGGCCAATTCTGAGTCCAAACACCCCCCCCCCCTTCTTTCTTCCTGTTGTCCTTTTCTCTGCATGGGCACCATAACACTTGGTCTTTCACTCCCTGTTGCCCCCTTTTTAATACCCCCACCCCACACCACCCCTACCGGCTGCCATTTTCACGCCCCGCCCCCTCATCTTTATCACACCTCACATCTCTTTTCCAACGCTTGGTGTTGTGTCCCTTGCTTTGACCTTTCACCCATACTCTTTCTCTCGCTGTCCTTTCTCTCCCCCTTTCCCCCCCTCTTCTGCCCACTTGTCTACTCTTCTGTGTCTGTGTCCTTCCCCTCAGCCTTTCATTATTTCCTCCGTTTTGCTTTTCTTTTTTTTCTCCACTCTCTCCTTCTCTTCTCTGACCAAGCTCTTTTTCCTCTACTTCCTTTTTTTTGTCATGTGAAAGCCACCAATTGTTGTTTTTGTATGCGTTTGTTGAGTACATATAATTTATCTCGCATTTGTTCCATTGGCTTCTTTTATTTATTTTTTCTTTCTCTTTTTTTTTGTTTGGCTTGCATTTCCGCCTTCTGTTCTCTATGATTTCTTCGTTCGTATGTTTGTTTTTCATTTCTTTCTTCATTGACTTGCCCACGCATGAATGCGGCAGCCTGATTGTAGGGACCGGTTGCAGCCGGGGTTCAAAGGGGAAACAGAGGAGAACGGTCACGGTGACGACAAGAAAAGACAAAAGCACATTGCGCAAACAGAGGAGGATGAAGAGGAGACACAAGATGCACTGGTAAGTCACGCAAAAGGATGATTTAGCACAGGACGCTTGTTGTTTTGGTCTTTTAGCGCTTAGTCATACTGCCTTTGTGCAAAATTGTCACACCGGAGGCAGAAGAGTAGCGCTGGCTGACGTTCACCCTGAGTGAAATAGTGCTCAGCTATTTTCGGCAAGCCTCGAGGCAGTTCCCAGGCCGGCTAGCAGAGATAGGGCTCTATTTTTCCCAAACAATGTAAGTTCTGTGGTGCGCACAGCAGTGATGGTGCTACGCCGGGACTAAGGGGGGCTACACGCCAGATATCTGTGCAACCCCAGTGAAGCCCATCCAACATTTTATTTGGCATTCTAAAATCCATCCATCCACCCATTTTTCGATCCGTGTATCCTCACAAGGGTCGCGGGGGGTGCTGGAGCCTATCCCAGCTGTCTTCGGGCAGTAGGCGGGGGAAACCCTGAACCAGTTGCCAGCCAAACGCAGGGCACATAGACGAACAACCATCCACGCTCACACTCACACCTTGGGACAATTTAGAGTGTCCAATCAGATTGCCATGCATCTTTTTGGAATGTGGGAGGAAAAGGGTTACCCGTAGAAAACCCACACAGGCCCGGGGAGAACATGCAAAATCCACACTGGGAGGGCTTTTGATTGCAATTTATGTATAAATTACTCTTTGACACGATACACGATGAGAAGTATATATCAAGGGGCAATGGCAGCAAGTACACCACAGGATCTAGGAGGTAATTTCTTTTTAATGTTCATGACAACTACAGTATTCACAGTCAAATGCACACCTAAACAATTTAGAGGCTTCAATTAAGATAGCATTCAGGTTTTTACAACATGGAAGAAAGATTGATAGCCCGGAAACAAAAACGTCTGTGGAAGTACTGGGAGAACTTCCAAACTCCACACGGATTCGAACCCCCAACCTCAGCACTGCGGAGTAGACGTGCTATTCATATGTCAGCGCTTAGTGGTTGTTAGGAATCAATTATGCGCAATCATGAGCAGCACGTCCCTTTTAACTCATTCAGTACCAGCCAATTCTGGACCAAGTCTGAAAAGACGTTTAAAAACGTCTTTGGGAGTGAATGAGTTAAAGGGTTCGTTATGTCTTCCTCACACTCTCCTGTTGCTTCCTTCCCTTCCCTTCATCGCTTTCCCGCCACCCTGTTTGCATTCTTGTCCGTTCTCATCACACATCTTTCTTTTTTCCCTGCCCACCGTCTCCAAACTCGCTTCCTGCCCAAACATGTCCAGTTCGGTGATTGCCGTGCCAAGCCGTGCGAGGTACTTGATTCCACTCAAGCGGCGTCGGAGAAGGAGACAGAGACTCAGAGAGAAATGAAACTGAAACTCTCACAGGTCAGTCACTGGTAAATTATTTCCTGAAAAAACAAAATGGCACTCAGACCTCCACCAAGGTCATATAATCCTAATATGCATCAACATTACATGATGAAAAAACCCAGTCCACATAGCTTTCAAACTCTTTGTCAATCCCTCAGCTCCATGAGGAGCAGCAGAAGGCTCTGCTCCGCCGGGACTTCCAGTTGCAGAGTTTAGGCCTCCAGGCTCGGCTCCAGCACAAGTTATGGGGCCAAGAGAGGACGCTGCTGGTACAGGAGTCTCGGCACCTCAAAGAAGCGTTGCTGCTGCTCAGCCTCAAGCTACGCTGCTTCCTCAAACACTGGAGGCTGGACTGCAAGAAGGACATGGAGTGGAAAGACATCCTGGAGGTACAAACTTCTCCAGTCATGCAATGACAGCATCGTTGCTCCATGGATATTAGATTAAAAAGAAAAAAAAACGCACAGTAGATCTCAAAAGACGTTTTTCAAGTATGACATTGTAACATGGAGTATCAGCTAAAAGTCGTCAGAATGACACTGTCGTGCTTAAGTTGAAACAGTTAAGGGGAAATCATTTCCTAATTGTCAGAAAAGAAGTTTTCTCGTCTCTGTTTAGTCTCAGCCCTCTGTCACATTCTGCAAAATAAATCTAAATCCTCAAATAAAGACTACCGTATTTTCCGCACGATAAGGCGCCTCAGAATAAAATAGAAGCTACAATAGTGGCTGCGGTTGCGTTATGCATCCACTAGATGGAGATACGCCAAAGGGAATACAATACAATACAGCTTTATTTATATAAAGCTTTCACAACCGCTGCAGCTGTTATAAAGCGCTTTACAGAACATTTAAAATAATGCGTCCAAGAAAATCAGAATATTGGTCCATATATAAGACGCATCGGATTATAAGGCGCAATGTCGGGTTGTGAGAAAATTGAATGCTTTTAGGTGCGCCTTATTGTGCGGAAAATATGGTACATTTAACTCATTCACTCCCAAAGACATATTTATATATTTTTTTCACACTCCACACGTTCAACCCCAGATACTTTTTATTTTTCAGTTTTTCCAAGACTTAGGGTAAAAAAAAGGGGGTCTAGAATTGGCTGGTACTGAATAAGTTAATATCATTGGAGTTTAACAATCGTTCTCTATGTTTGGTTATCGAGATGAACAACCTAAAGGACCTCTACCTTTTACTGGAGGCGGATAACCTGACAAGCCCCGTCCACTTAAGCGGAAAAAAGGCCGATGGAGACGAACAAGCACTTGGCCCGGCAATCAAGGTTGGCGGCGCGTATGCTTAAACGCACGCTTGGCTATTTCCAACACACTTTCAACGTGGATGCATTTTGCGCTCTTTAGTTGAACGCCGTGAGCAGCACTCTGGCGGACCTCAAGGTAGCGCTGCAGGACCTGAGTGGCGAGCTGCGGCAGGAGCGGCAAGGCTCCCAGGAACTCACCCAGCAGTTTGCAAAGGCCAAGGCATCGTGGGAAGTGGAAAGGACCGAACTTAAAAGCCTCATCACTCAGGTGGGCAAGGAAAAGTGCTGTTCTTGATGTGCTGTATAATAATGAGAGCACTGAATGGGTCCTCGAACCCCGTTTTTTTTTTTTATTTTATTGGAAAATCATTGAAAAGAAAATCAAAGTCTTTATTGTGAGAAATGGCTAATGTGATCAGTGTCTTCTCCGAAATGAATATCAGTCATCATTAATTGTAACATATGAACGTAGCTTGAGCAAATTTATTTCAAAAGTGCATTGGGGCAAACTGGTAGCCCTCCGCATTAATCAGAAGCCAAGAAGGAGCTCTTGGTTTCAAAAAGGTTGGTGGGCCCTGGTCTACATGTTTCCCTGTGATTTGCTGGCAAACTGTCCAGTGTGTGTGCCTCCAGTGTGTCTCGCTCCACAAAAATGGATGGATTACCACATCTTTAAAATTCTGCGATTCCCCCCCCCCCCCCCCCCCCCCCCTCAGCTTGAGACCAAAGCAGCCAAAGCAGCCTCTCTGTCCTCAGCTGACACAATGGACCCACCTGACCTGAAGGTGGCACTGAAGAGGGAGCGTGAGGAGCACCAGCACCTTCTGGCCGAGTCCTACGCAGCCGTGATGGACTTGACCAAACAGGTGGATGCCTTTGGATGGTGCTTAGATTGAACACTGATGCTATTATTAGACTACTTAGACAGCATGTTGATCAATGATCGTCTTCTTTTCCTCTTTTTTTTTTTTGGGCTCTCTGCCATGACAGCTTCAGATCGGAGAGAGGAACTGGGGCAGGGAGAAGCTGGAGCTGTTAGAGCGGTTCAGCCAGGAGAGAGCACAGTGGGAGCAGAGGCTGAGAGAGACCAAGGTATGCGTGCAGTCGTCTGTGTGTGTGTGTGTGTGTGCGTGTGTGCGTGCGTGTGTGCGTGCGTGTGTGTGTATAGATGAAAAAGTCCAAGATAAGAGTGTGTGCCCTGCGATGATAGAAGTGGATGATCATCAGTGATAAGAGTTTCCTTGCCAGTCCTTTCATCAGATGTGTTTCTGTCATGGTTCACCGCATTTCCCCGCTACCTTTGATGTTTTTTTATTTGTATTTTTTTTTTGAAAATTTATAAAAAGACACTATCGGAGAGTCCTTCGACTCCTTAACAAGCCCTGTATTGACTCATCACTTTTTTCAGCTTTCATGAGACAGGAATTTTCGACAAAGTGTGTTTTATTGATACTGTATCCAATTATGCATAAGAGGTGTGACCCTAAATGAGAAGTGCAATTCGATTAGGGGTCAACGTTGGTAAAAATTAGTCAATTAATTAATGGTTTGCAATGTCAAAAATGGTGTGAATCCGTTTTGTGGGAACGGTTTGAGAAAGGCCCTTTTCTATTCAAGCCTACCAAAGTCCCATAGATGTAACTTGAAGTACTGGCTAGGTAACACTGTGAAAATCTACCGTAATGTGCAATACTCGAGTTTCAGTCATATCGAAGCCACACCCTGACTGACTAACATAAATTAAAATGAGCGGCCACACGTCAGGTTGATACAAAGCAAGATGGATTCTGCTGTCCTTGACGCCAATTTGGGCTCTGAACACTCCATAAGAACAAAAGAGTGTTACTGAAAACATTTGGATTTGACAGCAAAGGATTTGGCCAATGTCCAACTGGTTGCCAGGCCATCACAGCGTTTGAATATCACAAAGAGGTTAAAAAAATATATATTGAAGGCTCTGTTTTTCTTCTGTCTTCACAGCCAAAGTCTTCATGCGCTGAGTCCTCTGCAGACACTCTTGTCACCACTGGAACAGGATCACCAAGGTGAACGCACGGCAGTGTCAATACATGAGGAGTGTTGTTGATCGGCACATTTGAATGACAATCTGTTTTTATGTAAAGGACCAAATCCATACCACGGCTCGATGATCCAGACTTCCGGCCAACAGCTGATCTGAGGGGTTTGGTCCACTTTGCAGCCCCCCCTCCTTTGACTTGTTCACCGCTGAGTGACTCCAACAAGAAGAATTGGACCTGTCTGACTGATGAGGTTAATAATAGAAGATTTTTTGTGTACATGTGAATAGTAAATCCACCTGAGAATCCCCCGAGGATTCAGTTTCACGGCGCTTTCGCATTTGCAGGTGGCTTTCTCTGGTCCAAGTCACTTGATGGGGTTCGTAAACAAAATGAACTAAAAGGCGCTAATGTGAAAGCAACCTCAGTTGCGTTTAACCTGTCTAAAGTGAACACAAAATGGGTGAGGTTGACTTTTGGAGATTTCATCAGATGTGAATAAAACTTTTTTTTTGGAACCGTTTTTTTTTTTTTAATTAAACTGTCACATGAACCCAAAAAGGTCCAGTCGTCAGCATTTGACACATGCAAACCAAATTAAGCGGTCACTTGATCTAAAGTGGACCAGCAAGAGAGCACTTTGAGCAGTTTGACTTGAATGATGCAACTATGAGTGGTTCCTGCTAATCACTTTCCCCAATATGGATTTTTTCAGACTTCGGATGTCGGGGAAACCTGTAAAACCTGGGACGGTCCCAGCGCCAGTGTCTCCTGCAGCAACTTAGTGGGATCGCAGCTGGATCTGGAGTCCGTCCAGAGGAGCCACACAGCTCCAGAAAGCACCGGAATCAGGATGTACTACAGCCCTCCTGCCGTCCGACGCATGGAGCACCAACGAAGTAAACGGGAGGCCAACGGGAACCCCGACGGGAGCTCTGCCCTCGGGCTGACTGTCGCTGAGGCGGGTCCGGCTGAGCCGCCGCAGTCCTCGCCCTGCTTTTCGTCATCTTATGAGCAATGGCTGAGCTCGCTATCCGAGCAGCATCGAGAGCTGCTGGAGAACAGGAGCGCATGCGCTCCTGCTCTCAGCGCTGAGGTCAACAACGGCTCGACTAACGGCGTGGCCGACGGGTTGACCTCATCGGCGTTCCGCAACTTGGAAATGGGTGAGATTGCAGCAAACTTGAGTGATGACATGAAAGAGATGACCAACTGTGTGCGCCAAGCCATTCGCTCCTCATCTCTGGAGAGGAAATCTGGCAAGGAACATGTAAGTCAACTCATTTTTACCCGATTTATGTGCTTTAAATTTTTGAAAGGTTTTAAAAAGGGGACAGTGTATAAAAATGCACTTGCCACCTAGTGGTGAACTAATAGAAAGGAACAAACTCTGGTTGAATGGCGTGCATTTTTAACTACGTGCATCTTTATTTATGTAGTGCTTCCACAGCAGCTGCAGCTGTACAGAAGCACCTGATGGAACATTCATTCATTTTCCGATCCGCTTTAATCTCACACACACATCACATTATAATCTTTGTGTTAAATCTGGAAAACCGTCAGCATTCTTGCCTATTTTCCGAGATGTCACAGACCAAACCAATAACTTAATCAGAATTCTATTTGTGCATTTTTTGCACGATTCTTCTCCATTAGTTGCAGCCCGAGATCAGACTACATTACTTCTTGTAATGTCTCTTGCGCTTCCTCTTTGCCTTACTTCTGCAGGCGGTGGGCATGTCGAGTAGGTCCACGCAAACGGCTGCACAATGCGTCAGCATCGGGCTTCAAACTGAGAACCTCACCAGCAGCAGGGGTGCCGGTTTGCACGCCAAAGCCTGGTCACCCCGGCCCTCCTCGACAACCACTTCTCCGTTAGCGTCAGCCCGAACGAGACAGATATCAACGTCTCTGGACAAAGTTCACAGCCGAATCGATAGACCCTGTTGTTCGCCCAAGTTCGGATCCCCGAAGCTCCAGCGCCGAGTGTCCTCAGGTACTTCCACTTTTTGATCGGAGTAGTAGACTGTCCTCATGCCTCCTGTGATGATAAACTGTTTTTTAAAAAAAAGTATGACCCATTTTGCCGGTTTTCAGGCTCCACCTCCAGACTGGATGGGACTCCGTCGTCTCGAGAGCGCAGCCTGTGGACCCTCCAGCAGAGAGCCATGAGTGGGGGTGGAGGCTCAGCCTGGGCCCGCTCCACCACCACCAGGGACAGCCCCGTGCTGAGCGGCCTCACCGACGGACTTTCCAGCCTCTTCAGTGTGGTGGAACATTCGGGAAGCACTGAGACACTCTGGAGGGGCGACGGAGGTCAAATGCGCCATTTTGACTCGAATCACAGTGACATGCATAATCCATTGCTCTAAAAGAAATTGGTGTTCCACAGGGATCCGTTGTGAGGGCTCATGCATTCATTACTTACAAACAACAAATATCATTTTGCAGATGATACGCAACAATCAATGCTCTAATTATATAGACAAAAAGCGCAGATCGCCTCAAAGGCTGAGCG
This sequence comes from Hippocampus guttulatus, assembly GCF_054856545.1. Taxonomy (NCBI): domain Eukaryota; kingdom Metazoa; phylum Chordata; class Actinopteri; order Syngnathiformes; family Syngnathidae; genus Hippocampus; species Hippocampus guttulatus. The sequence continues at coordinate 9,201,948 of NC_141261.1, read as the reverse complement.
ATTTTTATGTACGAAATTAAAAAGGTATCATATAAAACATTATATAAAACATTCATTAAATGTAACCACTCTTGGCAGAGGTAAAAATTGTCATTTGAGAAGTAAAATAAATTTTATTCATTTTCAGACAACTTTTAAGTGTAACCTGTACACATCATAAAGATCAATTGTGTGTTTAGGTGCCAGTCCAGCGCGACACCCTCACACCGCAGGGAAACCCTCCTGTTCCTCGGTCTGTGCATCTGACCCAAACACTCAACGCCTCGGGGGCCTCGTCCAAGAGTTCCTGCAGAATGTGTGCAGCGGGCGGAGCCAAGGAGGCGTCATCCTGCCGGCAGAGAGAATGCCGAGAGACTCTCTCGGCGAAGGAGGCTTCAATTGCGTGGATGAGCTCAAGCCAGAATGTCTGCCAGCTGCCGTGGGAGGTCTCGGCGCCTTGGCCGGACTGTGCGGGAGCACTGACAATGTGACCAGGATTGTTAACAAGCGGTTCATGAGACAAACGACCGGCGACGAGATGGTCAGTATCATGGGCGGAGGAGGAGGGAAGGACGGGATGGGCAGCACTGGCTCCGCGGGCTCCGGGACAGAGGTGAGGGCTTTGCTTTGACGCGATACTGAAGTCTTTCCATACATTGGGTAGTGAGTGATAGGTGTTGTTTTTGTGTCAGGACGGACCCTGTGACTGCATCGTTCCGTCCAACTGTCCCTCCCGACCATCTCGAGGCCCTCGCACCTCGCCAGGACAGTGCAAACACCGCCCACACGAGTCCTCGGTCTCCATCGAGGAGAAGGGAGACGCCTTGACAGAGTGACATCACTCCTCCAACCGCGCACATACGGACACGCACACGGCACGATTCCACTCAAACACTGCTCACCATTGCCACACATTCACTCCTATCACCTAACCTGCCACATACGTGCACTGCCAAACGTAACACACATTGCTCAGCACATATTTCATGTTACACACACACACACATTCAGTTCCCATTTCTCAGTGTCAGTAGCTCTTAGGCCAGGAGGCTGGGCCATCATACCGTTTAACACTCACAATACTACCAGCAGGACGTTATGATAAATACCACCATGGACCTAATGAAGCCCTCATCCACAGTAGTTTTGCATATCATGTTACGCCACTAAGCTATGACGATAATCTCGAGGGACTGAAAACGAAAGAATGTAGTCCTCGCTCACCCCCACCAGCATTGGCTGCTTTGTCTACAGAAAAAAAAACGAAGAGAACTTTTTATGCTCCAGCGACTCATTTTTAATCATCCTCCCATTTGAAGACCTCAACGATACTCGAATTCTGGGACCTTTTATTCCAAACATGGGACCATTGTGTTATGTAATAATTCGGTGTTTGTAGATTGTAAGGGGGGGAAAAAAAACTATTAGCAGTTACCGGCCAGAGATGTTTTGTTTTGCGTCATGTGGCCACAGGTGAAGTGCCTGTTTTATTTCTTCACTGATGTCAAAACTCGAGCCATGAAGATGACGGTAATGCTGTTGGTTCGGCCAGTTGTTGCTTTGTGCACTCAGATAAGCACTGCTGTGTTTTGGCGCATGGTAGACAAAAGATAATTGTAATGCAAATCTTTTTTCACATGATGTCTGACAGTCTGCTGCATTTTTTTTTCTCTGCGCAAAGCTTTTTGCTGGTAATTAAATTAAAAGGGACACATTATGGAAAATGAACTTTTTAATTGAGTTTTAACAAATATGTGGCTCTCTGGGTGGTCTGCGTGTGAAATTGAACAACCATGTCAATTTGGGCTTTGCTGATTATTTCCCAACATGTGTCTGTAAATAAGTTGTTCTCAACATTGCTGAATCACGACGACACATGCGCGGTTTACAAATTGACAAGTGTACTACACTTGTCAATTTCAACTAGAGTGGATGTTAAATGTTCTATTTTTTTTTTCCTAGTGTTCTGGCATTTTTAAGAGACCTTTTATTCCAGACACCCGGGAAATGGTTTAAATTGTGGGTCAGGGTCGGGGGGGGGGGGGTGAAGCATAATTTCCCTCCTTTACTATTAACAAGTGCATGCCTACCTTAAGCTGTAAAGGTGTTTAATAATTTGGTTACTCATGCAAAAAAAAAAATATCCACTAATTTTTATTCCAATTTTGTATTCCTAATCGTATTAAAAATGTTAAGTAAGGACTGTGACACTAGGAAAATGACCGAATTTGCTTTAAAAAAAAAAAAAAAGAATTCTATCTAAATTGCCTATCAAGAATGCATTCTTAAACCTGCATCTTTTTTGTTTTAAAATCAACACCAATTCGAATACAAAAATGAGTATTCGTCTAACGGGCCGTAAAAAATGACGATAATCCGACTTCACTGAAAAGGCCTTAGCGTCAAAAACATTTCGAGAAAACGTTCACGTGTTGAGGCCCTCATTTATTCATACTGCTGTCGTTTTATTTCTCATACGGTGTTCCGTTTCAAAACGGGTCAGCTCATTGTCATAAAAGAAAATAACAAAACCTTTCAAACTACTTTGCTGTACATACTGCATCTCATTGCATCATCTCCATGATGAAGATCATCTTCTAATTGAAGTGCCTGTCACATTGGCTGCAGACTCCAAACCTAGCAGGCCTTTTATTTCAATGACCAAGATTGTTTTTATGCACACAAAAAAAAAGCTACACTCAAGTACTGTATGTACCAAGGTCGAGGGACAACAAACAAATGGTTTACAGGATTAGGATAGAATGATATGTTGAGTACACATTTTATACCAATGTTTTCTCTGGAAATAAATTATTTTGTCTTTTTTTTTCGATATATATTATCTATATATACGGTTATTTGGAGGCGGGGGGCTATCTGGTCCATTATATACACTATTTATCCACTTTTTGTAATTGGCCATTATTCTTAAACGGAAAGTTACATATCACATTCTAACGTAGCAAATAACGTTGCTTGAGAAAAAAAAATCTTATGTCGATTTAAAATACTCTTAAGTGGGATTGTTGCTAATATTTTATATATTTACAGTATCTTATGTGTTTGTTCTTTGCGTTTCAGTTGCATCGCATATTAGGAAGCACATTTCGCCTTATTTCACACTGATTGCAATGTTTTTACCCGAAAAGGCAGGAATATAAACTGGCAAAAAAATGTGCGTTCAAAATCTTTCTTCTCTTTCTTTACTTGATTCGAAATAAATCCAACAATATGAACTGTTGGCATCAATATGCCGCATTGTTCCATTCCATCATCAATCCATTTCTAACCATTCGCAGCGTTTTGTAAGTGATTATGAAAATAACGGACTCATTGTTCAATCCAGTGTCATCATTTTTTTTTCATTTCATTGATGACACAAGTCACATATTTGCCAGCTGTTGAAAAAAACTACCTAAACATTTTGTCTTCATCAAATCTCGTGGCAATATGTACAATAACTCCTTCGCCGTTCCTTCGTATTAGCGAATATTTTTGGCTTATATCGAAAGACTGGCTATCTGTCCATGAGCTATGCTTGACCTTTTTTTTTTTAAGTAATGCCTCATAAAAAAGGAGAATGCAATGAAGGCCACACGAAAGAAAAAGAGGAAAGCAATTCCACGATGTTGTAGATTCAATAGATTATCATGTTGTTTTGGAGGAAAGCTGAACGTCAGCAGCTGATCTCCAGTCGATGGAGGTCACTGTGGAAATATGTAGCTATCTCCCTTTACTGACCGCACTTGAGCATTTCCTCTGTACATAGTGTATGCGCCTTTCGAAGCGGATGAAAAACACCCTCGCACGAAATAATAAACGTACGGTCATCCCAAAAGGGCTTTTAAAGTGTTTTTTTGTTTGTTTGTTTGTTTTGTTTTTGGACCAATGTAGCTTGTCATCTATCTCTCCATTGTGTTTTGTCACAGAATTCACAAATAAATGTTAGAATTTTCATACGGTTTCATTTTCTTGAAGGTTTTTCCATCTTTTGTCTTTCTTGACTCGATGGATGGATGGATGAGTACATTGATACAAAGCAAATATGTCCCTGCCAATATGTAAATCATGAGGAACAGATACAAGCGGCCGAAATGAGTTTTCTCCTCAGGGTGTCAGGGCTCTCCCTTAGGGATAAGGTGAGAAGCTCGGTCATCCGGGAGGGGCTCAGAGTCGAGCCGTTTCTCCTCCACATCGAGAGGAGCCAGATGAGGTGGCTCGGGCATCTGATTAGAATGACTCCTGAACCCCTCCCCGGTGAGGTGTTCCGGGCATGTCCCACCGGCAGGAGGCCCCGGGGATGACCCAGGACACGCTGGAGAGACTGTCACCCAGCTGTCCTGGGAATGCCTTGGGATCCCCCGGGAAGAGCTAGAAGAAGTGGCTGGGGAGAGGGATGTCTGGGCTTCCCTGATAAAGCTGCTGCCCCCGCACCCCGACCCTTGTTTTTGTTTACCGGATAAGTGGTAGAATATGGATGAGGAACAGACTACTGAAAACACGCTACTTAAAAACAATAATTTATTTTATTCCCCGACCCCCTCACAAAAAGATAACTTCACTGGTGAACATACAGAAGCAACCATTGTGCAACAGTTAATGAAACCGATACAATCTGCAAATATACGATATAGATATTTTTCACAGTTAAATCTTGACCTTATTCCAAGTGCCAGAAAAAAGAAAAAAAAAAACAAGCAAGCACGATGTAACTACAAAATTGCATTGGGCTACATGAAGCTACTTGTGGGTTTTGGTTGCTACAGAACTAACACAGCCAAATCCAAAACAATTTGACACTCCATGAAATAAAACCAGTCTTTCCATCCCAAAGGAAAAACTGTGCTGAGGTCCGATAGATAAAGGTCACAACACAACAGTAGTACGCAGTATTACATGAGTCAGTCAGCACACAGAGTAATAATCTTTTTTTTTTAACAAAGACAAAACATGCATTAATATTCATAGTGTGCCAGTATGAATTAGTGAACAGAACCGGTCAAGACTGAAGAGCAAGCCTGGTCGCAATATTGTTCAAGGCCAGAACAGCAATAAGTAGCAGCAGGAGCAGCATGTGGCTGAATGAAATCGCATGCCTGTCAAACAGAGGTGTCCAAACTACGGCCCAGGAGCCATGCCTGTTTTTTTAGCAGCCCGCAAAATATATTGTGGCACCTTGACCTATCAATATCCCAGGTGAAGGGTTTTTCAAATTACGGTAAAAGCCATCGCGCGGTTAAAGAGCAGGAGCATCCAAGTTGGCATTTGGCACTCTGCCACATGATGGTTTCACAAAATCCTGCCATCAGTTATAAAAAAGTAATTAGAATGCTGCGGATAAACCAAAATGGGCTTTAATTGGAGGTTTGTTGTATCCGGAAATTTAAAAAAATCGAGAGTATACGAGGCTAAATTGCCTTTTCTATGTTTTTGTGCAGGTATTTTGGCTTATTCTTCTAATTAAATGTCTTGCAATGAATTATTTTAAATTGCATTTTTTAAGGAAAATACACTTTAAAAAATTGGATGTTTTGAGGGGACTGGAATGGATTAATTGCATTTCCATTCATTTCAATTGGAAAAGTTGATTTACAAGAAGGACAAGAAGAGAACGAAGAACTTGATTTTTTGCCTCATCACCAGGCCCCAAAGTATCTAATAAATTTTCACATGCTGAAAGCGATGTTTTTCTTCTTTAAAATATGAGACCAAGCTAAATCGTTGTAACTGGTTAATTCTGAAAACACCCATATTCAGTTAGAAGAGGGTGTGCACACTTATGCAACCAACACCATCCCCATTGTTTATTTTCACTTCCCCCTTGAAAATAGTTTCTTCTCAAATTGAGTTTTGCAGGTTGTACGTCACAGTAATAGTGGAAAAAACATGAAAAAAAATATTTTTGTCTCTTTTTTTTTTTAAATATGGCATTTAAACAGGGCTGTGTCGACTTTTTATACACACCGAATAATATATATTGCCCTTCTTTACCTGCAAGAGTGGGTTGTTTTTTGCATGTTTAAAAAAAAAATTAAGGTGCAACGTCAAATGGTTCTCTCATGTTTTCTTTTTTCTGCATGCGGTCCATAGAAGAAAAAGTTTGGACACCCCCAGCCCAGGCTCGTAACTCAAAAAGTGCAAGACAAAACCAAACAACATTCAAGCAGCCTTTTCAACGTGCACTCTTCAACTCCTCCGAACCTGCCCCCCCACCCCTCCTGTTTATTGACTGGCGGTGATCTTGTGGAGTCCTGGCCAGGCGAGGATGTAGTAACGAGGCAAGGTGCCTTCCATGAGCCTTTCCATCCACAAGCCCAAGCGGTCCAGCTTGTGATGGATCTGGAGCGTGGACGTGCTGCGTGAGCGCGCCGATTTGCGCGGAGGGTGATCGTCACGAGACGCCGCCCTCGACCTCCTCACCGACGCCGCCGCCGCTGCTTCATCCTCTGACGTTTTGCTATCCGGGTCTTCCCCGGTGTAGACGGGCTTAAACAGACAGAAGTACTTTTTGTGGCCGTTGAGTGCCAGCACGTAGCCGGTGTAGTCCATACTGGCGTTTGCCTCGTCGTCCTCGCACGAGTAGACCTGCGCGGCATCCTGTGCGCTTTCTAGCAGCGTGCGCATCCACTCGCTGTGCTTGTCCGTATTCAGGAAGGAGAAATGCAGGGTCAGGCTCCTGGAACATTTCAACGAATCCAATTTCACGATCAGTTAGATGGCAAGACACCAGTCAGCGTTTCTACAAACTCACTTGTACAAACACAACATATTCCACTTCATCTCCCCCCGTTGCAAATGAGGTTGACTCAACAAACGGAGCGAAAAAAAAATGAGCATCAACAGTATAGTAGTATCACATCAGCTAAAGGTTCATAACTCGATGAGTCATTCCCATCCGGACTCAACCGGCACCTGCAGCACAGTGGCAAGTATAACAGATGCAATCTTGAAATGCTTTTAAGTGTTGTGAAAGAATGACCCAATATGGCAAAATTAAGCTTGATGAATGATAGAGGGTTTGCACCCAATTGGTTTGTGCGTGCTTTTAAGTAATTTAGCTTCATTTGCTCGACGGTGTCATCAAGCAGTAAACTATGCGTAGACACGTTGCAGGCTTAACGGTGACTAAGCAGTATTGCAGTAGGATGTCTAATGCAAATATGGAATGAGCAATAAACATCACAGACTAAGTAGACCGTTTTTTTTTTAGCTTTCAACCAGGTCTTAGGCCTACGAATGAGACTTAGACAGAAAGAGAGAACGAAAGAAAGAAATGAGGACACAACCAATACATTGCCCAAGTCAACTTCCACTGCTGAAATACGACCATTTGAACATACCCCGTGAAAGAGTAGACCTCTTTGGCAAACTTGCTGAGCAGAACGTTCTTCGAGGCATCGGCGAGCACAAGAACAATGTTCATGTGTCCTGGCCTCAGCCTCACCAGGTTGCTTATATAGGTGATGTCAGTCAACTCGGTCACCTCCACAAAGTTCTTCTTGGGAGGCCGACTAAAGACGGTCATCATAGTTAATGGGCATCTTGCGCTTGCCTCGAATATTAGTCAATCCGAAGGAATAAATATTACCTTGATGGACCGCCGCTCCCTGACGATCCATTTTCTGTTTTCGTTCCATCTTTTACTTTTGTTTTGGGGGAGTTTTCGTCACTTGAGTCACTGGAAAAATATATATATATTATATATATATATATATATATATATATATATATATATATATATATACAGTGAAACTCCTCTACAACGAAATCATATTTGCAGCAAGATTTTTTTCACACTAGGGGGTATTTTTGAGCATGTAGGTTTCATTGTAGAGGAGTTTCACTGTATATGATCCAAGATGGGAGTCTGAGGCACAAAGGTAAAGTAGATATTGAAGCGTAAACAAGCTCACCTGAAGGCTTGGATGACTACAGTTCCAAAGAGGATGAATAAGGCAGAAAAGATGAGGGACAGCAAAGGCATCATCTCACGCCTGCAAATCACCAAAAGTGTCATTTTCATTCTATTTATTGAATTTTATTCATCTGAAGAGCTGTAAACACTCTTTTTGCTGTCCCGTAAAAAGGGGGCGGAGTTTGGCCGCCAGGACCGCAGAAATGCGACGTGCAGTCACCGCCAGTGCACGCAAAACGGTGCCACGCTACGCCAAAGCGTGCGCTACTACCCCTTGTAAATGTTTGTAAAAACTTCTACCCACCAGTTGTTGTGCAGAATGTCATCGATGACTTCGGAGAGGTAATCATAAATTGCATAGAGCCATTGGATAACAAACATCTACAGAGAGACAACATTAGTCAGTGCGCGGTTAATAATCAGCCCCCCCCCCCCCGCCCCCAGAAAAAAATGCTTCAGACAAATTTCTCATTTTCAGGCTGACGCGGGCAGCCAAACCATTTGCCGGCCAAATAGCGTACGGATGCAAACTCGTTGTTGAGCTCGGGAAGCATGGCATCGTGGACCAGAATGGACGGGTCCTTCTGGAGACGCTCCAACTCCTCCACGAGGCGCCGCTTGTCTTCTTCACTGCCGTTCCAGGGAGTCACTGGCTTGAAAAAGGCCTTCCCGGCAGCGTTGCGCCTCTCCAGGATTACCACCTGAAGGCACGCACACACACACACATAAAAAATGGGAAGCTGGGTAGTGTATCCGGATGGATGAATGAATGAGTGGGTGTGTCATGAAGCGGGCGAGATGATGAATTCAGGGGGCGGCTCATCAGGTGTGGTTTTCTGTTTTGATTTATCGGCAAAAATTGACGGGTGGGTCATTTGGTGGCGGTTCTGGACGGGCGGGCGGATGGACGGATGCACCTGCGGTGGCGGCGGTGCCTTTGTGCCGTCCTTGCCGGTCATCAGGATGTTACAGAGCGGTTGCTGCAGTTGTTGGTAGACGTAAGCAAATCTCACAACTTCCTTGGTGTTGCTTGAGGCGAAAGACAGAAAGGCCCGGTTGCCCGAAGAAAAGCTCTCGTCGCTGCCTGTGATCAGCAGCACGCAGTATCTGTCGGGAGGAGAAACAGCAGCGCTGAAGCATATCGTCGGTGATGCTTTGGAGGGCGCAGACAGACGGACGCCGGCTTACTTCCTTCGCCTGTGGAACTGCTTGACAGGGCACAGCTCGTCAAAGAGCTTCTGGTTCACCAGCCTCGGTGCCAGGAGAAATTTGTTGTTTGACATGAACTCGTCGATGAGCTGCTTTTTCATTCCTTTCGTCTGCCAGGAACAACGGCGGCTATATTTTATGACTCACACTCAAAAAAAAGACGACTCCGCTTCTTTCTTTCAGCCGGCGCCTGATGCCAGAAACGCACCTGTAAGATGTCAGCGGGGTTATCCGTGTTCTCTTTGAAAACCAGCACGGTCGGGGCATAGCTGTTGATATTGAACTGTCTCTGCAGATGGGCCGTCTCTGAAAGGCCCTGGTCCACATAGCCAAACTGCATGTAGTCCTTGTACGCAAACGCCGTCAGCTATGAAAAGCCACAGATGAAAACCAATGAAGACATCTGAGCTGCGAAAGCGATTGTGACGTCGGTCCCAGGCTCACTTTATAGAGTAAGGGAACGACAGGCACTTGGTCAAACAGGAGCACGTGTGGCTTGTTGACTTCATGCCAACTGCTTAAAAACTGCTTGTCGTTCTTGTCGCTGACCTGAAAAAAATAAAATGATGCTTTGACATGTGCGCGGCCATCCGCATCCAGATTGTTATCTACGAGTACGGTCAAAAAGTGAGATTCTTACCCAATCCACGAGTTTTTGGGGAAGAAGGTCTTCCACAAACTGCCTCAAATGCTCCTTTGCTACGGCGTAATGGAAGAACGTCACTTTGCCATTAATGACTCCGAGTATCGACGGCGTGCGATGAGCGCCGAGGTGATTGGCTAACCGTCTCTCATATCCAACATCCACCACGCCGATTCCGACACCTGCGCGAATGAAACGTACACCCTTTTGGCTTTCACCATTTACTTCAAAATCTCCCAGCTGGCTGCTAAATAATAGTATGTCCATTCCAAACCTAGCATCTCCATTTCCTGCACCACCTCCTTCCACACAGGCTCGATGTGGATGCAATTGAAGCACCAGTCGGAGGTGATCTTGATCAGGTACGGTTTCCTGAAGCTGTCGGGCACCACATCGTTGACATACTGGTTAAAGCGCAGCGAGTGCTTGCTGTCGGAAAACTCCCCCTGGTTCTTGCTGTTGAATGGGAAGTTGAAGAAGGACTCATCGAAGTTGAAGCTATCGTGGCGGTGGCCGCTATAGCGACCGCTGCCATACGGCTGGGTGTCATCCGTCTGGCCGTAGCGGTCGTAGTTGGCGCGTTTGTCCTCACTGGATAGAATCTAGATTGTGGGTAAAACGTGAGTATTTTCATTTGTTTCTGTCACAACTGGAAAACGTGTCAGGTATGGTATGATGCCTCTCAAAAACAAGTGTAACGTGTTTTTAACAAAAAAAATCCCCATGAAAGTGTGATCACATTTCCTTGCCATTACCAGTTTCAGATCTAAGCCCTAATACACAGGTATCAAACTCAAGGCCCGGGGTCCAGATGTGGCCCGCCACATCATTTTATGTGGCCCGCGAAAGCAAATCGAACATGTCAATTTCCATGATGCTTGCTAAAATCTCAACCAAAATTTTTAATTCTCGTCTGTAATAAATGAGAGACATATTGTAAGTATTTTCTTGTAACCAAACCCTTCATTACAGAAACTTAAACAATAGTTGAATAAACCGTTATTATTGCCTTTTTAAAATTTGGTTTCAGTCATAACGGCCCTCCAAGGGAAACGGTAACTAAAATGTGGCCTGTAACGAAAATGAGTTTGACACTCCTGCCCCAATAAATGAAAATACACGATCGGGAGAGATGACATAAAAATCTTTTGTTTACACATTTACATCCCCCAACCCTCGCTTTAAACACATTTAAACTAATTCAAACCCACTTCCCAAACAAATTGTACATGTAGTTCAACACAAATAAGGCACAAAGATAAAACTTATCGAAAATATTGTACAGTGTCTATGTACATGCATGTGCCTTTAGGAGGGGGGGCCTGTGGGATGGCATGTGATGTCAATGAGTTTGCTTGTAAGTGTTTGGAAGCGAGCTGCGGTTGACAGCTACTTCTGTGCAAGTGTGCATCGGCAACTGTGGCTCTCCTTTTCCACATGAAGATGCAGTACAGTCAATATGCTATAAAAATGCATAAAAATGACTGTGAAAGAACGACACAGCAGCGACATGAATGATGAATGATATAGCAAGGGCATTTTGTAGATTGATCCCCCCAACCCCTCTCTTCAATTTCACATGACTAACCTCGTATGATTTGGTAATCCTGATAAACATATCCTCAGCTCCCGGATTTTTGTTTTTGTCAGGATGCCTTGAAAAGAACATATTTATTACATAGATGTTAGCAAGTTTATGTCAGTTTTGTGTGTCGGACACTCACCATTCTCTAGCAAGACGCTTGTAAACTTTCTTAATCTCAACCTGGTTTGCACTTCGAGTGACGCCCAAGGTTTTGTATGGGTCCAGCTCCGGTCCAGCGTGGGTCACTCCGAGCTCCAGCACAGAGACCGCCACCATGACAGCCAATGGCAGAGAGATCCTTAATTCTGCCATCGCTGTTATTTTAATAACATAAGAGCATCTGTCACCATCACATATTGCATCTCAGGATGTTCAAACTTAAACGTCGGGACATAGTCTTGACCGGTAGTGCCAAACTTGTTTTGATTGCAAACCACATCGTAGGATCGCACAAGATACACTCACAGGGGCTGGTTCTGACAGTTGTAAATGTTAATTTTCTGATATCTAAGTAGCTTTCAACAGAAGTCGAGGAAAAATAACGGTACGAGGCCAAACAGTCGTTTGACGCAAGTGCTCGGATTTAAGGATTACTTTTTAAATTACATTGCAACATAACGGGGACATGAACCAACGAAAACACACAATTAGATACATTGGCCATCATCAGAATGGCAGCATGCAAGACAGCAACAAACGTATCACCGTCCGTGTGCGCTGTTAGTATCGACTGTAAAATGTATAAGGATATATTTTGATACTGAGAGTGTTTTAACGACGTTGCTACAAAAACTGTCCGTTTCGCTGAAAATACAAATTCAGGCACCTCGAGCAGCTGCAGTCAACCGGCACTACACCGCATTTTTATGGCAGGTGTTGATGTTCGTCGGGGTCTTGGTGGATGCTGGACGACGACAATCACAAGGTGTGTTTGGCAGCAGCTCCTGCTCCCTCAGGGCATGATTACAACTACGAACTGGCGACAAATCGAAAGTACTGTTGGGAGGTTGAGTATTTCATCGCAACTGCGTTTGTATACGTGCGATCGGTTTTCCAGTCGTCGCTCCCCGATGTTTAATATAATCGCAATGTGTTGCTTGCTGAGCGGTGACTTTCGTCAGTTCGGTGGGTGTGATAGAAATCAAGCGCACTTTTTTTCCCAATGTTTCTAGTTGACCAATCACAAACAAGAATGATGTAAACAAGGAAGTAATGCTTGTAATCATAAATAGTATATACGAAAAAGACCTGTACTTTCCAATATGACGTTATTTTTAAATATTTTAGCGAAACGTCATATTATAATGAGATGTGCTGAAACGTAGTGTGTGTTTCGAAGCGTCAAATGCACTACAGAGACACCCGTTGGTCAAGGAGTAAGCCATTGCATCCAGTGTTTTTGATGTGCACACGAAATCCTATATGATGTGCAAAACTGCTGAGATTGACGAGGTAAACAAATTCTGCGAGAAGACAGAAAAAGACAAAAAAAAAAAACAAACAAAAAAAGAAAACGCACCAACCACCGGATAATACGTAGTAGAAGAAGAAAGATGGTGCCACCTTAATGGTGACGTCATTCACGAAACAACACGGAGACCAGGAAGTGGGACTTCTCATCGGTACGACACCTTGTCAAATCTCCTCTCTATTCGTTGTTGTTTTTTTATTGCTTTTTTTAAGCACAGCTTTTACGATAGGCTTTTTGTGACTTAATGGAGAATGGAGGACCATCACAAGAAGATTCTTCAGCGCTACAGGATAAATATTGTAACGAGTTTGGACCCATCATGTCTCTATGACCGCCTGCTTCAGAAAGGGGTTTTTACTCAAGACATGATCGAGAAAATAAAGGTAGGATCGTACTGGGCATTGCAGTTGCCAAATATTGATGATAAACAGTGATTCTTAATTTTGGATGGTAAATGAAGAATTGACGAACTGGGTGTACAGGTGGTCAGCACATCAGCATCACGGTTCTGAGGTTCTGGATTCGAATCTCGGCTCCAATTTTCTTGTGTTTGAATCTTCTGGTCCTGCATGCTCGTTTCCACTAACATTCCAAAGCATGCATGTTGAGTCAAATGATGGCTCAAAGGTGTGAGTGGAATTGTCTATGTGAGCCGGTGTGAACTTGAGTGGGCTAGCTCCACTTAAGCGCAAAAAAATATTAACAGAAATCTTTCCAAGATGGCCACACCCCTGAATTATGAAAGCAGTATTAACCTCTTGCGAAAACATCCCAATAAAGGTTGATAAAAGACACAGAAAGTTAGGACAGTATTGCTTTAGGAATGTTGTTTATCACCTTTTGTGAAATCGTGAACGATTTTCATGGATGTTTGGAAATGAAAACCAAAATGCCTTTTAAACCTAGAATTTACCAGAAGTAATCATCCCATCCATCCATCCATTTTCTGATCTGCTTATCTTCATGAGAGTTGCAGGTGTGAGGAAGCCTGTCCCAGCTGTCTTCGGTCAGTAGGCTGGGTACACCCTGAACTGGTTGCCAGCCAATCACAGGACACACACAGACGGGCAACCATTTGCGCTCACAATCACACCTAGAGGCAATTTGGAGTGCCCAATCAACCTGCCATGCATGTTTTTGGAATGTGGGAGGAAACCGAAGTACCTGCAGGCTGGTGGAGAACATGCGAACTCCACACAGGAAGGCCGAAATCGAACCCTGCAAATCGGCACTATGAGGCCGATGTGCGAACCAGTAGGCCACCGTGCCGCCCCGGAAGTAACCATGGCCTTGTAAATCACCAAAATATAACTCGCCTAGATTTTATTGCAGCCATAAAACTTGAAATGACTCTCCTGTCAAAGGTCATAAAGGAAGTGTGTCCCCTAAACTTCTCAGTGGCTCATACAGTAGTATGTGCCCCATGATTTACTGGCAACTAGTCCAGGGTGTGCTCCACCCGCCTAATGTCAGCTGGGATAGGCTACAGATCACCTTTAAAAATAACAATCACTAAAGAAAATGGATGAACGTCAGAACAAAAAATTAGTGATCAATGTTTTATATTCTCAAGTTAGTCCATGTATTTTAACAGAGTTCGGGAACAAAACGGGACCAAGCCAGGCAACTGGCGCGGGACCTGCCGACCCGTGGAAGTCGGGCCTTTCCTCTCTTTCTGGAATGTCTTCAGGATTCAGAGCAGCACACTTTGGCAGAGCTCCTCCAAAGTGGAGCACCTGCGGTTCAGGGGTCAATGTCCAACCGCCTCATTCACCCTGTTGTCCGGACTCTTCCAGTTTGTAAGTCCAAATTACTCTCAGATACATTTAATGACTTTATGTTTATTCATGTTTATGGTCTGAGTACAATCGTATTCACCTCATCTTTGTCGTGTCACAGGTTGTGCGCATATTGAGCATTTGTGAAGCTTTGGGACTGCAGTAAATAAAATCTATATTTGTTTAATAAATTGGAATTTTGACATGAAGCCTATGGCCATTGTGTTTCAAATTGTGTACATTTTTTGGCATACTCGACATTATGCCTAATACTGTACTTGTTCACGAGTCTGTTGCAGGGGGAAATCTGCTCTCTGTGCCAATCCATCAAATGCATGGAATGAGTTACAATTGAGGCATTTTGAACCTTGAATCCTTGGGATGCATTAAAAAAATGGTTTTATTGTGCAGCCTCTACAGTGGATTTCTATACGCAATTAAAGGCTCCCCCTGTACATCCAATACAGACTCCCACACGTAAGTTACTGTATGTGTGTTGGCCCAGAAGTTTGGGTCATTGGCTTATTCACAAACATGAGTGCATGCTTCTGCCACAGCACCTGATTCGGAGAACCTACAAGCTCAGATGCGGGTCAGAACGCGCATGCAAGGCAGGACACGGCGGGACAGCCTGCAGGTCAGCACCATTTGGTTGTTATGCACTTGTATAGCGTAAGGGAGCTGTAATTGATCAATTTCCACGCCAGCTAGCACCGAATATTAACTTTTTTTCCCCCACATCTACGCCAGAGCTACAAGATGGATGCCAGCCCATGCGGACACTGCCTCATTATCAACAACGTGGATTTTGAGCCACAGAGCGAGCTAAGTAACCGCACGGGGTCCAACATCGACTGCGACAGGCTGGAGAGGCGGTTCAAAGCTCTCCGCTTTCTTGTCGAAGTGAGGACAAACCTCAAACAACGAGTAAGGATCCATTTTTTGTTCTTGCATGATGCTAAACTTGCGGGTGGGATGCTTACAGTTCTCTCCACGTTACAGCGGATCAAACACGAGTTGTCGGATTTATCGAAGAAGGACCATTCGCCCTACGACTGCTGCGTGGTCATTATTCTGTCTCATGGGACGGAGGTAAGATGCTTTTGTATTCCTAAGATGGCTTTGGTTATGTTATGACAACTGTATTAGTTTTCAGTCTGACAGTAAATACAGTGAAACTCCTCTACAATGAAACCTACATGGGTGAAAATACCTAGTGTGGAAAAACTTTTCATGCATGAAAGCCATTCCCACTTTTCTGCTCCCCCTACAATACAATACAATACCCTACAAACAAAACAACTGATTTCTATACGCCGAACAATCCCCCTGTTCCGTTATACGAAATCTTTTTCTCTGCTCTTGCCTCGCAACAAGATTCACTACAACAAAACAAGCCTTCCGCAAAAGTCTAATCCAACCTCAGCATGCCACAGCGACCTCTACTGCTTCGTTAGGAAAAGGCAACAGCAACCACCACACTGCTTAACACATGTGCAGTAGTACAGGAAGTATTTGTTTCAGACGTAGCACGAATGTTGCATTGCTAAAATGGCGACAAAACAGACCGTTGCATATCAAGAAGTTAAGAAAAGAAAAGCTTTAACGCCTGAAGACAAGATAAAGGTAATAAAAATGAAAGATGGAGGAAGCAAAATAAAAGACATTATGCAAGAAATTGATGTAAGTGAAAGTCAATGCTGATCGTAAATTTTGCAATTTCTTTCCCTTTTTTTCTTTCTACACTGGCTGTATGAAGTGTCAAATAAGTGTATGCTCATACTTATGCACTATTGGAATAAAAATAAAAAGTACACATATACTGTACGTTTTTTGTGTGTGTTCGCGTTTACGTCTGAGATCAAATTTGCTACAGTGAAAAGTCCCCTGTTGTGAAAAATTTCTTGCTGCAATCATGATTTCGTTGTAGAGGAGTTTCACTGTACAGTCAGTGTACCACTTGGGTGGTGCCCTTTTGCATTTAGTCACACCCACATGAGTGCTATAAAGCTCACTTTAATATGACTCTACTGTAGGTGAGTCACAACCGCTTCCCCGGTGCTGTTTATGGAGTCGACGGCCAGTATGTTCCCGTGCAGCACATCACAAACTACCTCAACGGGAAGCACTGTCCCTCCCTGCAGGGGAAACCAAAGCTTTTCTTCATCCAGGCATGCGGAGGAGGTAACTGATGATAAATGTTGGCTCCCTGGACAGCATTGGTAGCAATAGCAAAGATTTACGTCTGGCATTGAGGTGAAAGAGACAGAGGCTTCGAGGTGCCGTCTGACGAGGCGGAACCGTCGAGTGGCGGAGCCGATGACCAGACAGACGCCATCCCCGCGTCCTCCAGCAGTGACTCGCTGAGCACGTCTGATGAACCGGACGCCGGCGCCACACTGCCCACCCCGAGTGACATTCTCGTATCCTACTCAACTTTTCCAGGTACACTCCATTGCAGAGTTCAGAGTGAGCGGAATATGTGTTCCTGTTCTGGTCCACCTGGTGGCGGTATTGCACCTCAAGTGTATTGATTTTACCTCTACCATAGAGGTTATACATCGATCTACAGTATATTGGGGCGTTTGTGAATAAGCAAGCTAAAAAAGTTCACACATAACTCAAAATCCACACCATACGATTTTTTTTGTCACACCACACAGGTTACGTGTCTTGGAGGGACCCTCAGTCGGGTTCCTGGTACATTGAAACGCTGGACCGCATTCTTGAGGAAAATGCTGCCACTGATGATTTGGTCACAATGTTAATGATGGTGAGCTTGTCTTCTCAATATAGGCACAGCCATCGTTCTGTTGAAATAAATAAAATCATTGTTCTATCATTTCTTACACGCATATATGTTTTTATTGTTTGTTTCCAGGTTAACAATGAAGTCTCCCAGAACTCTGCAAAAGGCATTTATAAGCAAATGCCGGGTTCCTTTAACTTCCTTCGGAAACTTCTGTACTTTCAAACCTCAACGCTGGGACAAAATTCATCTGAACAAATGTAATTGTTACTTACTGTACATGCTAAAAACAAAAAAAGCAATTTCTTTGGATAACGCAGTGTATTTTCATTTAACATTTTGGAATTTAAAAAAGGACGGCACGGTGCTCTACTGGTCAGCACGTCTGCCCCACAGTGAAGAGGTCGTGGGTCCGTATCCGGCTCCGGCCTCGCCTATGTGGGTTTTCTCCGGGTACTCCGGTTTCCTCCCACATTCCAAAACCATGCATGGGAGGTTAATTGAACACTCTAAATTGTCACTTGGTGTGATTTGGTGTGAATGATTGTGCCGTGCGATTGGCTGGCATCTAGCTCAGGGTGTACCCTGGCAATTGCCCGAAGGCAGCTGGGATAGGCTTAAGCGGCTTAGAAAATGGCCGGATGTAAAAAAAAAAAAAAAAAACATTGGAATGATTGTAATTTGTACATGCAGTTTCTGTATGGTATACAGTACTATATTTCAACAGTAGATGGCAGTAATTCCTTGGGTCTTTCTCTAAATGTACATTAATTTTATT
The DNA here is from genome assembly GCF_054856545.1 of Hippocampus guttulatus. Classification (NCBI taxonomy): domain Eukaryota; kingdom Metazoa; phylum Chordata; class Actinopteri; order Syngnathiformes; family Syngnathidae; genus Hippocampus; species Hippocampus guttulatus. The sequence goes on along the minus strand of NC_141261.1, from coordinate 9,183,841 downwards.
GAATTTGTAAATTTTTGTATCATTTTTTATTTCTTTTTAGATTTTTCTAATACTTTTTGAGACTGTGACAAATTTTCAATCTAAAAATGTGGTTCGATGTAGTCTTAACATCCATTCTTTTGAAGTGACATCTGCATGACAGTTTTGCCATTCCCACAAAAACAAGTGCTTTTTCTGCAAACATTTTAATGGTTTACAACCAAACAGATCTGGAATGTTTTTGTTGCTGTCCTATTTGTTGAGATTTTTTTTTAAATAAAAGCTCTGAAATGGTAGATGACTGGTGGTTAAAATTATTCAATTTCTCCCATTAATTACAAACACAAAAATAAATTCAACTAAATCAATGTATTCTCTTCTTCATCAACCCTTCAAGCTCATGTCACCCTGATTGACCCTGCAACCAAAAAAAACACTTATAAAATCAAACTCGGACTACAGCCTTTGTGTTTGCTCTAATCTACTTACAGAAAATTCCCAAGTCCTCTCGCTTGCATTTTTAAAAAAAAATCTGGTCAGAGTGATAAAACCTGAATCTGTCATTCTTTTGTCTCTTATGCATGTCTTCTAAAAATAAATGATGAGCTCCGTGGAGGATCCGGCGTCGATTCGGTTCTTGGGACCACTGGGAGAAACCAGTTACTTCAAACACCTGCTAGCTTCTTACTGCTGGCTTTTAACAGCATTTGCCAGATAGAAACTCATTAGTACGCCTTTTTTCAGAACGAACACGTTTACTCTGCAATTGCACACAAGTTATTCAACAATACAATTTTCTTGACAGTTCCACGTTTAACCATCTACAGAAAGAGCCTTCTTTATTCCCCATTATTGACAAAACCAGTGAAATGATAAAAGAATTCATAATAACGTGGAACAACTTCCTGACGTAATTTCCCTTTGACTTAGCTTCAGTCAGGAAACTAATGATCAAACCTGTTTCAAGATTGAGTTGAGAAATCCACACGGGTAGTAAAATTATCATTTTCTTCGATTGACATGTTTAAAAATATCAAAATTGCTTAATCTATCATGCTTGTTTCGAGTGATGGCCTTCCCTTCTTATGCAATGGACTATCCCATCTCAACGCATATGCAGAAATGAGTCAGAAGTCATTGAGAGTAAAATAAAGTGGCGGTATTCCGCTGGAAGCCGGCGAGAGGAAAATGAACCGTTTTTCATCAAAATGATGAAGGATATGGACACGGTCGGAGAATAATTAATGAGACAGTGGTCATGATTGTAGTTGTAATTTGCGATGGTGGAACCGCACTACCAAACTGCCGAACGTCTCTGACCATGTGGGTCTTTATAAAAGCAATCGACTGTGTACCTAATTTTGTGTCCAGTGAGTGTTCCTCGACTAAAATATCGTGTCTGTAACTCTTGAGTTCATCTTTTATCATGCCGCAACTGCCAGTCATCAGGCTAAAGCTATTACACGATGCACTGTGAGACATTTCCTATGGTTTCTGTGCTACCTTACTGGCTACAGTCAATTAGCATGTGTTCTACCGTACACAGAATACAAGTTTCTCATCTAATCTGACTTCTTGGACTGGAACTCTGGAAGAAGACAGTGTTCTGTTGTTACTGACTACTACGGTATTCTGCACCATCTTTCCTCTTTTGCAACACAGCTCGGTTTTGGCAGTGCAACGAGTTCCTTCATCACGACTGACTGTCACAATGAATGTTTCAGCAAGATCACAGCAATGGGGAAAAACGTGTAATACTGGATACTTGTTATCATCATTGATGAAAATGAAGTTGGTGTTAAATTATGAACTAACGGTGGCTACTGAATTATTTTCGAAAGGTGAATTCCTTTTTACTGAACGCACTCAAGCATGCTTACCTCCAGACCTAATCAATCAATAAATCACCCAAATAGAACTTGCCTGACATAATGAAGTGGGCTAAAAGATCCACCAAAAGCTTAAAAAAAAGAAACGATCAAAAGAAATTCAAGAACGTAGGAGAAATTTAGTAAGTGACAACTATTAGTCTGAAAAAGGTTACAAAGCCATTCCTAAAGCTTTAAGACTCAAGCAAATGACAATGAGAGCCATTATCCACGAATAGTAAAATCACGGAACAGTGGTGAACCTTTCGCAAGACTGGATGATTTACAGAATTTAGACCAAGAGCACAGTGTTGGAAAGGAAAACAAAGAACCGTAGGTCTCCCTTGCCTCTTTTAAGGTAATTATTCAAAAGTACTGTTGAACAAAAGCAACATAGAGACTCACCTTTTGAAAAAAAAAACTGAATTATTCTGTGTACTGACAAGACAAAAGCTGAATGTTGTGTAAGGTGTGTCTCTCATTCCAACTGGCATGAATGTCACACAGCATTTCAGAAAAACAACAACATCATGCTAACAGTCAAACATGGTGGTTGTGTGATAAGATAAGATAAGATAAGAAAACCTTTATTAGTCTCGCAATGGAGACATTCCCAATTCATGGACTAAGTCATGACTGCTTTGCTTATTCAGGCCCTGGATCATTTCCTGTGATTTATGGAACCATGAATTATGCCCTTTAGCATAGAATGCTGACGGAGAATATTTGCAACCACAAACGGAAGCGCACTTGGAGCAGGCTCCAGGCAATGGTTCACAAAACACCAGCAAGTCAACTTCTAAATAGATTAAAAAATAATAATGTAAATTTTTGGAGTGGCCTTGTCCGTTTTACAAACAATACAAACCTTTACAAACATTTGCATCTGAGAGAGGTTACATTGTCTCCTTGTTAGCATTTGGTATGTTGTCTGTTTGTTTCGGTTGTTGAAGCATCAGCTTATCACAACTGCTGCCATCTGAACCGCACATGTCAAGAACTTCTGGGGTGTGTCTTTTGATTTATTTACATTGATATAGTAATACAACAAAGGTAATGCATATTTGTTTGAGATTTCTTTCAGAATAAAGGTTTCAAAGAAAATAAAGAGAAATGAAAACATCGAAGTATCTCTCACGATAGAAATAAAACACGGAATTAAAACAGCAAGTGGTACACGGGCATATATCCTTGTGCCCATGTAATGAAAACACACAATGCACAATGTGATTGTTCCTTGCAGATTATTGAAGATGATTACCAACTTTCACAGTTGAAATAAACAGCCCATGCAATGAATAAGACTTGGTCTGATACCATCTGCGGTTCCAGTAAAAACGCATGCCACTTGCTGAAACAAGATCTTTCCGCAATATTCCCTTGAGTAAGACTGTGCCCTTCCAGAGTTACGAAATTTGTTCAGATACTCGTCCCATAATATCACAATGTAACGTGTTGTTCAACATTCTTTTCCTGCATACGGTGCATTTCGGGTTCTTCCCCTTAATTGTGGTGGAGTTTGAGGACATGAAGCAATCTAGTTCATTAAAAAAAAGGATAGCTCTGTAGCCCTTTTGTCATAGCAGTTTGGGTGCAAGCCTCGCAGTCATTCTGATTTACAAGTGATCATTGTTAGCGCTTCACACCAGATCGGGTGAAACATGCCATCCTGCTTCAAACTCAGCTCAGCACTGTGTGAGTATTGACTTTTGACATAAATCTGTTCCAAGTCAGTTGGTGCCTTCAAGAAAGGAAAAAAAAACTTTGGGAGTTGCTCTCAAAATTGTTGATTTGAAATAATAGTGGATTTGTTGATTGCTTGCTCTTCAGGGTAATAAAAAAAGATATCTTTCTGTCTCTTTATATCTATCTAGCTATCTCTCTAGCTAGCTAGATTCTAGCTACTTAGCTAGCTATGGATACCTACTAGATTGCTAGCTAGCTGGCTAGCTAGCTGGTATCCATCTTCAAAACTTATTTTGTAACTTTAAAAAGGCTCGCAGAAAGAGTGGTATTCGAGAGAAATTAAGTGCAACAATCAACTCTCTGCTAAGGTTGTGTTGGGAGCCACACCAGAGACAGAGTGGTTTTGCTTTCTATTCAGCATCTTGATATCTACTGTATCTAAAGTACTGATATTTGTTTTCCCAGTGCTGGCAGCGATGTGTTTTCTCATCGCAGAAGGTGACTCTCTAAGTTCATGTCCAACATCTACAATATATGTTCTTCTCTCCTGAACAAACTTTTTCATACATTCATTTTGGATTCCACAGTTGTTTCCGCAGAGCAAATGACCACCTGTGACTCGGACAGATTTGTTGTCCATCGCCTAAACTGCGGTAAATTGTCAGAGCGTAATACCACGTTGGACATCATTTCCAATGGGTGTTGATCATTTTGAGTGCAGAGCTGTATAGTTCCGCCTAGTTCCAGGATGATTGCCGTCTCTCTTGTCATGTGACAGATTATGGAGTCATCAATGTGCAGCAGGCTTTATATGGTCGTTCAAGCTCGCTGGTGTGCAGTGATGGCAGACCCCCACAGCAGCTGGCGAATACGCAGTGCGAAAGGCAAGGCACCACGGACGAACTCAGCTCAAGGTATCCATCGTACTTAAGTTTCAAGTGTCATTCGTAAAATGAACATGCTTGTTTAACCGGTGAGTTACTGTGTGACACAAACATCTTTGTTGAGCACACACAAATCATATCTTCATCCACAAAGCATAATTGCTAAAGTCATTTTTCAATATTTTGGAAATGCAAAAAAAAAAAAAAAAACGACACCATTTTAAAAACACACATTGGCATTTATTATTGGTTATTGTTGCTTTTGCTTACTTGTTCACCCATCTGGTTGAAGTTTTTGTTCAAATACCAATTTAAAAAATCACAATGTGTGATTTCATGATTGTGTTTTACCTTCCTGGTGTCGCCTGCAGTGCCTTGCCATCTTTAGTTCAAAAACAGCAGAATTTGCTTTTGTAGAATTTGCTTTTGTTCCATGCATAACGAAAAAAAAATTGCTTAATTTTGTTCACTTTTTTGGGATGATTTTTCTTAGATATCTTTTATATATATATATATATATATAAAAGATATCTAAGAAAAATCATATATATATATATATATATATAAAACACACACACACACACTTGGTCTCGTTAATGTCCTGGTTTTGGTTTTTGTGGTCTTGACTACAGTACAACACTTGTAATCTTAGTCATAGTAGTTTTGTTATCTTTATTCTAATTGTAATTATAGTATTGGAATTGTGATTTGATTTGTGATTATTTATTGACAGTGCTTTGTTGCAGCTGTGGTTATTTATTTTGGAGATTGGAGATTATATTAGATTTGTGATTTTATAACATAGAAGAACCCTTTTACGCTTGCCAAGGAGGTACAGAATACAGTGCCCTCCATAATTCTTGGCACCCCTGATTACGATGGGTTAAAAGACTTACGTTAAAATAAATTCTATTGCAGAAACAACCTCTCATATTAAAAATTGAAGACATGATTGGTCAGACATGGAGTCAAGCTCCTCCCATGGCCATCTCGGTCCGCACACCTTAATCCCATTGAAAGCCTGTTAGAGGGGGCTAAAAAGGGGCGTGGAGAGGAGAGGACCGAGGTCACCGGATGATTCGGAGAGATGGTCGAAAATCCCTCTTTCTATATTCTCTTTGCATCTTGTGAAACATGATAGCAGAAGATTAGGTGCTGTTCTGGTGGTAAAAGGGGGTTGTACAAAGTATTAACATTAGGGGTGCTCATAATTCTGGCACCCATGATTTGATGTAAAAGAATTCAAGAACACATCTTAACCAGTCGTGCCAAAAATAATGGTGGGTGTGTATGTGGTGCTATATTACTTGCTTTCGTGATACTTATTAAAAAATATAATCACATATACTGTATTAAATGTTATTACGAAAGGGAAACTATATTGGGACTTCCTTTGTGGGGGGGGGGGGGGGGGGTTTCTGCTGACTCATGCTTTAATTGCTATGTTTACAGGTGCAATGGCAAAAAAACATGCGTCGTGAACACGGATGCTTTCCGCAATCCTGATCCCTGTGATGGCACCTTTAAATATTTGCAGACCAATTTCACCTGCTTGCCTGCAAGTAGGTCGCCACTGTGAAATAGTGTGACGTCAAAAATGCATCTCATTTTATATCGAATGTTTTTCGTTTAAACAGTTACCGTGGTGGCATGTGAGGAGTCTTTGGCACATTTGTTTTGCGGTGAGAGAAAGCTTTTCTTTTTCCAAGATCAATTCCAGGACACGATGACGCACAATAGATGATTTTTTTAATAGAGTGTTTACTGTTGTTGATGTTGAATTTTTTATTTTTTTTTGTATTTTGAGAACCCGCATTTCCATCAACAACCTTCTTTCTCTCACCTTGATGCCAGATGTAGGACAAGTTATTTCCGTCTACGGTGCTGACTATGGACGCCGCGACCGGACCACGTGCATATACAAAAGGCCTGAGAGTCAGATACAAAATGTCGACTGCCTGCGCCCAACTGAGCTTGTCGCTAGCAGGTACGATGGCACACATTTTTTGATTCTGTCTGGCTCATGGTCAAGAATTTCTGCTCGGGCCTTCCTGTGTGGCGTTTGCTTATTAGCCTCATTGTTTTTCTGGGCACCCCAGTTTATTTCCACTTTAGATTAATTGAAGATGACTTGTCCGTCATGCGGATCTTTCTTTGTGCTATGTTCCCTGTGGTTGACTGGCAACGAGTTGAGGGTGTACCCTCACCGCTTATCCAAAGTTGACCCCGGGGTGACCTTTGAGATACAGTAAAAGGAAGTACACTGTTTCGCACATGTGGCAGTTGGCAGTCACGTGAAAAGCCACATGACGGCCAGAATTAGACTGAACTAGTCTATCAAAGCCCCCACCCTCCTGAAAAATGACAGTTTGGACATGATTCAATGACTTCAATGATATCGTAGTACAACTTTCAGCACAGTAATGAGGCCGTTTCTTCTGCATCCATAGGTGCAATGGGGAAAACAGCTGTACAGTTGCAGCCAGGAACAATGTGTTTGGGGATCCCTGTGGCGGCACATACAAGTACTTGGAGGTTGCTTACACATGTGTCTGTAAGTAATCACGACTATTTTTTATTCATTTTTTTGGTGTAGGAGCATAAAACAGTGCTATATTGATCTGTTTTATTTACAAGTGCATTCAATATGATTCAACTCTCAGAGCAAAACCTTTATTGAAATGTGAAGACATTTTTCTAGTTGTAGTTAAAAGCGGACACGTATGAAATATTTTGAAATGTTTCAAATGTGCTTTAAAAATGGGGAGGGTTAAAGAATTTTGAGGGTCATTTGAGGGAAATAATTCTTAAAGGGTCTTAAAACAATTGTTTTCATCTATCAAGTCAGAGAAACAGAAAATACACATTTTTGAACATAGCTTGCCTACATTAACTATTTTTTGTTTTTGCAGATCCCGAGACCACAAAGACCAGTAGTTCAACTTTGTAAACAGGCAGTACCAACACTGTCAGTGTGTTAAGTCCATTTCTTTCTGTATTTGCAATAGGCAGATTAGGTCTGTGCCAGATAAAACATGACTAATTGCATGAAAAAAAAAAGTTTTAATGATGCCTGAATAAAGATTTTTGGAAGCAAGGCACACTTGATTGCAACACATTGCCAACCAAGGCAAGCACACTGAAAGTTGGCACAACCCCTCTTATGCAATCCAGTTCTACTCTTCACACCACTTTTCCGCTCCACACAAAAGTTTTGTAGAGTTGAAATACAGTGTCTATATCCACCCAAGTTAGGAGCATTAGCGAGTAGAATGGCCACAGCACTGGACTGGTTTGCATGAGGTATTATGAAACCAATTTAGACCCTCTAACTTCATTAGATGGACAGATATGTGCAAGCTCAAAGGCTTTAAATTGGGGGGGGGGGGGGGTTATTGGTGCATGCCTTATAGTTTGCATAGGCCAATATAGCAAATTGTCTCCAAACATTGAGGCATAATTTTGAAACAATGTTTTATTTTCACTTTAATACAAGTGCAACGAGTTCAATGTACAGCATGTTGCAACGACAGACGCTCGAATGGAATCCACACCAAATGGCAGTACCGTTTAGAAGACATCCTGGTGATGAGCCTCAGGAGCTGGGGAGAGAAAGAAAAGTCAGTGCAAGCTCAAGTCCATTAAATGCTTTGAGATTTGACAGTTAAAAATAAATAAACTTAATACCGTCAGCTGAAAAAGCCTCACAGTTTGAAGGCCGGCCTTTAAAGGGTAGCCATTTTAATATTCAAATTACAACATTGACCACTCTCGAATGCAGCTAAAATACAATCAAGAATTTTATACTAAAGAGATGACGCCAAATAGGCAACCACCTACTTGCGTTTACAGGCGTAGGAAATCTCCAAGTACTTGTAGGTGCCTTTACATGGATCTTTGAACACTGCATTGCTGGCTGTGACTGAACAGCTGAATCTCCCGTTGCACCTGTGAATGAGGGAAAAGGGGCTTAATTTCAGGGAAGGGGAGAGAAAAAAAAAGTGCTACTGTACATTTGGGCAACAAGGGTAGTTGGCTGCATGCATTTGACGTTTTTTAGCTCATGAGGGGCCCTTCTGTATGAGCATGTGGTCTGGTCGCGGCGTCCGTAGCCTGCACCATAGATGATGATAACGTGTCCCAAACCTGCCGTTGGGATGAGGGGAAAGAATGTTTGTGACGGAAATGTATAATTTACATTGATTTTATTGCAAAGCCACTTTAATCTTGAATTGACATACGGAATAGTGGGCTCTGGATTTAATGGACATAAAGTGTCCGGCCAGCTCAAAAGCCCCTTTGGTACTGTAGTTTTCAAAATCGTTTTAGTTCCAGAATAGAAAAACTAGAGTGGAACAGGCTAAACGTGCCAATGTGGCAGCCATATTGGCAGGGTTAAGTAACATGGCAGCCATGTTGGTGCCATTAATGATGACAAGCAAAGCCATATCCATCACGGTTTAACAGCGCAAGCCATTTTGTACACATCTGTTGAACGTGCCATTTTTGTCAAACATTATCCACGTCAGATAATGCTCATGAGAGCAACCAACCGCATGCTATGAACAAAATGGGGCAAGTTTGGCGATATTTGCATTGACAATTCTGCATCGTACCAGCATTTACAAAATGAGACCTATTAGTTACACTGCACCATATAAAATTCTGCTTCCAAACCAATTTAAAAAGTTCTTACCACAATACAAGTGTGCCACGGAGCCCTCACAAGTCACCACAGTCACTGTCGGAGTAAATGCAATATTAGTTATGGAGTTCTGTACATTCTTTACAGCATGTAGGAGACATACTTGCTTCCTGGCAGGTAAAGTTGGTCTGCAAATATTTGGAGGTGCCAACACAGGGATCAGGAGTGCGGAAAGCACGCAAGCCCAATTCACATGATTTCTTGCCATTGCAACTGTGCACAAAACACATCAGCCCTTTCAAGTTGATGCAAAAATTATCCTGGGGCGAAAACAAGATTTCAGAGTCCCCTATACATTATCTAAATCCTCTACTCCTCCAATGAAAGCACCATTTTCCCCACCATGCTTCTGCTCATTGGTCACATGACCAACACTCTCATCTGTGGACAATATACCTTTTACTCAATTTAAAAAAATAAAAGAATAAAAAAAGTGACATTTATCTGAACGACAAGTTTCTCACAACTCTGGCCCGATGCATACCTCGTCTTGACTTTGTCCAGGGTGCCTCGCTGACTGCATTTTGTGTTGGCCAGTACTTTATCAGATTTGCCCTCAGCGCAGACCAGAGAGTTTGAGCGACCATACAAAGAGTCCACCACATCGATTACGCCATGATCTGTCACGCCAAGACAGACAGCAATCAACGTAGAGCAAAGTTAATCTGAACATGAATCTTGAAATGATTCCCTTTCGGAAGTCAGTGAAGGTTTTAATAAGATCAAGTCTTACCGCAGTGTAAGCGATGGACTTGCCACACATTATTATCACAGGTGGTCACTCGGTCCACAGAATCAGCAACTGCAAAGATTAAAAATTGATATGATTTCTTTTTAAGAAACAGGAACTACCCAATGCATGGTGAACATAAACATTGACACTCACCTGCTGTGTGGAGCAAACAAGTTGCTGCCAGCACTGGAAAACAAACAAACAATCTTATACAGAGAACAGCCATGGGCATTTTTTGAGAGCAAATCATTTCATTCTGGTTTTCCCTCAAGTGCAAGGTGGTTTGTCAATGACAAAACACAGGTGCATATCAGGGTGAAACTATTTTGAGGGAAAGGTTAAATCCTGCTCATACAATAAAATTTACCTTTCTGACAACAGTCAAAAACACAAATTAATATTGATTCTGCCCCATCATCGCTTCTCATTCCTGAAACAGTCTATAGATTCGAAACAGATTTTTTTTTTTTTTTTCATCAGTGAATACTCACGCAGCACAGCACTAAGTCTGAAGCAGTAGGACTCCATGTTTCACACAGCCCAGTCGGTAACAATTGGAAGCGGATCACTTGTCTTTATAGTGACTGCAAGGCTTGCAGCCCATCTTCTAATTAGAAGCCCCGCCTCCGACACCAACTGTGTAATTGGCTACGTAACACTGGTCAACATTACGAGAATGACAAGAATTTTCGAGATCAGTTTTTCGCACCGAAGACAATGGTACCCTTCATTTTGCCTGATATGCTCCCGTTTTTCTGATACACGCGACAACTTTGATGTTATTACTTGTTTTCTTAACATCATTGGATATCATAAATATGTGTTGTATTGTCCATCCATCCATCCATTTTCCGAACCGCTTGATCCTCACTAGGGTCGCGGGGGGTGCTGGAGCCTATCCCAGCCGTCTTCGGGCAGTAGGCGGGGACACCCTGAATCAGTTGCCAGCCAATCGCAGGGCACACAGAGACGAAACACCATTCACGCCCACACTCACACCTAGGGACAATTTAGAGCGTCCAATCAGCCTGCCATGCATGTTTTTGGAATGTGGGAGGAAACCGGAGCACCCGGAGAAAACCCACGCAGGCCCGGGGAGAACATGCAAACTCCACACAGGGAGGCCGGAGCTGGAATTGAACACAGTACCTCTGCACTGTGAAGCCAACGTGCTAACCACTGGACTACCGGGCCGCCCGTGTTGTATTGTCATTCTTGTAATGTAGACCAGTGTCACATCGCCAATCACACAGACCGCTGAAGACCTCCTTCAAGTCGGTGTCAGAGGCGGGGCTTCTAATTAGAAGATGGGCTGCAAGCCTTGCAGTCACTATAAAAACAACTGATCCGCTTCCAATTGTTACCGACTGGGCTGTGTGAAACATGGAGTCCTACTGCTTCAGACTTAATGCTGTGCTGCGTGAGTATTCACCGATGAAAAAAAATATATATCTGTTTCGAATCTATAGACTGTTTCAGGAATGAGAAGCGATGATGGGGCAGAATCAATATTAATGTGTGTTTTTGACTGTTGTACTCAGAGGTGAATTTAATTGGATGGTATAAGCACAGGATTTAACTTTCCTCTCAAATTGTTTCACACTGATGTGCCCCTCTGTTGTGTCATTGACAAACCACCTTGCATTAGAGGGAAAACCAGAATGAATTGATTTGCTCTAAAAAATGTCCACGGCTGTTCTTTGACTAAAATGTTTGTTTTCCAGTGCTGGCAGCAACCGGTTTGCTCCTTACAGCAGGTGACTGTCAAAGTATATGTGCAATATGCATTGTGTAGTTCCAGTTTAAAAAAAATAAAATCATATCAATTTTGAATCTTTGCAGTTTCTGATTCTGTGGACCGAGTGACCACCTGTGATAATAATGTGTGGCAAGTCCATCGCTTGTACTGCGGTATGACTTGAGCCAGTCTGATTAAAATCTTTGCTCACTTAAACTTCTCGGACTTCCTAAAGAGTCAAAGTTCAGGTTAACTTTGCTCCATGTTGATTGCTGTCTTGGTGTGACAGATCGTGGTGTAATCAATGTGACGGACTCTTTGTATGGTCGCTCAAACTCTCTGGTCTGTGCTGAGGGCAAATCTAATAAACGGCTGGCCAACACAACGTGCAATCAGCAAGGCACCATGGACAAAGTCAAGACGAGGTATGCATCGGGCCCAGAGTTGTGAGAAGCTTGTTTTGTTCAGATAAATGTATCTTTTTTTTTTTTTTAATTGTCCCCAGCGAAGTGTGCTTTTCGTACGACCAATGAGCACAAGTGTGGTGGGAAAATAATGCTTTAGTTGAATGAGAGATAATAATAAACGAGATCTGAAATCTCATTTCTCCCCAGGCTAATTTTTGTAACAAATTGAAAGGGTTGATGTGGGGGGGTTTTGTTTTGTTTTCTGCGCAGGTGCAATGGCAAGAAATCATGTGAATTGGGCTTGCATGCTTTCCGCACTCCTGATCCCTGTGTTGGCACCTTCAAATATTTGCAGACCAACTTTACCTGCCTGGAAGCAAGTATGTCTCCTACATGCTTGAAAGACTGTACAGAGTTCCACAACTGATCTTGCCTTTACCTCCATAGTTACTGTGGTGACTTGTGAGGGGTCCGTGGCATACTTGTATTGTGGTAAGAACTTTTTTTTTTTGGAGAGTAAAACTTCAGCGGAACTAATTGGTCTTTTTTTTGTTGTCGTTTTGGGGTTATTATAAATGGAAAATGGAGCCATACTTGCCCCATTTCGTAAATGGCATGCCCTTAGATGCTCTCATGAGCCATTATCTGACGTGGGTAATGTTTGGCAAATGGCATGTTCAACAGATGTCTACACACACCAAAAACACTTGTGCCATTAAACCGCGCTAGATATGGCTATGCTTGTCGTCGTTAATGGCACAAATATGGCTACCATGTTATTTACCCTTGCCAATATGACTGGCACGTTTAGCCTGTTCCACTTCAGTTTTTCTGTTCTGGAACCAAAAGACTTTGAGAACCACAGTACCAAAGGGGCTTTTGGCTGGACACTTTGTGTCCATTAAATCCAGAGCGCATTGATTCTGGATATGTCAAATCAAGATTAAAGTAGTTAAGCAATAAAAGCCCTTAAAATAAAATTGATGTAAACTCCATTTCCATCACCAACATTCGTTCCCTTCATCTCAACGGCAGGTATGGGACACGTTATTACCATCTATGGTGCAGACTACGGACGCCGCGACCAGACCACATGCTCATACAGAAGGGCCCCTCGTGAGCTAAAAAACGTCACATGCCTGCAGCCAACTGCCCTTGTTGCCCAAATGTACAGTAGCACAATTTTTTTTCCTCCTCTCCCCTGTTCCTGAAGTTAAGCCCCTTTCCCTCATTTATAGGTGCAATGGGAAATTCAGCTGTTCAGTCACAGCCAGCAATGCAGTGTTCACAGACCCATGTAAAGGCACCTACAAGTACTTGGAGATTTCCTACGCCTGTAAATGTAAGTAGGTGGTTGCCAATCGGGCACCTGAAGGTTATTGCTATTGTACAAAATTCATGATTGTATTTTAGCTGCATTCAAAAGTGGTCAATGTAATGTGAATATTTAAATAGGCTACGTCGTTCAGACTTGAGCTTGCACTGACTTTTCTTTCTCTCCACAGCTCCTGAGGCTCATCACCAGGATCTCCTCTAAATGACTATTTGTTGATTCCATTCGAACATCTGTCGTTGCAATGTGCTGATGTTTAACACTTATTAAATTGAAAATAAAATTGTTTCAAAATGATGCCTCAAGGTTTGGAGACTATTTGCTGTATTAGCCTGTGTGAACTTAAAGGCACGCACCAATAAATATTTCACTTTTAATTTAAAATGGTTGTCAAGTTGGGCTCACAACTTTGCATGTGCAGCTATTGTGTAATGGAAAGTATTTTCAACAATGGTATGCCCTTGAAATATTTTGTACATTTTCCCATTAATCTCAAAATTAAAATTTGAGAAACCTGTTAATTTAAACAAAGAGCAAATCTGTCAATCTGAGGTTTCAGGGTCTCTTTTGGATTAGTAATACAATGGCACCTGAATTTGCTTTAACTCAATGTAAGTTGAACATTTGTGGCTGAAATAAATGAAAATGCAATAAATCTATTCCAGACCCCAAAATGCAACAAAAACTGAACTGAAGAAATACTCGACTCGTATTGAGCACTTTAAAATGGCCACCGTTGTATACAAAATGCTGGACATGGAGCAAAGGTATATACAAAACTAAGAGCACAAAAACAAACTAAAATCGAGTCAAAAGCCAAAGAATATGAATGAGTTCTGAGATGAGTTTTAAACATGGGCAGCGAGGGGTCTTGCCGAACGTTCAGTGGGAGGCCATTCCAAAGAGAGGGACCAGCAACAGAAAAGGCTTGATCCCGTCAGAGTCGTCGCTTAGTTCTTGGTACCTCTGTCTGGTCCACAGACATGAGGCACCGGGCAGGTGTGTTGGGGTTGAGAAGTTCAGAGAGGTAAGGTGCAGCCAGGCCATTTAAAGATTTGAAAACATAGGATCTTTAAAAAGAAAGATGTATCGGGAGACAGTGAAGAGATGCCAGAGCAGGAGTTATGTGCTCCCTCTTACCAGTCAAGAGGCGAGCAGCAGCATTCTGGACCAATTGGAGACGTTTATTGGAGGATTGGTTGACTCCAAAGTGCATTACAGTCACCAGCTGGGATGTGATGAAGGCATGCTTACTGTTTCAAAGTGCTCTTAAGGGCAGGCTTTAGCTCGCTGCCTCGGGTGAAAGACGCTGGATTGAACAACAGCACCAATTTGCCAGTCCAGTTTAAGACCCAAGTTTGAGGGCTCAAGTCTACAGGATGGGATGTACAAGGGCTACTGGGACCAAATGCTACCACTGTCTTTTCCTTGGAATTCGGTGCCATTCAGGTCTTTATTTTCTCCAGACAAGATAAAAATTCCCATTGAGAGCCTTTTTTGCTTAGGGGGACATAGATCTGACAGTACCTACAAGTGCTTATTGCAGTTTAACTGAAAGTGGGGTCAGGTCCATTTGAAAGTCTTCCATTTCAATTTTTGGCCAACATGTCAAACATCCTTAAGCATTTTTTTTAAAACATTGTATAATATCCTCAATGGAAGCATGCCTGCACATGCTTTAGTCCGTCACTTTTCTGTGAAAAGTCAACCACTGAAGTTCAAGTCGAGACACCTCAGGGTTTGACACTGCACCCACCTATTCTCTGTCAATAGGCGGGGTACACCCTGAACTGGTTGCTAGCCAATCACAGGGCACACATAGCTGGTCATGAATTAAATGTGAGCCCAACTTGATAAGTATTTGACTAAAAAGTTAAGTATTTGTCTGTTGGTGTAGTGTACATTCTAGTGCACACAGGCTAATACAGCAAATTGTCTCCACCAAACCTTGAGGCATCATTTTGAAACAATGTTTTATTTTCACATGAATACAAGTACAGAGAGTTCAACATGCAGCATGTTGCAATGGCAGACACTCAAATGGAATCCACACCAAATTGCAGTACACCCTGGTGACTCACCTTAGGAGCTGTAGAGAGAAAAGTCAGTGCAAGCTGAAGTTTAATGAATGCTGCGATACATAACACAATTAGCTTAAAAAAAAGGAATACTGTCAGCTTAAAAGCCCCTACACATCGTTTGAAGGCTGGCCTTTAATGGGAAGCCATTTTAATAGTCACAACATTGGCCCCTCTTGAATGCAGCTAAAATACTACAGAGATGACCTCAAGGTGCCAAATAGGCTACCACCTACTTACGTTTACAGGCGTAGGAAATCTCCAAGTACTTGTAGGTGCCTATACATGGGTCTGTGAACACTGCATTGCTGGCTGTGACGGAACAGCTGAATTTCCCGTTGCACCTATGAATAAGGAAAAGGGGTTTAGTTTCAGAAATGGGAGAGGGGGGGAAAAGTTTATGCTACTGTACATTTGGGCAACAAGGGGAGTTGGGTGCAGACATGTGATGTTTTTTAGCCCATGAGGGGCCCTTCTGTATGAGCATGTGGTCTTGTCGCGGCGTCCATAGTCTGCCCCATAGATGGCAATAACACGTCCCATACCTGCCGTTGAGATGAGGGGAAAGAATGTTTGTGGTGGGAATGGAGAGTTGATTGTACAATAAAATCTGTCACTTGAATCTTGATTGAGATGCTCTGAAGTTAACAGACAGAGTGTCCAGCCAGCTCAAAAGCCCCTTTGGTACTGTCGTTTCCAAAGTCTTAGTTCAAGAATTAAATAAAACTAGAGTGGAACAGGCTAAACGGCACCAATCAAAGGTAATGCGTAACCATATCTATGATGTTTAATGATGCAAGCCATTTTGCTGTGTGGCCACACATCTGTTGAACATGCCATTTTTGTCAAGCATTATCAATATCATCAGGCAGGTTTGGCCTAATTTTCATGAACAATAATTCTATTCAGTATTGGCATTTACTAGGCCCTCTAGAAAAAACAAAAACAAAATAAACATTAGCCCGTTACACGGAGCGCAATACAAACTGCTGCTACCAAAATATATTAAAAAAAAAAAAAAAGTTCTTACCACAATACAAGTGTGCCACGGACCCCTCACAAGTTATCACAGTAACTGTCGGAGTAAAGTCAATTAGTTCTGGAATTCTGTACATTTTTTACAGCATATAGGAGACATACTTGCTTCCAGGCAGGTAAAGTTGGTCTGCAAATATTTGAAGGTGCCAACACAGGGATCGGGAGTACGGAAACCACTCAGGCCCAATTCACATGATTTCTTGCCATTGCAACTGCGTGCAAAAAACAACACACACATCAGCCCTTTCAAGTTGTTCCAAAAACTAGCCTGTGGGAGAAATGTACCGGTATTTTCAGATCCTTTTATACATTTTCTTAAGCTAAATCCTCTACTCAATGAAAGCACCATTTTCACAGCATGCGTGTGCTCATTGGTCACATGACCAGCACACACACATCTGGGCCATTATTTAAAAAACAAAACGACATTTCTGAACAAAACAAACAGGTTTCTCACAACTCTGGCCTGATGCATACCTCGTCTTGACTTTGTCCACGGTGCCTTGCTGACTGCACTTTGTGTTGGCCAGTCGTTTATTAGATTTGCCCTCAGCGCAGACCAGCGAGTTTGAGCGACCATACAAAGAGTCCGTCACATTGATTACGCCACGATCTGCCACGCCAAGACAGACAGCAATCAACATGGAGCAAAGTTAATCTGAACATGAATCTTTAGGAAGTTAAAGAACCAAGTCAGTCACAGTTTTAATCAGACTGGCTCAAGTCTTACCGCAGTATAAACGGTGGACTTGCCACACATTATTATCACAAGTGGTCACTTGGTCCACATAATCAGCAACTGCAAAGATTCAAAATTGGTACAAGTTATTTTTTTAAGAACAGGAACTACCCAATGCACATTAGACAAAAACTTTGACACTCACCTGCTGCGTGGAGCAAACAGGTTGTTGCCAGCACTGGAAAACAAAGATTATCTTTATTTTCAAAGAATGGCCATGAGCATTTTTTGAGAGCAAATTATTTCATTCCGTTTTTCCCTCTCGTGCAAGGTGGTTTGTCAATGACAAAACACAGGTGCATATCAGGGTGAAACTATTTTGAGGGAAAGGTTAAATCCTGCTCATACAATAAAATTTACCTTTCTGACAACAGTCAAAAACACAAATTAATATTGATTCTGCCCCATCATCGCTTCTCATTCCTGAAACAGTCTAGAGATTCGAAACAGATTTTTTTTTTCATCAGTGAATACTCACACAGCACAGCACTAAGTCTGAAGCGGTAGGACTCCATGTTTCACACAGCCCAGTCGGTAACAATTGGAAGCGGATCAGTTGTTTTTATAGTGACTGCAAGGCTTGCAGCCCATCTTCTAATTAGAAGATGACACCGACTTGAAGGAGGTCTTCAGCGGTCTGTGTGATTGGCGATGTGACACTGGTCTACATTACAAGAATGACAATACAACACATATTTATGATAATCCAATGATGTTAAGAAAACAAGTAATAACATCAAAGTTGTCGCGTGTATCAGAAAAACGGGAGCATATCAGGCAAAATGAAGGGTACCATTGTCTTCGGTGCGAAAAACTGATCTCGAAAATTCTTGTCATTCTCGTAATGTTGACCAGTGTTACGTAGCCAATTACACAGTTGGTGTCGGAGGCGGGGCTTCTAATTAGAAGATGGGCTGCAAGCCTTGCAGTCACTATAAAGACAAGTGATCCGCTTCCAATTGTTACCGACTGGGCTGTGTGAAACATGGAGTCCTACTGCTTCAGACTTAGTGCTGTGCTGCGTGAGTATTCACTGATGAGAAAAAAAAAAAAAAAAATCTGTTTCGAATCTATAGACTGTTTCAGGAATGAGAAGCGATGATGGGGCAGAATCAATATTAATTTGTGTTTTTGACTGTTGTCAGAAAGGTAAATTTTATTGTATGAGCAGGATTTAACCTTTCCCTCAAAATAGTTTCACCCTGATATGCACCTGTGTTTTGTCATTGACAAACCACCTTGCACGAGAGGGAAAAACGGAATGAAATAATTTGCTCTCAAAAAATGCTCATGGCCATTCTTTGAAAATAAAGATAATCTTTGTTTTCCAGTGCTGGCAACAACCTGTTTGCTCCACGCAGCAGGTGAGTGTCAAAGTTTTTGTCTAATGTGCATTGGGTAGTTCCTGTTCTTAAAAAAATAACTTGTACCAATTTTTAATCTTTGCAGTTGCTGATTATGTGGACCAAGTGACCACTTGTGATAATAATGTGTGGCAAGTCCACCGTTTATACTGCGGTAAGACTTGAGCCAGTCTGATTAAAACTGTGACTGACTTAGTTCTTTAACTTCCTAAAGATTCATGTTCAGATTAACTTTACTCCATGTTGATTGCTGTCTGTCTTGGCGTGGCAGATCGTGGCGTAATCAATGTGACGGACTCTTTGTATGGTCGCTCAAACTCGCTGGTCTGCGCTGAGGGCAAATCTAATAAACGACTGGCCAACACAAAGTGCAGTCAGCAAGGCACCGTGGACAAAGTCAAGACGAGGTACGCATCAGGCCAGAGTTGTGAGAAACCCGTTTTGTTCAGAAATGTCGTTTTGTTTTTTAAATAATGGCCCAGATGTGTGTGTGTGCTGGTCATGTGACCAATGAGCACACGCATGCTGTGAAAATGGTGCTTTCATTGAGTAGAGGATTTAGCTTAAGAAAATGTATAAAAGGATCTGAAAATACATTTCTCCCACAGGCTAATTTTTGGAACAACTTGAAAGGGCTGATGTGTTTGTTTGTTTTTTGCACGCAGTTGCAATGGCAAGAAATCATGTGAATTGGGCCTGAGTGGTTTCCGTACTCCCGATCCCTGTGTTGGCACCTTCAAATATTTGCAGACCAACTTTACCTGCCTGGAAGCAAGTATGTCTCCTACATGCTAGAAAGACTGTACAGAATTCCAGAACTAATTGACTTTACTCCGACAGTTACTGTGATAACTTGTGAGGGGTCCGTGGCACACTTGTATTGTGGTAAGAACTTTTTTTAAAATGTATTTTGGTAGCAGAAGTTTGTATTGCGCTCCGTGTAACGGGCTAATGTTTTTTTTTTTTTCTAGAGGGCCTAGTAAATGCCAATACTGAATAGAATTATTGTTCATGAAAATTAGGCCAAACCTGCCTGATGATATTGATGATGCTTGACAAAAATGGCATGTTCAACAGATGTGTGGCCACACAGCAAAATGGCTTGCACCATTAAACATCATAGATATGGTTACGCATTACCTTTGATTGGTGCCATTTAGCCTGTTCCACTCTAGTTTTATTTAATTCTTGAACTAAGACTTTGGAAACCACAGTACCAAAGGGGCTTTTGAGCTGGCTGGACACTCTGTCTGTTAACTTCAGAGCATCTCAATCAAGATTCAAGTGACAGATTTTATTGTACAATCAACTCTCCATTCCCACCACCAACATTCTTTCCCCTCATCTCAACGGCAGGTATGGGACGTGTTATTGCCACCTATGGGGCAGACTATGGACGCCGCGACAAGACCACATGCTCATACAGAAGGGCCCCTCATGGGCTAAAAAAACATCACATGTCTACACCCAACTCCCCTTGTTGCCCAAATGTACAGTAGCACAAACTCCCCCCCCCCCTCTCACATTTCTGAAACTAAACCCCTTTTCCTTATTCATAGGTGCAACGGGAAATTCAGCTGTTCCGTCACAGCCAGCAATGCAGTGTTCACAGACCCATGTATAGGCACCTACAAGTACTTGGAGATTTCCTACGCCTGTAAACGTAAGTAGGTGGTAGCCTATTTGGCACCTTGAGGTCATCTCTGTAGTATTTTAGCTGCATTCAAGAGGGGCCAATGTTATGTGACTATTAAAATGGCTTCCCATTAAAGGCCAGCCTTCAAACGATGTGTAGGGGCTTTTAAGCTGACAGTATTCCTTTTTTTTTAAGCTAATTGTGTTATGTATCGCAGCATTCATTAAACTTCAGCTTGCACTGACTTTTCTCTCTACAGCTCCTAAGGTGAGTCACCAGGGTGTACTGCAATTTGGTGTGGATTCCATTTGAGTGTCTGCCATTGCAACATGCTGCATGTTGAACTCTCTGTACTTGTATTCATGTGAAAATAAAACATTGTTTCAAAATGATGCCTCAAGGTTTGGTGGAGACAATTTGCTGTATTAGCCTGTGTGCACTAGAATGTACACTACACCAACAGACAAATACTTAACTTTTTAGTCAAATACTTATCAAGTTGGGCTCACATTTAATTCATGACCAGCTAGGTGTGCCCTGTGATTGGCTAGCAACCAGTTCAGCGTGTACCCCGCCTATTGATCGAGAATAGGTGGGTGCAGTGTCAAGCCCTGAGGTGTCTCGACTTGAACTTCAGTGGTTGACTTTTCACAGAAAAGTGACTGACTAAAGCATGTGCATCATTAAGCGTGCAGGTATGTTTCCATTGAGGATATTGTACAAGGTTTAAAAAAAAAAATGCTTAAGGATGTTTGACATGTTGGCCAAAAATTGAAATGGAAGACTTTCGAATGGACCTGACCCCACTTTCAGTTAAACTGCAATAATCACTTGTAGGTACTGTCAGATCTATGTCCCCCTAAGCAAAAAAGACTCTCAATGGGAATTTTTATCTTGTCTGGAGAAAATAAAGACCTGAATGGCACTGAATTTCAAGGAAAAGATGGTGGAAGCATTTGGTCCCAGTAGCCCTTGTACATCCCATCCTGTAGACTTGAGCCCTCAAACTTGGGTCTTCAACTGGACTGGCAAATTGGTGCTGTTCAATCCAGCGTCTTTCACCTGAGGCAGCGAGCTAAAGCCTGCCCTTAAGAGCACTTTGAAACAGTAAGTCATGCCTTTGTCACATCCCAGCTGGTTACTGTAATGCACTTTGGAGTCAACCAATCCTCCACTAAACATCTCCAGTTGGTACAGAATGCTGCTACTCACCTCTTGACTGGCACTGGTAAGAGGGAGCACATAACTCCTGCTCTGGCATCTCTTCACTGTCTCCCGATACATTTTAGAGTTCTTTTTAAAGATCCTGTTTTCAAATCTTTAAATGGCCTGGCTGCACCTTACCTCTCTGAACTTCTCAACCCCAACACACCTGCCCGGTGCCTCATGTCTGTGGACCAGACAGAGGTACCAAGAACTAAGCGACGACTCTGACGGGATCAAGCCTTTTCTGTTGCTGGTCCCTCTCTTTGGAATGGCCTCCCACTGAACGTTCGGCAAGACCCCTCGCTGCCCATGTTTAAAACTCATCTCAGAACTCATTCATATTCTTTGGCTTTTGACTCGATTTTAGTTTGTTTTTGTGCTCTTAGTTTTGTATATACCTTTGCTCCATGTCCAGCATTTTGTATACAACGGTGGCCATTTTAAAGTGCTCAATACGAGTCGAGTATTTCTTCAGTTCAGTTTTTGTTGCATTTTGGGGTCTGGAATAGATTTATTGCATTTTCATTTATTTCAGCCACAAATGTTCAACTTACATTGAGTTAAAGCAAATTCAGGTGCCATTGTATTACTAATCCAAAAGAGACCCTGAAACCTCAGATTGACAGATTTGCTCTTTGTTTAAATTAACAGGTTTCTCAAATTTTAATTTTGAGATTAATGGGAAAATGTACAAAATATTTCAAGGGCATACCATTGTTGAAAATACTTTCCATTACACAATAGCTGCACATGCAAAGTTGTGAGCCCAACTTGACAACCATTTTAAATTAAAAGTGAAATATTTATTGGTGCGTGCCTTTAAGTTCACACAGGCTAATACAGCAAATAGTCTCCAAACCTTGAGGCATCATTTTGAAACAATTTTATTTTCAATTTAATAAGAGTTAAACATCAGCACATTGCAACGACAGATGTTCGAATGGAATCAAATAGTCATTTAGAGGAGATCCTGGTGATGAGCCTCAGGAGCTGTGGAGAGAGAAAAGTCAGTGCAAGCTCAACTCTGAACGACGTAGCCTATTTAAATATTCACATTACATTGACCACTTTTGAATGCAGCTAAAATACAATCATGAATTTTGTACAATAGCAATAACCTTCAGGTGCCCGATTGGCAACCACCTACTTACATTTACAGGCGTAGGAAATCTCCAAGTACTTGTAGGTGCCTTTACATGGGTCTGTGAACACTGCATTGCTGGCTGTGACTGAACAGCTGAATTTCCCATTGCACCTATAAATGAGGGAAAGGGGCTTAACTTCAGGAACAGGGGAGAGGAGGAAAAAAAAATTGTGCTACTGTACATTTGGGCAACAAGGGCAGTTGGCTGCAGGCATGTGACGTTTTTTAGCTCACGAGGGGCCCTTCTGTATGAGCATGTGGTCTGGTCGCGGCGTCCGTAGTCTGCACCATAGATGGTAATAACGTGTCCCATACCTGCCGTTGAGATGAAGGGAACGAATGTTGGTGATGGAAATGGAGTTTACATCAATTTTATTTTAAGGGCTTTTATTGCTTAACTACTTTAATCTTGATTTGACATATCCAGAATCAATGCGCTCTGGATTTAATGGACACAAAGTGTCCAGCCAAAAGCCCCTTTGGTACTGTGGTTCTCAAAGTCTTTTGGTTCCAGAACAGAAAAACTGTGAAGTGGAACAGGCTAAACGTGCCAGCCATATTGGCAAGGGTAAATAACATGGTAGCCATATTTGTGCCATTAACGACGACAAGCATAGCCATATCTAGCGCGGTTTAATGGCACAAGTGTTTTTGGTGTGTGTAGACATCTGTTGAACATGCCATTTGCCAAACATTACCCACGTCAGATAATGGCTCATGAGAGCATCTAAGGGCATGCCATTTACGAAATGGGGCAAGTATGGCTCCATTTTCCATTTATAATAACCCCAAAACGACAACAAAAAAAAGACCAATTAGTTCCGCTCAAGTTTTACTCTCCAAAAAAAAAAAGTTCTTACCACAATACAAGTATGCCACGGACCCCTCACAAGTCACCACAGTAACTATGGAGGTAAAGGCAAGATCAGTTGTGGAACTCTGTACAGTCTTTCAAGCATGTAGGAGACATACTTGCTTCCAGGCAGGTAAAGTTGGTCTGCAAATATTTGAAGGTGCCAACACAGGGATCAGGAGTGCGGAAAGCATGCAAGCCCAATTCACATGATTTCTTGCCATTGCACCTGCGCAGAAAACAAAACAAAACCCCCCCACATCAACCCTTTCAATTTGTTACAAAAATTAGCCTGGGGAGAAATGAGATTTCAGATCTCGATTTTTATTATTATCTCTCATTCAACTAAAGCATTATTTTCCCACCACACTTGTGCTCATTGGTCGTACGAAAAGCACACTTCGCTGGGGACAATTAAAAAAAAAAAAAAAGATACATTTATCTGAACAAAACAAGCTTCTCACAACTCTGGGCCCGATGCATACCTCGTCTTGACTTTGTCCATGGTGCCTTGCTGATTGCACGTTGTGTTGGCCAGCCGTTTATTAGATTTGCCCTCAGCACAGACCAGAGAGTTTGAGCGACCATACAAAGAGTCCGTCACATTGATTACGCCACGATCTGTCACACCAAGACAAACAGCAAAGTTAACCTGAACTTTGACGCTTTAGGAAGTCAGAGAAGTTTAAGTGAGCAAAGATTTTAATCAGACTGGCTCAAGTCATACCGCAGTACAAGCGATGGACTTGCCACACATTATTATCACAGGTGGTCACTCGGTCCACAGAATCAGAAACTGCAAAGATTAAAAATGGGTATGATTTTATTTTTTTTAAACTGAAACTACACAATGCATATTGCACATATACTTTGACAGTCACCTGCTGTAAGGAGCAAACCGGTTGCTGCCAGCACTGGAAAACAAACATTTTAGTCAAAGAACAGCCGTGGACATTTTTTTAGAGCAAATCAATTCATTCTGGTTTTCCCTCTAATGCAAGGTGGTTTGTCAATGACACAACAGAGGGGCACATCAGTGTGAAACTATTTCGAGAGGAAAGTTAAATCCTGTGCTTATACCATACAATTAAATTCACCTCTCTGAGTACAACAGTCAAAAACACACATTAATATAGATTCTGCCCTATCATCCCTTCTCATTCCTGAAACAGTCTATAGATTCAAAACAGATTTTTTTTTTCCATCAGTGAATACTCACACAGCACAGCACTAAGTCTGAAGCGGTAGGAATCCATGTTTCACACAGCCCAGTCTGTAACAATCGGAAGCGGATCACTTGTTTTTATAGTGACTGCAAGGCTTGCAGCCCATCTGCTAATTAGAAGCCCCGCCTCTGACACCGACTTGTAGGAGGTCTTTAGCGGTCTGTGTGATTGGCTATGTGACACTGGTCTACATTACGAGAATGACAAGAATTTTCGAAATCGGTTTTTCACACCAAAGATGATTGTACCCTTCATTTTGCCTGATATGCTCCCGTTTTCCTGATACACGTGACAAGCTTGACGTTATTGCTTGTTTTCTTGACATTGGTGGATGTATAGAATAAATATGTATGAAGTGCGTGAACACACAGTTCATTGACATGAAAAACTGTGAGTAAATGTCCATGTACACCCTTTCATCCAGTAAGGTGATTTTTTTATCTTGATTATGTTATCCATTCATCCATTTTCGAATACATTTTTCCTCACAAGGATCGCAGTCGTACCACTTTGAAAGGCCTCAAAGAGGGTTACACCAACAAACACATGAAAAACAAAAACATTGACAATGGGGCATCCCTTGGCCCACCAAGAGCCTCCCTTCCTCGCGTCCCTGCTGTATCATGGCCGATACACCATCGTTCGGGGGTCGGCAACTTGAGTCTCTTTAGCGCCGTCCTAGTGGCTCCCTGGAGCTTTTTCAAAAATGTTGAAAATGGAAAAAGATGGGGGAGGGAAATCAATTTTTTGTTTTAATATAGTTTCTGTAGGAGGACAAACATGACACAAATATTCTTAAAGTTTTCCAATGCTGTAAAAATGTGTAGAATAAATGTTACTTTCAACATTTCGCTCAACGAGGAATTGCGTCATCAGCCTGCGACACACATTTCGATTAGCAAGACGGGATACCCGGCAGGGGGCTGTGTAAAAAAAATTAATTAAAAAAAACCCGGCGTTTCATGTACAATTAACCGAGGGTACAAAGAATGGGAATCTGGAGGGATGAGAGAAGCATTTTTAAACTGTGCACGTGAGGTAAGATAGTTAACACGCTGCAAAAGTGCGTCCCATGCCTCGTTCACTTAAGGGGCCGTCCGTGATTGTGATTGCTGTCGCTCATTATGGTATGCGCGCGTGTGCGGGAACAGTTCGATCTCGGGAGGTTGGTTGATCGAAAAGTAGATCGTCGGTCATAAAAGGTTGGGCACCCCTGCCGACAGGGAAAAAAAATATTTAATCATGAAGGCTCATTGTGTATTTGTAGCCAACTTAGTTATTTTGATAGTAGGCTAATATACATCCAGCATGTGTTGCCTTCATTATAAGGCTTTTAATTTTTTGCGGCTTTGGACTGGTACCTCTACTTATGAAATTAATTGGTTCTGGAAGAAATTTTTGAACTAGAAAATTATAGAGTTTTCCATGGAAATGCCCCAATTCGTTCCAAGCCCACCCCACAAATTTAAACGTTTCTTAAAGCATAAAAATGCATCAAAATACATAAATACACGTTACAATTAAATTATTGCACATTACAGTTGTCCATGTAAAAAAAACTAAGAATAAAAATGGTCATTTAACTTAACTGCATCCTTGTTTTTTGCCCTCTTTAGTCCATATTCTCAGTAGTTTTTGCCTGGCATTTTATTAAGAACTGATCTGAGGACTTTTGCTTTTGTCAGCTTTCAAAATCCTTCGAAAATGTCCAAGTCAAACATCAGCATAGTGAGCTATCACCTGACTGGTGAACACTTTTTCTAGGTGATTCACATTTAAGTAAAACTACCAGAACACCTCATGGCCCGAAGGGCGAATGAAGACGCTGCATAGACAACACAAGACACAGTAAAAATACCCCTTAGCCAATAGGATGATGCTCAGTAAAGGCCAATAGTTGAGCAGCTATAAGCATGTTGCGTTCAGGAAACTCGGAGCTGCGAATAGCAAGCCAGACTAATTTTACCTTTCCCCATTTTGAAATTTTTTTTGGAACAAGAGGCAATATTTTCCTGTTGAAACATTTTGCAACTTTCGTATGAAGAGATGTTCATCAGTAGAGGTACCACTATGTTTTTTTTGTGCCAACTCTTTCAACATTTTGGGTTGCCGACCCTGCCATGGCTACATGCACCAAACATGAGCCAACTTGAGAACAAGTGAAATATTTGTCTTTGTGTATGCATTCAAGTTCCCACAGGCTAATACAGCAAATTGTCTCCACGAAACCTTGAGGCATCATTTTGAAATAGTTTTATTTTCACATGAATACAAGTACAAAGAGTTAAACATGCAGCACGCTGCAATGAAACTAATGGAATCCACACCAAATGGCAGTACAGTTCATAGGAGTTCCTGGTGACTAGCCTCAGGATCTGGGAAGAGGAAGAAAAATCAGTGCAAGCTAGAGTCCAATAAATGCTTTGAGATTTGCTATATCCATAAAATTTGTTTAAAAACAAAAAAAACCTTTGAATACTGTGATCTGAAAAAGCCTCAACACATACAGCTTTGTGGTCGGCTTTTAATATTCACATGACAACATTGACCCCTCTTGAATGCAGCTAAAATACAATCATGAATTTTGTACCATCAAGATAACGTTCAGGTGCCAAATTGGCTACCACCTACTTACATTTACAGGCGTAGGAAATCTCCAAGTACTTGTAGATGCCCTTACATGGGTCTGTGAACACTGCATTGCTGGCTGTGACTGAACAGCTGAATTTCCCGTTGCACCTATGAGTGAAGAAAAGGGGCTTAATTTCAGGGATAGGGAAGAGAAAAAAAAAATGTGTTTCTGTACATTTGGGCAACAAGGGGAGTTGGCTGCAGGCATGTGACGTTTTTTAGCTCACGAGGGGCCCTTCTGTATGAGCATGTGGTCTGGTCGCGGCGGCCGTAGTCTGCCCCATAGATGGTAATAACGTGTCCCATACCTGCCGTTGAGATGAGGGGAAAGAATTTTGGTGATGGAAATAGAGAGTTGACATTGATTTGGTTCTCCAGCCACTTTCATCTTATTTGATATACCCGGAATCAGTGGATTTAATGGACAGAAAGTGTCCAGCCATCTCAAAAGCTCCTTTGGTAAATGTAGTTTTCAAAGTGTTTTAGTTCCAGAACAGAAAAACTATAAAGTGGAACAGGCTAAACGTGCCAATGTGACAGCCATATTGGCAGGGGTAAGTAACATGGTAGCCATATTTGTGCCATTAACGATGACAAGCATAGCCATATCTAGCACGGTTCAATGGGACAAGCGTTTTTGGTGTGTGTACACATCTGTTCAACATGCCATTTTTTGTCAAACATTATCCACGTCAGATAATGGCTCATGAGAGCATCCAAGCGCATGACATTAACAAAATGGGGCAAGTTTGGCTAAATTTTCCATTTACAAAAATTCTGTATCATATCAGCATTTACTAGGTCACCTCAAAACAAAAGGACGAATTAGTTACGCTGAGGTTTGACTCTGCACAATATAAAAAGTTCTTACCACAATACAGGTGTGCCACAGATCCCTCACAAGTCACCACAGTATCTGAGGAGGTAAAGTCAAGATTAGTTCTGGAATTCTGTACAGTCTTTCTAGCATGTAGGAGACATACTTGCTTCCAGGCAGGTAAAGTTGGTCTGCAAATATTTGAAGGTGCCAACACAGGGATCAGGAGTGCGGAAACCACTCAAGCCCAATTCACATGATTTCTTGCCATTGCAACTGCGCGCACAAAAAAAAAAAAAACTCTGAACAAAAGAAGCAAGTTTCTCACAACTCTGGCCCGATGCATACCTCGTCTTGACTTTGTCCACAGTGCCTTGCTGACTGCACTTTGTGTTGGCCAGCCGTTTATTAGATTTACCCTCAGCGCAGACCAGCGAGTTTGAGCGACCATACAAAGAGTCCGTCACATTGATTACGCCACGATCTGTCACACAAAGACAGACAGCAATCAACATGGAGTAAAGTTAATCTGAAATAAGAGTCTAGGAAAACCCCCCCAAAAAAACTAAGTCAGTGAAGGTTTTAAGACGACAGGCTCAAGTCTTACCACAGTATAAGCGGTGGACTTGCCACACATTATTATCACAGGTGGTCACTCGGTCCACATCAGCCACTGCAAAGATTAAAAATTGGTACCATTTTTTTAAAGACAGGAACTACCCAATGAATATTGGGCAAACTTTGACAGTCACCTGTTGTGAGGAGCAAACCGGTTGCTGTCAGCCCTGGAAAACAAAGATCATCATTATCAAAGAAAGGCCATCGGCATATTTTGAGAGCAAATCATTTCATTCTAGTTTTCCCTTAGCGCAGGGGTGTCCAAAGTCGGTCCTCAATGGCCGCTGCCCTGCCCGTTTTCCAGCTCTCCCAGGAGCAACACACCTGATTCAAATCATCAGGATTGTTCCAATGCTGCTTCAGAGCTAGCCGATGAGCTGATCATCTGGATCAGGTGTGTTGCAGGCGGGAGAGCTGGAAAACGGGCAGGACAGTGGTCCTCCAGGCCCGCAGCTGGACATGTCTGCCTTAGTGCAAGGTGGGTTGTCAATGATACGACACAGGGGCACATCAGTGTGAAACTATTTCACACACGTTGCTTCTTCCCCATCATTCCTCCTCATTCCTGAAACAGATTTGTTTCATCAGTGAAATACTCACAAAGCGCTGCAGTAAGTCTGAAGGAGTAGGAGTCCATGTTTCACACAACCCAGTCTGTAACACAAATATTGGAAGCGGATCGCTTGTCTTTATAGTGACTGCAAGGCTTGCAGCCCATCTGCTAATTAGAAGCCCCGCCTCCGACACCGACTTGTAGGAGGTCTTCAGCGGTCTATGTGATTGGCTACATGACACTTGCAGTCACTATAAATTTAAGTGGTCCGCTTCCAGTCATTGTACGAGTGTTTCAGCTTGGGTTTTGCCTAACATGGATTCCTACTGCTTCAGACTCAGTGCCGTGCTGTGTGAGTAGTCACTGCTGAAACAAATTTGTTTCTGAAATGAGGAGGGATGATGGGGCGGAATCAATGTGTGTTTTTGACTGTTGTAGTCAGAGAAGTGTATTTCGTTGTATGATATGAGCAGATTTTAACTTTTCCCCTTGAAATAGTTTTACTCTCATGTGCACTTTTGTGTCATTGACAAACCACCTTGCATTAGAGGGAACACCAGAATGAATTGATTTGCTCTTAAAAAAAATATCCATGACTGTTCTTTCTTTGACTAAAATGTTTGTTTTCCAGTGCTGGCAGCAACCAGTTTGCTCCAAACATCAGGTGAGTGTCAAAGTTTATGTCCAAACATGGATTATGTAGTTCGTGTTTCTTAAAAATGTGGTCATACCTCCCTTCTGTGCGATCCTGCTGGATAGCCTTCACACTCCTAAAATAGTGGCCTATCGGCCTTTTAATTTATTTTTTTGAGGGGGGGGGGGGTGTCAAAACCCAGGCCATTATTTTATTCAAGAATAAATGAAACCAATTACAAACTTTGTTCAGAACATTCAACACGGCTGAAATGGTCAGGGGCTGTGGCTGTTGATTACCAGATTGAATGGAAGCCTTGCTTTCATTAAAAAACGTTGTCATGTGAGCATTGTTAGTGTTAGACTGGATTGTGGGGAAAAAAATTATGTCCTACTTAGTACAGTAATATGAGTATTCACTTAGAGTTAGGTGATGGTTGCTACCTTAACCTCAAAATAAAATTGTAGAGAGCAGCGTCTGTCTCTTAAATGGCATTATAATCTCAACACAAAGTACCACATTGCGTGAAAGAAATAATTAGGCCATTCTGTCAGTTTTACTTATTTTTTTGGCAGTGCTTACGGCAATGAGTCTTTTCCCAGCAGGTGACTGTCAAATTGAATGTTCAACATATCCGCTAGCCTCCGTTTTCTGAACAATCTGTTTACGAATTCACATCAGCTTTTACAGTTAATCATGGCGAGCAAGTGACTACTTGTGATTGGTATCCGATGAACATCCATCATCTACACTGTGGTAAGACTTTTAAATGTTGTTTATCAGACCTTCACAATGGTTGTCTTTTAAAATGACGCTTTCATTGAAAGAAAGTTCAGGTTAAACGAGAGCTTTGTCCCCCACGTACATAATGGGCAATGGGTGCAACTCGAGTACGGTTTTGTGTTTCCTGCCATCTCTCCCTTCGCAGATCATGGCGTGATCACCGTGCGGCAGGCTTTGTACGGTCGTGCGAACTCTCATATCTGCACTGAGGGCAAATCGCCGCGGGAGCTAGCGAACGTAAAGTGTTCTCGGCCCGGCACGACTGAGCAAATTAAGAAAAGGTACACCTTGGGCTTGTCTGGAGAGTGTCGCGGTTAATGTTTGTCTTCTACTGAGTGGATTATAGTTGCAGTATCTTCTTTTAAACAATGCTGGATGCGTTGAAGCCATCACTGCATTTTACTAAAGGTGAATTGGGAGTGATGTTTGCATCAATGAAAGTGGAACTGGCTTTTTTTTTTTCTGGGAATCTGCACTGAAACGTTTCAAAAGCTTTATTAAACTCTTGACCAACGTTCTACCGGAGCTGCAAGATTAATTGAATGGCTGCCTCACTGTCGATGGTAGTATGCGTTTGACTCGAGCCCAGTTCGTGTGATTTGTAAATTTTCTCCATATTCCGGCTTCTTCCCACATGGCAGTCATTGTCAAGTGTGGATTTTCTAAGTACAGTTTGCTGATGTCCAGGGTGTACTTTGCTTCATTCCTAAAATCCACTTGAGATTTACCCCAGCTCACCTCTGGCCAAAACGAAGCACTATAAATTGTTTTCGTGTTTCAAATTGGTGTCTGCACGATGTAGAATAGTGGCATTATGTCAAATCACCTTTTGTGGTAATTGCTTGTAAAGATGGGGTTTGTGCTTCAGCTGCTGACTTTCTTCTGAGTAACCCAGTTTGTCTACAGCTGCGATGGAAAGTCAATGTGTGAAGTGGCCATTGATGACTTCCGCACCCCTGATCCCTGTGTTGACACCTTCAAATATTTGCAGACCAACTTCTCCTGCTTACCTGCAGGTAGTCACCTGCATGCCACCATGAGTGAATTTCATACCTACCGGGTAATTGTTTTAATTTGCTCAACAGTTACTTGCGTGGTGTGTGAAGAATCGGAGGCGCATTTGTATTGTGGTAAGACTGAACGTGTGAAGAATTTCTATTGAGCATTCTTGGACTTTTTGTCTCATCACATTTTCAATGATCTTGCTGCTAGAGCATGGACAAGTTATTTTTGTCTTTGGTGCTGACTTCGGGCGCAGAGACCAGACGACGTGCGCCAGACAAAAGCCTCGAAGCGAGATCCAAAACGTCCAATGTGTGCACCCAACTGACATTGTCGCCATGAGGTATGCCACTAAACTTGGAAAGAAATGGCAGCTGGTTTTAATCACAATTAATTGGGTATTTTCATTGGTAGAAAACAAGGACAGAATGCGGTTCAAACATCTTCTACACAGGCAAGGGGCTGCTTAGGCTTCCCTTTGCTAGGCACTAAGGCTTGAATGAATTGTTAATTTTGTGACCAATTGGTCAAGATGGAACCTGCCTTGTTCTTTGTCAGTTGGGATAATTGTCCACTTGATTCTAGAATGAAACGATGCTAAAATCTTTGCTGTGTAGCAGTTGCCACTTTCTGACACACTTGTGCAGGAGTGGAGTACAATAACTTTTTTTTTTTTTTTTCAATAGGTGCAATGGGAAAAAAAGCTGCAGGATCATGGCCAGTAGAGACGTGTTTGGAGAACCCTGTGAAGGCACCTACAAGTATTTGGAAGTTTCTTACACGTGTCACTGTAAGTAGTTTGTATCGTAAGTAGAGGTATATTTGTTAAAGCAAAATGCTGGAATTTGCAGTTGCTTCTAATGTTTGCATCGGTAACCAGCACAATGCAGAAATTTATTTTTGAAAGTTTGTAGCGCATTTATTTGCAAAATGGACGATGAGGTTGACTTAAGTGCAACGTGTATAATTTCCCTCATCCAAGTAATTGCTCAAATCACTTTTTTTCTTTGCAGATCCTGGGCAACATTTCTAAAGTGGTGGCATTGACAGCTGTTTGAGTGCATGGTGCAACTGTCCCAATACTCTTAAGTGATTGGGTCAGACATCACTGTTCATTTTTTTTTTCCAATAAAAATACTTGAGACACAAGGCTCGTTGCTTCATTACCTCAGCAACAAACAACCTGTTCTGCATGTTTCACTGTAGTTAACCTGCTAAGTATTCAGCGCTTCACTTCCACAGGATTGCAGCAATATTAAAAAAGTCACTTCAACATGTTTGCTAATTTAAATCAAATGACAAATCCAACAAACTGAACCATGACTTTTATGAGAGCTTTAACATTACATATTCATCTTTATTTTCATTGAAAGGGAGTTTAATTCCAGTTGCTCACCATTACACTGGGCATCTTTGAAAACTGTATGGGTTAGCAATGTTAAAATGCATGTTCATGTGACAATCTTTGAATCGTGTGAAATATAATATCGCAGTTCATTTTGCGGCCTTTGGAATTTCTACTTGAAACATAATCTTTATTCATAGATGCAGTGTGCTTATTGAATTTTACTCAAAAAAGCTGCAAACGTAGGGCAGCAAGGGGACAGTTTGGTTGCCATGACCGCAAAAAAAAATGCAATTGAGTGTCAATGGAAAGATACCAGGTGCTGCATTACATTCTTGCTCTGGTGCACAATCTATTGTTCAGTTTAAGATGGAAACTATTGAGTTTGCATTGTAATTACAACAGCTTTTGTTTGTATCTTCACGGATACATCAACTTTAAAATGAGTTACAGCAAATGTCTCGAATGGGGTTTAAGTGTGAGGGGGATTTCAGGATTATAAAAAAAAAAAAAAAATTGGGAGGGTTGTCCAGTTCGTTGCATTTTAGGAGCTCAACCCTCGTGAAAAACGGAATTACGGCACTACCAGATGACTGTCAAGTTGGGGATGTCTTTGGAGAGGTCTGTCTTGGATGGGTAGACCACCTTCAAGTTCCCATCCTGGTCAACAGTTCGGACCTGCTGGATGATCAATTCACTGGAGGAATCCGTGCTGGTTGTCTGGCCTGGTGGTGCGTCCCCTTCTTCGTCAGACCCTGCTTCCTCGTGATGCTCGACCGTGAACTTATTCAACTCTGCCATTTTCTGCAAGGAAACAGTAACAGGCCAACTGAGGTCAGCATGAGAAGTACTACATTTTTGCTTTTCAGAGCAAGCACACGATTGGCCCAAAATGCAGACATGGGTCCTAACCCAACACACACACACGACAGAAAAGATCAAAGTGCACGGTTAAATTATATTGTAAAGACATATTGCAGCAGTTAAGACAATAATACTGAGGCCAGATTACTGCAGCGTGTGCACCCCGACAGTGCTTTTAATGTGTTTTATTAAAGAAGTATTTTTGACTTCAAATGAGCATCATCTAAATACGTCTCGTCGACAAATCTGCAGTGGAAGTCGTAGGCAAAATAAAGCTACTGGGACCACATTCCAATTTACCACAAAGTATAAAATTCTTAAAACTTTGACATTTCAGCAAAAAAAGCTTACTGCAATCAGAGCGTCCATAACATCTTTACAGGTCTGCAGACTATTTGCGCTCGTCACTTCCAAGAACAATTCTTTGGTTGTCTTCTTGATCTGTTGAGGACAAGCAGGAAATTATTTAGGTAAACCATGCTGGACAGTTTTCACTGCGCTCCTTTACACTTTTGTAAATCCGATATCGCGTGAATGACCCACCTTGGTTTTCTCACTGTTTGTGATGGGTGGGAATGAGATCACGTGGCCCTCTGCATCCACAATACAGGGATACAGTGCTTTTCCTTGCAGAAGCTGCAGGTATCTGGAACAAGGTGGTAAGCATGTATTGCCTTTATTCAAATTGAAAAAAAAATGGACATTGTGACATGTCAGACATAATTGAGAAATATATTGGATAAGCTGCAAAAAGAGGATCACAGGAATTTAAAAAGCCTATTCACCTCTGTTCAAATGCCAAGTTAGTGTGATAAATCCCTTATAACTCAATTGAAATATTCAGAATAATTAGAAGTAAAAATAACCAACTTATGTGTAAGTTGGTCATATCATAAGTGCGCACACCCTCTCAGAATTGTGACACGGATGTTGTGTGTGACGCTTTCAAGACTGACTTGTGAAGACCAGTGACGTTCTGCCTCTTCTTTTGCTTCCTCAGCTCGTCAGCATCCAGCTGAAGATGCCTTATCAGCTCGACGGCTGTCATCTCCCTCCGACCCAGCGGCACGATCTGAAGAGGAGGGAAAGAACTAGCTCCTAATCTGATCTGATAAGACTTTGATGAGGTTTTTTTTTCACTGTGAGAATTGGACAGGGTTAGATATTCGCCTACTTTGAGCTGCGTGGGAGGTTTGGCATCATACGCCAGTGGAGCTTTGAGAAGCTGTACATCATGAGTGGCGATGGTCGCGATGGTCCTCTTTCCACATATGTCATCATGAAGTTTTGTCTTAGGGAAGGATAACAAATGTTGAAAAAAATTAAAAGCAAGATAATCGTACCTGAACTAATTGGGGCTCACAATTAGGCTGCTGCCAATGCCTGTTTTGCTTAAACACATCCTGCCAATGCCTGTTTTGCTTAAACACATCCTGATTTATACCGAGTCGACCTACCTGCGCCACCAGGAACCTTTTGAGAGAATTTCCAGGTTTCAGGATCATGCCTCTGACCACACAGCACACCAAGTAAGGCCGTACATCCTTCACCTCCGCGCTCACTCTGACTGTGAGCGCATCAGGCGTGTCGGAAACATGGAGAACCCTCACCACCATCTTGTTGATTTCTTCCAACTCATCTTGTTCTTCCTCCCTCTTCTTCTTTTGCTTCCTTTTCCTGTCATTCACGCCCCTCCCCCTATCCACATCACCTCTCTCCTCTCCCTGCCTTCCTTTCCCTCGGAGGTAGTCGAGAATGGACTTTGTCTGGCAGCCGTTCACCATCTTCTCCAGGCGCTTGTCATTCAGCTTGTTGCCTCTGAAGTTGATCTCCTTTAGCTTGGGGCAGTCGCTCAGACTGGACGGGATGTCGCTCAGCTGGTTGTTTGAGAGGTCTAGCACCTGAAATGGCGGACACGAGTAGAACTACATCAAGGTCACAGATAGACTTGAGCACTTTGAAATAAAGGAGCAACTTCACATGCTGGTAGGAACTGCATTGGAGAATTCTCATGATAATGCTATTTTATAACAATGTTAGTGGCCAAATGGTAAATGCTAAATGGGCTGTCACTTGAATTGCACTTTTCTACCTCAGGTACTCAAAGCTTCACACTGTTACCTCATTCACCTACTGATGATGAAGCATCAAGAGCAACTGGGTTCACACAATACTATAACTGTATTTTTCCCCTTGCAATATTGTGACTATGTTGTATATTTATTCTTCTCACATTGCATGACCTCTACCTCGCATTCGTTATTTATTTCTTGTAATATTATGATTTACTTCTGATCACTTTTTTCTCAACTCAACTGTATTTATAGAGTACTTAAAACAACCACCGCTGTATAGGAACTGCTCAAGAAATTATGACTTATTCTTTTATTAACCTTTTTTCATACAGCATTGACTTTTCCTCATAAAATGACTTTCTTGTAAAATTGTTTTTTCTTTGATAATCTGAATAACATTACAGTGCTGCCAATGTTCCATTAATTTCAACATTATTGTGGTGAACTTTTTTTCATATTACAATTTCACTTAATAAAAATAACACATTTGCATGTAAATTACTCATCATTCGAAGGAAAATAACTATGTATAAAAAAGTAATTTTAGATAGATAATGAATATAATATTAAATAAATTGATTTTTCTTTTTCCTGGTTGAAGAATGCGTGATGCACTGATAACACAACGCAGTGGTAGAAAAGTGGGAACGTGCACACAACTTACTTCCTTTTCATCTTAGCCTAATGCAGGGCACTGGTGTGTGACACCTGCCTACCGTTTGGGCCTGACAGTATTACTATTACAGTAATCCCTCGCTATTTCATGGTTCGTTTATTGCGGCTTCGGTGAATCGCGTTTTTTTTTTCAAACATATTCATATCAATGAAAGGTTTTATATATATATATATATATATATATATAGACAATGAGTACAGTACTGTATATGTTGCTCTATCTGACTCACTGTTGTTTTGCAGCTTCTCGCAGACTGTTTTTTTAACCTGCATATGTTTATTGGTCGCTACTTCGCGGATTTTCGTTTATTGCGGGCGGGTTTGGTCCCCATTAACCGCGATAAACGAGGGATTACTGTAATAGTGCAATACTTTACTAGTAAGATTGAAATGCATACTAGTCGGTCAACAGTGGCACTAGTAGTGGGAAAAGCGTAATTATACTAGCGCTGATGAAGAGCGTACTAGTTCACCGATGGCAATCAAATAATTGCTTCCTACAAATGTGAGCCTCCTTAACTCTGGTCGCTTCTTTGTCACTAATGGACGCACATATACAGTATCTTTGTCACTAATGGGCGTACATATACAGTAATAAACAACGTTTTTTGTGATCGCCGCGAGACTTTTAGTGATTCACCTTCAGCGCTGCTAACTTGTGAATATCCGTGCCGAGCTCCACGATGGCATTGTCCGAGGCCACGAGTGTGCTGAGCAGATCCATGCGCTCAGAGTAGAGATCGCTCGGGAAGCCGGTGATGCAGTTTTTGGACATGTTGATGCTGCAAAGCTTGACACAGTGGCTCAGTCCGTCCGGAAGAGCTTCCAAACGGTTACAGCTCACGTTCAAAGTGGTTAGCTCGCGTAACAGCGTGATTCCATCCGGTAAAAGGACGAGGTTGTTCGCGGACAGGTCCAAAACCTTGAGGGACTTGAGATTGCTGATGACATCCGGGATGCATGAGAGTTTATTCCTGCACAGGATAAGACTCTGAAGGTTTGTCAGGGACTGGATGTCCTCGTGGAGCTCCGTCAAACTCGGGCACTGGCTCACCTCGAGATAATTGAGCAGCGTGAGGGAATAAATGGCAGGTGGAAGTCCCCCGTATGATGAAATTTTCGTGTTGGCTGTAGGACCTTGCAAAACCAGTTCACGTCTCTTCTCCGCTGCTGCTTTCTCCACTTCTGGCCATGTTTTCGTGTCGTCCATGTTGGCTATTCGACTGCTGCGACCAAACGAAACAGGAAACACAAAGCTTCCGTTTAAAGCTTTCTGAATAAAAGCATTATTCCGACTCGGATCCGCCCTTCGACGGGCACAAGCAGAAATAAAGAATGTAAAAATATAACGGTATTTAATTTGGATAGATAGTGAGTAAAATTATATGTGGTTTCGACACCATTCCTTTACAGCTAGTCTTTATTCTGAAAGTTTAGTTTGAGTATCCGCTTTACACGTCTTTCGTCAAATCACAAACGCAGTAAGTGTGAGACAACAATGACCACAATGCATTGCGGTGCTCACGTGCCATTGCGCATGCCCGCACAGGTTGTCGCTTGTGGTGAAGAGGATGAGACGCTCGTACGAGGTGTCAACATTACGGTGATGTTCACGGTAAGCCTAATTTGAACGCGCCAAATGATGCCTCTTTTGTCCTACCACTGATTAAAACGTAAAGCAGTAACACTGGAAGATATGTTAGTGTAATTAGTTTTGAGTTAGCTCAACAACGTCACAACATAGCTCAGCCATGTTGGGCTGTGGAGGAGTAGTTGACAGTTGGTCCCCCCTCCCCTCTGCGTCCGCGCGCCCATCATGTAAGTCCGCGTCGAGAAATTGTACGACTCAGCAAGTACTGTATTTCTATTTCATTACCACGTTCGGTACCACCATTAAAACATCATCTTCTCGTACAGTATTCGGCTACGAAACAGTCGACCTAATAGTAATTTCAGATCGGAAATCCATCCGCAGTGTGTAATAGTTCGTTGATCGCGTCTAGTACATAGTGTGTAAGTATGTGCGCCATACTTCAAAGGTTTAAATGAAACCAATATTATTAGAAAGGTATTTAAAGACGATTCCTGTGATATAACTTATATCCAGAAAAATGATACTTATATCATATAAGTATAATTTTTCTGTGACAAAGCTGAAGAACGTCATGACTGTTTGAAAGCAGTGAAAATGAATCGAAGCCAGCGTCTTTATTCCAATCATTTGGGGTCGGGAGTTTAGTTGTGACTTTTTTTTGTGGAATCCGAATAGATTAAATTAGTAAAATTTACTTAATCTTTAACCTATTGTCAAAATCTTGATAAATGCAGAAACGGACAACAAATAACAATGATGGCAATCATTTCTAATTAATTAACTCAGTAATTCCAGTCACTATCTAAAACAAGAGGTAAATATCAGCATAAACCCCCCGCCCCCCCAAAAAACACAACATTTTACAAATTTGTACAGAAAGGTATGTGTGTGGATTTTATGGACCTAAATTGGCAACAATGACATGCCATCATTCACACTAAAGCTTTCGTCTCCAAATAATACAGGACGTGTGTTACCTGTCTTGTTTGCCTTTGCAGGATATGGTGGAGGGATGTCCAGGAAGATAAGATTTATTGTACTCAATTCTTCCAGTCATGAGAACAACTTCAGTGCTCAGGAGCTCATTGTCCATGCACCCACTGTCAGTGGTTGGAGATCGAGCAGGTGATACATCAACACGCCACTGATTTTACAGCTTCAAATGACTGTTATCGACACTGGTTACATCAAAGGATTCCTAAAAATCAAATTAGAAAATGCCATTGATCTGCATTACATCTGTATCTTAGTTTACGGACCCGAACTTGAACGAAACACAAAAATAACGAAACACAAAAATATTAGCATTTAGCTCCAAGCTGATTAGCTCCTAACACCGCTTACAAATGTAAAAAGAAGCTTCCTGCATTATTAAACACTAAACTAACAAAAGCCAGGTGTCGTGTTTAAAAAGGGGAAAAGAAGGCTTGCCAAAGGCAGTTGACACCTTTGCTGTCATACAGATGAAAAAAATTAACGGCTATGTATCAACGCGCTTACTGCTTTTGCTTCTATGCTACCGCTACCTTGCGAGTGTTCGATTTCCCACTCTGCAGTTATCATCACCCATGTCCTCTTGACCAGCATGGGCCAACATTTTTTTT
Source organism: Hippocampus guttulatus (assembly GCF_054856545.1). Taxonomy (NCBI): domain Eukaryota; kingdom Metazoa; phylum Chordata; class Actinopteri; order Syngnathiformes; family Syngnathidae; genus Hippocampus; species Hippocampus guttulatus. The sequence continues at coordinate 9,144,029 of NC_141261.1, read as the reverse complement.
TTTGTGTCAGAAAAAGAGAAAAAAGCCTACGAAAAAGAAAAAACACTTTTGGTCAGTGAGCATCATAATGTATTGAGTCCACTAAAGTGTTTTTTCTTTGGTGTGTTAAGTGTGTTCTTAAAGTTTGGCGGGGTTTTAGTTGTATATTTTGTTATTCCACTGGCAAGTTTTTAATTGTTTCCTTTTTTTTAAATATCGTATGTGTGAATATATTGTTATCCATTATTAAATTTAGAATTTCGTGATGGCTGTATGCCCGCCAGAATGATAAAGACAGTTTGATTTGATTTGACTCATGGGTCAAACTTGATGCAATCGTTCCACAGGTCATGTAGCTACCCTCAGCACATCACCCTGCAGCTGGTGGAAAGAAGTCGGGTGAAGAAGCTGCAGCTGCTGGCCCACCATTACCTGATCCCAGCTAAGGTGGAGTTCCACATAGGAGACAGTCCTCCAGATCCTTGCACATCACCGCTCATTGGCCAGCTTCACAAGCTCGGGTGAGACTACCGAGGATGATTTGAAACTCATTCATTTCAAAATTGTCCAAAAACATGTTTCACATCACAAAATCAACACAATTTTGATGCAACTCTTGATTCTCCGCAGCTACGTGTCTCTGTCAGACAACGAGAAGACCAGCTTTAGAGCTCGGGAACTGAAGTCAGTCCATTTAGATGCCGTCGGAACATACCTGAGGATAACGTTCCACAGGAATCATGCTAACCGTCACAATCGCTACAATCAGGTAAATGAAGCTATGAGAAAGATGTCACAGTCAGTCTTCCTCAGTTTGCTGAGTGAAAGCTCTGCACGCTCTTGGGATTTTGGCATTTCTATGACCAGTTCTGAAGCTGATGATGGTTGAAAGGATAAATCATCTTTCCTTTGGTACATATTTGTAGATTACATCTTTGTTTGTGCACTGTCCTGAATACACAACGTCCACTTTCAGGAAGTTAAAAGTGTACTTGATGAAAGTGCAGTCACAGTAACAAAGCCATGTCAGGGTTCATCACCCAACATGAGTATCTTGCTGTTTCTAGTTGGGTGGAAATGTGGGTATATGAGGTATGGTGGGTTCCGTTTTGCTTTCTCTCACCTGTGGTGTCATGCACATACAGATTAGAATGAATGCTTGTACATGCATGTGTGCGCTGGGGTAGAAATCTGTGCAGTGTGTAGGGGAAATAATTGTGCACTGAACATTGAATTCATTTTAGTTTTTCGAAGATTGGTCGTTTTTCAAAATTTCTTTTATTTATTTATTTTTTAAATTTTAATTTCATTTTATTTGATTATTGATACTATTGGTTGAATGGTGCTAGACCGGTTAGCATGTTCGCCTCACAGTGGGGATGTTGCGGGTCAAATCCGGCCCCGGCCTTCCACTGGAGTTTTCCAAGGCCTGCGCGAGTTTTCTCCGGGTATTCCGGTTTCCTCCCACATTCCAAAATGTGAATACAATGAGCAATAAACCCCTCAGACATTTATTTGGTGTTTCAGGTGGCTTTGGTGGCCATTAACGTGCTGGGTGATCCCCTGGATGAGAGTGCTTTTCACACCGTTGTAAGTATCAACTGGTATTGAACCTATATTTGTTCGGCAGTGGGTGGCGCTGTTGTGCTGCATCTTATTTGCCGACAGCTTCCTGGCAGCAGCTTCTTTGATCAGTTCAATTTTTTTTACATTTTAAAGGACATCGCCATATAAAATAAACCCATATAACACAGGGATCCTGCAGAGCCTTAAAAAGTCTTCAAAGGTATTGAATCAATGAATCTAAAAACAAGGCCTTTTGTGGCAGGAATCGAGCTTTCTAAAATCTGAAAATATGTTAACAAATGTGAACTGGATTTAATGATTATAAATAGTTTCAAATATCTGAGGAAACATTTTTGAGGGGATTTAGTCGGGACTATCACGAATAGGGCTGGCACGGTGGTGACTGGTTATCACGCCTGCTTCACAGTGCAGAGGTGCAGGATTTGATTCCTATTCCGTCCTTCCTGCGTGGAATTTGCATGTTCTACCCTAACTTTCGTGGGTTTTCTCCAGGTACATCGATCCCCAAAACACGCATGGCAGGTTAATGGAACACTAAATTGTCACGAGGTGTGATTGCGAGTGAATGGTTGTTTGTCTAAGTGTGCCCTGGCAGGCAACCAGTTGAGGATCTACCTCGCCTACTTTTCGAAGACAGCTGGGATAGGCCCCAGGCACAGCGGTTACCAGAGTGGACAGCTTCTCATGTTATCAGACTACAGGTTATCATGATGCATGAAAGGGTAGAGAGCAGAAGTACGTCCATTATGCATACCTGTCAACTTTTTGGAGCGCCAACCTGTATAAACTACCAAAAAAATTCTTATAAAGAGCAAAAAATCTGTATAACATACCAAAGCATTTTATATGTCAAAATAACGGCAGAAAAAACCCACGGAATTTTCAATGATATTTATTGTAGATCTCCATAATACAATGTCTGGTTAATGTCTAATCATCATTCTACTTAGTGGCATTACTGTGTTCAGAGTTGTATTCCTGCGTTACTTTTTTCACCAACTCCAAATCATTTGGAGTTGGTGAAAAAAACCCCCGGAAATGTTCAGAATCCGTATGATTTGTGCGATACGGCCATATACGTAAGATTCACCACAAAATCCGTATGAACTATGGCTAAACCGTATGAGTTGACAGGTATGATTATGTCCTGTCGTAATTTTAGACTACACCTGATATTGTGAAATTGGTCTTAAATTTAATTTCCAATGGCGTTAAAAAGCCAGAGATTTATGCCTTGAGCTGTCGGAACCCTGGAACATCATTGTGAGGTTTCTTTTCGTTTTTGTTTTGTTTCATTCGTTTGCTCCCATTGATAAATTGAAGACTCAATTGTCCAGAGTTGTGATTGCTTGTCTCGATACTTTAAATGTGCCCCAGTCCACGGTGTACCATGGCACTCCCGCAGCCAGCCACCCACTACCCATATGAGGAAAATCTACATAGAAAATGGATGGTTTTTGGCCCGTAGGTGTAAATTATGAACAAATAGTAGTAGTAGTAGTAGTGTCCTTATATGCAGTATGTTTGAATGATGTGACAAGAATGTCATAATGGGATACAAAGAGAAGTTAGTACGACTACGCACTTACACAGAAGCAAGAATTTTAGTTAGTCCATGTAATCAGATAGCTCTACAGGGGTACAGAGAACACCACCTCTAAACATGCGACCCCCACGTACCCCCCTCCACTCTCTCTCTCTCTCTCTCTCTTTCTCTCTCTCTCTCTCTCTCTCTCTCTCTCTCTCAGTGGCATGTAAAGACACTAACACAAACTCACGCAGATTCCAACGAACAAGCAGTGCATTGTTTTTTTTGCTAATCTGACTAGAGTCCTCCACTAATATAACTCAGGAATGACGGGAACGGACTTCTTGATATCCGGCCTTATCATTGTGACGCACCTTTAAAAGATATGTCAGTTTATATCACTGTTTTATTTACTCATAATCTTATCATCAACTTTTGGTTGTTCCGGTCTGACAAGACCATTTCTTTTGCTCTAAACATTATCAAAAGCATTGTCCTACATCAATAAACCAAATTATATTCTTGTGGTGCCATGTCACTCTAATTTGCTCAGATGTAATGATCTGCACACATTGTTCCAGTCCATAATCACCATCACTGATGATTAGGGGGCATAAAGGTCCGAAATATAGCATCAACAAATTGGGGACGGGCATGTTAAACGACCTTTCACCACAGGCATCTCGTTTGTTTTGCACACCAATGAGTGATGGCTTCTATAACTGCAATGTGATTGTAGTGGTATAGGGTTACTTTTGACTGAAGGCCCAGGATATTAAGTCAGGCCCGGAAATAGTTGGACAGAGTTTTGATTGACCTTTGTTCGTCACCATAATAGTTTTGAAATTAACTGTAGACATTAAGGCTTAATTCAAGATTTAATATGAGTATTTTAGGGCTTGGCATTATGGCTCAATATTCATCTTACAGTTTCAGTTGGATCCTGTCATGGTAATGGTATTTATCTCAATATAAAATTAAGGGTAAAAATATTTTAAATTGGAATTTCCCTTATGTGTGTGTGTGTGTGTGTGTGTGTGTGTGTGTGTGTGTGTGTGTGTGTGTGTGTGTGTGTGTGTGTGTGTGTGTGTGTGTGTGTGTGATTTGTCCATCTGTTTACCCCCAGCCAAGCAGAGAGCAGCTGATTGAACACTACCTCAACAGCACCCAGCTGGAAGCCGCCTTGGATGTGACCCTCGCGGGGTGAGACTCGGCCATTGAACCCTGGTGTCTTTGTCCCGTGACAATAATACTTACGAACGAAGAGACGAGATGACATATAAGGCACTCACGGTCACTTGCATTTCAAGCAGGTGGTAGGCTAAGGGTAGAGCACAACATTTTTCAAAATGTTTATTTTATATACCTGTATATACCTGTATATACATTATCTATCTATCTATCTATCTATCTATCTATCTATCTATCTATCTATCTATCTATCTATCTATCTATCTATCTATCTATCTATCTATCTATACATCTGTCTGTCTGTCTGTCTGTCCAACCGTCAGTCTGTTCAGCAGCCCACCCACCCGTATAAAGAAAGAGAGAGAGATAGGACTGTGAATCTAATCCACTGTGTAGGACTGTGTTCACAGCCACAACGGCGCAAATGACCGTTTCTAACTGCGCTCGTCTGCAAAAATACCAAAAGAATGAAAATTTCATCCATACAATTAGACCGCGCTTTTCACTAGACTTGCGCTGGGCATGAAAATGGAGCCTGATTTGTTCTTTTTCTTGAACCCAGAAAATATGACTCCACATCCCCCTTGGATGACCTGGCTTTCGACATGTACCAGGACCCTGAAGTGGCCTGTATCATCCGCCAGCTGGATCAAAAAAAGCAGGATATGGTTCATCAGGAGAGATTTGAGCAGGCCAAGTATCTGAAGCAGGCCATTGCCGATCTTCAAAAGGTAAGCGTCGATGCTATTGTAATATATTGTGTGCCTGGAAAAATGTGGAACAAAATTTAGTAAATATGTATTAAGTAAAATTTAAACCTGTAATTGTTGTCGAGATATAAATTCATATCAATTAATGCTTCATTTGCCTGTATCTTAATATCATATTTTCTATCCTAGATCTGATTTTGTTATATCATTTTTATTGTAATAAATATAAATTACTTGCTTGTTTGTTAAAAAAAGAAATTGAAAAGGACCTTCCAAAAATAATCGCCTACAACATCGCAATCACAATTTGCAGGAAATAAAAGTTGCATTTACTGGTACATTATTTTCCATAATTGTTAAGACCAAACCGAACCTTCAAAAAAAAAAAAAAAAGAAGACATTTATTGAAGAAGTACTTGTGAAACATTGCTCATATTCCCCATTCGTATACAGTGTTGCCATGCACACCATGAATTCTTAAAGAGAATAGGATTGTGTCGTTTCTTCTGTCTTCTTTCTCATCAACACAGCTTTTTGAAACCAGATAGGAGCCTTACTTACCTTGCCAGCTGTATAGCTGTCAAAGCTGTTGATGGTAATCTGAACGCCAGCGTACTTTATGGATGTACTTCAGGGGTGCCCGACCCTTTTTTGGTGAAAATCTACTTTCCAAGGATCCCTTGCGATCGACCCGTTACCGCACGTGCACGCAAACACGTCCATATGCATGCCATGATGAGCAACAGCCATAACGGACCCTAGCATTAAGCCAAACAGAAAAATAAAGTAGATGCAAGAGTGAGTTTGTCAAAAGGAAATTACTAACTCCCTTACTGGCAGGCATGCCCATTTATGCGGAATTGTTGTAGCTCGGGTGTACGTGTTTAAAATGCTTCTGTTGGCACTCCAGATTCCCATTCTTTGACAATGCCATCGGTGAATTGTAAATCAAACAAACTTCGAATGGGAATTAAAAAAAAAAAATAGATATATCTCAACGGCTCCGATCACCAGTTGGAATTCCCAAGACTAGCTCATTTCAAAATCTTGTTAATTTAATTATTGTTTGATATAATGGTTAAATAAATAAATTAACCGATCAATCAAGCAAGCCTGTTTGGGCCACAATAGGAACTGACTACGTTTGGTTTGGAGAACTTCAAGACATAAAGATCAGTTGTTGTGGAGCCATGTTTGCCTGTTTTGGCTTCCTGATGAGACTTTTTCCTCATTCAGGCCGGGGAGCATTTGGCAAGGCTTGATGTGGAGAAGCAGTGTGCGATGGAAAAGGAGGAATATGACCTTGCCAAGAAAAAGAAGGATGAAACGGATGCATACCGGAGGAGTGTCTACCAGCAGCTGGAGGTCCACAACCTCTTTGATATGGCAATGGTCAGTCATCAAACACAGATAGGAGCACTCCATTCGCTATGCCTTTTTTAGGGGGTATTTTCCAAAGTCACTTCTGCTCTTTTGCGTCATCTCTAGATCACAAGTGCATCAGAATCGTGTCCATCCCAGGAGGTTCCATCACTTCTTTGTCCTTCAGCCCACCCCTTGCTCCCCACCAAGCCCTTTGACCCGAAAAGAAAAGAGAAAGCTCTTTCAAACTCTCCACAGAGCTCTCTGTTAGACTCTGACACACTTTTACCTAAATGGAGCAACCCGCCTGACTCACCTTGCACCTCGTCTGAGCTTCAAAAAATGCATGTAAGTGCCACTTTATCTTTGCTGGAAAAACACACTGTGAAAACAGAACCTCTAAGGTTGAATACAATTCTTCATGGTCCTCCCTGGTAGACTCCGTTTCAAATTTCAAATTTGCCCCATATAAAAACAGGTAGGATTAAAATATAAAACAAATTAAACATGAAGAGAAATGTAACTTTGTGACAGATGCAGGTGGGCCGGGATGTTTGCAAGGCAAGCCCCTGGGCACTTTGACATCAATTTAATTCGGTAGCAGGTGGCAGTGCTGCTCAGAATTTTTTTTTTTATCTCCACTTTAACTATGCATGGCATTAAAGAAAAAAACAGGCATTTTTCATATATGAGTATGAATAGCACTATTACTAAAGTAAGAAACACATGGTAACTAACCATCAAGGCTCACCAAATTTTTGGGTTTGGCCATGTGATGTTGGCAAGCTGATCCCTTTGTCACCGTGATGTCATTTTCAGGCGCCAGACTGTGTCAATACAGGACAAAATGGCCCACCCCTGTGGTGGATAAGCACAAGTGGATTGTTCTCCCACAAATGCAATATTAACTCATTCACTCCTAAAGACGTATTTAGATGTCTTTTCAGACTCCACACATTTAATCCCAGCTCCTCATTTTATATTGACTGTGCTTGAAAAGGGTCTGAAAGGGTCTGAAAATGGCCAGCCATTTTCAGAAAGGGTCTAAAACGTCTTTGGGAGTGAATGAGTTAATCACAATACCATATTTAGGCTATTGGGGGTCGCAAAGAACATGTCTCGTAAAGAAAATTTTTGATGACCATAAATCTACTGATGTGTGCAAGCTCTTGGCTCCCCGAGTCATGAGTCCGTGAAGTGGGACGTGAATAGAACGTAAGAAACCAAAGACACTCCCTGACTGATGAACAAAAAGGTGTCGGTAAACATTGTAAAACAAAAAATATCATACCCAATATTCGATCTCGTTTAATATATATGCCGTCTTCGGGCAGTAGGCGGGGACACCCTGAATCAGTTGCCAGCCTATATATATATATATATATATATATATATATATATATATATAGGCATATATATATATATATATATATATATATATATATATATATATATAGGCATATATATATATATATATATATATATATAGGCATATATATATAGGCATATATATATAGGCATATATATATATATATATATATAGAGGCATATATATATAGGCTGGCAACTGATTCAGGGTGTCCCCGCCTACTGCCCGAAGACGGCTGGGATAGGCTCCAGCACCCCCCGCGACCCTAGTGAGGATCAAGCGGTGCGGAAAATGGATGGATATATATTATACAATAGCACCGTTTTTAACGCTCCGGCCTTCTTCGGAAACATTCGGGTAACTTCGGTGCATATCTGGGAGTCTGTTCTTCTTTGTTTTTGAAAGCTCACGTGATCACACCAGATTTCTGCTGAGGATGACACCACACACACGCAATCCATTTAAAACTGCCTTATCTTTTACCTTCGTCTCTCACGGATACTGGAAACATCTTGAAAGCTTTGAAAAATCCTTGTGTGTGTGTACCAGGCCTTTGGAGGCATGCAGGTAGATTGTGGGATTCTTTTTACGTTTTCCTCCCTGCCTCCCGAGATCAGCCCATCTGCAGGTTTAAGTTTCTCTATTTAATTAAAAGTCTGCAACAGGTGACTGACTCTGGCAGCTGCCATTGTAGCTTTAAGACCGATCTTTGAGTCGGGTTTGAGGCAGCCCATTGCCAATTGGCCCTGGAGGCAGAGCGCAACAGGATTTACTGGATGGTGCAGAGTGCAGGGCGATTATGGAAAAAGTGTCAATTATGATTCTTTGGAATGATATTGAAATCACAATTATATAAAAAAAAAATTATTCATTGATTTGAAAATATTTTTATTCAATTACCAAAAGTCAACCACTTTTCGATGGCAGAATTCCTCCCACACATAAGGGGTGTTCACACGGCAAGATTTGGTCCGGTGCTACGCCGGGGCTGCCCCAGTAGAGCGTTCACACGTGCAAATTAGCAGCACCGATGTAAATTTGCACGTGTGAACGCAACTGGGTTAAATTTGCTCGAGAGCAAATGCTTGTGAAGCGTACGTACGGCGAGAATGCGTTGCTTTCGCGCTCTGTCGGACTTCCGTCATGTGTTTGTTTAATAATGACACAAGACTTGGCTGGTAACATCTTTCCTTTTGTAGGAGACTGGACTGTCTCGGAGTTGTTAGTGTAGTTTGTTCCTTTGTTGTGTGTTCACAACCCCCCGCCCCCCATATAATTTATTTAGTGATTTTCTGTTTGGCGCATGATGTGTTTGCTTTTCTGAGTGTCATTGAAGTCATCGTTGATTTACGTTTTCGGGGGCGGTCACTCTCGAGCAGAAGGCACGGAGACCGAGAAGGAGAAGGACGTGCCTGTCCAGTAGTCGCTTGAGTTGTGTATACGTTTTAAAAAGAACCAACACGACAGCTCATTTGTTTTCTGTCGTTTTGCTCCGCTGCAGAAACTGCCGTGTGAACGCAAGTGGGGCTGCGCCGACGCTGTGTCGGTGCAGACACGCTCAGCGGCTTTGTACGTGTGAACGCTCCACACAATTTGCTGCGGTGCAAAATATATCGCAACAAAATACATCGGTGCAGCGCCGGAGCAAATGTGTGCCGTATGAACACCCCTATAGTTTTTGTCTCAGCAACTGCCGATTAGAAAATAGATGTCTTTTTTCCTTAAAAAACATACATGTTTTACTGTGTGTTTCTGTTGAGACCAAATCGCAGCAAGTATAAGAAATACACACAAGATCACAATATTTGCTACTGCAGTATATTTCAACAGATTTCTCTTGTTAGTGTAGCAGTGTGGCTTATGGCGAGAGGCACCTGCCTGCCCTGCTGAAAAAGGACCAGCCAGGAGAGGCCATACAGAGCCCTGCAATGGAGCACTCTGTCCTACTTGACAGCCAAAGTAGTCTCCTTAGCCCTGAGGTGGGCGCAGAACCAGAGCCCCTATCGGAAAAGGCTCAGAGAGAGGCTGGCCATGCAATAGAGGTCTATGGAGAGAGTCTGGTAAGAAACAGAAAAGCAGAAAAACTTAAGTCACCGCTAAGTGATTGAATAGGAAATACATCTCCATTGTGTCTATGTTGGGCATCTAATCATTTTCTTTCCTTGACTACTCTTTTCCAGGTCGCAAGGGCATATTCTAAATCCTGGTCGAATAGAGAGGATGCACTCCTGGCTGTGCACAAGAAGCTCTTGGAGGTACCCTCCACAACAACCAAAGAGGAGCTGAGAAACATGATTAGAGCTGCAGTCTTCTTGGTCAAGAGAGCCCTCCCGGAGAAAGTTTCCTCTGTAACTCTTTTTCTTCCTTGTTATTGTCAGCAGAGGTTCTCTAGAACCCTGTTTCAAGCAGAATTTATGCTCCTGGTTTTGAAGCATAATCTCTCGCACACAACGTGAACAGTTTTTTTCCCTGTATCAACCTCCTCTCCCAGAGCTTGCGTCCTCCATGAAAAATGCCATCACAAAGATAGCGTTGTCACATCTCTCTCTGGTAGAAAGCTGCAAGAATTCAAAATGTTATTTATTATGTGACTTGAACCGCCATGTACATAACTACATTCATACATACTGTACATTCTCCATTAGGGTGTTAACATAAATAGAGGTAATAGTTAAGTCAGCTTTGTCTGATTGTTTATGAGATCACTTCACTGCAGCCAGTGTTTGTAAAGGTTTTTTCTTTCTTCATTCATTTTGTTAGTTTGATGTATCCAGCTAAGGCAGTTGAGAAAAGATTGTCATTTGCAATGCCAAGCTGGTCTCAGACAACAGAGTAAACAAAGCAGAATACATGCAAATGCCAATAAACATATATCAAACTGTACAATGCGTTTATGGATATATTGTAATACACACACAAAAAAATCGCTAACAGTATGAATAACTTGCTTATTTTGTGAGAATTAGCTGCCATTTTGGCAAAATGGCGGCATTGGCATTCTGGCAAACAAATAAAACCTGCTGCAAAAGGACTGCGAGTCACTCAGTCAAAACGAGGTGAATGTCTTCTGCCTCAACTCAGGTTTTCCAAGCCTCCTTGAAGTTGCTGTTCTTCATGTTGAGCCAGCCGATCCCAAGTCTGGGGAGAGCTGAAGTGACCCACTGTTTGGAGAACACTTGGCCCACCCTACTGGCCAGGACTGGAGACTTGACCAACCACCTCCGTGTCACTGCCACAGTTTGTATCCAGGTATTATATCACTATGACACTGCTGTAAAAACCTGCATCTGGGGTCGAAATACCAACTATACAAATGTTTTAAAAAAGCACAATTGTTCCACCAGTAAGGATAGCAAAGTTTTGTGAGGGCAAAATAGATGTTGCAAGTCATAAGCAAAGTAAAGTCCAACGACATGCACCCCAGACACTTTTGTTCCTGTGAGGCATTTTCATTCATCTTTTGATATCCTCTATTGCTTGATTGTGTTTCAAGCGTAGGATGCAACAGAACTTAGGTTGTAAACAACACATTTTTGTAACTGGAGTGAAGCCTGGCGTAACATTAACATTGCGCAGAGGTTGGATGTTGGTAATATCGCAGTGGAGTGCAGGCCGATGGATCAGCAAGCGGGAGGGCTGTGCCATGATGGAGATGGTCTCAGCCAACTTCAATCATGGCCAATCTCGGCAGCTGCTTTCATTCCGTTGAAATGTGGCACGCTAGTCTCGACATGGCGATGGATTGTGTTGACAGATAAATTACAATCTGCAACGGACATGACTTGACAGTGGCTTACAGTGCATTGTCTCTCTTGTTTGCCGTTTAGGAAATTGCTGTCCTGAAAGATGTTCGAGTCTTGCACTTTGTCCCTGTTGAGCTGGTGAAGCCTTTCAAATCCAACTTCCCCACACGTCTCGCTCAAAGTAGGGCCGAACTGCTCGAAAGTCATCTGGCGAAGCTGGGCACAGAGACCTCTGGATTCACTGTGGAGAATGTAATGATGGTAAAGGATTTCAATTGATTCGTATTGACTGATTAAATGTGTTTTTTTTTTAACAGTACTCGGACAATCTTTTATCTGGCGCTTGATATACATCTAAATTCAAAATTTTATCCCCCAGCAAATTATCGTAGTATGTTAGTTCATTTGAATTTTATCTATATGATTATGATATAGCATTGTAAAGTGTAATTTCTTTTTCTTCACTAGTTATCTCGATGAAATCAGATGGTTCCACTTTCTTATAAGAACATTGAATTTTCATGTCATTCAAATATTCTTTGCTGTGTGAAGGGCTATCATTTTACATTTGCATTACGCCTTACAGTTCATAAAAAAAAACCCAAGACTGGCCATTTCATTTCGGTCACTAAACTGGTTGCTGACTCATTTCGAGATTGTTTTGGTAAAGGAAGCTTTTTCCCAATTCACGACACCATTGCTCTATTGCGGGGGTCGGCAACACGCGGCTCTGGAGCAACATCTCGTGGCTCCCTGGAGCTTTATAAAAAAATATTTGAAAATGGAAAAAGATTTTGATAGTAGGCTAATATAGCTCAAATAGATACAGATACATGTTGCAGCTCCGAAAAAGGAGAGCTGTGATGTTGTTTTTTTAAAACGTACACTTTATTTATGCTTTTAACAGTCTCAACAAACACAGACACGTCTGCATCCGACACTGTGCCTTCTCTATTCTTGTTCAATTCGAGAGGCGTTCAAAGACAGCCTCCGAAAAACGGAAATTAATGACACTAAGAAAAGCGAAGATAATGGCAACCAAAACAAAAAATTAAGCGAGGAAATCACAAAATAAATTCTATGGGGGCCTTTGTGAACACGCAACAAAGGAATGAATAACGGGACGCCGATCCTCTCTGTTTGTGCTGGGGTTACCTACCTTATACAAACAGATAGCCGCTAAACTCCAGTCATTTTCATCCCCTTCGCTTCCAGCATTGACTTATTATCCATGTTTTAACTGTCCACTGTTGGCCACAATGGACAAGCCTAAGCTTGCCCTTTCTTTTTACTTTATGACCTCTCACCCCTTTCAGCCCTGCTCCTGAATCCTTTTATCAGTTCTTTGGTTTGCCACCAACTTTTTCCACACAGATGGCCTTTGTTTGCATGTTTGCACATGCTTGCTTGTTGCAACGCTTCCCAAATTTACTCGGGAAACACTTCCAGTCGTGATTGAGCTGTAACGTGACTTGGAGGAAGGTGGGGGTGTGGGGGGCGTTGTTGGGTTTCTTTGGTCATGTCACATTAAACCATTCAGCGAGCAACTTGCAGACATGTGATAAGATCTCATCCTTGCATGTTAAATTTGCAAGTTAACTATTATCTAAAGAAATTATTCACCGTTATGGCAAAAAATCAAAAGGAAGGAACTCAGTCAATGAAACCACAAATTCTAAAACAATGTTAAGTTGCAGGAACTTGCTTCTACTAAATTCAATAAGTCCTAATTAATGGTGTTGTTCAGCAAAATCACTACTTTGAAAAGTGTCATTAAAACAACAAACACACCTCTCTTTAGCACAGCCCTTTCATGCGACAAATATATATCGGTCCACATACCACATGTCCATGTAGCCAGTGCTTGGAATTTGATAGCCCAAGAGTGTTAGGGCAGGGATGGCTGCAACATTTTTTCCTTTTACCACTACTGTTACCTGGGTGATCTGTTGAATGAAGTTCTGGAAGGACTCAGCTTTGGGGCCCACTATGTAACAAAGTATCTGAATTGGGAATGGTTGCAGGAAGGGCGGATGCGGGGCACGTCTGTGTCATTGCCGAGGTGTAAACATGTCATTTACAAATACTTGTATACAGTATGAAGAAAAAAATGATTTTATAACACATGAAACAAAGAACTGTAGCGTTCCTACTTCTTCTCTGAAAACATTCAGACAGCAAATGTTACCCGCCCACAGGCAACTGCCAGTGCCGCCAACTGTGGTCAATTTACGTAGTCTCGGCTGAGCTTCCTTTCGAAAGTGAGAGACAATTTCAGCCTTGACAGACAACCAGATTTGCTTCCGTTTACCAGACTTGTTTTCAGACCATGTGCTCAGGACTGCGCTGTGCCTCCGTGAGTTACGGCAGGAAGTACAACAATGTGCCGAGTTGATCAGTAGCGCTGAGACGCAAAGGAGAGGAAACCCGTGCCGTACATTTTGTTCATAAGCAAGGTTGCGGCGGCAATTAGCTTCCCATCACAATTTTGTGGGTAAAATCTGGTAATTATAATGAAGTTTGTGATCAAGGTGTCCGGCGTAAGTAAAATCTGCAAATGAAAAATGAATGATGTGAAATCGGGACTTTGAAATGTGAACGTTGCAGGGGTGAAAATGTTTGAAACGAGGCTCGACTGTGCTAGAATTTATTCTTATTCTCCTGGTTGTAAAATAAAATGAGCTAAATTGTCAGTGGGCGGCCCGCTGGTCGAGTGGTTAGCGCGTCGACCTCACAGTGCAGAGGTCGTGGATTCGTTCCCGGCTCCAGCCTTCCTGTGTGGAGTTTGCATGTTCTCCCCGTGGCTGCGTGGATTTTTTCCGGGTACTCCGGTTTCCTCCCACATTCCAAAAACATGCATGGCAGGCTGATTGGACACTCAAAATTGTCCTTAGGTGTGAGTGTCAGCGCGGATGATTATTCGTCTCTTTGTGCCTTGCGATTGGCTGGCAACCGGTTTAGGGTGTCCCCCGCCTACTGCCCAAAGACAGCTGGGATAGGCTCCAGCACCCCCTGCGACCCTTGTAAGGATAAAAGCGGATCGGAAAGTGAATGAATAAATTAATGAATGAACACAAATTATTATTATTTATTATTAAATGTGCTCATTAAATCCATTAATTAATCAGTTCATTTTCAGACATTGTGGGACTTCTATCGTGCAAAAAGCAAAGCCGATTTAAAAAAGTGTAGTGTGGAACAACGACAGACATTTTGAGCCAGGCCTTCTCTCAGATCAAACAGAACCTTAATATACAGTACATGAAAAGACACATTCATTCACCTTCCGAACCTCTTCATCCTCACTAGGGTCGCAGGGGTGCTGGAGCCTATCCCAGCTGTCTTCGGGCAGTAGGCGGGGGACACCCCGAAATGGTTGCCAGCCAATCGCAGGGCACACAGAGACAAACAACCATGCACACCCACACTCACACCTAGGGACAATTTAGAGTGTTCAGTCAGCCTGCCATGCATGTTTTTGGAATGTGGGAGGAAACCGGAGTACCCGGAGAAAACCCACGCAGGCACAAAGAGAACATGCAAACTCCACACAGGAAGGCCGGAGCTGGAATTGAACCCGGTACCTCTGCACTGTGAAGTCGACGTGCTAACCACTGGACTACCGGGCCGCCCTGAAAAGACACATTTCAGATTTATTTATTTTTTGTTTGTTTTCGCAGTTCTGTATGGCAGCGTTGGAGCATGGTGCATCTGCTGTTCGAGAGCTGGCAGTGCGCATCATCTTGTCCATGTACAAGCAGGACAGTTCGGCTGTTCTCAGCTTCTTTCCACCCCAGAATGCTGCTCGTAAGAACTTCCTTCACAAAACCTTATTCGATGGTTTTGCCAAGATCGACGGAAAGCTTGTGGAAATTCAGGCAAGACGTTCAAATCTATTTTTCCTCGGCGTTTCGATCGGGGTTTTATGTTGCCCATTCTGAGACTGATCATCCATGAGCGGGGTCGGCGGATGCCGATCGCATGGATAAGCTGGCCATTTTTAAATTTTCGAGATGATTGTGAGCACGGATGGTTGTTTGTATATGTGTGCCCTGTAATGGGCTGACAAGCAGTTCAGGGTGTCCCCTGCCTACTGCCTGGAGAGAGCTAGGATAGGCTCCAGCACGCCCGCCACCCTCGTGAGAAGAAGCGAATTAGAAAATGGATGGGTGGTTATGCTACTAAGGGGGAAAAAAAGGAAGAGGTTAAATTCCCCTATTTCAACCCGCATCAAATCTAGTTTTAGGCCCTGATCAAATAATCGGCATGCATTTAACCATTGATGGTAGACTGTCGTATAGTTTTGCTTGTATCCAAAATCCAATACTTTCTATGTACTACATAGCCTATACAAGCATTGGCTTTGTAATGGATGACTGGCATGCTGGGAGATTTTACTATAATCCTTGTGAGTCACCCAGTGAGTAAGCGTAATTTGCGCCATCATCATCATCAGAAAGCTAGCTAGCTCATCCTCGTCAGTCGTCAACATAGACGCCGTATAACCTTGCTGCTCCCACAGTCAACCAAGCTTCAAGATGGTAGGGCACGGTCAGGTTACACTATTTATAATGCAAGTACAGTTAAAATAAACACAGACGATGAATGATGTATTGATGTTGTCACTAATTTATCCGGCCTATTATGGGTGGTGGTCCACAGGATGGGCAGAAGGAGAAGGAGGAGATCCACTCTCTGCAAGAGCAGCTGGCGGCCTTAAAGGACTTGACAGTAGGTGGAGTTGTCATAATCCCGCAATTACATCACACCATGTAAAGGCATCAAATTAACATTTATAACGCCACTTGACTCTGTAGGCCAGGAGTGTCCAAACCTTTTCGTTTTGAGGCACGCGTACAGAAAAATGGAAGGACTAAAGGGCCACTTTAATATTCATCATCCTTGAAACACGCTAAAGTCAGTGTAGAAAGCCATTATATATTGTTTGTATTGCCCAGTTAATTTCATCAGCTTTCTGTTCAAAGTGTTCAGGAAAATATTCGATTTCTTTTTAATAAGTTTTTGCAGTGGCCAACGGCCTTCTATCTCAGAGCATAGATCCAGCTCTGCACTTAACAGCAGCCGAATCCCATCTCCACATTCAGAACCAAAAGAAAACACGGCAGTAGGGTGTTTTTCAGTTTCTTGAGCATCGTTAACGTGATGCCTTCATAAATCAGCCATGGAGCACAGAGTTGAAGAAACTATTTTTGCCTCGAAAATTCAATTATCTTTATTCACTACAGTGCTTTGAAGATAAATTGTGTTATTCTGTTAATCATTTGTTTGTTTGGGTTTTTTTTGTTTTTGTATCTTCAAATAAAGCGAAAAGTTCTACACCCTCGCTTCTCACTCTGCCCACCTTACCTTTTTAACTACCTTGTGGACCATGTCAAATGTCACTTTCAGGATCATTTTTAGTCATATCGCAGGCCGCTGAAATTTTCATGGTGGGCCGCAAATGGCCCTCGGGTCGTAGTTTGGGCATCTTAAACGGCTCTTTTATAAAAGTCTAGCTTATGCACTGTAAAATCAGGTCAATCAATTTGAATATTTATCTCATCTTCTTTTGGATTGTGACCATCCATTCACCTGTGGGGTGTCTTTCGTTCAAGGAGAGCGACTGTAAAAGTACCAAAGGACAAACGGCCAAGAAAGAAGTTCCTAAAGTTGAGAGGGGATCTCAAAAGACTGGTAAACAAAGTATGTGGTGTAAAATCCAGTTCTGTTTCATGCCTTTCAACTGCTTGTTCTTCCACCCCATGGCTTGGTTTAGAAAAGTGTTGATGGCCGCAAACATGACCTGTACACTGTGGATTGCTTTGACAACTTCCTGCAATCCATGACATCTTTATTTCGAGAGCGCTCTCACAACAGCTGCAGCGCTAACAAAGCGCTTTACAGAACACTAAACATAATAACAGTGAAACAATAGGAATACACACCATAAAAGGAGTTGTTACGGTCATCATTGCTATCATTTGGCCATAAATGTGTATCTCTTTTGCGTCAATTTGGTTTTTTTTTTGTCTCCCCAGCAACATTAGAAACTGACCTTCACCCCTCAGCACCCCCAAAAAAAGTCATTGAACTTTATTGATCAAGCACTTAAAAAGCAAGTGCTGCAACAAAAGGTTGTGCATAAATAAAAATCAAACATGCAACACAATAAACAATGTCAACCAATTAATTCATTCATTATTAATTCTTACTTGAAACCCACAACAAATATTGATTGAGCGCAAAATATACCAACATTTCACATCGTTTGCATGTTCACCTATCTTGAAGGCGCAAAGAGCTTGACGTTGTGCTTTCCAGTTGTAAGTGACAGGCGTCATCTTCTTGATTTACAGCAGTTCTGAAATTGTCACAGAACAAGTCACCCCCCACAGTAGAGGTCCAGCAATCTATCGCATACCTGGATAAGTAAGTAACTTGGATTTTGCCATTAGCCTGTTCAGCTGACCACGACAGTGCAGGAGATATTCCAGATTTGTGGCTGTCATAATCTAATACTTAAATTCACTTTTTTTTTTCTTTCCAGCTTGTGTATATTCTGCGGCGAAACTGATGATTCTTTCACCGAAGATGGATTAGACCTTCACTACTGGAAACACTGCCCCATGCTGCGGCGCTGTGATGAATGCAGACAGGTAAACTGCCACGTCAACAAAGAGTCGTCACTTTTTTAATGGGCGCTTGTTGTGTTCACAGGTAGTGGAAATCTCCAGCTTCACAGAGCACCTACTAAACGAATGTGAAAGTAGGTCCAAATTCAGCCAGTGTCTGCGCTGCTCGGAGGCAGTGGCCACTGAAGAGCTGACCCGACACGTCCAGGGCACCACTTGCAAACGTGAGCCTCCCTTGGAAGTTTTGGATGACTGGTGGGATTGTGATTTTTGTAATATCGAAGCATCCAAGCCTTCAGTGAAAAATAGGGTTCTGTATTTCATTCTTCCTTCTATTTTCTATACTGGGCATCCTCAATAAGGTCGTGGGTGAGCTGGAGCCTATGCAAGCTCACTTTGGGGTGAGAGGCACGGCACACAATGGACTGGTTGCCAAATCATTTCAGGGCACAAGAGACAAACGACATTTTGGCTCAAAGAATTACACAGGTTAGAACAGGGACATGGCAGTGGTTCCTCTGTGACATAAACAGAAAAAAGACCCGATCCTCTGCCTTATTGCTGCTTACAGGCTACTCTTCTAATGTTCTTACAATTAAAAATGGACATTGGAAGACTCTTAATCTGAAACGCAAGCCATATGTCGGTATTAATAATTGACAAGTATGAGTCATGCGTTTGTGGAATGTTTGGCTTTGTTGTGCCCAAAAAAAAGCCCATTATTCTTGACATTATTGGATTTCCATTCATGCGACCTGTTGAATTAGATGTTGAAACAAAGCTTATTTTTAAAACCTGTCTTTCCTATCACATTTTCATTTCCTCTCTAGTGTTTTAGGAATTCTGTTTACCTGTAAAGTAGCTTATAGGTGTCACATTTCTGTTTCAGCCCCCATCTCAGGTAAACGCTCCTGCCATTGCCCTTTGTGTCACACCAACTTTTCACCGGGAGAAGAGGTAAGATTTTGCACGAGTGTGCCATCTAAACCAAGTGAGATGCCACCATCCCTTAAAACTTTGGTGGTGTTCTTTAAAGTTTGTGTGTTTAGATTTTAAGAGTGATGGGAAGGACTTGGCTTGGTCACCCGTGAACTTGGTTTGATGCAAATGTAAACAAAATGAATATTAGCAAGGGCCTCCTACACTAAGACCAACACCGTTTCTCAGAACAAGGGCTTAGAATTCACACCGTTGGCATTTCCGCTTCACCATCAAACGTAAACTACTAAGTGTTAAAGTAAAAGATCAAACAGGAAGTAAAACACTGCCATTGCTGACACATTTAACCATTTCAGCCATAGCGGTTACAACAGTGGACAGCTTATCGCGTTATCAGGTTACAGGGTGCATGAAAGGGTTGAAGACTTCACAAGAGGAGACTTCCTTGCTCCTTCCTGTACTTATTCCTCTCAAGTTGAAGTCATTGTAGTAATAAATAAAAGTAATAAAATGAGCTAAATCCCCACACCGTCTTTAAGGGCGTTCAATAAAAGGAGCGGAGATAGGAGGAAGAGAACACTTGATTTTATACAGGTAGATTGCTTGTGCAGACAACTATTGCACAAATGATTTACGGTTAAACTTGGGAAATACCTAAATGTAAATCAAGACCCTAAGTAGGGGTGGGGTCAATCTCTTGTCTGATCACTGGGATTAAGTCTTTCCAGAGTGCTGAATCTTTTGCATGAATGACTTTTTTTTGTCTTTCCAAGTTGAAAATGTACTTTGCTGTGAGTTCACTCAAAATGAACACATGACATGCCGTTTCTTCACGCAAACACACCCTTCAAAATTGCTGGGGGGGGGGAGAATTATAAAAAAGTTGCACTCTGGCTGCCAGAGCCCTGAACGGATGCCATGAAAGGCCCTAGTGTTGTCGAAGGAAGGAGGGCGGCCATTCTGCCGGTGACTGGACCTACAGTTGCTCGTGACCATCCCCGATTGAAGGCCCCCCCAGGAAAGGAACTGAACTCACTGAGCTACTTTTGTACCTGTTGCAGGCCTGGAAGGCTCACCTCACAGGCAGTGAGGGCTGCAAACAAAACTCACGTAGGGCCACGGAGTCCCAGAGTACCAAGCCAGCACAAGGTGAAGCATTCATACCCACTTGTCCACACACCCACCAGCACAGCAGAGCACTGCACCCTGTGAAAGCGCTTTAAAAAGTGCAAGTTTTCCCAATTTGGCTTCGGCACTTCGTGATAGAATGTACCTTGCTAGCTATTAGCACGTATTGATTGAAATGCTTCAATTGTGATTGCCATTTCTCATTATGTTTTTAGAGCCACACGAGAGGCCACAGAAATGTTGAGTAATCACAGTTGTCAGTCCAGAAAAGGATACATGGCGAAGAGTTCTTGTTGTTCCACTTTACTCAACCAAAATTAACACCAGGCAATCTAGTGACTGATCTTTTTGGGTGTTCAAAGGAATGTAAATTGATTAGGGTCCTGTCTGCGTGGTTTCTTGGGCCACGGTTGGTTTATCTTAGTTGTGCTCTTTCACAAATTGCTCTGGAAATGCATTGGGTTGGATTAAATTGGGTAATCTGGGCTCAACAGTGTAAACAGACGATAGTCAACCATGAAATTGATTTAATTCTCAGGGTGTACCTCAGGGAAAGGGGTGCAACTAAGCCACCAGGATGACAACATAGTGAATAGTTGCATTTTTGTGTGTATCTTAATTTGGTTTTTTTTTACATACTTTAACCAGAATACCCCAATATCTTAAAATAGGAAGAATCATCTGTTAGATGTGATATTACAGTAATCCCTCGTTTATCGCGGTTAACGGGACCAAAACCACCCGCGATAAACGAAAATCCGCGAAGTAGCGACCAATTAACGTATAAAAAGATTTGAGCAGAGCGCACTAACACACACACACACACACACACACAGACCAGCGATCCCGCAGCGTGCGGCAGACGTGTTTATGATTAGTCAGTTAAGACAATTAGGATGAAAGAGACCTGCTTTTGTCCTTATAAGCCTCCTCTCTCTCTCTCTCTCTCTCTCTCTCTCTCTCTCTCTCTCTCTCTGTCTCTCTTTCTCTCAGCAACACACATACACTCACCGGCTAGCCCATGTGTGCACGCACACATGTGCCCCACGTGGACCTTCTGCTTGAGCAGAGT
Source organism: Hippocampus guttulatus (assembly GCF_054856545.1). Lineage (NCBI taxonomy): Eukaryota > Metazoa > Chordata > Actinopteri > Syngnathiformes > Syngnathidae > Hippocampus > Hippocampus guttulatus. The sequence continues at coordinate 9,122,789 of NC_141261.1, read as the reverse complement.
GCCACACACTAGCACGCAAAGTAAACAACACTTAGACACTGATTTTTGCGGACTTTTTATGAATGTTTGAAAAAATCCGCGATGCACCGAAGCCGCGATAAACGAACCGCGAAATAGCGAGGGATCACTGTATATTTTTTCCTTGCCCTCTTTTGGGGTTTTGATCAGGGGATGTTGTTAGTATTTTTCAACTGTGGGCTTGTAAAACCCATTTTTTGTGGTTACAGGCGATATCATTAATATGGCCAGTGGCAAGTATGACTTTTGTCACCAAAATGACTTAAGGGCTCGGTAGCATAAAGCAATTGTAAAGTCTGAAATGGTGAGTGTAAACGTGTAAACGTGTCCCCGCAAAGACTTGGTTTTTATTTTCACTCGTTACGTCAGCACATTGTCACTGAGCTGCGGAATTACACTTGTCATTAATAAACCCAATTCCAAAGACGTTGGGATGTTGTGCAGATGGTTGTAATTTTTCACGTCGTCTTCAAGTAAAGTTTTATACAGTACTGCTGTTGATTAGTAGTCACTGAGCCGAAAGGTGTATTTCTTCTTTGCCTTCAAACCACAGGAACTCAGCCAATTCAAAATGACACCATCGTGTTTCTGCTCTTTTAATTGCTATGGTGGGGGGCTTTGTTTTGGCGATAAAACACGAGACGAGGTCTTTCATCTACGTGGTGGGGCTCTCTGTTTGCGTCCAGGTAAGGCTGTCACGAGAACAAAGTTCACACACAGCTGGTCGATGGGAACCCGAGGGAGAGCCAGGCCTTTTGGAAGAGGCAGTCGGATCCCCTCTCTGGTACCGCTGGCTCGAGGACGTACACCTGGGAAGCGTTGATCGTTGATGAAGATTCTCCTCCTTGCTGTAGAGCAGGGGTGTCTAACTCATTTTTTGTCGGGGGCCATTTCGGAGTTACGCTTTCCCTCTGAGGGCCGGTGCAAAATCTCAACGTTATTTATTACCCATGCCATTTGACATTTTGGTACAGATTTTCAGCAAGAATCATGACATGCTTTGTTCCTACGGGCCACATAAAATGACATGGGGGGCCGGATCTGGCCCCCAGGGCCTTGACTTTGACACCTGTGCTGTAGATGATCCAACAGTGTCATTCATGATGCTGCGGTCCTGCTTTTCACGAAAGAGCCACTTTTGGAGAAGTCCATTTAGGTTTTATGGCGTATACAGTAATTTGATTACCTACCGGTTTGTTTATTAATGTCTCATTTGACAATATCATTTAATAATGACTCACAAAATTCAGTTTCAGAATAATTACTCAATTAAAATGGAGCAGGTACAAGACAAACTTGCACTGGTGGCGAGTTGAGCGAGGTTGCACGGCTGAAGTGTGGCATATGGCTAATAGAACCAGCCGTGTCTGGCGTACACCGAGATAACCTCGGATGACCTCATCAGCGGTTATTTTGTCAGACCTGACAAAGGCCTCCTACTACTAGAGACGCAGATGCTACTATACAGCTGTCAAAGATATACCGCATGACCAGGTGGCGTTCCCTGCCACAAAAAGAAATCCCTCTTTCGGGAGCACAAAGTGTTGCTGTATTAAGTGAACTGTGCAAGACAAGTTGCGCCTTTTAGCAAATCTTTGCACCACTGCTAACGCTTTTGGTTGCATCATTGTAGATGGTTTTGTCTTTGTCTAGGTCTGTGTGTACTCTCATAACTAAATATGGAGGCATGGACACCATCTTCCTCTTTTTGGCTCTAACCACCATCGCAACGGATTTGGAACGAAACAAACAAGCTGTGCTTTTACTGCCGACTTTCATTTTTAATTTGAGGGTATTTACAGCAAAATCGGTTGAGCGGTGTAGGAACATTGTATGTATCGCGAAGAGCATTTCCCTTCAGTTTTGTTTTCGGCAGGTGGAATGGATGCTTAGTCAGATTCAGGTCAGGTGATTGATTGCCTTTGCATGACATTCCACTTTGCATTCAAAAACTCTTTGGTTGCTTTTGTAATATGCTCCGGGGCATTGTCCATCTGCACTGTGGAGTGCCGCTCAATGAGTTCCGAAGCATTTGTCTGAATATGAGTACGTCATGCATGAAACACTTCAGAATTCATCCTGCTCATTTTGTCAGACAGGTTACATCATCAATCACTACAAAGGAACCCGTTCCGCTGGCAGTCATACGTGCCCACCTGGACATGAAAGAGCGGAGCAGCCAATTTTCCCATGACTGTATTTTAGGTCCCTTCAAAAAGTGTGAGGCATATACAAACTGTTGCCATTGCTACTCTGTTCACCTGATTTGGATGTAAATACCCTCTGATTAAAGCGGAAAGTCTGCCGTTAAAGAAGAGTTTTTCGCAATTCAAATCCATTTTCATGGTGTTTCGAGCTAAAAAGATGAATATTTTGTCCCGGACCTGACTAAGTATGTAATAATTGTAATGTAGGTTTTATACCATGTACATCATTGTGACAATGATTTTTTTTTGCAAAGGTATCTGCGTTTAATTAAATAAACATGAATTTATAACACCGGTTTGGATAGATTTGATGACTGTGGCGTTATTCCCAAACAGCCTGTCTCTGTTCATGAATCAAACAAGTCACTTTTAACAGGGGCGAACAGACCTTTAGTTTTTATTTACATTGTAAAATAAAACAAACAATCAATAAACGAATTTCAGACATTTTGATTTCCTTTTACCCTGATTTTGTTGACTCTGCACAATGAAACTCTTGCACAATGTTAAGGCACAACAGCCACTCAACTTTTAGGTTTCGTTCTTGATCTGTGAGGCTCAAACTTGAAATGGCACAGAGAATTGGACGGTAGAGTTGTGTAGTAGTGGTTTCCCAAATGTAAAAAGGACTCCAAACTGTGGATCGATTCACTGTGGAGCAAACAAATTAGTCTGATATTGCTTCATAATCAAGTGCTCTGCTTTCATACATATATTCTTGCACTGTCATGTCAAAAAGAGGCCCTCTTTGCACAAACCAGTTCTTCGTTGTGCACCAGGCTCCACATTTTGAGGAGCTCCTGGGTGCTTAGTTTGTGCACCAGAATGAGGTTCTTGTAAAAGCACGGTTCGCTGTTCATGGGGCTCACCCGGCGCATGGTAATGCCGAAGGTCCTGAAACCGGAGTGCATCTCTGGGCTCAGGTGGAGCCTCTGCAGACACATGCCCAAAAAGACATCATCAATAGGGTACAGTTCCAGATCTTCTGAGACCACAAAGAGCCTCCTGGCCAGCTGGGAGGACATGAGGAACCCCCCTCCTCCCGCATAAGGAGGGTATGGCTTATCAAAGAGCTCCCTTGGAATGTAGTATTTACTCTGTTTATTCCGGATGGGAAAGCTCTTGTACATGGTGTGCCCCAAAAACAGGGTGGTCTCCTTGTGCTCCTCCACCTTGAAGTCGATGAGGTCCAGTAGGTTGTTTGTGTTCACAAACACGTCGTCATCCCCTTTGAATATAAACTGCACACCCGGGCAGTAGATGTCGAACCATTTGAGAAAGTTGACCTCTTTCAGGGTTAGGTTCAAAAAGGTGTCCATGAAATCCCACTGCAGGATGTCCTTGTAGATCTGGTCCTCATACTCGATCAGCTTTTGTAGGTTCTTGGCGTCTTTGCCAACGGAAGGACTGCCCAAAAGAAAAAGGGTCTTGATGCTCTTCCCTTCCGCTGTGTACTCCCTGCCCCAGGTTTTGCGGACCGCCTCGCGGCGATCGTGCTGCTCGATGATGGACTTGACCACTATGAGGAGGTGCACCTCTCCTACCGTGGCTGTGCACTTCTCCGGGTGGTTGATGAGCATCGGGAAGTACCTGCAGTGCCGATGCAGTACGAACTGGTGAAACCTTGGGTCTAACCTCCGGAACCAGTCTGTTGTCCTGACCGCGGCGTCCTCGCTGCAGTTAAGCACCTGCGCGTCCCAGAAAGGAGCGCTGCGATTTGAGTGCGCCCCTCGCGCGCTGGGAACCGTCACATGGTTATGACTCGTCAAAGTAGGCTTGCTGCATTTCTTCCAAAAAGAAACCCCCTTGAAACAGTCGGGGTGCCGCGTGTAGGAACCCGTGGTGTCCTCCGGGAATTTGAGCGTGTAGAACAGGAGGAGAGAGGCGAAGAACAGAGAGAGGCTCAGAACGGGCTTCAGCAGACCGCGCCGCTTTTTTCGGAAAAGCAACTTCATGATGCTCATTGCAGTGGTCCACGGATCTCCAACGCTTGACCTTGGACCACCATCGTGATGCCCCCTCAACTGTGTGTCTCTCGTCTCCAGCACTCCCTCTCGTGTTACCCCCCACGGCCCCTGTGCAGCCGGATAACAGGATGCGCTGTCACCGAGGTGGTCCCGGGGCTTTCTTTGGCCATGGTGGCGTTGAACTGGAGACGCTGCGGGGCAATCGAGAGTGGGGAAATGCTGTGGGCCACGAGCGGCTGCGAATACACGCACTCAAACACATGGACCCACCCCCGTTCTACTCACTCTCCTCCTCCTCCCAAATATATCCTCCCCTCCCTCACCATTACTTGTTGGTAACAGGTGTCAACGACAAGTTTATTGTGCGTCTTGAAAGAAACCTACAGAAAAGTACACACTTGGTATTGGGCTTATTTTGGATTCAACGGGGCCTAGTTAGCAGACATTATGACATTTCCCCTTGCCATTAACTTACAAAACAGTTGACTAATACCTTTGGCAGTGACACTTGCCACTTTGCACGTGTAGTGCCTTTATTACTGTAGCCCTTTCATCGTTGTATCTCTGTCATTCCGCATTACTTGCACAAATAAATTGAATATTCTATTTCTGATGATTATAGTATAGCGCATTTCCCATTTTTCACACTTGAATTGGCTCGTTCTCGTGCAGGACTTTTAACAACTACGTGGGCGTTTAGTTAGAAATAAAAATTTAAAAATGAGATTAAAGAGAGTAATATTTTATTGTTTATAATACATTACTAAGAGAAATACATTTTTCTTTCTCGCTTTCTCAGTCATCATTCATCAAAGGTCAGAGTAAGAGCCACTGAGCTAATTTTAGAATAGCTCTGGTGTACTCTAGTGGACATAATGGAAAATTACCACAGCTTGGACTGTACTTGGACGCCACTAGTGGGGTCCAAATGCGATCCATCCATCCATTTTCTCATCTGTTTATCCTCACGAGGGTCGCGGCCGTGCTGGGGCCTATCCCAGCTGTCTTGAGGCAGTGGGTGGGGGATACCCTGAACTGCCCCCCCCCCCACCAGCCCCAATATTTTTTTTCATATTGTGTATTTTAACCATTTTCCAGGAGTTCCCAGCATCCTCACCCCGCCCGCCGTACGTGGAAAAAAATGTACATTGAAAATTTAGCAGTGTTTTCGGAAACCTTTTTGGGGTTGAAAAAAAAAAGGATTTTGGGGGGAACTTAGTAAAGGGGCCGCCCAGAGTGTGGATTACCCTGTTGCCCATCACTGCTCCAAGAAGAAAAGCGTTCATTTCTGGAATTTACGTACACGTCAGCCTCTGACGTCACACCCTGTGTCCCAAACGTGAACTTCAGCTGCAGAAAATACACTGGCCGAGGCGTTGCCTAGGCTGTGCAAAGACAACTATAAGAGACAGCCTGCCCCTTCCCTACACCCCCCAAATAAAAACACCAACAAGAACACTGTCACATCGGGAAGACATTCGCGGTTGGATGTAAAGTCAAAATCGGAACCAGTTAAGAGAGAAGAAGTCGTTCGAATTGACGAGGCACCCAAGGTAAGTGTCAACAGCTACGTTCAGCAGCGTTAGCATGCAGTCTACGCTGTTGGTCTTCTGGAATTCAGCACAGTTGAACGGCCCCAAGCTGGTACGTTTTTAGTCTTCAGCTAATTTCGTGACATAGAGTTGACATGGAGGGTGTTTAACAAATGGTCATGGGGGCTACTTTCTGGACTTCACACTGGTCCTAATAGCTAAGCGTCAAAATGCGACTATCATTTCCGGTGTTCTTGACGGAGTGGAAAAATACACGACTAGCCTGACACTAGACCACTTTGGTCACGTGACAAACGTTGATTTAAAAAAAATGGGCAAGGTTTGATAAAACGTTAATGAGGAAAGCTAATTAGCAGATTTTCATCTCCAAACGGATGTTTTTTTTTCCTTGCAGATGTCAGGTCAACTTAACGACTTGAAGCGCCGAAAGACGAGGAATATCTCTGAAGCCACACACACTCAAAAGGTTGGTTTACTAGACACAGTAGCACCTAAGGTCCATGTCGTCTCTGCAGTCCTCAAGAGAACAGTTGGAGGAGTCTTATCACAAACCGACTGTCAGACTGAGGTCTTCATACCTGTTTCAAGGGCCACTGTCCTGCGTATCTCTCCTTGCTCGGGTGTAGCCAGTGAAATTGAACTCAGCTTTCCCAAAACCGTTGTTTGTCACAGTTTGTGAGTTAAATGGGGTGGCAAATACTTTTTTACACAGGGGCAGGTAGTTGCCTTAATAAATAAAATTGAGCTGAAACCTTTGTGTGTGATAAAAATGCAAAGAAAACAGAAATCAGGAAGGCGGCAAATATATTTTCACAGCACTGTATGGCATTCGCAAAGATGTTTGACTGACACTAATAACACTGAATGAATATTGAGCCACTTATTACTTGCTAATTCGTTACTCAATCATATTATCTTCCCCTTCGTCTGGCGATTCGTGAGGGAGTTAAACATAGGTGGCCAAAACATGCCTAATTCAAATTAAACTGCACTATTACACTAACCACCAGAGGCGGCTGGAACATCACAAATGGAAAATAACCTGGCCTATTTAATAGCTTTTAATATCGTGACATGACGATGAACGATATCATGGCAACTTGGATATCACGATATTGCCTTTACATTTATATCCCGACAAATCACAGTCTTTGCTTTTTAAAAATTATGCTACATAGCGATGTTGGTTGGATTTAGATTAATCATCTCTACTTTCAGGTCTGACCTTATGGGACATTTCTCATTTCTCAGCGATCTTAAATACAACAGCTGTTAACCCCCCCCCCCCCAAAACAAAAAACAAAAACACAGTGTCGGGTCTTTGATCTGTGTCACAGGGTTCTGCCACAAGGAGGAAATGTGTAAAAAGTCAGAAGACACACGCTGCAACAGAGAGCACGTCAACAGGTGCCGCGAACAGCAAAGTGACCAGTAACGCAGAGAGACTGTCCCGTATCAGCTGCGAGTGTGTCCAGCTCGCAGGCAGGCGGCGATGCTCAGCATCTCCTCTGCTGGACGGACAGGAGGGAAAAGAGAACGGGCTCAGATCAGCTCTTTTGCCGGACACCTGCGTGTGGTATGATGTACAAGACAGGCCTGCACCTGAGGACATGGATTCTGAAGAAATGGACAAAAATATGTTTCCCGATGATGACAGCAACCAAATTCTTCCTGTAGAACAGTTCTTTGGGAATCTGGATACCGCACAGGTAAGCCATTGATGTGCTTTATCTATCCCTTCGATTAGATATTGCCTCAATCAAAATGTCCTTCACCTGGCAGGATTTTCCTCAGAGAACATCAGCGACTTCTTCCCGTCACCAGAGGCAGCACAGACGGCGGCACTACGTTGCTCGAGAGGACAGCGATGAGGCTGACGAGGAGGCAGGCCGTGAATTTACGCCGAAAGAGTGCAGTGGTGGCACTTTGTGAAGAGACACTTCCCTAATGGACTTTTCAGCACTTAGCATAAGCAGCCGAAAGAAATGTATTTCGTCCACTCAGCTGTCACAAGCGGCAAGGTAATTTGAACTATTTTTTGGGTACTGCAGTTGGCATTTGAGGAAAACGTCCCACTTTGACACTAAGCTTTCAATTTGTGGTTGTTGAACAGGATGATCAGCGAACCAACCTCAAGACCATCACTTATTATTATTATGTAAACCTGATGTGCTGGAGGAAAAAAAAAACAGTGTAATAATCACTTTTGGAGGAGAGTCAATTCTTTGTGCAAAGTTGCTATTCATGGTCAGTCTTGGTCTCTATTTCCCATGAATAGTGAAGGGTCCATTCTATGGTTAATTTAATTCTTCTCATCATGTCAATCAAAAACGAACTTGATTCTTTTGATAAGGGATGCAGGGATCCTCACCAATATGGTAACTGCTAACTTCCAGCTTCTCCAAACCGATACGAAAACCAATTTGTAGAAGATATATTTTTTGCATCCTACAAATACAGCGCTCATAAGTTTACAGACCACAAGGGTATGTAAACTTGGGGTCATAACTGTACATCCGTTGTTGCGGTTTAAAAGAATAGAACATTTAGCTTTGATGTAGTGCTGGATTGAAGTATCATCCCTTAGCGTCCATTCACTTATTTTGCTCATCCTATCTTTCCCCTCCGGAACGTCCACAAGGCCGCGCATGACTGAATGTTGAGATTTTATTCATTCAGGTTTTTGTAACATAAAAATGCATTTTAATTGCAGTCGATTCATGACATACTGAAGGTGCTATTTTTTTATTTTATTTTTTTTTTAAAGTTACCATGCCAAGTAACAACAGACATGATAAACATCATAAATCCACTGCGCAGTTTTCAGACGCAGCGAAATGACGTCTTTGTTTCAAACAAGCGGCCAAACGGAGTAGGTTCAAGATATAATATTGGGGTGATGCAACTTGAACGCAGTACCGTTTCAAGTAACCAGATCCACACCAAGAATCGAATGAAAAAGAACATTTATTATTTGAAATTGTTTTGGATTCTCACAGCGTTCATGGAATTGCACTTGGGCAGCTTTAACACTGTACATCTGTGTATATTCAGTATGCCTATATATATATATATATATAATTCGATGAAATTATGTTTCTTAATGTAGCTCATCATATACTGTTGTGTGTGTGTTGTCACATACACCTAAACACATAACCTTCCGATCAAGCCATCTGTGAGCTTCATACCTGTTGCAAGACACTGTGTAGAGCAGATTAATCGGGACATCTAGATGCTTTATATATTTATACTCCATGCCTTATTCATGCTGAATGCTTTTCATATTGTACTATGCAACTTTCAGACCGATTGATTGTTTCAAAACTCAGCAGTCCTTGTAAGCATTTAATGCAGTAAACATTGCCGTGCCAAGACTAACAACAAGTGGTGGTTTCATGTTTTCTTGCTTCGTTTGAAGAAGCGCTAAGTGATGTCTTGTCAGTCCTGAAGAAAATGCGGAATGGGTGATAAAATCGGTTAAAACGGTGAGCTCATCTTTCTAAATTCATTTCAAGCGTATCTTCTTCCCCCGTTGCTGTCTTTTAAAGATCTTGTTTGGGTCACACAGCAGGTTGTGGGCTCCCTTCTTGTGGCACACGACGTGGACCAGCTTCAGGTTGTCCCGTGTAAACAGCAGTCTGTAGAAGTACGTCAAATTGATGTCCTCACTCGTGTGATTCTGCAGTGCTTCCAGGAGAGCAGGGATGATGGTGCGCTTCTTTTCAATCCTGGATAAATAAAAAGTGAATAATTTTTTTCTCAATTTTTTGTTACTTACAAATACTGCAAAGATGTGTTAGGGTCAAACGAGAGACCAGAATAACGATGTAGGTTCATAAGAAAAAAAGTTATAAGAAAGTGTGAATCGTAATACCGTATTTTCCGCACTACAAGGCACACTAAAAAGCATTCAATTTTCTCAAAAGCCGACAGTGGGCCTTATAATCCGATGCGCCTTATATATGGATCAACATTCTAATTTCTTGGACGTAGTACTTTAAATATTCTGTAGAGTGCTTTGTTACAGCTTCATCAGTTGTGAAAGCTTCATATAAATAAAGCTGTATTGTATTATATTCCCTTTAGCGTAGCTCCATCTAGTGGATGCATAACACAGCCGCAGCCACTATTGTAGCTTCTATTCAATGCACCTTATAAAGCGGTGCGCCCTGTACAGGCAAACCTCAGTTTTCGAACGTCTCTGTTCTCGACCAAATCGGTTTTCAACCAGAAAATTCGACATTTTTACGCCTCGGATTACGACCAAAAACCGGTTTCCGAGCAAACCCAAATATCCCACTTGACTCCTCTCGGCTTCCTTACATGAGGAAGTGACGCTTCCTTGAGTAGCGTTCATTGTGAGCAGACGTGTTTGTTGTGATTCACGCAAATCAGACTATTTTTGTTATTTCTGCATAGTGTATTAGCCCCTAATCATGGGCTAATAAATAGTTTCGCATTTCAGGCAAACCGCTTTTCGAACAGCCTTCTGGAACGGATTATGGTGGAAAACCGAGGTATGACTGGATATGAAAACAATTTTAAAATGCTGTACTTTCAGAGGGCCTGTAACCTCTGCACACCTATTTATCTTGTCTTGGCATTTCTTGAGATGCCTCAGTGGAAAAACATCATAATGTTGTGAATGTCTTGTCAGCGCACTTAAAATATCAAACCTGTGGTCCAGATTCCAGGTGCTGAACACGATGCGGCTCTCTCTGCTGCCATACGGGTTGATGGAGTGAAGCGACGCACAATTGGTCTGGTCAAAAGAGCCCTGGGGGATGAAAGTGTTCATGAGGCGCGATCAGAAATTCTGCCTTTCCAAAGAGGACAACGCTCAGCTCAGTACCTGGCAGGTGAACCAGCCTTCTCGGGTACACAGTCGATGCGTCTCCTTTTCGGTGCGGTCAAAGTAGCAGCCGTTATATTTGTCTGACTTCAGCATCCGCGAGATGCTCTTCGACGCATGCAAACACTCGACTCGGACTTTAGCGCTCTGCGCGGATTTGGTGGCATCGTCCAACTGTTAAGAGACGAGAAACTCTTATTGTGAGGGCGGTACACTTTGGGGCTGTCGCCTGCTTTGCAGCTTGACCTCTTTCATGTAGCTTCTTATCCTACTTTCACAGTTGTACTTTAAGTAGGCAGACTTGGTCTTGAAGCGAGCCTCCACACCTGAGTGGAAAACATTGAGGCGACTAAGAACAATCAGATGAACGTTTGTTTTTCATGTTTTTTTACATTTAGGTGGTTTAACAGGGTTCCCACGGCTAAAGTCAAGTCAAATTCCAGACATTTTCATTCTATCTTACACCAACTTCACAATGTTCGCAATGTCCCGTGTTGGCCAAAATTGCTATGGTACTTAACTGACAAGCCTCTGCTCTTAAGAGTCCCAAGTAAAACAACATAACTGTTTTGTTGGTTTCCGCTTTTGTAATTGCACAATGTTACTAATGGGAGTCAATCTGTATTTTATTATTATCATTTTTTTACAAGAATGTTAATTTATTTTGAAATTTAAGATGATTTGCAATCATAAAATCCTCCTTATCGTGTGTTAACACTTAAGAATTTTTAAAGCATGATTGAAGTCATTTTAATGACAAGGCCTTGTCTATTGTTATATTCATGGATCCAATGCATTTAATACTTGTTTTTTTTTTAAACTATTCGAAGTAACCCTTCAAAAACATTTTATGATTTTTTTGTAGTTGTGCTAAATGCAGTATAGGCCCTCTTTTTCAAGACTCAAGTTTGAAAAAATACTTTTTGAACACCAAATTAATTTTTATACAGAAAATAATTACAGTATATCTGAAACAAATGATCATAATAATATATTTGAGAGAAAAAGCATGTTATTTTGCCTAATTCAAATCTTAATATCTGAACATTTAAATATGTATACTAAAGTGCAATCACATTCGTAAATGAATGGCTTCTGTTTCTTGAAATGTAAATTAGTGTCCTTGAGTGTTTTGAAAGGCGCTTATAAATGAAATGTATTATTATTATTACATCATAACTTCTCCTCAGCTGCTGGTTAACCTGGCCAATCTTCGACCCACTTTTCTCCAGATTGTTGCTACGTTTCTCCATTTTCTGTTATCGCTGCTATTATTTTCTTCTTTTTTCTCTCTACCCGCTATTTTTCATTTTTCTTCTTCATGCTACCGCTATTTTTATTCTTCGTGACAGGGGTTCACTTTGGCTTCGGGAGTCAAGTTCAGCATTCGCTTAAATGATATCTGGCGCCATCTAGCGTCGTGAATGGGTATAATGTCTAGACCCCGAATATAAGACGACCCCCACTTTTTCTGTCTTATTTCAATGCAAAAAACACAGTCTTATAATCGGGCCAATATGGTATTGACTCTTAAGTCAATTATAATTATTAATAACGGTGTTGACCCAAGAACATTTTTTTCCTTACCCGTGAACCAGTCTTCATCTTCATCTCTGCTCTCCAGCTCAGATCTGTCCTCCAGGTTCCGGAGAAGGTCGCTCAGGATTTTCCGTCTCTTGGGAGAATTTTCACCCGTGAGGAGGCCCTTTGCCGCTTGGACGAGGCCCGCGGTGTGCTGGTCCGAGCTCAGTAACTGGGCAATGTCACACACAGCTGATGACAAGAGGCGTTAAGATGTCACTGGTCACGGTTCGGAACGAATGGGTGTCTAATGAAGCCTCTGTCAGGAGAGGACACCTTACACTTACCTCCGCCCCATGTTTGATCTTTGCAGAGGAGAACGAGTTCTGTGTTGTCAGGTAAAGTTGTGAAAAATTCTTTTGTCACCTTCGTCCCATCTTCGTACAGACAAACATGTGCACCAGAGAGTGGCAACTGCAAAAACAACAGAACACAGAAATCAAGGTAAGTGTACATCTACAGGTGGTCCTCGATTAACGATCACAACATATGAGGTTATGGATTAGTGTGGCAGTGGATTGAAGAATACGTAACAAGGCACGCTCAGTGGGGAATGTGCCAAAGACTTCCGGTTAAACTGACATGCGTTGGTGCCCTACTTCTGGCCCACCTCGGGAAGGAAGGTCAGTCTTTTACGTCAGTGTTGATCAAGCATTACATCAAGCGCTAATGCTACCTTATTTATAATCACATCTGAACGCATTTTCTGTTATGTACTGTTTTAAATTTTAATCTTTATTGTATAACAGTTTCTACTATTAGGTCAGAGTTGCTTCAGGTGGATGAGAGACAAGAGAAACAAACCGCCAACAGTCCGAAGCATAAATATTTGCATAATTATTTGGTACTTTGCGTAAAGTACTGTCAGTGATATTGGATGATGGGTATACACATATTTTGCATTTGGTATTGTTCTTTGTGTGGTGCGCAACACAAATACAGAGCAACGTGTGCTTTTTCGGGATGAGTGAAGTAAATGAAAAATATCCCAACTTGTTAACACAACTGAGATGAGGTGACTCTTTTGCTCAAGATGCTGCTTTACCCTCTCAACTGCCACTCTGAGCACAAGCTTGGAGCCCATCATCTTTTCCTTGTGCGTACACACCTTCAACACCATCACATGGCATCGCTTGAAACACCAATCGACATTGCCGACAAATAGAGGAACAAAGGGCAAGAGTTCATTTGCAGAGTGGCAACAGCTCAGACTGCCTGGAGTAACATTAACAACATTTCGAGACGTCTGACAATTCAGGGCGCCAAGTTCAGCTTTTTTTCACAATGATAACTTCCTGACTCTGAGAAGAAAATTGTCATGTTTACGATTGCCCCATGCATATTTTGTTAAAACGTTCTGATTAAAAAAACAAAACAAACAAAGAAAGTGGTACAGTTTGCAACAATTTAAAACGAAACCAGAAGCAAACATCTCACCTTTAATATGTTGCAACCCTTTTTCAGCAACTCCTTCACGTCGCTTGCTGCAACGCCGTACTTCCTGTTATCTTGTAGGCTCCGGATTTTAAAAGGCCTGCTTTTCCCGAAAAGCCCAAACATTTGGCTGTCTAGATGCGCGTCTTTCTGGTCTGCCAGTACTGTATTCGCATTCTCGCGAACTTGTTTTCAAGCCATTCGTACACAAGCGATATTCCTAGAGTCCGCCTTTACACAGACTTCTACGTTACCGCAGTCGCCATGTTGTATGTGGCAACATTTTGCACTCAAAACCAGATTTGGCCATTGACATTTCGCTATCTGAATTTGCTAGCTTTGTGATTAATTCTATGAAAGTATTGAATGACCTCGAGTAACTGTCATTATTAATGGTTTCAATTAGTGAATTGATATACATCCCTGGAAAGGGATTGGCTTGGTTAACTCATCAGGATCAGAATCATCTTTATTGACCAAGTGTGTAGAACACACAAGGAATTTGTCTCCGGTATAACACGCTGCATTAGTATCATCATAAACAAGGACATGACAAATAGGTAGGAAGGACATTTCGTAATGTAAGTGAACCGTAGTGCGGTGGTACCACCCAGTGACAACTGTGAGACAATGTGCAAAGTATCAAGCAGAGCTAAAATGATCAGTGGTAGAATACAATACTATGACAGTTGTACAGTTGGTGCAGAAAATCATTGAACCATTTTAGAGTGACCAGTAGCAGTATTTGTTGTACAAGAAGAGTGACTACGTCAGTTACTGTTTAGGGAGTTAATGGCTAGAGGGAAGAAGCTGTTTAAGTGTCTGCTGGATTTGGTGCGCATGGATCTGTAGCACCTGCCTGAGGGGAGTAGCTGGAAAAAATGGTGGGCAGGGTGCAGGGGATCCAGGAGGATTTTCCGTGCCCTTATTTTGATTCTTGCAGTGTGCAGGTCCTCAAGAGTGGGTAGGGCGGTGCCGATGATTTTTTTCTCCGCTGTCCCGACTGTCCGTTGAAGTCTGATTTTGTCCTTTTTTGTGGCGGCCCCAAACCAAACCGTGATGGAAGAGCACAGGATTGATTCGATAACTGCCGTGTAGAACTGACTAGCACCTCCTGTGGCAGGCCTTGCTTCCTTAGATCTTAGATCAATGGTACAATTGTATTACTTTATTTACTGCAATCACAGTAACAAATAAATGTACTGGTAGATCAACTTACAAAGAATAACATTGTTAGTCTGTTTTTCAATCTATCACAGAAAATATTTGAAGTTTTAAATTTGCATGGAAAAAAAATCAATGAGAGCAGAGCACCACTACAGTACTACCTACTGTGCTGCATGTGGAATTACACTTTGGTCTTAAACAAGGAAAAAAAAAAACATGGTCCAAAGGTCCTAGTCATCCACCCTTGTATCACATACAGTATATACTCTGACATTCAGACATTTCATTTACGAGCATTCATTTGCTGGAAGATTTGCCACATCCAACATGGAAACGCAAAGACATATCTTGGAAACGAGTCATTCTGCTCATGATGGAGTCAGTCTACACATCTATGCTGGCTCCGCCCACGATTTGTTTTGAATTTCCGCTGTCACGGCTACATATCCCAGGAGGCATTGCGTTGTGTCGTCTCTGTCTTATCAAATTAATTTGTTTCTTGTCATTTCCTTTTTTTTGACTACCCTATTAATGTTGTGTTTTGGCTAAAACTTGAGAATTGTATACTGTGCAAAAAAGCGTTGGATGGGGAAAAGTGTGACTCTCGTCAAATAATTTAAACCCCCCCAATAATTTGCATATTTGTTGGGAAAGTTTCACATTCAAAAGTGTAAATTTCTAGACTCAACTCCATTATTTAACCTATTTTGGATTTAAATGGACATCTATTTAGGGCTTTTGAAATAACAAATATATTCAGAAATATTTAAAGAATAAATGTTTTGGATATTCTTGTTTGCAATATGAATTATTTTTATTGTTACTTTCTTTTGTTTGTTTGGCATGATTTATCTTTCGTTTTACATATTGCTACAACGTGTATGCAACATGTTAAGTGTATTGACTGCGATTGAAAAAAATAATACTTTGTGTTTTCTTGTTCTGAATTCTGAACATCGCCCATTACCAAGAAAATGAGCACAAATAAATTACTACGAGTACAGTACTACAGTATACATTAACTATAGTGTACTGTATATGAGTAATTATAAATACTACCACGAGTACTAATAAAACTAATTATGATAATTCACAGAAAAAATATATTAATATAATAAGCTAACAAATATCAAAAAACAGAAAGATAGATTTGAAGCCAATACTAGTACTACAATCGTCAGTTGCCAGCATGACCAACTGAGTGGGAGCCAAGATGGCAACGTGATTATTACCATAGCAACCGACGCTACGTGATAGGCGACACCAAGCACGAGGTGCAACAAACACACACATCCATCACCAAAATCCGTTCTTTGTAACACTCCACCATAAAATAGATCGCTATCCTTTTATATAATACGTTATTCTCTTAATCTTTATATACGTTGTCGTCTTAATTAGAAATACTCGTGGTGCAACGTTTGATTTAATCGCTGACCCCCGTGCACATGATGGTACGATCCAATTTTTAACATGGCGGCTCCCCTGTATCTGCTTCGTCGAATCCCAACCACGATTCTCTTAAATAAACGTGTCTTTCCCGACTTTCACCCCCAAAGTCTCAGATGTTGACGGCACGTCTGTTAGTTATGTAGATGTACTGCAAACGAGGACACGCCTTAAATGTGATCCTCTAAAAAGATTTCACGGCACGATGTCGCTTATGCCACAAGTATGGTAAAAACAGATGAACTATCGTCTATGGCGGACAGTTGGAGAGACGTGTTTGAGAGGGGACGTTTGATTCCTCCGTCCGGGCAGATGGTGCGCCAGGCTGTGGACGGCCACCTGACTTCATCCCGCGGCGTCCAACTCACCCTCGGTCGAGTCACAGCGGCGCATCTCCCCAAGGTGACAAGACTCGCTGTTAACACTTGCTAGCTCGCTCCAGATGAAGGGGCTCCTGATGTCATTTGCATGCGGTAAAAACAAATGTGAGCATTCATTCCATTTAATAAAATGTACAAATAAGGAAGTACAGTGCAACATTTACAGTACTGTAATTAAGTAGACTTTACGTAGACTTCAATTGAGAACAGTTTCGTGATCAAATAACTGTACCACAATTGAATTGAAATTCCATTAATCTTTTCCAACTCACCTAAAAGAACCCCCCAATTTAAATGCATGTTTTTAACAAATAAATAATTTCCAAACCTGTTTCCCAACTTGTTTTGAGCCAAAATGCACATTTTACATTGGGAAAAAAATTAATCATGAAACACCAAAATGTAACAAAAGGTTTGAGCACCGAAATAATGTCTCAGTTTACTCACAGTGTAATCTTGGCCTGTTTAACTGAACACACAGTTGATTCATAGCTTTATTGTTATTATTATTGTTATTGTTATTAATAATAATAAAGGGTAATACATCAGGATGTATTGTATTGTATTTTCGTTATTATTATTATCCATCCATTTTCCGAACCGCTTGATCCTCACTAGGGTCGCGGGGGGTGCTGGAGCCTATCCCAGCCATCTCCGGGCAGTAGGCGGGGGACACCCTGAATCAGTTGCCAGCCAATCGCAGGGCACACAGAGACGAACAACCATCCACGCCCACACTCACACCTAGGGACAATTTAGAGCGACCAATCAGCCTGCCATGCATGTTTTTGGAATGTGGGAGGAAACCGGAGCACCCGGAGAAAACCCACGCAGGCCCGGGGAGAACATGCAAACTCCACACAGGGAGGCCGGAGCTGGAATCGAACCCGGTACCTCTGCACTGTGAAGCCGACGTGCTAACCACTGGACTACCGGGCCGCCCTTATTATTATTATTTATTTATAATAATAATAATGGAATATACACCTTTTCAAATATTGAACTTGCTTGTGGAGTCTTTGTTGTCCCACGAGACAAACCGGGGGTCTTCCGTCCTCACAGGCGACCCCAGACGCTGAACCAGATGCTACCTACCAGCTGCGAGTGACATTCTTTGACAGAAATCACCAGTATTTCTTTGGGAGAACATGGAAGAGCAGCCCGCAGAAGATGAAAAACAACAAGATGACCCTCAATGAGGTAATGCTATTTAATTTTTTTTATTTTTCAATTGATTAGATGACGTGACTGCTCTTGACATGCACACATCCAAATGAAAGAAATACAATTACCCAATCCATCAATTAACCAGGACCCAATTTAAACTGCGCCATTGTCCCGACGATAGTCACTCTCTTCTGACAGAACCAATACACAAGGATTATTATTCCATATGACCTTTATTTTATTGAACATTTACTCGAGCTGGGCAACAAGGTGTGCTGCTGGTAAGCTTGTCTTCTCGAGCTTCCCAGTTGTGAGATTTGGGGTTTGAATCTCAACTCAACTCAACTGTATTTATACAGCACTTTAAACTTTCCTATGTGGAGTTCGCTTGCTCTCCTTGTGAGGGAAAACTTTCCTGTGGTGGTTCAAAATGGTGACGAAAGGGACGACAATACAATACACCTTTATTTATTTTGTGCTTTCACAACCGCTGCAGCTGTAACACAGCGCTTTACAGAACATTTAAAATACTACGTCCAAGAAATTAGAATATCGATCCATATGTAAGGCGGACTGTCGGTTTTTGAGAAAATCGAATGCTTTTTAGTGTGCCTTATAGTGCGGAAAATACGGTAATAGGAGGTGAGCAAAATATTTGACAAAGCTCTCATTATGAAGCAAGATGGAAAACTACGACCACAGTTATAAACGTTGTTCCTCGAATGCCTCTCTGAAAATCAATACGGAACATCATCAGCTCGCAGAATATTTGATACGGCTCTTGTATCGGATGTCATTGGTAGGCGTGCTGATTTACTGCTGATGCATTGCGATGAGCCAGCAAACATTTATCCACATGAGCATCTGTAATCATGATACATTTAATGAGACAAGCAGCACATGTTTGGTCTAATTAGTTCGATATGATGAACGGTACTCATCGGTTGGGGTCACTTATTCATCAAAACAAGTCCTTGTTACATGAATTGTGTTGGTCGGAGAGCAGCACAATTCATTCGTTTAGTTTCACCTTTTATTCGCTTTGAAGTACATTTGCTGCACCTGCGCAATATAATAAGATCCCATTTAAGATATGAATCAAATATTCTGTCTGATTATAAATTTAATATAAGGTAAGTAAGTGACTTTGCATGACCCGAACTGGACAGAGCATCATGGTCAAGTAAACCCACACCCCCATTAACTTATTTGAATATATTAAGGTCAAATTTCTGGAATGTCATTTTTATAAAAACAGCACTGCTGAGCTCTTTTACATTTTGTTCATTTTCAAAAGAGTCACACTTGACTGGAAATAATACCCGGCGAGCAGTGGCCGGTTGTTCACTACGTGTCACACAGTACTGTACCCAGTTCTATTGCTATAGACGATCATCCGACCTGACCAACTCTCCCAGGCCTTTCGCTTATCGACCGTAATCAGCCTCACCTGCAAATAAGACCGGCAGCAAGCTTCTGAATTCTATTATCCGTCTTGGGATAATAACAATAATAGTCATAGAAACCAGATCCTATCCTATTGGGATGATAAAGTGGGCTAGGCCTGCCTTTGTGGTACAGCAAGAACAGCCTCCAACTGGTCTTGATGAGTGGCAAATTGCTGTTTGATATCCAAATAATATTAAAAGGGAGTCGCAGGAGTCTCTCCAACCTCCCGTAGTCAGCTGTGATGGATTGGTTTTAATATCATGAGAAAGGCAAATATGCGCGGTGATAAAAGAGAGACCAGACCGCGAAACAAGATGTGTTCACAGTGAGGATTTCAGTTGCGTTTCTTGTTCAACCGTGATGTTGGAGACTTCTGCTTGGAAAATGAGCACATACAGATGATGATCTGTTTTTTTAAGAGGCTGTTGGGTATGCAAGACTGCACTGAAAAAAAAAGGTAATCCAACATACTCCTGTAACGACCATTCTTACTCAATCTTTATTTTTCATTTGACCCTTCATAAATATTATTCAGGTTTTGTGATGAGCAAAACTATAACAAAAATAAAGATTTGCACGCACTTTACATGCAAAGCACACGGAGGTCATGGAAACGGGATTTCAGAACATGGAGAGGGAAGTGTCTTCCCCCCCCCTTCACAAATCATCTACGACTAAATGCCAATCGATCTTTGTCATAATTGTTCACTTTCCCTGAAAAGTTTTGAAACACTTCTCTCTATTTTTATATCTGTCTTTATATTCAGAACGGCAACAATAAGCATTTTATTCATAAGCATGCAACGGGGCACCTTACAACCCCCCCCCCCCATCATATAAAATATTGGGTACCTATTTGAATAAACCAAAAGACAGGATTTTCTGCTTCAAGTGAGGGTGAAAGATGAATGAGTCTTGGATTCCGTCGAGATTTTGCCCTCTCATGTCAAGGCCGAACCAGCAGAGGGCAATGTTGCGCCTCAAATGGCGCAGAGTGGATCAAGCGAGCACACGAGGCACAAAAAACGAATGTGACTCTTTCCATATTATCTCTCACTCTGATCACCTCATTTACCTGTCTGCACATGGAGGAGCTGCTAATTTCTTCCCCGACCTGCGACATTGTCAGTCCGACAGCCGTGCTCTGGAGAAAAGGCCACATTTTGCTTCTGGCCTTCTCAAACTTGTTTTTGAAAACATTTTTTTCCCCCCAAATATGAACTAGAGAAAATAGCATCTCCATGTTTGCAACACTTTTCAAACCTTTCTCTAAAATCAACAATGACATAAACTTCGGTTGGTCTGATTGCTCCAAAATTCTGCCACTTTCGTCAACAAAAAGCACGGTATGGTATTGTACACCCCCCCCCCCCCCCCACACACACACTTTTAAAAGTTGTGTCGAGGAACAAAATAGCTGATCTGTGCATTCCACTTGGGTATTGACTGGAGTGGTACCGTACTGCACCTCAAAGGGTGATGCTTGCCACACAAAATGGGACTTGAAAGACCCCCAAAAAAAGATTTACTGTTGTACAGCCTTCTGTCGCTGTGTCCTAAACCCACCGAAAAACTTGTTACTATTTCCTCAAACATCCACGTGCTAATTTAAAAAAAAACTAACAAACCCCCCCCCCCCACACACACACAAAATGCCTGATGTCCTTCCTACGCTGCTGCTTACACAGTATCTCGTTCCTTTGTTGAATTAATTAAGGATGGTGATTTGAAAACATTGTAATCTTAATTAAACAAAAGAGCATCCGAAGCACGGTAAGAGTGGAAGAGAAGGACGGTTAAATATATCGACAAGCTGGAAGAAAATTAACTCCAGCCAACTGATCCTTGTAAGCCTCGCGGTGGGAAGTCTCGAGTTGGCGTTGAGTCGTGGCACCCGACTGCAATCACTCACCATCAGTTTGTCTGGCAGCTTTATCTGCTAATGCTAACATTTTGAAGATACTTCAAAATGGTTCCCACAGCAGGTTATGGTCAACTTCGGCAAAGTAGTTCGGACAGAATGAACCCTTTCAGGGATAGCGGTCACTATGGTGGATATCTTATCGTGTTATCAGGTTACAGGGTGCATGAAAGGGTTAATGAGGTTGTTTGTTGGTGGCCGCCAATTGTGAAATCCAACTCCAAGACCAAAACTGAGCAATCATTTCAAATGTCCGTCTCTTTTTCATTGGCAGGTTTCATTGTGTGGTGGCGTCCCAAAACTCGAAAAAGAGAGCATACCTAAATTAATCGCGATCCAATTTGTCCGCCTTTGTTTATAAAAAGGCATTCTCTTGGGAATAAACCGCTTTTAAAGTTAAGACGGTTCAGACTTTGTTGCGATAATGACGTGGAGGCACACAAAGGCATTGCAAATTGGACCTGTCAGTGAAGTTGCTGTTTAAAAGATTTTTTTTTTTTCCCAATAGAAGCGAAATCCACCCAACATAATACAGCTGAAGAACAACTGCTTTCCTGTCTCCGGCACATTCTGTTGGCATTTTCAAACCTGGCTGTTTTGCCTTTTGATTGCGAGCACGAGTCACATCTATTCAAGCGTGTTTGCTCAGCAGCCACAATGGAGGAAGCGATGCCCTTTCCCCCCCCACCCCCCGTCCCCCAAGTGCTAACACGAGAGGTGAGATTAATTTCATGTCAACACTTCCAATCACAAAAGACATTTCGAAGAGTCCTTTTGTATTGCTGTATATAATCTCGCGTGCCCTTGACTGAATGCAAGAAAACAACTTGGAAAATGAAGCAGGATGTTCTCTGCCATCTATTCGTCCATTTTCTTTCCCGCGTGTGCTCAGTCGGGTTGCAGGTGAGCTGGAGTGTATCCTGGCCGACTTTAGGCCAGAGGTGCTGTTCATTCCGGAACATGGACTGGTCGCCAGTCCTCTCATAAATGCACATCAATTCAAATCTTTATATGATGTCGATAATGCTGGTGAAGTTGAACATTAGCATCCACAGGGTTATTTTGGGGGGGGAAAAAAACAATTCAAATTATATTTTGAAAAGAAACAACCTCATATATTTCAGTTGTAATGAGGATAACATTCGAATAAAGGATATCTTATCTTATTCAGTGAAGACTCGAAGGGCAAACTTTTACCTTCAAAGTGAGGTTCGTGTGACTGAAATCACAGTTATCACTATTTATGGCCTAACTTTAGCCAGCATCATTGATCAATTTTGCACAGACTGCTTCAAGCTTTATGTTGCCATTTTCTTTTCATACTTAATTTTCATTTCATACTTTTTTTTTCCAACTTGAGATTCTGTGCATTTATTTAATGTCAGCCATTTTTTCTCAAATTGGGAGAGTCATTTTGACTAATTGTTGAAGGCCTACAGAAAAATATAGTTCTGTAGCTAAGTAAGCATGGAACCTACCAAAAGAGATCTTTAACCCTCTTCTTTCACCAGGAAAAGTGGAAAAGGAAAAGTAAGTGCAGATGCTATATATATGCCCTGCGATTGGCTGGCAACTGATTCAGGGTGTCCCCCGCCTACTGCCCGAAGACGGCTGGGATAGGCTCCAGCACCCCCCGCGACCCTAGTGAGGATCAAGCGGTTCGGAAAATGGATGGATGGATGGATGGATGGATGGATGGATGGATGGATATATATATATATATTTATATATATATATATACAGGTATATATATATATATATATATATATATATTGCATTTTGTGATACCTCAGATATCTAAAAAAATAATTTTTTACTAAATAACATCACACAAAAAGGGCACTTTGATTGCAAAATAACAATTCAAGAAAAAAAACACTGCACTAATGCATGAACTGTGCATGAACTTTTCATGAACGTTGACCTTTATCCAAGTTCTCACCACCACACTGCAGGGGCGGTTCTGGATCAATTTCACTGAGGGGGCCGGGCTGGGGCCAGGGGTTTTGATGGGGGGGGGGGGCACACACAACCCAGGGCTAAAAAGACAGATTCAAAATCTTATTTGACTTTTTATTTCTTCAGACTTTGAAATTGTAGTCATAACATTACAGTGATGAGAAAAAAACAGTATTAGGAGGGCTAAAATGTCTGCAAGCGTAACAATACGTCTGTTGAGAATATTCAAGCCAGGGGATGATATGGTACCAGCCTGCCGGGGACAAAAATTGCAAATACACTGAGGCTAGATGTTCTACATGCATATAATTATCCAAATTTTAAAAGGCAATGTCTTATATATTGATCCTGTTAAATAAAAATTAAAATAAAAAGGGAGACTAAAAAAGTTACACACACACACACACACACACACACACACACGCACACACACACACACTCACACAAACACGCGCGCACACTCGCGCGCGCATACACGCACACACACACGCGCATTCACGCACACACACACACACAAACACGCGCGCACACTCGCGCGCGCATACACGCACACACACACACACACGCGCATACACGCACACACACACACACAAACACGCGCGCGCACACACACACACACTCACACGCACACGCGCGCACACACGCACACACGCAAATAGCACTCGTGTCGTGGTAATTTTCTTCTCTGCGGACTGCTTCTCATTTTCCCGCTCATTTTTAAATGGCGCAGCGCACTAAAGGGTCCGACTAGAATGTTCCACCTTTCGCGTCGCCGACTCGGCACGACTGCGTAATCTGCGCTCGGAGGGGAGGCCACAGGGGGGGCCAGAATCGGTGCTACAGGGACACTGGCCCCCGTTGCCCCCCCCCCCCCCCCCCCAGAACCGCCACTGCCACACTGCTTTCGCACACCACCTCGCCACGTGGGATCGCGTAGTATATAACACGCACCCACTCACATCCTGTGTGGACCAAGAGCTGATCAAAACCACTCCTGCCATCTAGTGGTGATATATCAGACTGAAATCATTACAACAGCCCTCACCGAGGAGCTGCGCAAAGCACTTTATTATTATTATTTTTTTTAAATAAAAAACACCCAAAACACATTTTTATGATTTGGCTGTAAATAATAGAGTTTTTGCAAATGTATTTTTAATGAAAATCTGTCAATTTGAATTCCATCCCAAAAAAACAAAAACAAAAAAAAAAAACAATGAATAAAATGTATTGTAGTAATGGTTGCATATTCCAAAAACTCATGTAACTCTTGTATTGATCATTAAGAGTTTGGTTAATTTTGTAGACTGAATTGGTCCAGTAAAGGTGAAGATGGATTTTTTTTTCACCAGTTTTCAATTGCAGTCCACTTGCATCGGGTAAAAAATGGATTAATCCAGGAGACATGATTAAAAAAAGGTTATCTGTAGAATTTACCCCCTCTTTTCCCCTACTATTTTTTTATTCAAACATGTCAGGGATTGTATAGCTCTCTGCTGTGTACCCCACGTATTTTCTCTTTCCTGCTGTTATTCTTGATAACTGTTGCTTACACATATTTCACATAAGTGCAGCAACATGTACTTCCGGTGAATAGAATTATTATTATTTTTTTTAAATCACGTGATTTGAAAATGCCACATGCTGGACTGTTAACAAGCGTCATTATCGTATCTGTTTGTATAACATCACGTTCAACCAGCAGCTTTTTTTCCCCCCCTAGCACACATTTCCACAAGTTATAGAAATCAGGACAAATCTTTCTGCTCAGCCGGTGTCATTGGGCTCACATTGTCAACCACACGCACAGCGAATGTATTTGCACTTGCATTGCTATGTTTGCCATATGCGGGCGCCCGTGTAGATTGTATTGTCAGTCAATGGAGGCCTTTACAGCATTTAGCCTCTTTCAGCAATTCTGCAATACACACATTCATTATTCATAGCTTTTTTTTTTTTTTGCTTTTTTTTTTTAGACACCAATTGCACCTTTCAGAAATTGTCCACAATCATAACTGTGGAAATGTGGTTGAGTGACAAACATTTTGTATGAAGTTAAGATGTTTTTTTTTAAAGATGCTATTTCTGTTGGACTAATATTTTCTTGGTTGGGGGCTCGCTTCCCAAGTAAGCGTTAATCATTGTGGTTGTGCTGTGAGAAATGATGGCGAGATGAATAAGGAATTGGGGAATGTTTTTTTTTTTTTTTCTGTATTTGGAGGAAAACACTACGACCGAGTGCAGCCATGCAAAGCAATCGCTAATTAGTAGTGGTCATATGCTTTGCTTCTCTGAGGTATTTTATTTTTTTATTTTTTTGTCGTGCTATTTTGAGGCAAGTGGAGCGTACCCAAGTAGAGACGGAGAATCTGCATAATTTTGATTATCCTTTGTCAAACGTCATTTAACCCTTTTCAGGGACAGAGGTCACTACAGTGGACATCTTATCATGTGATCAGCTTACAGGGTGCATGAAAGGTTGCATTTATTTGTGATACTGCTTTGAAATCGATAGAAATGCCTTAGTGGGCGATGGTGGGTTGTACATGCTCCTACCTAAGTGCAGTCACTGGAGTGGTTTAAGGAAAAAAAACATTTGGAAGAAATGTCACTTCTTGTGCACGTTAAAAAGAAGGAATTGGCCAGCTCATGGGTAAACGTATGCAACGGTGGTGTCCTATTCTGTCGGTAGACGGCTGCATATGGCTGCAACCGCCGATGTCAGTGTTGTCAGTGAAGTTGATCACCTTGCTTAGATTTTTAATTGATAGTAGTTTCCAAAAAATAAAATAAAAAATACAAGATGAAACCGGTAGCATTTCGTGTTTGGCAATACTCCATCATGAATAAGTCATGCAAGCAATTTAGCGGCAATGAATGCTCGTGAGCTGGGGGAGTGTTTCTTTTCCAGAGCTGCCAACTGTCTCGGATTGTCCCCATTTTGTTACGCAAATCTCTGAACTCGACCTCATTACGACTGGAACGTGGTGTTCTGGATATTTAAAAAAAAAAAAAAATCATGGGTCACACAAACTGCCCAAACAAGTTGAAATGAGCAAAAATACTTGGTAGATAATTTCGTTTTTTATTTTTATTTTTTGGACAACACGCTGCTTCTGCCGGTGGCTCGGGTGATGTTATGCGTGGCTGTGGAAGCAATCAAATGAGTCCAAAATTAGCTGAGAGTTCCCAATTTGACTGAAAATAGTCTTTATATTATGTCATTAATCCGATGTCATTATAAACCAGGACAACCAAAAATGATTTTTTCTTTGCTTGAATAAATAACATGACTTGAAGGTAAACATTTCAGATTGCACTTTGGATATTTTGTTCATCAATCAAAGTCGAAATATTTACTCTGATTGACTTTTTTTGCATTTATCCAGGTGTTTTATTTTTATTTTGTCAGTGTAGGTTACACATCAACATAGTTATGTCATCTATTTTTAAATTGGATTGGACGTCAGTGGAAAAGGCCTCCTGTGTCAGAACTCCTTGAAAGTTTGAAGAAAATCAGTCCCGAATTGTTTGTAAGTGTTGGCAAAAAAGTCCAATGGGCGCGTGATGGACTGCGGCCAAATCCTCGCTTTTCCCGGATTACAATTTAGAATCAACACCAGCCATATACAAGCGGCCGGTTGACTTGCCATCTGTTATGAAAGCTCATTAGCCCAAAACGACCTCGAGGAGTCATGCTTTAAACTGCTAAATGACCAGTGGTGAACCCAAATTGAGTGTTGTGTTTTTGTATCTTCTGTTTGCCGTGTTCTTTCACAAGGTGTGCCCCCCCCACTAGTGGACGTAGCGAGCCCATGAAATTCTCTGCGTGGAAAAAGCCGGATGATTGATGGACAAAAGAGCCGCTATGGCAGCACAGAGAGGCTTTCCGGGTACCTTCTGTGCTTAATTCCTTCTTCCCGACTGGCATACCACACAGAGCGAGAGAGAGAGCGAGCGAGTTATACGCTTCAATTATACATGGGGTGGGGGGGGGGGGGGCGAAGGCTGCGAGGGCTGCCGGAGAACTGATCAATATTTCAACTCCAAGGGGACAAAACATCTAGCGGAGCAGCTGCTGCTTAACCGCTTTACACTTCGGAGCGGCACACCCTGCACCACACAAGCTATATAGACTGAGAATTGAAGGGAATTCAATGGACCACATGGCACCGATGTTGTAGTTAAAGTGGGTGAGACGCGGGAAGGCGTTTTGCTGTCATGAGAGCAATGATGCCATCGTTCTGCAGAACGCCGTTTGTTTTTTCCTTGCGAGTATGCTGATGCTGAAAGTATGAAAGTAACGAGATGCGCAATGACAGCAGCAGGCACTGAAGCAGGGGCAGGTCCACTCTTATTATTTAATATTTTTTGGGGAAATGCACTCTATTGATTTTCTTTCTTTTTTTTTTTTTAAGTGCTCCATAACTAAAGTTCAGCTGAGTTTGAGTTGTTTGATGTGTTTTGGACGGCTGGTTTGTTCCAGAAGCTCAATTATGGTGTCGTGGTGAAGCCTGTTGGTGCAGGCATTTAGTAGGATGAGTACAAAAATGATATTTTGTGGGGGGGTTATAAATGACTGAATGAGTTGACTGCTTGGAAAGGATGGCAAAATCAAGTATTCTCTTTGGTACAAGACAATGCTATTCATGCAATTTTTTTTCTCTGCTTGCAGAGAGTTTGCATCTGTATTCACAATGCGCATGCAGATGGGAGGACAATAGTACACACGTATTATTGTCGTACGTATATTGTTTCTCCTGATGCCTGGTTGACATTTATGGTGCTTTTTTTTCCCTTTGATATCTTGCGCATACAATATTAGTTGTCAGTCACTACAGATATTTATATTAATTTCACAATTTTCAGTAATGGCATCTTCTACAACAGCCGTATCCCTTTGTTAGAACTATATTCATTTAACATAATGTTAATTATTGCGGTTGTACAAAGTGTTTTTTTTTTTTTTTGCTGTGGTGTACAACTGGGAGCTCGGTCTACCTCATTTAGTTAGACGAGTCAGTCCAAAATATTATGTGCAGCTCGTGCAATAGTTTCAAGTCAAATTTAGATACATATTTGCGCTGTACTTTGCTGCTGTTGATCACTTAAATTTCGACATTTGGAGCCTGGAAAGTTCCAGTGTTGCTTTTATCCTCTAGAACATTTCAAATGGTTGTGCTCCTCTTGCATTGCCGCCACACACTTGCACACACACGCACACACACTGTGCCTGCGGACTGACTGTGGGGCATTTCAAACCGACTAAATGTCAGAAGACCAAAACCTGGGTAAAAAAAAAAAAAAAAAAAACTTCACCAAGTGAGAACTGCAGCGTGCAGTTGGCTAAACTGGAGATGTTTCATTATGGAGAATATGTTCTTCTTTCTTGGCATCACTTGCCATACTGGGCACACCGGAGGATGTGCAAATGTGTATAAACGGGAGCCTGCATCAGCGATGGCAACTCTTAAGTTTGCTCTGCGACTGGTGCAAGGTATCCTCAAGGCTAGTCTGGCTTTTCTGTTTACTCTACTTCAGACGAGATAGTGTTGTGCCTGTCAGGACTTCTGTAAATCAAGAGGTTCACGTTCCCTCCGGACCTTCCCCGAATCATTTGTTTCTCCAAGTCAGTTATAGAGCCATCATCCATCTTCGTCTGTGTCAATGTCCATCATGAATTCTGCTAGCTTCTGCATTTATTTTATTTATACATTTGGTTCATTTGCTGATTACGAGCTTTTTGATCAGACAGTGTGAGAGCTGCCCACTACAACTGCCTTTATCTATTTATCTGCCTGACAAAACCCAATTCGAGCGGTGAGCTTTTGACTTGTTTGCTAAGGAGGGTCAGTCTGACAGTCACTTGTAATTTTGCTGTCCATAATTTATTGAGAAGTAATCCCATCATTAAAAAAACAAACATTAGGAGATCTTCGAAACACATGTCTTGCATGTCCGCTGAATCTTTTTAGGGGGCACCACAAAGGCCAAAAGTATTTGCCTCACAAATACTGCTGTTGGCATCCAGATGGTAGGTATAAACCAACGTGAATTTCATCTAATTTGATATATATACTGTATATATATATATATATACACACACACATATATAATACAGATTTCTCATTTCCTCATTGTATTTTCAAATCAGCTTTGCAAAGTTTGAAACATAGCCATGGGGTACTGGTATATACAGTACGTCTATCCCAAATGTGCGCAAGATCAGCGGAAAAACCTGGTCGCCGTCAGCTGTAAGGTATTTACAGTTTACGTCAATCAGTTAATTGCCCATGCAATCACTCATTGACTATTTCTGTTGTAAAATGCCCCCAAAGCATTTTGAGCCCTGATCAATTAGGGGCACCACAAATGCGAAACCCTCATAAATAGAGTGCTTAAACCATGCCTCAACACCAATGTACGATTAGCTTGAAAGTCTACACCAAAGTCCAGCTCTGTGTATGTTGAGTGCTCTCAAATGACAAGAATGGCCAAAAAAAAAAAGGGACAATTTATCTGGAATTTTCTTGACGTTTACCCTGAAACCTCAAATTTATCAAATCAACAGTCATCATTACACATTTATCTGTAACCAACTATAACTTCATTCCTTCAGTTTTTTTTTTGCTCATGCCACAAATATTAAATAAATAAAACGTACTTAACTCTGTCTGGGTATAAATTGCATCATTGTCACCTTTCCTTGAAAGGATTTCGTAGGAATATAATTGGGCTGTAAATTCAGTAATTGCTGGAGTCATCTTATCTTTGGCAGTTAGATCAGCTTCTCCTTGTCGGCCATCTGTTCCGCCCCCCAACCCGCCCTCCCCCAATCCCCCCCCCCCCCCCCACTTGTCCGTTTAACATCAACCCCCCCCCCCCCCCCCCCCCTCCTTTATCCATAATTCATCTCAGGAGACACAAACATTCATTGTTTTTAATCAAAGAAAGTAATCATTATCGCTGGAGAACGTTTTTTTTTACACTATATATATATATATCAATCACTATATACATACTGTATATATTTTTTATAGGTGTATAGGCTCGCTAAATTCATTCGATCTCTGATCCTGTTAAATAGACATCATCAAATTCCTGAATTTCATATGGCACTGGTGTCAAACCCAAGGCCCCGGGGGCCAGATCTGGCACGTCCCATCATTTTATGTGGCCCGCGAAAGCAAATCAAACATGTCAACTTTCATAATGCTTGCTAAAACTCGACCAAAATTTTAAATTCTCATTCTCATTCTCCCCTCTCATATGGTAATAAGCAATTTCTCATTATTTTCATGTGATATATGAATAACTTGAAAGGTTTATCAAGAAATAAAAGTGGTTCAATATTT
This sequence comes from Hippocampus guttulatus, assembly GCF_054856545.1. NCBI lineage: Eukaryota > Metazoa > Chordata > Actinopteri > Syngnathiformes > Syngnathidae > Hippocampus > Hippocampus guttulatus. The sequence goes on along the minus strand of NC_141261.1, from coordinate 9,092,327 downwards.
TTTGGTCACACATCTTCCATAGATGTTGGCATGATTAAAAAAAACCAAAACATTTATGTATTTTTTTTGTTAGTTTCAATATTAATTTTTAATCCCTGTAATGGTGTCCTTAATCATACAATAATCCATACATTTTTTTTGTCTTGCATTAAATGGAAGAATTTTACAAAGAATACAAAGAATTAGGGATACAACGATACCTTTTTTTGACCAATATGATATATATGGGATGTATCACTTTTTTTTTTAAACAATAGTATACAATACGTCCCACTTGCCACGATCCTTTTTGCGTGCTTGATGTAATTACGCGACGCCAACCGGAGATGATGTGCACGAGTCGAAAAACGAAGAAAAGTTGAATCAAAATAACATTCACACCCGAATAATAAAACGGTAATAGTAATTAGAATCTAATACGTTCCACTTGGCATTTGTAAAGGATTTCAACGGCAACCGTCTTTCCAAGATGAAGTCCTTTCTTGCAAAATCCAAAGTTTTTCCACACAAGCGAACGCATTGCTTCGTCTTAAAAAAAAAACTCCTCTTCTTGGTTGCCACGATCGTTGTTGCATGCTTGACGTAAATACGCGACGCCAACCAGAAATGTTGTGCACGAGTCAAAAAACGAATAAAAGTTGATTAAAAATAACATTCACACCCGAATAATAAAACGGTAATAGGGACTTTGAGTATACAATCATTTCGTTAATTATAGTCAATAAATTATAAAAAACTACATTGGGTCGATGTGTGGCCAGCATTGATGTGCCCAGCGCCAATCCACGTCGCTGGCTTGCATGGCAGACGCATCGAAACAACAATTAAATAAATCAATTGTTACTCCCGTGGAGAAAACAATTGTTCAATACACAACTGGACAACATTTTTAAAGAGGAAAAAACAATCAATGGTCACTGAAAAGACGTTTCGGGGCTGCTTTTTTGCATCTGGTGCTCTGCGTCTTGAATCTGTGCAGGTTACAAACACATTTCAATACTGATCAAGGTATTCTGGAGTAAAATGTGCTCACTGCTCAGTGCCAGAAAACTTGGCTTCAGCAGAAGTTGTGAGGTGTCTGCCAAGCAGATAAGGACCCAAAATATACAACTGAAAACACTTGAGAGTGTCTAAGAACAAAATATTGGCTTTATCTAAATGCGACCGAACATGTGGCAGTGGCTGAAACCTGCAGTCAGTCGAGTAGGAGCCTATTTAATTTGTTCACAAGGAGTCAGCCAAAATTCAGTTTGACAGCAATAAAATCTGAAATTGAAATATTAATTTAAGGGCAGAATCCGGTTTATACCTTCTTTTTCAGTATTTTGTTTTTAATTTCTGATTACTTTTGTCATTTCAGTGACCCGTGTTATTTTTTGTTGTTGTTGGTTGTTTGCGGAAGCGTATCAAGCAATTCTGTCCATTTTTATATGATCTGACTTAACATTTCATACCACTTTTTGGTTCTGTCATCCAGAAAATGTGACTTTCTTGGGATTGGTATTTGCATATACAGTACATAAATAACATCCAGGTCCCTTTTTTAAATTCTCAGTTTTTGTCTGCTGATGTGAACGTCCAGGCTGACTTGTATAAGCTGTAGTGCAAGTCACAGTCATTTTAAAAGAACGTCCTGTAATTTCCCCTATCCCTCATCCACGCAACCGTCACATCTCTCCAAATCCAGTGGCTGCCAACGAATTTCATTCTGAGAGGATGTGAAATGTAACCTGCTGAATGTGTGCCAGCGAAATGACTTTATTTCACTCACTATTTGTTGGAAACGCATGCCAAACCTCGCTTCACGGATGAAAATCCTCTGGAGTGATCCTTGCCCGTTTTCATAGAACTTGTTGTCTTGTAACAGCAGAATCTCAGGGCGCGGTCACGTGGAAGTCAACAATGACGCGGGAGTTTGCAGATATTCTGATTCTGATTCTGAAGAAGTTTACATAATGCAACAAAGCTGAATTGTGTTTTTATATAGCCCCCACAATGCTCAATGCTGTAAAACATCAGGCTTTCATCCTAGACACACGCATGCATACAAGAATATTTTTTTTCGTAACAATCGTACAACCTCAGAGACTCCATTATTACTGTTGATTTATTTTAAAGTCCGTCATCATATTTTTAACCAGCCGGTGAGAAAACGTCCATATTTGATGTGTTCCCCCCCCCCCCCCTGTTAAACAGAAATTGAGCAACTGCTCCATGGGACTTCTTTCATCCACTCTCATTTCTGTTTTCTGTCTCTTCGCCAGAAATTGTAACAGAATCAATCTAGACATGTATTAAAGCTGTGAGAAAGATGAAAAAGAAATTGGATCTTTTCACTTGGAAATCTGTCAGGAACAATGTCCACCTCTGGATTACACTGAGTGTGTGGACTCTGGTCTGTGATTACAATGCAATTTTGCACGTTGTGAACCAGGCAGATGACAATGCACTGTACGGTGTTTGTAAAGGTACAATAGAAGTAGCAGAAGTCGACGGTGTGGTTTCTGTATAGGAAAGGAAATTGAATGGAAGGCTTTGAAGACTGATTAACAGATATGGTGGGCTAAAATAGACCTGGGCTCTAAAATTGCATTGGTCAACAGCAAAATTTAATAAGAGATGGCTTTTCCTCCCTAAATATATATTTTTATGCAGATTGAAAAAAAAAAAAAAAACTCACCTTTTTTTTCCTCGCACATCAGTTTTTTTTTAAAAAAGATATTGTTGTTTGGGTGGATGGATGGATGGATGTTTGGGTGTCGTGACCGAAAGAACGAGATCCCGGATACAAGCGGCCGAAATGAGTTTTCTCCGCAGGGTGTCCGGGCTCTCCCTTAGAGATAAGGTGAGAAGCTCGGTCATCCGGGAGGGGCTCAGAGTAGAGCCGCTTCTCCTCCACATCGAGAGGAGCCAGATGAGGTGGCTTGGGCATCTAATTAGGATGCCTCCTGGACGCCTCCCTGGTGAGGTGTTCCGGGCATGTCCCACTGGCAGGAGACCCCGAGGACGACCCAGGACACGCTGAAGAGACTATGTCACCCAGCTGGAATGGGAACGCCTCGGGATCCGCCAGGAAGAGCTCGAAGAAGTGGCTGGGGAGAGGGAAGTCTGGGCTTCCCTCCTAAAGCTGCTGCCCCCGCGACCCGACCCCGGATAAGCTGTGGAAAATGGATGGATGTTGTTTGGGTTTTTTCAATCTATAAAAGCTTGCGCAATATATATTTTATGACGTTTCAGAAAAAAAAATCCACCTTTTGCGGAACCAAACCCTTCAATCATAAATCATGCAGAATATTACTATATTACATTTATTATTATAATAATTATTATATTAATTGTTATTTTTTTTCAATTATTATTATTATTATTGTTATTATGTGTTATTGTTAAGAAAGCCTGATGTACTAAAGAAAAAAAAAAGGCCAGATTTGGAATCATTGCCAAAAAAAAAAAATCATCAAGAAAAGTTTACTTGCCTCCCAGATTAAAAAATACATAAAATTAATGAGCTGTGTAATGTATTGTCCGAAGGCTGTTTCCTTAAACGTTCTCGTTTGTTTCTTGTATTTGGCAGAAACACACTGAATGTTCAATGAGCCGTTAATAAATCAATAAATAAAAAGAAACAAAGAACAAGATTGCACTACAACATCGGTGCTAATGATTCAGTCAGGTTGAGTGCAACTCCGCCCCCCCCCCCCCCCATTTTCTTTGTTGAATATCAGTTTTACCCCCGTAAAAACCTTGCCTCTCAGCCGGGATGTTTATTGTTTTTGTTTGTTCAAAAAATAAAATTGAAATCAAAATTAAAACAGTCACATTTCCAACTTTTGCCGTTTTATTTGTTTCAAATGGAAAACGAGCCAATTAATAGAGACAAGTGGCATCCGCTAATTGAGATAATACATGACAAATGTTCCAACTGGACGCCATGGACTTTTTCGATAGTGTTGTTTCAAAATGCCTCTTTTATAATCCGTATAATACTTATAAATAAGTCTTTTCAAAAGGTAAAAAAAAAAAAAAGTGGCAAGCTGTATTGAAAATGGATGCATGATTTGGTTTCTTAATCAAAATGTGTAGTTCAGCTCTGTGGTGACTGCTAGTGGGTGTAAAGGTCCACTAAGATGAATTGCATTATGAAAATGAAAAAAAACAAAACGATATCTTTTTGATTATTTTTGAAAACCACATTACACGGGCGGCATTGTGAGAACAATAATTTGTGAATATCATATTCAGGACTTTCTGCATGTGAATGAGTGAGATTGTGCGCTAATATAGAAACAAATACCACCACAACTACCTGGTCCGGACTACCAAGTCTCTCTCCAAAATCGTGAGTGTCCTTCTCTGAATGCATATAAAAATAGCAAGGTTCAACCTTTGCAAATCTATTCAGTAGAGGTGCACATGCACACTAATGTGAGAGCTCTGATGTCAAATCCTCCACAGTCCGGTCATCCTGTCAATCTCGGATGTTTGGCTACTCTTTTAAGGGAACTGCAGGACGCAGAATGAGAGAGAAAATCAAAAGCTGCACACCACGTCGACGAAATAATCCCCAACACCTCCACCCAAGAAAACATTTTTTTCAATCTTAGCAGTTTGTTCTAGCTACAATCAGGTGTCACCATCTTCGATTATTTGACCTGACGTCCAGTGACGATCATACATACACACATCTTTGTTTATATGGTACTTTTGCAACCACTGCAGCTGTAACAAAGCGCTTTACACAACATTTAACATAAAATAAGAATACAACCAAACACAAAATGTTAAAAAAATCAACAATAATACAACTGTAACAACTCCCAAGATGTAAAAGGGGGTTGCAACAAGCAGTATATATTTGTAAATTCCCAGCAACTGTATGGGATGTAAAAATATCATTCTAAGCACCAGAGGCATTTTTTTACATTCATTTTCTTGAATTCATTCATTTCCATTCAGTTTCTACATTCGGCTAGTCATGATTTGGTGAAATATTTCTGAACTCTAGATTTTTCTATACAATATATAATCTGGACACAGTAATGCACCTATAGTGTAAAATATGGTAGTTGAACTCCAAGTGTAACTACTTTTGAGGCACTTCAACTTCAAGTGTGATCGCTGCAACACTTTTCTTCTTTTAATCCAGAAAAGTAGTGCCTGATAAAATGAACATATCACACATGGAGTTGGTTCGGTTTGGTTAGAGTTTCAAAATATTTTTTCCCGTATTTCTAGGGATCCTTTGTGACTAACTGCCTGATTTAACACCATCAGGCAGTTAGTTGACTCCCCTGATGTCTCCCCTATAATGTCTTTGATTATTGGAATGTTTGTCCTTGAAATTCTGTGACATTGGATCAAGTCATTTTCTCTTCCCGAGCAAGTGCCGTTTTATGATTAACAACAACATTGTCCTCTCCTCCAGATCCTGTACTTCCATACATCTCTGCGGTTACCCAGCAACGTGCTGGTTTTGGAGCTGGTGGCATTGTCAGCAAGGTCAGATGGTTCGCAACAGGCCGTGGGGCAAGGCTTCACCGTTTTGGATCTTTTCCCCAACAAGACAGAGCCTCAAGGGGACAGAAGGTGATGAGCCCATCTTTGCGTTTCGTTGCAGCCTGAGATGAATGTTTTTGTCAACAGGTGATAGTAGGTCAGCAACGTTATTATTAGCGTGGCTACTTGAATTTTGTCCTGAAAATTCCATCTTGTTTGGACCAAGTACTTCAATGTTTGCTTTACAATGTCATATACTGTTCATACAAGGCCAAATATACTAATCAGGTTTTTTTTTTGTTTTGCTTTCAACATATAGACTGAATCTACTTCATGGATCACCAAGAGTTCTTCTGCACCCACTGCTGAAGGATGTCGTTGACTGTAAGAATCTTTCATCTTTATTTCCTGCGGATTCTTAAAATCTGGAAAGGCATTGCATCCATCCACCCATCCATCCATCCATTTTCGAATCCGCTTATCCTCATAAGGGTCGTGGGCGTGCTGGAACCTATCCCAGCTGTCTTCGGTCAGAAGGCGGGGTACCTGAACTGGTAGCCAGCCAATCGCAGGGCACACAGAGACAAACAACCATCACACTCACACCTTGGGACAATTTTGAGTGTTCAATCAGCGTGCCATGCATGTTTTTGGAATGTGGGAGGGAACCGGAGTACCTGGAGAAAACCCACACAGGCACGGGTAGAACATGCAAACTCCACACAGAGAGGCCGGAGCCGGAATCGAACCCACAACCTCTGCACTGTGAGGTCGACAGGCTAACCACTCTGCCACCGGGCTGCCCCACATTTTTGCATGTAAACACACAATTTGAATATAAATGATCAGAGAGAAGAATGAATTGTATGTGTCTGGAAAGGTTGCCATTTCACATTTAAATTTCCGTTTTATCATCTCTTTTGAAACAATTTTGAAACAGTGTGCCCTTGAGTAGAATCATGTTGGTTGAAGGATTTGGCGCAGGTATGCAGGGATGTAGACCTCAGCTAATGCCTTATTTTGACTGCAAATTAACTGAGACTGAATCAATAAACAGCATTTCTCCTGATTGCAGCCAAGCACTCAAACCGTGATCAATCAGTCATCCCTCAACGATCAATCAATAGGTTTCCAAGCACTTCCGGAACAAAATAATAAAGTTCTGAACTCGCTCTGTTTCAATTCGAGGAAGGTTACGTCATCACCGGAATCGAATGTAAAGACAAATCCGTTTGAGGTTTCCTCTTAATCCAATAGTTGTTTAAAGACAGTTTGTTAAAAGTCAGACTATGAACTACAAAACGCTCTGGTGCTTTCCAGTATGAATAACAATGTGCTCAGTGAGAGCACAGGGTTCCTGTCTTGGCGATCATGTCCCATGAATATTAGAAAGGCCTCTTTCAAACGGACTCTTACATGAGTTGAATTATTAACCACACGACTCGTTGTTTAGTCAAACGTTGCTCTTCTGTTTCAAGCGGCACACTGCTTGCTCTGTTTTAGCCCTTCTATGCCCCCCCCCCACACACACACACACCCCACCCCATCACCCGACATGTGACAGGGAGACACAGTGTCTTGATGTGAAACATTTTGAAAGGGGAATTTATGGGACTGAGGCAAGAACTGTAAAAAGAAGTCATTTGTTCTGTTGGATGAGCGACATGTTTTCTTTCAGCGGTCATTGATGTCACGTGTTAAAGAGTTATGATGATAACATGGCCTTTATTTCGCCGTTATTCATTATCCCCGCCATTACGTTGCTGCTGCAAACGATTTGGGCGGCCACATTAATCAGTCACGTATGTTGCTCGTAACTGATCAAAATTAAACACAATACAGGCTGCATTTAATTTCCTTCTAAATTCTCATTGGAACATGATATGTAAAAAGTTGGCCAAAATGGCCGCTTCCTCGCTGTTATTTATTCGCTTGTCCTTGAAACAAAGCTCTTTGTGCACAACACTATTGAATCGTTTTGTGAAACGGTATAAGGTAAGCCAACAAACTTGGGCCCTGCCAAGTCCGGCAGTCATGCTCACGTCGGTGTTGTGTCCACAGAGACTTTTTCTTCTGCTTGGAAAAACATCCAGCAGGTGCAGCTACAACACTGACTTCTGAATATGTTGTTGCTATCAGCGAGATTTCAAACTAGTCAACTGTTGTTCAGTTGTTTTGTGGAAAAAAACAAAACATAAAACTTGGACACAAAGACAACTGGCATTCACGGTATCAGTATCAGTAACGTGAGCGACAGTGCATATTGTGTTGTGATGAATAGGCCACTTTTCCAGTTTGTCCAAGTGGGATTTTAAATTTAACCCTGCATATTATTAGATTTTAAAGGCCATATGTTGATTGGATTGAATTTAGCTTTATTGGCTAAAGTACATCTTTTGGATAGTTTTTTTTTTCTTTTTAATCAAAGCCGTAAAGTGAAAAACATTTACCATATTTCCCGCTCTATAGATGGATCCACTATATGGAGCTACACTAAAGGGAATACAATACAATACAATACAATACAGCTTTATTTATGTAGAGCCCTGCCTGCAGTTGTTGTATGCACCCACTAGATGGAGCTATGCTAAAGGAAATACAATGCAATACAGCGTTATTTATATAGAGCCATCGCAACCGCTACAGCTCTAACAAAGCGCTTTACAGAACATTTAAAATACTACGTCCAAAAAATCTGAATATTGATCCATATGTAGCTCCATCAGGAAGTAGCATGCAGCACGACACAAAGTCCATAAAAATACAGAGTTTATCCCTTGGCAACCTGAACTGGTCACAAACACGAACATGCAACATATAAATACAAATGACATGACGAAACAATAAATGAAAGACAAAAGTTCTGAAGACAATTGATTCAACAAAAAGGCACACAAACAAACCTCGTGGGCTCACATCCACAAGGGGTTAAATATCCTGAGGAGGCTTGCTTGTCTCCTTCTTCCTTCATTTAGTCAGTAGTCAACGATGGTTTTGGTCGTTTCATAATGGCTGCGCAGAGCTCACAAAGCAGTTGTCTGTTGGTGAAGTGTGTGTTGGCATGACGATTAGTGTTGGGCAGAACCCTTTCAGGTTACAATTGCTTCCGAATAATCACTACTGATGTCATAGAAACACGTACAGGGAAACAACTCAGTGGGGAATATAAAGAGACTGGAACACCATATATAAGGTGCATCGGATGATAAAGCTTTTGAGAAAATTGAATGCCTTTAGGTGCGCCTTATAGTGCAGAAAATACGGTAATATTTCCTGCTGAGAATGTTTTATGAACTCTGCTATCTGGGCATTGCTGTCTTGTTAAAGGCCATCAGTGTATTAAATCTGTCTAGTTTGTCAAAATTTAGAGTTCCCCATTTGTTTCTTTCTGAAAGTTAACTCAGAAAAGTAACATGAAAGTACACGTTACAATTCAGAGACAGAATCGAATGGAACTAATTGCTTTTGAATGGTAGTAACTTGTAATGCACAAAGTACACCGGATATTACTAAATCATGGGCGCTGAGCCCTCGAAGTATATTAGTTGATCATTCCAGATGTTTTTTCCTTTCTTGAAGCTGGCATTATTTCTGTTATCATCTCAATTACTTTCTTCTTTCCCACTCAACCTGAAAACACTTCTATTTTTTTTTCTACATCTGCACCTCGGATCCCTTTCGTTTTCACATCTTGTGCCAAGCTGCTGCTCAGATGACTCTGAGGCATCACACGCCGCTCACTGCAGCTGTAAGGAGTCTTTTTTAGGGCTATTTTTCTAATCGCTGCACACGGCATCAGACAGGTACTCGAGGATGATGCATAATGAATAGCAAGAAATAAATGATGAAAAAGTTGTTGGCAACTGGGCACGAGTTCTGCCGAGCAAGTTCCATGTGATCTATATTGCTCTCATTTTTTTCTTCTCTCAGTTACTTCTGCATTTTGTGTTAGGGAGAGTTTTTTTTTTTTTTTTTTTTAACTGAAAGCGGCTTTCACCACTGGATTGTTTGTGAAACTGAAATGAATGTGTTGTAACCCAAGAGATTTCTCTAAGCCATCTTTCTCTCCTGGCTTTAGACTTTTTTTTGTGGTAACTGAGCTGTTGGGGAGAGTGAAAGAAAGAGATGACAGAGGAGGAGGGAATTTAGATGTTTCATAATCCACCACTGTTTTGATTAGGGGAGTCTTAAAAAATGTTCAAATTCACCGACAAATAAACTTCCATTGCATATACAAACAACAACAACAGAGCTACTGTGGATCTCTGGTGCACAAAATCCAAATGTCTATTATAATGAGAAATGAGAAAATGTCCCTGACATTGGTGTAGTTTGAAAATAGTGCATCATATTTTTTGGGGGGGGAGTCAATGTAGTCACAATACCGTATTTTCCGCTCGATAAGGCACTTCGGAGTAAGGCGCACCTTTACTGAATGGCCTATTTTAAAACCGTTTTCATATATACGGTGCACCACATTATAAGGCACATAGAATAGAAGCTACAGTAGTGGCTGCGGTTACATTATGCATTCACGCTAAAGGGAACAAAATACAATACCGCTTTATTCATATAGAGCTTTCACAACTGCCGCAGCTGTAACAAAGCGCTTGACAGCATTTCAAATATGTGCAAAAAAATCGGAATATCGATCCATATATAAGGTGCATCGGATTATAAGGTGCACTGTTGCCTACAGTGAAACTCCTCTGCAACGAAATCATGTTTGCAGCAAGAAATGTTTCACAACAGGGGGGTTTCACTGTAGCAAATTTGATCTCAGATGTAAGCACACACACACCCACACACATTCGGGGGTATTTTAGCCCATGTAGGTTTCGTTATAGAGGAGTTTCACTGTACTGAGAAAATGGAATGCTTTTAAGTGCGCCTTATAGTGCAAAAAATACGGTCCATCTTTAAACATGCAATAAGTATCCCATTTATGTCAAAATTTTGATTGTCAATCAATATGATGAGATTGTATTGTTTAGGAGGTAATTTATTTCACATTACATTTACTTGGGGTTTTATTTATTTTTTATAACATATGAATGTGTATGGAGAAGTGCTGAGCAAGTATGCTTCACATTCCAGTCTTTCACCCTTCCTGTGTGAATTTCTCCCTGTGCTTGCATGCATTTTCTCTGGATTTCTCCCCCATTGCAGAAACATGCAGGTTTCGATTGCATTGTCATTGAGCTACGTTTTTTGTTTATATGTGCCCTACGGATGACTGGCGACCAGTCTAAGCGTGTATCCTGCGCAGCCAGAGGATTCACTTGACCTGCAACCCTCATGAGAATAAACTGGAGCGAAAATTGATAGATGTGTTGAAGAGTTGCCGAATCTGGAATTGACGGACTTCGGCACTTGGTATTGATGCAATACACTAATTGGTGCCCTCATCCACTTGTGTATTGCGATGCTTGATGAAGTGCCATCAACCGCATTTACTGTACATTTTCATTGATCTCACAACTGCTGGTGTGTTGTTATAAACGGTGCTCCAGCATGTCATTCTTTGTCACTTCGCTGGAGTATGAAATAACCTTTAAATACACGGAGTGACGTGTGTAAATTTGAGTGGTACAACACTGAATTATGACAATAACTAAATATAGATGGACAATATATGGAACATACTCCTGTTGTGCATAGAGGAATAGCATATGGATTTTGCTACTGCGCTCCAGGACATTTTGATGAGAGAGGAATTTAAATGGTTTGAGGTTTATGGTTTGAGGCTGGTGTCTTAGCCTATCGTGGCAAATGCAACTCTTTGTATATTGGTTTGTCACTGATTCCGATGAAAGGTGAAATCATGAACCTTGTCAGAGTGAAACATTGTGAGGCTGTTGAGGCTTGAAGGCAGTCACCAAAGGGCCGCCCGCTCACCTCGCATATAGTCTGTGTTCAAAGTTAATGGCTGGGATTGTCTCGATGTGGTTGGATGACCTGCCACAACATCAAGCCGCAGACGCCTTTGGAGAAGCGTATTTTCCAATTTGAACGCTGTCATTTTGGTAAAGACCTGGAAAACGATGCTGGCGATGTAAAGGAATATTGCACTCAGGTCATTGACAGCCAAATGGAATGTTGAAAAATGAAAGCGTCTGCGTCTTGGGTGTCATGTTGTCAGTAGACTCACACCTGAAAATATTACACTGTCTGCGACGTACCATGGTGATGGATAATTCTTTCTCGGACGTGTAGACAATGATTTTTGAGTGCAATATCATATGTAAACTTTCCTTGGCAAAAATTCTGTCTGAAATTTCTGGCTAATTCTCTTAATTTTTTTGTGGACATTTGACATCAAAACGTGACACAAAAATGAGCACTTCATCCTTTTTTATTTTTATGTATTCAGATGAGGGTCTGATAACATAATTTGCGGGTTAGAATCCATCCGCAGCTGCAACACCGGAAGATAAAACCATGCATTCGCAAGAATAATAATAGAGAGGCCAAGGCTCAAGACTGGAATAAAAAATCTGCCTGGTAGTTTTATGGACAGATTTTCAAGTGAGCAAAAGTATTGGAACACATGAGTTCTAGGTGTTTCTAGTTGCTCAGGTGCATAAACATTCAAGAGAACTTGTTTAGGCTTTGGGTTTCATCTGTGAAAACCACATTTTCTATTTACCAAACAAAAACCAGAGAGCTGTCTTTGGGAGAAAAGCAAAACATTTTCAAGATGGGAGAAGAGGGAAAATCGATCAAAGCAACACACGCTCACACTCAAACCTCGGGACAGTTTTGAGTGTTCCATTAACCTGTCATGCATGTTTTTGGAATATGGGAGGAAACCGGAGTACCCGGAGAAAACCCACGCACCACCTTGCTGCCCTTCCCAAAACATCTTAGAGCCATTTTATTTCATGTAGAATCCTAAGAAGAAGCAATCGGATTGTGTGAGGATCTGGCTAAAGGTTGCAGATACAGTCATTTATTTTCACTCTTTGCGACGCTGTGGCAACAATGGAACTATCCACCCCACATTGTCTGTTTCTCATCCTCCATGAACCAAAGAAGTAGTCTGAAAATGAACAAACGGATGGATAAACGTCTGAATGAACTCAACAAATTCTATTTATATGTGGTCGAATATCTTTGATGTTTGTACAGTACTGGATGTAACGATTTTCTATTCAGCATAGCGGTTTGCCCGTGTCTTCTGAAAATGTATATTATTGTTGTGTTGCCAGACGGCGATCACCTGAAAGCTATTGACCAAACACATTTGGAATGTGTGCTCAAAGGACACCCTGCACTGGCTTCCATGATGCACCTCCTTCCAGAGAATGTCCTCGTGTCAGGCAATGAAACCATTCCTGGTCTGGCAGCTTCTCCAACAGGTAAACTTTCGTTCTCATTAAGCGATCATGTTGGGGCCCAATTCGCATGGAGGTCTTGATTTTTCCTGAGTCTATCCTTAAACTCAAAACAAGCATAACATGACATTTGTAGAAAATTCTAAAACCTGCAGTGATGTGTCAGGGGTAGCAACATTGAAACGTGTACACTGTTAACACAAATAGAGTATGTGGTACTTTAAATATAAAGGGTAATAGGCCAGAAATTGCAGGTTAACAGGAAACTGAAATGTCCAAACACTGTTGATTATCCATTTCATGCTACCTGTAACCTCATAACATGATAAACTGTCCACTGGAGTAACCGCTGTCCCTGAAAGCGTTAAAAAAAACAAACAAAAACAATTTGTAACTAATGCAAAATGTATTCAATATTTTGTAATAAAAAGGCATTAAAGATGAGATTAAAAAAAGTAGTTTGCATGCATGCTTGCAATCTCTCCATCCATGAATCCATTTTCTGTCGCTTATCCTGTTCAAGGTTGCGGCAGCCTCTTCCAATCCATTCCTTGGCCTGTTTACCAGTTCATCACCGAGCATCAAGAGAGGCACACAACCATTTATACGCACATTTACATTTTCACTGAGTGGGAATTGAACCCATTCTTGTTCATGAAGCATACAAAAATGTACTGGAAAATGCCCTGAGGAGTGTCATGTATAGCAATTTCCAGAAAAGCAACAGGTGTATAAAGAGCTGCAACATTGTCCTCCCCCTTATACTGGTGAGTTTATGCAGTGCTTCAGACAAACAGTGAATTGGCCCAGGCTGGCCGAGCCATTTTTATCCAAAAGGCGACTTTATCAGGTAATTGCATGTGAGGAGGACTGCAGCCCAGCTTGTTTTCTCTGTGCTGATGGATTTGGGCACGAAATATCTCAGCCTAAAACAAAAATTCTGCTTTGCCACAAGTACAGAATTTCTGGGCCAGGAAACTCAATTATTTGCCATCATTTTAGAACAATTTCTTGTAAAATGTATTGAGAAAAAAAAGTCTCAATTAACTTTACCGTTTGTATGGGGTCCAATTAAATCACACGAGAACAGGCTAAAAGTTATAAAATATACTACAGGAGCCAGTCTGGTGCACAATTTTGATAGTTTGTACCTCCAGCCTCTTTTGGAACTTTTTTTTCAATCAGCACTGGAAAAGTACTCGGGAAGTAAGTTACTCATAGGGAATGCGATGAAGTATGTCAGTGCAGAGCTGCAATCACTGGGAGTTTGTGGAAGGTGTGGTAATAGGCTAATCCTCCAATCATGCTGTGGCTCTGTGAGCAAGGGAGACCTAAGCTGCCTTTTCAGACCCCACTATCTTGATATTCACACCGCTTTCCAAACACTACGCAATCAAAAGCTCTAGGTTCACATTTACTGCTCCTGAAGAGCTTAAAATCACAGGCTTGATCTGTTGTGTCAGAGAGATGTGATTGCGTACTGTGTTTCTCTTTAACCAAATGGAAAACATCATTCATTTCTGTGTTTGTTTTGGAGTCGCAGGCATTTGACAGCATGGTGCACCGCAGTGGAGCAGTCACTCAGAAGATTTTAGTACTATAGTACCTTGTATCCTCCAAAAGTTGTGTAACAGGGAGTTTAAAAAAAAGATTGATTGATTGATTGATTGTAAATTCTCATGAGATGACATTGCTCTGCCGGGCATTCTTATCATTAATGCTTGGGTTAACCAAGAGCAAAAAGACCAACCATCATGCTATATTAACTCTTTCATTCCACAAGACGTATACTTGTACGTCTTTTTAAAATTATGCCCCGCCTACCAAGGACGTAGTTGTACGTCTAAGTATTTTTTTTGCGTCATAGAGAGGAAGAGGGGGTTGCTCCAGTGAAAAAGGCTGGGATTGAATGAGTTAAATGTGTGATTTCAATTGTCCTATGTGAGTCCACAAAAGAAGTAAAGAATAAAAGAATAAAATCCAGTCTTCCTACCTGTGCATTACCGAATGTGGATTATATCAACTCCTTTAGACATGAGTTCACAACCAAGTCACAATACAATACATCTTTATTTATACAGCGCTTTCACAACAGCTGCAGCTGTAACAAATCGCAGAATAGGTAACATAACATAACAAAATAATATTAAGACAACACATAACATAAGACCATAACCACAATTCCTGTATATGCTTTATAGTTTGAAGCGGTTCTGGATGAAAGAGGAGAGAATCAAAGTGTTCTTTCACCAGTGGAACAGAGATGTCATGCTCAAAATGTGCCCAAATCCGCTTCAATTCCAAGCGGCGACTCTCCATTTCAAATACGCATCCGCGCTATCCTCATCTTCGGCTCCACCAGCCATCCATCCAGCCGCTCCAACGCAGACTTTCCAACAGTGCCGACATCTCTGCTGAACAAAATGTGGCTGTGAAAAATGCTGCCCATTACAGGCGCAAAAAACACAAGCGCCCCGGGGAAGTCGAGTGGCCATAGTCAAAGAGCTCTGACATCCCCCCATGTCAAAATCAAAATCAGTGCTGGTACAAGCAGGTGCTGAGAAGGCTCATCCATCAAGCACAGCTTCTTCTCATTCGTTGAATGTCATGGCCAATCTTGTGATAATACCCAACACTGTAGAAGTATTATGGGGAAAAAAAACAGTGCAAGCTTTCACTGCATTGCCTTTCGTGGTGGTCTTTACTTTTTTTCAACCCCCTGGTGCCACCGCATGTTCACAATCCATATCACAGTGTTAACTTTAGTCCCAATTAATCCAGTCACTGTTGCGATATGTCATTTTGAACCACAGTGGTTAATGTTGTCAGTCTTAGAGAAGCGGTTCTTGTGGCTGCAGAGTTCACCAACAACCCAAGTGTCAACTTATTTGTTTAGGTTAAAGCAGGAACCATAATTTTATTGAAGCATCCCTTGGGTCCATGTAAATAAGGCTGCCATGGCCCATCTGGGTGCCTGGAAGCAAACACTAAGCATCCAAAGCAAATGTTCTGCTTAGTTTCTTAGAAAGTGCTCACGTCTAAGTTGTACTGGCACAACTGCACTCACGGAATCATGTCTTTTCTAATCTCATCCTCTGCTTTAGGACAGCGCAAATCAGGTTGCGACAGGACAGCGTTTCGAGGAATAAATGAGCCACAATTTACATAAAATATTCTTTTCCACATGTAACTTCCAGTTTATTTTGCAACATTGTTTCGTAGCTGCCATCCAACATTGCGGAGCTGAAATTCAGCGAAAAGAGGGCAAATGCCCGTAAGCGAAGCTGGAATGATTTCCGAAGCAAAGAAGGAAATCCCACAGATGCAAATGGCACAAACATACTTTGATGCTAAGTTTTCGCTGTCAACAGGGGATGCACTTTTGAAACCTCTGCTGCTCAAGATGCTGCCCTTCACATTGAGCAGACTGACAATCTGCCTCCAGCCGTCCCTCGAGGCCTTCGACAGTCAGCTGCTGCAGCTCATCAATGCCGACTGCCAGAACACGGTAAAGCCTTTCCGCCGTGACACGCTTGGCCTTTATCCGCCTTTCGCATGCCACATTGGTGATAACTGCAACAAATCACATACTCGACGGTCTTTGGACTTCGTTTTATTTTATTTCTTGTGCACCCAAGATTAGAGGTGATTGAGAGCAAAAACAAAGACTTCCCTCAAGGCAGTCGTCAACTATCGAATCCATAAGTGAGCTATCGAATGGTAAAGAACAAGCCAACAAGCTCCTACCTGTCTGCAGGCTTAATTGCTCGCTTCAACATAACTATTCTGAAATTGAAGCTTCGGCCGCCCATCGAGCTGAAGCAATCAGAGGCGATCGTAACTGAACCAATCAGAGGACGGATAAACTCTGGTCACAGATTATGCCAGATGGCATTCCGGTGGTGAATATACAATCTGATTAGCTAAAAGAAGAACGAACCAGTGTTTTCAGTGGTGTTTGTGTCGTTGACGCCTGCACTTGAGGTACTGAAGGCGTTGGATGGAATAATATAAGCATGGCAACGCATCAAAGCTGAAATCTGATTGGACCCTGAAAAAATAAATAACACACAGAGGATTGGAAGTTACGAGCACAAGACCCACACAATGAAATGAGGACAAAAGACTGTTGGAAATAAATGATTTCCACTTCATTTAAATTGTCAAATTAAGTCAGTGTTTCTGATGGTGTTTTTTACGCCTGCCGAGAAGGCCCTTGACGGAACACCACTGATTTCTCTCCATACTTAAAGATGTACAGGTATATATGTATATTTGAAGTGTTTAGGTGTGCTTTTGTGACACTCGTGCACATTCGATATCCACTGATTACATTTAATGGTCGTGAGGTTCATTTGACATATAAAAGATAACCGTGACAGCCTTGACACACCTCTACAAGGATTATTTCCTCCGCCCATGTGCTTTTCTTTATCTCGGTCTGTATTTATGCAATCTCCAAACACATTTCATTTTTTTTTCTTTTTTCTATTTTAATACAACTGCCACTGCACATTACCTCCCAATGAAATGCGTCTCACAGTATAATGTATTCTCTCCTTGTTGGGGTCCAATGAAACCGGATACTTCATCATATTTGACATCTGCAAAAAGTTGCCTTGCTAGTCTTGTACGACTGCAGAGTTGAGCACACATACAAATGTTATTTTGCGTCCAAGGATGTACAGTTCGCTTATTATTCTTCTTCCGCTCCTCTTTATCGCGCTTCATAGCAGCGCTGCCACGCCGCAAATTCAAATGAATGAGGAAAAATAATGGTTCTTATTATTTTATTCAGCCCACACAGTCGTCTGTTCCAAAAGCTTTTTCGTTAAGAAAATCAAAGGGGAGGTCATGGAGAGAAAAGTGATGAGCAAATGAAGCCATGACGTGACTAAGCTTCTTGTTTTTCAGATGCCGCTAATATGTTGCTCAATAGTGGCTGCCCTTTTCGAGTAACTAGTAATCTCTCGCTTTACTATGTCTAATCTAGTCATCGGATTGAAGTTACTAATCAAAGACTTAATTTGTTACTTTGTGACATAACTGTAAATTTCCCCAGTGTGGGACAAAGAAAGGATATCTTAATCTTAACATTAATCTTGTTGAGAGTAGATTTTTTTTGGAGGGGGGGAATACTAAAATGCAAAGAAAAAGCAAAACACAGGAGTGCAAAGTCAATCCTGATGCATGCTGAACCCAAGTCCCCGTCTAATAGCAAAAAATAAATGAATAAAATAACATAACTACAATTACATTAAAAAATAAGATCAAAATTAAAAGATGGGCCAAAATACAATCTCTCAGTTTCACTCTGTGGCAACTGATACACTGCCATGAAGATTTTTTTCATTCATTTTTTTTCCTCTTCTCATTTTTTAGCATGCTCTTTGAAGGACGTCACAAGCAGTGTGTCCACGCTCAGAATAGTTAGACTTTTTCTGTTAAAGAAAAAAAAAACTTTTTTTTTTCTGAGCACAATGACGACATTCTCGCATCTTTGAGAGGTGTTAATATGCGCTTTTTATCACTTACAGCTTTTAATGAAACTGTGTATGAGTTATGTGAGAGACAAATGCATGCGGATGGAGGAATAAAGGGTGTGTGACTTTTTGAAGTTTGACTCCCACCGGATTGTCATCAAGCTGTCTTTGAAGTGATGCTGACGCCTTACCCGCCAACTCCCTTTTTTTAGTTGTGTGAGTGAATATGTGTTAGTGTATTTTTGACTCTATGCCAGTGTGTGAAAATTAGGTGTGAAAATGGGAGGAATAAGGTGGCGGATAATTGTACAGTGCGGCATGAGATTAATCATTGATGCTTCCTGCTAGTTTGGCATACAGTCCCGGACCTCAGATAATCTTGCCATAAGTACGTCTATTTTTAGTGGAAAAACTATCACGCTGGCTTCTTATTACACTTATCTTTTCAAGCAGGCATCATATAGCCAGTGTCCTAGATTTTGTGCATTTGATGACTTCTCCGTCCACTCTACGAATTTGTAATGCCGTTTAATGAGCACACGACTAATTTGCGCGATGCTCTTGAACCTCTGCAAACATTCACTGACCCCTGTTTTAAGAAACTAACGTTGACATTAACCTTCATCTTCATTGCACCCTGAGCGTGTTTGACCTCCTCATAAGCGGCGGCGACATCATCACCTTCCGGCGTCCTGCAGCAACGGTTCACCTACGCCTCTGATAAAATCCATTACTCTTGATAAAAAAAAAAAAAGCTTGAGATCTTGTCAGAAATTAAGTAACATCTTGGCTCCTGATCAAATGGAGAGTGAGAACAGAAGACGACAAAGAGGGGGAGTGAGGAGCGGACGGGGACCGGTGCTTTGCCAGAGGCAGAACAAAACGCCCAAGGCTGATTTAATGAATAGAGAAAGACTGCCAACAAAGCTCCAGGAACTTTTCATTTGTCCTAAAATAGGAAAAAACTCCCTCAAAGTAGGACTCCCCCTGCAGATGTGCAGCTTGTTTCAAATGAAAAAAAAAAGGAGGTAGCAAAATCCCAGAAATAAGAGGCCGTTTCATGATGTCTGGTGTGCCGCTTTGTTTCTCTTAACCTTGTGACTGACCCCGCATAACGGAGGTTTTTGGAGCAAGCTGCTACTCCGTATGACATATCTTGATGGCACGGATTGCAAAGTGCAGGACCATGAGGTTCCCCTTCATGAGATAAAAAGCGCATTTACTCTATCTGGTGTCTTTCTCTCTTTCTAGGCTGATGAAACGCCTCGGCTTCCCAAGCAAAATTCTAACCAATCGCACAAGATGTTTTAGCAGCAACAGTATTTTTGCCCCACCAAAATACCATATTTTCCTCACGATAAGGCACACCTAAAAGCATTCAGTTTGCTCAAAAGCCGACAGTGCGCCTTATAATCCGATGCACCTTATATATGGATCAACGTTCCGATTTCTTGGACACAGAGTTTTAAATATTCTGTACAGCGCTTTGTTACAGCTGCAGCGGTTGTGAAAGCTCTTGAGATGTTGAGATTTCACTAGACCAAAATATATTAGTATCAAAGTCAATGTTGGGCGGCCCGGTAGTCCAGTGGTTAGCACGTCGGCTTCACAGTGCAGAGGTACCGGGTTCAATTCCAGCTCCAGCCTCCCTGTGTGGAGTTTGCATGTTCTCCCCGGGCCTGCGTGGGTTTTCTCCGGGTGCTCCGGTTTCCTCCCACATTCCAAAAACATGCATGGCAGGCTGATTGGACGCTCTAAATTGTCCCTAGGTGTGAGTGTGGGCGTGAATGGTTGTTCGTCTCTGTGTGCCCTGCGATTGGCTGGCAACTGATTCAGGGTGTCCCCCGCCTACTGCCCGGAGACGGCTGGGATAGGCTCCAGCACCCCCCGCGACCCTAGTGAGGATCAAGCGGTTCGGAAAATGGATGGATGGAAGTCAATGTTGTGCAGAAAGAAATACGTCTTTCCACAAAAAGCTCATTTTCTCTTGATTTAGTCCCAGATTGGTGATTTGAGTGCAACCAAGCTATTTTCAGTCTTTCATATGCTACCATCTTCAGATAGTCAAAGCACAATATTCTGTCGACCTTGAAACAGGAGTCAAAATGTTTGAAATTGCCTGGCACTCTCGGGGTTGCCTTTTTGGAAAACGCTTGGTATTGAAAGAGTTCAACATGGAAGCGAGCAACCACAACTATAATATGCCTTACCTTACTGTGGTCTATCACGATGGTGAAGTTAAAATGCAGTTGACTTTTCTTTTATGTCTTTTTCCTTAAATGCTGGCCGCTTGTAGGACCCAACCATTTCTTCTTGTAAGTGGGGGGGGGGGGGGGGTCATAGTGGGAGTAAATTTTAAACACACGTTTTACGTACACACTGTCGAGAAGATATAAGGAGCAGCATAATAACATTTTGCATTGATAGATTCATTGCCAATGTTCGGAGTGGCAAGTGGTGGGTCAAGACGTATCATGTAAAGGTGGCAGCTGAAAAACGGCCTCTGCTGATACGCTCTAAAAATATTTTATTTACTTGGTTTTAATACACGGCCTGGTGGTCCAGTGGTTAGCACGTCAACCTCATGGGTCGTGGGTTTTCTCCGGGTACTCCGGTTTCCTCCCACATTCCAAAAACATGCATGGCAGGCTGATTGAACACTCAAAATTGTCCTCAAGGTGCGAGTGTGAGTGTGGATGTTCATCTCAGTGTGCCCTGCGATTGGTTGGCAACTGGTTCAGGGTGTCCCCCGCCTACTGCCTGAAGATAGTTGGGATAGACTGCAGGAAAATGGATGGATGGATGGGTAATTTTAACACCTGCTGTGCTCAATGGATATCCTCAAAAACAGTTATTCAAATAAATAATAAAAATGTGGACATTTAAAACAACTATGATGTCCTTTTTTTTCCCATAACGCATTGCCAAGACATCGGATTGAGACTCGGGTATTGGCAGATATTCAAAATCAAGCGACTCAGACTTGCAAAAAAATAGGATCGGCGCATCCCTAATAATGAGCCAATGCGGGGGGGGGGGGGGGGGTGTCAGTCCTTCATTGATGTGGACGTCCAGTGAGAGTTTTAAACTGTCAAAAAAAAAAATGCCACACTCACAGTGTGGGTAAGAGACATAATTGCCCGTCGTAAAATGAGTTTGAGTATGTTTGACGGTTTCCAGCAAAAGAGAAGAAGGCTACTTACCGGTACATTAAAAACGTATTGGGAGTTCATCAGAATTTGCGGTCCCAGGGGCGATATTGTATGAAATGTTATTAAGCCTGCATTTCCGCATTAATAATTTACATGTGGAAATTGAGGTCTTGCTCTCTTTATGAGTCAATCAATCAAAGTTTAAACTTTACATCTCCACATGCAGGCACAGAGGTTTAATAAGTGCTTATAAAACATTTCCCCCCTGGGGTCTCAAACTATTACCACAAATCCAAATGATATCTTTTAACGTTAGTATTAGCATGAATATTGTTGTTCTTTTGTTGTTGGATCCTAAAGCGTATGCTATGAGGAACATCGGCCTCTGGGTTGACTAATTCTGCCGGAAATTCCTTTTCATGAAGTTCGCTATGAAACAAAAAAAAATGAAAAGGACAGTGCTGATTGTATGGAGACATTTGTAGTGCATATTATGAAACATACTACGCCTGTATGTAACGAAATGGGTTTTGGAAGGACAAAAACACCAAAATGCAGCATCCGATTCTGATTCCTGGAAGTGATTTAGCAGTTGGGCCAAAAGCGATTTACTCGAACCGCTGTAGCAGTTGAAATGTGTTAAGGAGTAGGGAGGTGGGAGGACGAGAGCGGCATGCTAATGATGCTGCCACTGTTTCTCGCAATGGATGACTCATGCTCAATATGGGGGCGCAAACATCCACAGTGTGGGTAGCAACACATACGTGTGTGCACGTATACCAGCGCACATGCCGTCAGTCTTTCTCTTTTTCCCCAAATGACTTCCTCTTTTTGCGTCGGTGCTGGATAAAAGACAACGCTCGACAGTACAGTTTGATGTTTTTAAAATTTGCCTGAGCAGTACATAGTATGTCATGGGTCGATATATCTATGGACTGTATATTAAGTCAAGAGCAGCTCAAAGCAAAGATTTGGTGTCGTCAGTGCGGCATATTTTGTGGGTCCTGGGGTCCTCCTGGTGACTTTTGACAGCAAGCCTTAAATCTCAGATAAATGGTAAATGGAGTGCTCTCATATAGCTCTTTATCTACACCATATGGTGCCCAAAGCGCTTTACAAAGCCTCACATGCACCCATTCATGCATATATTCATGACGCCAATGGGATGGGGATGAAGACCAGGAACGGTTGCCATTCTTTGATTCGAATGTGACGGCAACCTCAGCATGTCGTCCTCTTCATCATCGGATTCCTCCTCATCAATTATTTCTTGGTCTAGGATTGTATTATGTGTCATTTTGAGTTTCTGACACATCTTCACCAAATCTATCTTTGCTATCCTTTTCCTCCTTCTCATTGTTTTAAGTGTGTGCCTCAGCTCAGTTTTTACATGATTAATTCATTTTTAATGGACAGTCATTTTTGACCAGGAACACAAATAGACAAAAGTTGAATAAAATGGTATGTCAATTAATGTTTTGCTTCTGTGTGTGTGTGTGTGTGTGTGTGTGTGTGTGTGTGTGGGTGTGGGTGTGTTTTCGAACCCTCTTTGTGGACGAAGTCATGGAATCTTCGGTCACTCCAAACAAATTAACTCCAACTTTCAGGGAGAAAATTTTTAAACGGCCAAATTACCCTGGGACACAACACAAGGTGTTAGTCGCGTTTTGTTATCACCCCAAGCGGTGTTTATATTTGATATATTTAGTCGTGACTCTTCAAAGAATAAAGCACTCACGAAATGATTTACTGAGCAGTTTCACCGATGCAAATTGCACGCACATATACACGCGCGCCCTTCCTGTGCGGAGTTTGCATGCTCTCCCCGTGCCTGCGTGGGTTTTCTCTGGGGTTTCCTCCCACAGTCAAGAACATGCATGGCAGGTTAATGAACACACTAAATTTGCCCCTTTGGTGTGAGTGCAAGTGTTAATTGTTGTCTGTTGATGTGTGCCCTGCGATTGGCTGGCAACCAGTTCAGGGTGTCCCCCGCCAACTGCCCGAAGACAGCTGGGATATATATATATATATACATATATATATATCCATGTATGTATGCAGTATATACACTGTATATATATGTATATGTGTATATATTTATATATATAAATATGCACGAAGACAGCCTCTCCCAGCTGGCTTCGTGCAGTGGGCGGGACCCTGAACTGGTTGCCGGTCAATATATATGAGTATATAACGCACGTGTTGTTTGTACTGGTCAGAGGATTGCAGCTGTACTGTGAACTGATTAAAAAAGTAAATAAATAACTGGATGATGTAGATGACTTGATAATTGCCTTAATCAAATCTCGTGACTCCCTGCCTGTTTTTCTCCATCTCTTGATTATTCTTAAGATGGCCGTTTTATGATGTGTATTATTACCTTTAACAGCTACAGCCTCGACAAAGGTGTCACCAAAGCGCCGGCACCAAAGCAGACAAACAGCTGATGGCTGGTCACCCTTTATTGAGTGAGGAATCGTGTTTGGTTATTTGAAAAGTCAAAATGGGCACCACTGCCTTTCACGATTGTGCCGACAAG
Source organism: Hippocampus guttulatus (assembly GCF_054856545.1). NCBI lineage: Eukaryota > Metazoa > Chordata > Actinopteri > Syngnathiformes > Syngnathidae > Hippocampus > Hippocampus guttulatus. The sequence continues at coordinate 9,068,317 of NC_141261.1, read as the reverse complement.
AACCAATACTTTTGGAAAAGGTTCTAATTTTACTATGTATGATTTTCAGGGTTTGGAATGCAGTTGCTAGCACGTTCGTTGTACTACTCGTGAACAGCCGCTTGTTTTTTTTTTTTTTTTTTTTTCCTCCCCTATATGATGATTTTAATTTAACCACACAGCAGCGTGGTTAGAATTAAAATCATCACGACGATGATTACCCTCAAATTAACTCCGCTTGAATAGTCTTCAGTTTTGTCGGGCTGGAATATTAATCAACATCATCAACAATAAAAGCATGGCCCTAAAATGAACTCACACCATTAGGAAATTGGAGAAAAGACCGGATAACAAAAAGACTTGGCGAATGGATCAAAAAGTAATGGGAGATAATTTTGACATGAGATCATTTTGGATAATCAGCAAGAAGAGGGAACATAATGTCGCTGGCTCGATCCAAAAGAAAGGATGTAATTATCCTATGAGTCACAGCTTCATTTCCATATTTGGGGCTGTTTATTATTGAATTCACACCGTCTTCTCAAAATGCCTTTTTTCCCCCTCCTCTATTTTCTACAGTGTGTTGAGGAGAAACTCCCCACATGTGTAGGAGCCTTCGATGACGGATGGAAATTAATGATTGCAAGAGCGACAAATGTTTTCTGGGTTTCTGTGCTTTGGAGAAATAGTCTCGGGGTCGTTCTTCTGCGCAATGGAAGAGCCACATTACAAATATGATAAGATTTAGAAAAAAACTTCACGCTGAGTCCTCAAGGCCACATCAATATCATGCTTTTTTTTTTGACACAGGCAAGCAACCATGAATGCAGTTGTGGCACCTGCTTGTTTCTCTCCAGTTTCCTCTTCTTCCAACAGAAATTTTACGGCATGGCAGAATTTCATTCGCCTTTAGAATGTCTACACAAGGACGACTTTTCTAATTAAACGCAACCCCACCCACCCACCATAAACTATCTCTAATGCACTTGTTTACTTGTTAACAAAACAAACCGCCTCATAAAGTCTACAAATTTGTCCCATTCAGCTTCCCTCTTTGTTTTCCTTTTAATGACACAAACAGCGTTTTAGTCACATCAGCCCCAAACAACTTTTTTTTCCCACTTTTTCCGCCTGGCTTGTCAAGTGCTCAGCCTGAACGCTAAAGGGACCGTGTTGATTGGATCCACAGCTCCCGACAGAAGGAGGATGTGCATTGATATCAACCGAAGCAAGAGACAACAAACTTGTGTGTGTGTGTGTGTGTGTGTGTGTGTGTGTGAACGTTCAGGCAGATGCAAACGCCTGGAACATGTGCGCTCACCATTCCGAAAAAGCTCTGGTTGTATGACGCTTGAAATGGAGTACAATTTAACTTGGTGAGGTGGGGGTGGGGGTGGGGGGGTTCTGTGGGTCCATTTCATTGTTCCCCTTTAAGCTTCTTAGCTGTAAAAGATTCAGATTGCGAGGCAAGGGAGGAGGAATTACGTAACGATCGAAGCTTGAGAGCGTCAGGAGAGAGAAGAAAGGAGGAACTGATGAAGTGCGGAAGAAGAGTGGCAAAATAAATGAGAAGACCTAGAAAGGATGGGGATCGGAGGGAGCAAAACGCAAAAGTATGAAAGGGAACGCAAACATTTTAATTGATGTTTTCCTTTAAACTGCTTTGAATATTGCTTTCACATGAAAACACTTCCATGGTTGTTCTATTATATGGGAGAGAAACGGCATTTCCTCTCATCTTGCCGATCGTTGACGAGAAAACCACAATGCTAATTAGAATCCAGATGTCTCTGGAAGCACACTTTTATGCCTGTAAAATATGCCACCCTTCTGCTAAATGTCATTGCTTTTGTTTTATGTGCCTATTAATCAGCATCCTAAAAGTCTAATGGCGTCCAACCATCCCAGTTTTGTGCATAACATAGTCCAAAACGAATCTGTGACACAGTTTAAGTTCCAAATCCGCATGGTTTGTCGTTAGCCTGCAATGGCCTTTGAAAACCAAAGACCATGCAAAATAAGTGGATTTGAATTCTGTGTCAGTGTGACGTACAGGTAGATCCCGCATTCGCCATGCAAGTACCTGCTCACGTCATGGTTGCAATACAAAGTCCAAATGCCGCTAAGACGACAAATGAGCCGGAATATTGTGCAAACCCCCAAACCTTTGTAATAGCTGACAACCTGTTTTTTTTTTTTTTGCCAGTACAGCCACACTTTGGTCAGTCAGCTTCAGAGTGTTCTCTGTGTGGCTGAGAGGTCATGAGCCAAAACCATGGTGGTGGATTTTGGGGTGGGGGGAGGAGGAAAATGTGTGTGTGCATGTGTGTGTGTACAGTAAAAATATACACACACTCTCTCTCACACACAAATACACACACACACACACACATTCATATAATAGAACCTTTGGAGAAGTGAGAACCCTGAAAAAGCAATACAAACCATGTTGGTTGAGGAAGCAATTAGACATGTGTTCGTGCACATACAACTGTACAAAATAACACCAAATTACAGAATTTATCTGACATTCTCTTATCATTCAGAGTTGCGTTTGTGCCATTTGAAATCGCCGCATCAATTTTGAATGAACATTGAAAAATGTCGATTTGATGAATGCAGTTTTTATTATTTGCTCAAAGCAATCACCGTTAATGTCAGGAAAAAGATTTTACTGTGATTTATTGATTTTTGTTCAGATCACATGAGGAAACTTGTCACACAGTTCTTTCTTCGTCCAAAGTGAAATAATTAGGTCTTTATGTCCTTTTTAGAATTGAGGTAACTAAAGTTTGGCACTCGTTCCTCTGTTACTGGTTTCATACTTGAGAGAGAAAACATGATTAATCCAGTTGAGAAATATCAAAATCAACACAAAATGATTCCTTGGCAAAATGAAGGTGTGAAAATTGTCCCAACAGTGAATATACTAAATACGTGGAGAAAAAAGATCAAATAATTATCTTAAATCATTTTAGAATTTATGAACATCTTCAGCACAGCGTCTGTCTCCGCCATGTTTCTGGGGTGAGTTCTGGCGCTATTCATTGTTGTTTTTCAATGCTGAGCTGTGGCATCCTACATATTTCCCCCCCTAATATCTGTGTAGCATACGCCTAGGGAGTCGTAAGTTGTTTGTCTACCATTGTTTACCTCAGCTGATTAAGTGCCCCTGTCGGAGACGCTATTCAGTTGAGCTATTTTTGTGTTGAAATATATGCTATACTCTCCTGTCAGCGATCGTCTTACCTCTGGCACTTGGCGTAGGTGAAAAAAAGTAATTGGATGGAGTCTACCCTTTATGTTCCAGCTGGAAAACCGTCGCGTCACACCCCCTACGCCAAATGAGAGCCGCCGTGGTTGAAACACTCCATACGTGCTGGGTGAGCACCGAGCCGGTGGGTCACGGCATCCTCGAACAAAATGAAAAGACAACTCCAACAAAACGAACCGCAGCGGCCCTGTAGAAAAGGTCTGCTGGGTATTCATTATGGAACCCTGGCATATTCATTTGGATTGCCTGAATCTCTCCCATCGCTACAGAATGCGAGATAAGAAGGGTTCATGAAAGAAGCTAGATGAAGGCATCAGTTCAGGTTATATAGTCGGAGAACCAAATCCAGTGTCCCCCAAGATGGTAAACTCAACTGTTGCTCATTAGTCAGACGATGTGAAGCAACATCATGACAAGGCCAGTTACCGTATTTTCCGCACTAAAAGGCGCACCTAAAAGCCTTCCATTTTCTTGAAAGCTCACAGCGTGCCTTAAAATCCGATGCGCCTTGTGTATGGTCATTACGGTAATATGTCGACCCCAAAATGGCTCCTTGCTAGCGACATGCTTACAACGCAGAGTTCAAACGAAAGGCGATCGGGTTATGCAGTTGAACATGGAAATAGAGCGGCGGCAAGAGAGTTCAACGTTAACGAGTCAATGTTATAACTTGCTGTTGGTGAAGTGAACTGTGTCGCTGCATTATTAAATAAGTTTTACTGACATCTGATCGTTCTGTTGGCCTTTCCTTGAACGTAGCTCCATCTAGTGGATGCACTGTAGATTGCATCTTATAACGCGATGCGCGCAATGTATGAAAAAAATTACAAAATAGGCCATTCATTAAAGGTGCGCTTCATAATCCAGTGCACCTTTTAGTGTGGAAAATACGGTAGTAAACAGAGAGAGGAATGATGGGGACGATCAGAGCGAATCTGTAAATTTGAAGCAAACAAGCAGTATTTTATGTCGTTTGTACAGTAACAAGGAAGATAGGGCCTTGCTGTTGCTTCTTGGAAGTGACACGGCAAAGGGGGGGGGGCAGAAACAAAGCAGATTTGAAATGCAAATTTGATTGAGATGATGTGGGCGGATGTGGAGAAGTCTGGAGCAGCGAGAGGGACAGGAAGAGCGAATGGCCAGAGAAGAAGGATGCAGGTAGGAGCGTAGGAGTGGAAGATGTGTCGAGAGGGACGAGATTGAAGTGTAGAGAAGTAGAAGGTGAGGGGAGCTCAGTGGGACGCTGTACTCTGGGGTGAAAGTTGACGTTCAGTCTGTGGAAATTTGTTTGGGGAAGTGGAGCTGCAGTCGAGGTCTCTCTTGCCCACGTCCTCGCAAAACATGTTTTCACTTATTTTAAGCAGTTTGTTCGGAAGACATCTTGCTTGACCTCACCTTGTCTTGCCACACATGCGCGTGCGCACACACACACACACACACACACACACACACACACACACACACACACACACACGCACACAATTTTATTCCTTGCTGTGCGAGATCTCTCTCAACTCATGTGTATTGCTGATGAGATGGGATGTGAATATTTATAGAACAGGCCCAACTTTTCAAGTTTATCAAATGCGCTCTTCTTGAAAACAAAAAAATACATCATCACACCTGATTTGGGGAAAATGGCCCAGCCCCCCTCCACCCCTTTTGACTCTACATTGAAACTCTTGAAACCTTTCATAGAATTTCCTGCAACAGTGGGACCTCAAGTCAGTGTCAAAAATTTGAACCACCATCGGAGACCACTGACATCATCTGCGAATCTGTTTTGAGGAACTTGACTTGAATTGAATCCCACTTTAAACTTGAAGCATGAGGTGAAAAATTAGTGTTAATAGTATTAAGTCAGCCAGGCGCTTCATGATCTTTTGTAGATGTCTCCATTCAATGAGGAGATCAAGGAGCATTGCCTCATGCCCCCAAAGTATTTCTACCTCCTCCCCCCTCACTGATATGACGATGTGAGATGAAAAATGAAATCAAATTTCATCAATCCTTAATTTTGCACTTGTATTACCATCCATTTTCGACAACATTTGTCCTTGTTAGGGTCAAGGAGCCAATCCCAGCTGACTCCGGGTGAGCAAAAAATGCCGATATCATGAATAAAACTTGCATGACAGCGAGCAGTTTGACCTTGGAAATTATTATTTCATATTTTTTTTTGTTCAGAATCAGAATCAGAATCATCTTTATTGGCCAAGTATGTAGAACACACAAGGAATTTGTCTCCGGTATAACACGCTGCATTAGTATCATCGTAAACAACAAATCATTGAACCATTTTAGAGTAACCAGTAGCAGTATTTGTAGTATAAGAAGAGTGACTACGTCAGTGACTGTTTAAGGAGTTAATGGCTAGAGGGAAGAAGCTGTTTAAGTGTCTACTGGATTTGGTGCGCATGGATCTGTAGCGTCTGCCCGAGGGGAGTAGCTGGAAAAGGTGGTGGGCAGGGTGCGGGGGATCCAGGAGGATTTTCCGTGCCCTTGTCTTGATTCTTGCAGTGTGCAAGTCCTCAAGAGTGGGTAGGGTGGTGCCAACGATTTTTTCCGCCGTCTTAACTGTCCGTTGAAGTCGGATTTTGTCCTTTTTTGTGGCGGCCCCAAACCAAACCGTGATGGAAGAACACAGGATTGATTCGATGACTGCCGTGTAGAACTGTCGTAGCACCTCCTGTGGCAGGCCATGCTTCCTCAGCAGCCTCAGGAAGTACATCCTCTGCCGGGCCCTTTTCAGGATGGAGATGGATTGTTGTCGTTGTTGTTAGCATTTCCTGTAGAAGGTCGCCGGCGTCCTGAGGCAAATTGTGTTAAACATTCGAAGTTCAACTGTCAATTGTACTGAGAGCATGTTGCACGTTGATTTGCCATTTTTATGTTGGATGCTTTTTTTTTTTTTTTTTGCAATGATGCTCTGATTGTTGGAAATTAGACCTATGCATCCTCAAATGAGAAGTCATTGAGTAGATGATGTCAAGAGCTACTTTTGCTTTTATTTTTCAGCAACAGCCAAGCCAAGAGAGCTCCCTGAAGACGGTTGTTATCCAGGAAAGAAGGCTTCATGTAGGGGTCCACAATGGCTGGTGTTTCATTGATACACCGCAGATAATGGTGCTCGAGCCCCTATCGGGGGTCAAAGGGCGAGTGGACAGGTGAGCACCATTTTTACATCACATAACAACAAATGGATTGCTTCATCAGTCTAATTTTATGACCGTCATATGTAAGGCTTTTTGTGCGTTGATGTGTGCTCATATTGTTTTCTTTACATTTTCTGCGTTGTTGAAGTCCTCATAGTCGAGACGAATACAACGTACTGACTCATGTATTAACCTCAACGTGATGGAAAGTGTGCCTCAACCTTTGACTAGTATTATTGATTTCCTAAAGACAAAGAGCTGAGAAAGCAGCGGGAAAAAGAAAATACCAGCTGTCAGAAGCTTTTCTGCTCCTTTGTTGTCTCCAGTGATTGCCATTTTTAGGAGCAAACATTCAATGTAAAAATGATGCCTCCAAATCAGTAAACATTAGTTGTCTCGATTCAGGAAGCCTACTGTTTTGTCACATCTATGTTTCACGATCTGGCTACTCACGACAGACTAAATATTAATATTTCAAATATTTATCAACACAATAACAGATTGGCGGCCCGGGGTTCCAGTAGTTTGCGCATTGACCTCACAGTGCAGCGGTGTGCAGGGTTCGATTCCAGCTCCGGCCTCTCTGTGTGGAGTATGTATGTTCTCCCCGGGCCTGCGTGGGTTTTCTCCGGGTACTCCGGTCTCCTCCCACATTCCAAAAACATGCACGGCAGGCTGATTGAACACTCTAAATTGTCCCTAGGTGTGAGAGTGAGCGCAGATGGTTGTCCGACTATTTGTGCCCTGCGATTGGCTGGCAACTGGTCCAGGGTGTCCCCCGCCTACTGCCCGAAGACAGCTGAGATAAGCTCCAGCACCCCATGCGACCCTTGTGAGGATAAAAGGGAATTGGAAAATGGAATAACAGATTGTTAGATGCAACCATTCATGAAAAATCAAATGTGGTGGACTAGGTGCTTACAGACTGGTGGATTGCTGCAATGGGCCAACCAGCATGGTGGGGTCTCTGTATAAAATATGTCGATGAGTACTTGTCCACACACTGCCTTTGACACTAGGCAACAGTTGAAATGTGTGCTCTTTGTGGACCAGGATGCCTTTTTCTTTTTTTCAACATAGATTTTTGTGTCAGATGTTTTTCTTTAATTTGAAAGTGATGAATACCTAATCCTCAGATTATTTTGAAATGGAGCCCCCACAATTAATAATCATATAATAGTTTATTAGCAGCGGTTTTATGTGAATGAGGCTGTTATTGTCCAAATGATAGTATATAATCCACAAAGTTGATCTCATTAATCATGTCTGGTAATATTTTTCTTCACTTTGAATGTGATTAGTTAATATCCAATCCTCAGATTATTTTTTGTAATTAATTCCCACCACTAATAGTTTCAGGCAGTATTGCTTTGATATCATCCATAAAGTTGATCTCATTAGTCAGTACTGGTAATCAAATATCAGAGAATCATTAGTAAAAAATAATAATAATAAAGAAATGATGAGATCACCAAACGTTGACTTGACTCCACCTCACAATTCGCTCTCGCCTATGGAGTATGCAAACTGTGAATGGCAAATGCCACCCGCGCGCTCTACCGCTTCTTTCCCAGTGCACGCTGAGCAAACAAGAGTTAATCCTTCAACACAGTGATTTATGCCTTTAATGAGTCGGGCTGCATTCAATGAAGCGGCGGCTTGTCATTTAAATTCAGTGGTTGTGCATGATCACTCTTTTTTTTTTTTGCATTTTTGACCCCTTCATATGGGCGGGTGTGGTTATCTCCTCAGCTCAGCGTCATCATCGGGACCCCAGACGCTTGGCCTCCGCAGCAACTTGGAACTCAGGCTGATCAATCACCAAGCCATAGCGGTTATCTTCCAGCTGGAGTACGTCTTCTCTGCTCCAATTGGCCGAGAGACAATGGTAAGGAGCAGGATATAAATATAACGTACTGCACGTATGACGCACCCTTAAGGATAATACATTTGAAAATTATTTGAACAAAACTTTGCCTCACTTGACAGGTGACATTAGTCATTCAGTTACATATTCATGTCGAGTTTGGCCAATTGATCATTCATTGGTGGCTCACCTAAAATATGCTGACAGCTAATTAAATTATCTGCAAACATTTCCGTTCTGTTTTTTGCTAACCCCTTGAGCTTTTTTTTTTTTACCCACTATCGATCCAAAACGCTCTCCTGCGAACAGAAGATATACATATCAATTAGGGGATTGCCCCAAAACTGTGAACATGTCCCATTTTTCCTAAATTTATTAGCATAGGGGTGACCACACATTTTCAGCTTGGAAGCTACTTATAAAATTAAGTCAAGATAAATGTTTGGCCCACTATAAAGATGCAAACCATTTTATACCACAATATGAGTTAGCACTAAGTTCCTTGCATAACTTGATGATGCAATGATGCACAACAGGACTCTGTACGTTTTTGTGCCCAGAGCCTACTGTGATGATTTGCACAAAATGAAAATCAGACAGAGATGTTTAGTCCAAATAGGAGCTGCTGATGACGATCCTTGCAAATGATCATCGTTTACGTTGGAACAGTATCGAGACTCTAAACAACTTTGCAAACCAGTGACTTCTTCTGAGGAGCAAGTTGCAAAATTTGAAGAGAACTTTTTTCTCGTTAATCCCATGGGACAATGCCCTTTGAATGCTGCAGTCAAGGAAGTAACACATTTCTACTTGTCTACTTTGAGTTAGTTCCAAAACTGTACAGGAGCCGTCGATTTGAGCGGAACGCTATTGTCAGCATGTAGTGTCAAAATCTCATCCTCCATCCCAGACGAGTGAATATGAAACGATGTCGCAATTTTTGATGAGAGTAAATCATCATAAGTATCTTTCTGAAAAGGGTAGCACATGAATATAGAAACTGGCTCTAATTAGTGCAACTGGCATTTTAGTTCTCTAACCTTTCTCTTACCCAGCTCACTCGTCAGAGGACAGACAGTGTTTTTCAGGAAAAAAAAAGTCCTCGCATTTTATGTGGAAGTGATCGATTTTTGGATTCTTACTTGGTACAGTGCCTTTCTTAAGTTCAGCAGATATATGGTCGGCTAATCGGGCAACTCTGTTGCTTCTTTGAATTTTTCAGCTGCTGCTGTTGCTTGTTGTTGTTGTTGAGCAAACTCCAACTGGGTCCCAAAGTGGCTTCTAAAGCCGCGCCGTCCTGGGTACCTGCAGACCCAGTTGTTGGTCATTGATTGGGAACTGTTCGTAGCCCGAAGGCACGCCCAACACATTTTCCTTCACCACTGTGAAGCTTCCGAGGCTTGAACATTTGATGAAGTTATTCGATGCAGTGTTTAGGTGATGTGAATCCTTTGTGGCTTGCGTGGGAGTGGAGTATTTGTGCTGCCGTGTGGGGATGCGTTAGCATGCGGATCAACAGTCTGCTTGAGGGTGCAAATTGATAAGAGCAAGATAAGCGCTCTCTCTTGGAGATGACAACGGTGATGCCTTGGAATTTCACTCACATTCACGTGGAGTTTTGCCGGAAAACAAAATCAGCTGACTGCAAAAAAGGGTGTCATGTGTCACTCGGCTCACTTGAGAAGTGTGATGGGAGACTCTCCATGTCCCTGTGCTGTGACAAAGCTGTCACAGATGTGACATGTTGCGCCCCCCCCCCCCCCACCCTCCGCCCCTCCCACACCTCTACTTTTTTTTTAAAGGTTTAACAGGTACTGAGTTGAGGTGTGCCTTCGGGGCAGACAACAGCATTTCACGCAGCTCAAAACCCTTTTATAGTATGGCTCTGGGCTGGGTCTTATTGCCACCACTGCCTCTTCAAATATGAATCAAGGCCTTGTGAAAACGTGTTTTTAAACCTCAACATTTGACACAATCTATGTTTTGCTACTGTATCCTTGGAAATGTGCCACAGACTTTGGCAATTCACTTCGTGTTTGTATTCCGAGACTATTCGGTTCATGTCCAATTGCTTTCACAACGGTGAAGAGCGTTGGCTGCTGGCTCTATTATTTTTGAATTGTTTGTACTGTGTAGCTTTGAATGCGATGAATACAAAAGGAATACTTAAATGTCCAATGAATCTCCACCAAGGCTGACGCACGACTCGAAATATTACTCGAGATAGCTTCAGAAAAGAATGGCATGTAAATGTATTTGAAATAAAATAGATTTGATGGATGGAAGGTTAGGTTAGGTTATACAATGCCTTCTTTGTCACTGTGCAGAGCAGTACAACAAATGAAATAATGCTGTATCCTTTGGTGCTTTTATTTAAAAGAAACAATCACGTGCCATGAAAAACAAAGATTGCACACAATTATTGTTGTATGTTGCGTAGACCCCTGTAACTCGGTGTTTAAAGCACAAGAAAATCAAATACCATCCTGGGAATTGTTTGTGGAAAAAAAAGGAAAATTGAACACAATCTTTCAAAAATAATGACAACTTGACCTAACAGTTCACTACAATTATTCAACCCTTAATATGCAGCGCCATGAATAAGTTTTACCCTTTTTGCAAATGTAAATATCCGACGAGGTTTAACCCAAGTAAACATAAAATGTCTTTTTTACTGCGGTCAAAAAAAATATTTAAAGCTACTTGGCCCTGTGTGAAAAAGTAATTGCCCCCCATTTTAAATAACAATTCAGTGTGGATAATATACCTGTATATATTTTTATGTGTATGTGAATGACTCATTGCTAGTTATCGAACACACTTCTTTTCAGTTGATGCTTCTGAGGTTGGCCCAAACAGCTGTTACCTTTAAGGGCCAAGTATTTTTTTCTACACAGAGCTGGGCGGGAAGCCTTGAACAGTTTTTTTTTCCTTCATAAACAAAAATGTCCATGTTTATGACCAGTATGGTGACCTGTTTTGTTTTGTATTGTATTCCCTTCAGCGTAGCGCCATCTAGTGGATGCATAGTGCAACCGCAATCACTATTGTAGCTTCTATGCGCCTTCTAATGCTGTGTGTCCTATTTATGAAAATAGTTTTTAAAATAGGCCATTCATTGAAGGTGCGCCTTATAGTGCAGAAAATACAGTCGTTTGATAATGACTTCCTTTGCTTTCATTTTCACAGTGTTCACATGTTCACACACAAAAAAAAAAATAAGAAGAGGTTTTATCCTTCCATGTCAAAGTATAATATGTGCTCCTTGATGTCTGAATCAATGCTTTCCTCGTATTCTGACTATTAATTACGCCCCGCCATCGAGTCACACTTCATATGGCCTTATTCAAAAGGATGGCGCTTATTTCCGTCTGCCTTGCTGATGATGACACACATTAGCTCATCACTAATGGAACCCTGGATCAATGATAAACGGAGACAGGAGGGACTCTGGGCCTTTTTGTCTTTTTGCCAAGAAACTAAACTAAACTCGCCAAGTGGCGAGGAGGTGGCTGCAGTCATCCAAAATGCTCACACGGGGAATGAGTGCTTGGAGGTTAAAATTGTAGCTAACAGCGCACAGGGGCAGAAAAAAAGAAACAGGATTTTTTTTTTCTCCACAAGAAATAATGGAAATTGATCTGTTCCACGGATTTACTTCCATTTGTTTATTGTCACATAAGTGCAAAAGGTTGTTTTACATCTCGTCCAGAGTAAAACAACATTAAAAAATCATTGTGGAGTGATCACTTCCCTTTGTTGAGGAACACTCTGCTTTTGTAGTTCGACTTTGGGCTTTTAATCAATTGTACTCTTTTGAAAGGTTATATTTTGCCAAACACAAAAAAGCCAAAAATAAGGAGAGGTGATCAACTTCAGCTGAACCATTTTCTGAACCATTTTGTTTTGCTTTGCCTTCGCCTTTGCTTTTCTTTTCTTTTTTTTTCTTTTTTTTTTTTACTGCTTATTTTTGCTTTCCATTGGATGTCAAATTCCAAAGGTCATTTCTGCTGCATTTCTGTCTTTAGTGCTTCAGTGACCAGCAAGCACTAAGTTCCTTCCTTCAAAGCGTAATTGACAGCTCTCTCAAGCTCTTCTCTGACACCCAACTTGTGCGACTGAAAAGGATGGTGACAGCTTTCCATTCACAACCATGAATGAATGTGCCTGTCAAGCACGTCATATGTTCACCTTTAACCCGGACTGGATTTGAGGATTGGCACATTTCAACGACCGGGCGCAAAGGAAGTCCAACTATTATTATGTGACCTTTCAAAGTCGTCTTTATTGTGCCCTTTAACTGAGCTCTTAGATGCTGCTCGACAGGCAGAGAATGGGACTGGGAACAACATCTCCATCATTTGCTCGCTCCATAAGTCATCATTACAACACAAAACAGCATCACCAGTAGGCAGAATACCGGAGCTTTTTATTTTTTTTCATTCAGAGCAAAAACGGACGCCGTCCTATATTTCAGTCTGCTTTGATTATAAATGACAAACACCCAGTGAGCTGTTACGGTGGCAACAGAACATCATTTTAATGTAATTTGAGAATGATGTGTGCCATGAATCAGTGTCAGAAAATTGGGGGACGTGTTGTTGCAGATGTGAGGCTTCGAGGCAAGTTTAAAAAAATAATAATTAGATCAGCAAAATGTTTTTTCACAGTACGCCATGAAATGGTGTTTAAATGTGAAGGGAAATGGGGGATTCAAGGGAAATAGCGTTGGTGGTATTATTTAAAAATTGAGAAGCTTCAATTGATTGATTCATATCCAACTACCATATTTTCCGCACTATAAGGCGCACCTCAAAGCATTCAATTTTCCCTAAAGCCAACAGTGCATCCTGTAATCCGATGCGCTTTATGTATGGTGTTACACAATCTCTATATTCCCCACTGAGTTGTTTCCGTGAGTGTTCCGATGCCATCTAGTGGTGATTATTAGCAGTAACCAACTGTTACATAAGAGTGTTCTGCCCGACACTAATTGACATGTGCACTCGCCAACAGACAACTACTTTGTGAGCTCTGCGCAGCCATTATGAAATGAAGATAATACCAAAAGCATAGTTAACCACTGACCAAACGAAGGAAGAATAAAAAAAACTAACTTACAAAACCGGCGGACAAGCAAGACTTCTAAGGATAGTTAGCCTCTTGTGGATGTGAGGCCACGAGGTTTGTGTGCCTTTTTGTTGAATCGATTGCCGTCATAATTTTTGTCTTTCATTTATTGTTTTGTAATGCCATTTTTATTTTAACGGACATTTAAGTTTAATGTCCGTTTTTGTGACCAGTTCTGCATGGCTTTGCTCAATATAAATCAAGCTGTAATGTATTGTGTTTTATTCTCTTAGCGTAGCGCCATCGAGTGGATGCATAGCACAACCGCACCCATGAGTGTAGCTTCTATTCTATGCGCCTTATAATGCAGTGCACCCCATTTATGAAAACTGTTTTGAAGGTGCGCCTTATAATCCGAAGCGCCTTATAGTGTGGAAAATACGGTAATTCCATCAAGAAATCTCAGTTCAGCTAACTACATCAAATCTCTTCAAGCTTTCTTCACCCCTATTTTTCCCCCCTTCCCAAATGGCTGAGATCGACTGGTTCATCGACACACGGGCGTACGTTGGAGACGGATGCAGTGACATGGCTTGCAGCTGAGTTTATTAAAGGTGTTGGTGTACAGCTTCTCCTCTGGGCCACGTCGAATCTTGTTTGGCTTTTGATTGGCTGGCGACAGATAGATGCTGTGTAGATTGTCGTGTGTTCATGCCGCTTCTCTCCAAAAAATGTGCAGTCAGTTCTTGGTTGTGTGTGTAAACGCGTGTGTGTTTGTACGTGCAGTGATCGGGGGTGGGCGGTGGGGGATGGGGCCTGCAGGTCTTAATGATGTTTGCCGAGCGAAAAGCTTCCACACGAACATGCTCATTAAAGTGCCCTGTTTACTATTACGCTTACCCCCAAGTCCCGATCCCCATCTTTGTCCCGGTTTTCTTGACCACATACCTCACTGCATCCACTGCAAAGGCCTCTCGCCGTCGTTGACCTCACATTCAAAGAAACCCGTTCTATTTTGTGCACCTCTGATACGAAATGCCATGTAAATGTTAATTAAATGTTAATCAAACAGCTTAAGCGCGGTAATGTCATCAGGATTGGGAAGTGTTACGTTTGGTTGATTTGTGGCTCATTTCTAGGTGGTCAATCCTACCTCAAGGCACTCTTTTGTTTCCCGCTCGTACATCTAGAGGAAAAGTTGAGTTACAGGGCAAGGGAGGTTATATATACTGTATATATGCCACAGAGACAATATTGCGCCTGTCTAATTAAAATGAATGTCAGCTCTCCCCCCACTGAGGAGTACATCAATCTCCCCTCACGATAGGCCCAGAGTGAGTCGTACCCTGTCACAGTCTGCCAGCAGTGCCATCTTTCTCCAGACGGATGCGTCCCCCTAGAAGCTAGACAGACAGTGGCGATAATGTTTGCACGTCGAATGTCTGCTTTGTGCATGGTCACCGCACACCGAGGTCGCACTCTAGAGGAGCCTCAATCCCGACTCGAATGATAACGGCAGGCGTACAAAGTGGCTAGTGGCGTTTTGGAACCATTTGAGGCTTGAACATCTGTCGAAAAATCAGTTTGCACTGTTAATTGTCAATCTGCTCTCCCTCGTGCAGTTTTAAAGCGAAAGAACGTCAAAGTCCTCCTGGTGCTGCTTTCCTCTCGTTTTCGAAGTGCTTGACTAACTACTTGCGTATATGTGAATTTCCTTGCTTTTTGTAGTCTGTGTTTGTGTCATGTGAAGACTTGCACAACCTCACTACAGTCTACTTAAGTTGTAGCCATGGTATTTCCACACCAAAATGGGACCCCGGTGCACTTTGTTTAAGCGAAATCACTGACTTACTGCACCCCTTTTCCGCATTTGCGACAATGAGTCACTTGAATTAGACGTAACGTAGAACAACATCGGGTACAGGTGAAGTCATATGACCGGTACGAAATGCAACAGGCGCTCTGCACTGTGTAACTGGTAAAAAAAAGCAATACGCCGGTGACAGAAATGATACGCCGCTAACTGCCACTTGAAAACAGAATCGCAAACAGCAGTGAGCTCCAGCTTGATTGCAGTTGCAGACATAAGATATTTGACCTTCTTGTTCGGCCTAAGGATAGATAAATAGTGTATGCACAGTGATTGTGGGAGCCCTTTGGGTCTTAATAATATTGTAAGTAATATATTTGTTTGTGGGCGCGTGGGCGAGTGGTTAGCGCATCAACCTCACAGTGCAGAGGTCGTGGGTTTGATCCTGGCTCTGGCCTTCCTGTATGAAGTTTACATGTTCACCCCTTGCCTGCGTGGCTTTTCTCCGTGTACTCCGGTTTCCTCCCACATTCCAAAAACATGCATGGCAGGCTGATTGAACACACAAAAATTGGTGTGAGTGTGAGCGCGGATGGTTGTTCGTCTCTGTGTGCCCTGTGATTGGCTGGCAACCCCCGCCTATTGCCCGAAGACAGCTGGGATAGGCTCCAGCACCCCTTGCAGCCCTTGTTGTTTGTCTGTATGAAGATCAGGCCCAATGTTTACCCCACCTTTTGGCCAAAGTCAGCCGCGGTAAGCTACCGCGGTAAGCTATCCTAATAAGAACCAAAGGTACAGAAAATGAACGGCTTAAACATATTGATTTGGCAGTTGATACATGAGGGCTATAATGGGTGCGGATTTTTAAAATGGTTAAACATGCAGCGAGTTACAGTGACCCACAAACATTATTGGTGTTGCAAATTAAAAACAAAAACAAGCAAAAATAACGGGAGTTTTTAAAAATAGAAATAAAGAGTGCTTGGATGTGTAGATGGTACATCGGAATCATGTATTTGGTATAAGCGTTGCAATTTGTATATTTATATATATTTTTTTCTTAAAAGATCTTACTGGTGATTGTGGAATTTCATTATTTTTAATTCTGTATTTTAATTTTCTTCCCGTCTCAAGAAGATCCAAAACCTTGTCAAAGATGTGCATATCCTATCGAAGTGAACACATGAAATACGCCTTGCAAGTGTGTCTCCTTGGAGCTGTGATTGAAGGCAAGGTCCTCATTTTCCCAGCACACTATAGCCCTGCTGGGTTCATTTGACTACTCATGCAGATGGATGAAAATGTGAATGGTTTAGTGCTCTTAAGTTAATGATCTCGGCGCGTGTTGGCTCCCTCCCTCCAGGGCTTCTCGTTGTCGAGAGTATGAGTACAGTTGTTGGAGCTCTGGGCTGCCGCCTGCTGCCGTCTTCTGGGCTGAAATAATGACTCGAAGACCCCAACAGACATGTGGTAATAGTAATACCTGTCAGGCCAAGTCTCCCGTCAGCGCTCACATCCACCTAATTTAGGATTAATTCACGCTGTGCTCAAGGAAACCCTTCGTTGCCTCGCGCCTGAGCATTTTCTCCAGCAGAAAGCCACAGCACAGCCAAGAGTTTTTCGTACCGCAAACTTCTCTGTTAAAAAACAAAACAAAACAAAATATGCAGTCCAGCGATGGAGCTGGACTGCATATTTTAGATCGAATATTGGTGGTGCCACTTTAATTATTTAGGCTTGAGCTTGTAAATATTGGCCTTTTTATGAGTCTTCCTCCCATTTTCAGGGATAATGGAGTTTCAGCTGTGTAAGACTCAGAATTTACAGTCTGTCACCTTTGGATAATTTTCCTCCATACTCACTGTCCCCCCACCCCCTGAAGTTTCATGTATTTTATATTTTATAGTGTGGCTCCAGGTGACAGATGTGAGGTCTTCATTCCCAGCCCGACAAGTGTTTGAAATATAGTTTTTAGTTGTTTCATGATGCTGAAATATTGTTTTTCACATCTTCCAAACAAGGTTGATGGATTCTTCCCCTTGCAAGTGCTTTGCCTGTTGGAGCAATTACACATGGTGCTTCCCTGTTTTTGCCGCAGGCTGTTTCTATTCCCATTCCTCCGCCTAGTGTACTATTATAACAAGATTTCTGCTTTCTCTGCAGAGTAAACAGTAATGACTCCTTAAAAAAATATTTCTATCTATCTGTCTATCTATCGAGCTAGCTAACAAGTTAGCTAGCTAAGATAGCTCGATAGATAGCTTGCTAGCTAACAAGTTAGCTAGTGTTTTTTTCAGTGTTTTCAAACTTTTTTGAGCCAAGGCACACTTCTTTCATTGAAAAAATCTCGCGGCACACCACTAGCTGAAAATGTGAACCCCCCCGCCCCCCCGCTTATTTTACGTTTTACGTTATAGCAGCTTTAATTGGAATCAAATGAACACAAAGAAAACAGTATTTTATCATCTTTCATATTAATTGTTTCACCGTCGTCCTGCATTCATGCGTCACAAATTCACTTGTCTCTCGTCGAAACACAAGGCAATTGGCTAGCTGTTGCTGCTCCCTAGCGGTATGGGAGGGTACCACATGATTACTTTCTGGGCGAAAGACCGCACAGGCATACAAATTGGATATTTTCCCCCGGCACACCTGACAATGTCACACGGGTTGAAAAACACTGCGTTAGCTATCTATCGAGCTAGCTAGCTATCCATTTTCTGATCAGCCTATCCTCGCAAGGGTCGGTAGGTGCGCTGGAGCCTATCCCAGCTGTCTTTGGGCAGTCGGCGGTGTACACACCTGAACTGGTTGCCAGCCAATCGCAGGGCACACAGAGACGAACAACCAATTTTAAGATGCATTCCTTGCATCAACAAGTTGGGTTAAGTTTTGTAACAGCTATTAAAATTTATTCTGTTGCTTGCTCTAACACATCTTACTAGTTTACATTTTGTAATGTAATAGAAGGCACTTGCTTGAAACTCGATGAAAAAGCCTTGACTTACATGCCCCTGAATGACTAAGTCCCACTTCTGCTGTATCGTAAGAGTCAATGATGATACAACGCATAACGGCCTTGTTTTCTATTCCACTGTATTTTACTGCCACAAACATGTCATATCTGGTCTATGTCATGACATGTCATGTCAAAGCATATCTGCTATTAAAACCCAATGACACTTGCCCAGTAATTTTGTGAATGTGTTCGACCCTTCACGGCCTCACGTGCGTGCATCGATGGACTCCCACCTACAGTCCATTTGGTCGATCAAAATGCCATTAAACACCACCTCCGCCCGCACAACTTCTCATTGTCATCCTCCAGCCTTTTGTGTATGACTAAACATGGACTGTGTGCGCATGGATTACATGCCCGCGTGTGAATTTCACCTCGTTTTGGAATGAAACTCTTATCCCCGATTGTTTACTGAAACCACAACGAAAGGAGTCCCAGTGCGATTCTTTTAATCCTGTTGTTTCATACCCCGAGCTCTCTGACGTTTACGCAGTTCATATGTAGATCACATCATTCCCCGGTACAAAAACTCGGCGTTGAAATGGATAGCGGATTCGTGACGCTATGGGCTTTTCTTCTCAAAGGGAAGAATATCCCTTTTTTTCCCACATTGTCTTTTCCTTTCCATGTGGCTACGCTGCTTTTGAAAGATCCCTCCACTTGATCATGAATAAATCATTCATTGCTTGATCTCAGTCACAGATGTACATGTAATGCATGGTTAAAGGATATGTAGCATTGGTGGAAAATGTTCAGATTAACTCGACGTGCCTTATTCCCCTTCGTATTCTCACTTACATTCTCTGCGCAAAGTGTCGAACAAGAAGCTATTCTGTCACCCTGACCATCGGGATACTGAACGTGTGCACCAAGTGTCGGACAGATAAAAAGCTCTCACTGTCTCTCTCTCTCCGTCTCTCTCTCTCTCTCTCCAAGGCTGTAGGCATCCATGTAGATAGAGCCCCCAATTGCCGCTTTGTCTCTCTGATTCTCTTAGAGCTCAGCAAGCATTTCTGCCCCCGAATCACTCCCACGCAGCACCGTATTCATTGAATAATACAAGAAGAACGTTTGCTCATGTGCTAGACGGTCACGTTGCTCTTGCTTTCCTTTCTGCTATGCTTGAAACATGTGGAGCACAATTGGGGCTCCTTAGGATTTTTCATACAGTATCACAACATTTCCGAACTGGAACATTTAAAAAACAAAACAACAATGACATTGAAAAGATGCATGTGGAATGTTTTGTCTCGCGTGTGGTTTTAATCCTATACAAAGTTATTGAATAACATCACCGCGTACTGCTTTTATGGCTTCTCTATAATTCTGCCCTTCAAATTCAGTGTGAGAGTTGTGCTTTTGCTACTAGGAGGGGGGGGGGGGGCGGTGGGGCGTCAAATTGTCGTCTGAAGTGAGCAGCCTCTCCATCGGAATTGAATATTGATCTGCAAATCACTGCTACTTAATTTGTGTGAAACACTGGAGAGTCTCATTAGATGTAAACCGACAGAATGACATCTTCGAAATCATTGCAGTGGTTCTCTAAGCCTTGAAAGAAAGACAAAAGCTTACCTGCAGTTTCCATGGAGACCCTGGAGCATCTACGTGATGACCTTTTAATGTTTGCGGACCACCTCCAACGTCTTCCTTTTGGATGGGCCTGTTCACTTACCACTTGTGGGACCCCCAAAATGAATCGGTCATATTTCAGACTTTTAATTGTTCATTGGTGTAAATGTGGAAGTAAAAAAAAAAAGTGCTGAATATACACTTTTTTTGAATGAATCAGTTTTATTGGTTTCGCATAATCTTGCTAATTAACAAATAACCATTGGTTTAAAAAAAAAGCTCCTTGTTTGAAGTTTGATTGCGTCGTGTTCCTGATATATAGTCGTAATTTATTTTTTATTTAGGCTCGTTGTGTTTTATATTGCACAGAATAGATAACAGAAATCCTTAAAGGGCAGGTCGAGTTAATAACTAAAACGGATCAAACAGATCCGTTTTTGTCTATCTCCCTGAGATAGACAAAAACGGATGTATTTTTGTGCGTAATTCATCTGCACAAACACAATTATCAATCAGATTACCGTGGTTAAAATAGTGGAGGTGCATAGAAGATATTGGAAAGAACATTTTATCCAAAGGTATGAGTGGAAAATAAAAAAGCATAGTTTCTAAACGTTGGCTAAGACTTCTCTTGGCAGCTTATTCCACTTGTGTGGAATAAGTTTATACTGACAAAACCAAAAAATGGTAATGTCTCCCGTTTTTCTGTGACTGACAATAGAAAATGCTTCTCATCAGCTTGTCTAAACATTCTTATGTGGAGAGCTGATATTATTTATCTCTTTCCACATTTGTAGTACAGCAGCACACGCTGCCATCCATCACCGGATCACAGAAGGCCTGAGTAATTGAGGCATTAAATGTTTTTTTTTGTTTGTTTGGTTGGTTGGTTTTTATTTTTTTTAATGACTGATGACCTGTAGCGTACCATTATGGGTTTCATGTGAAGAAATGGACTCAAGAGAATCGAAGGCATTGTTTGAACCGTTATGGGTTTCACTTTGTTTTGAGCAATGGCCACTATCAAGATCCTTGTGTATTCTGCGCCTTGTGTATTCTACCTTTGATTGATTAAACTTATATGAAGCTGACCAGCTTATTAATCGATTCAGCAAAAGCCCAGGGTGCCCTGTGGAGGATTTAAAGCTTTTCCCCCTTTTCTCTTTCTTTCTTTTTTCCCCAGGATTTTTTTTTTTATATATATACAAGTAGTGGTGCAAGGGCACAGACTGTAAATCACACTCATCCACAGAAAAGCTTTCCTTATATCTATGTGTGACCTGAATTTTAGGTTCCATACAGAGGGTGAAAGCAGTGACGACAGTTCAAAGAATTGTCTGCCGTCCTCATAAAGTCAAAACTGTACAATGAAGTTTTATTGGAAACTGCACACAGCTTCTTTGCTACGCTATGGGAGACTGTGGAAATGGATAGAATTACGCCAGTAAGGGCATTTGATTGTTTGTACTTGAGGTTTGGTGCAAGAGGTGAACACCTAAATTATCAAAATGTGTGCATGCATGTCGACAACTGCATGCGATGTTGTACCACACCACCCGGATTGCTGCCATTTCTAAATGTTTGCCTTTCACATCTGAGTGTGGGCTGTAGTTTCATCATGTCAATTACAGACATGCAAACACAAGGTCGAGCCATTCAAGATGTGTTAATGCAGCGCTAAAATGTGTCTGTTTTTTGGAACTAAATGTTGACTGCATTTAAAGTAAGAATTAAGTTTTTGTGTGTGTTAATTCAGGCTAAATATCAACATCACTCATTTGTCCTTGTTGGAATGAAATGACTCAGAATTGTGCTATTTAACTAAACTGGTCTTGACAATTGAGGATACGCCTGACGAGTTTAATTCTGACCGTTAGTCTCAAATTTAAGACTCATTAGTTACAGCTCATATGATGAATACTTGCGATGGTGAGTTTCATCTCCTGGTTTTGCTGTGAATCAAAGTCCATATTTTGAATCGCCACAACTGACCTGGCGATGTTGCAAATAACAGCCCATCAAAAGCACAGAAGCTTTCGCAGAGACGAAAATCCATTTCCTAGTTCAAGAAAGTGAGACAGGGCCGAAAAAAATTAAATACAGAATAGACATTACACACATCGTATTGTACAAGAGTACGTAATTTATATTAACAATGGCTTATGTTGTCAATGGATGCAATACTGAAGCTTGTGGTAAAAATATAAGCATGCCTGCCGCTCACCGGGTCCATTCACTGGCGTCGTCCGGCTTCTGAAACACTCCAGAAGCTACCCGAAGTCACTGCCCCCGAGGCGGGGGCCATAATTGTCGTACCGGGGGATCGCCAAGGCTGCGGGCTGTGGCTTCAGACACCCAAGGGTGGTGACAAACAATCCGCTGGTGGCAGCAACTCAGGCAAGTGAAACTTCAGACGCCAGAGGGTAAAGATGAGCTGCAAATAGCAGTAACTTGGAGATGCTTGATAGAATTTTTAACACAAGCTTCACTATTTTATTCATTGGTACACACTGTGTGAAATTGGAACTATGGTTAAGTATTGTTGTAAAACACAATAAATGCGCTCTGTACGTATGGCCATGAAAAAGCGTAATGGAAAAGTGACCACGCAAGGGGTTAGCGGGGCCGTTTCGGTGTGCAACTGGTACAATGGAAAAGCGACTCACTGACTATTTTGAGTGGTTTCACGGTACCTGCTTGGTTATTTGAAGACTGTGTTAGTGTAAATACAGTACTTTTTGGTCTGATACTTGTATGCCCTGAGATTGACAGATAACCAATAGTTGGTATATCCTGACCTTTGCCCGAAGTCAACTAGAAGAGGCTCCTACCTTCTGCTCACATGCTACGTTTACACTACATTCCCAGCGGCCATTTTTTTCCACTTTGGTTTCAAGGATGTCCCACTGGCTCAAAGGCACGCAGCGTGTCAGTCCGCGGTTTTGCAAGGGATGCCTGCACTGTATCTTCCCTACCGGCCTGTCACGTTCTGATGGGGTCACATATTGTCCTTTGCACTCTTCTGTCAAGGTTTTCTACAGATGAAAAGAGGACACCAGGCAGTTGCGGAGCTCATTTGTGGCCGTATGCAAAGTCTAATGAAGCACGGAGAGGCACATTTATACTGCTGATCAATAAATGTCAACAATATTACCGATACTTTTCTGTCAACAACGAATTCAGTGATGCATCTTTTCCTTGCGTACTACAGACCACCGCCAAGTTGTGATACTCCTTTTCACATATTGTATTTTTTTCCTTTTAATTCAAATTTGGGAAGCTGGATACTCACAGAAATTTGTGTGGTGTATCAAATTTATAAGAAATTAGATTTTACCTCCCAGAGACCCGAAGCTATTATGGATGGTCAAAAGATAGAGTTTTTCTGGATCACAATTAATTTGTGATCCTATCAGCATGCCAGCCATGACAACATTATTATATTTCACACGGAATTTGGAGTCATGTGCCGCTACACCAAAGGAAATGGAGAGCGCTTATGGATTGAATTCCCAGTAATATCTGCGTTCCTGTGTCTTTTCTCATCACACAGCTGTCTGCCACATCAGCATCCCGGGCAGCCTTCCTGCAGTCCCTCCGTTGGGCAATGTTGTGTCCATTCCAGGAGCAGACAAACTGGAAGGGGGAAGAGACGCAGTTGGTTCTGCAAGGGGGTTCAAAGCCAAACCCTCTCAGTGTTATGGTCTACAACTCAGCCGTAACTCAGAGCGCCGTGCCAATCTCCACCTCTGACACAATTCAGGTGACACATTATCATCAAGGAATGCTGGAAAAAAATGTCCCAGAAAGCAAAGATACAGGAAGCGTTGAACGGCTTAGAATATGACAGTGTGCACATTTAAATTTTTTTTTTTTTTTTTTTGGTGAAGCTATATGAGACTGACCAAACAGATCAAAAGGGAGTTATTTTTGTATGAACCCAACTAAATGTAGCCTCTGCAAAGTGTGCATTCATCATTTAAATTTTATCGGTCAACGATAAACAGGAATATCTTTGTCTGCTTTATTGTACCTGTCTTTTTTGTGACCAATTTTTTAAAAAGTTTGTATGGATCGCTTTTGCTTGCAAGAGTCACTGTTTTTTAAAAAAAACTTTTTGTATATCATTTAAAATTTTAACACATTTGCCTCTTAGGATGTGATCAAATTTCGGCTGTCCCCCAGTTCGGACAGAACGACATCCAGTCCAAAGACATCGCTGAGAACAAAACTGGACGATGCATCACGAAAGGGACGATCATCCGCATCGCCCACTCAAAGTAAATATCACCTCACTTCTAAGGGGATGGGTTTGAAATGTTTTCTTTTTTTTCCATTGCTCAATGACTACGTGTGAATCCCATTACTTAATGAGAAATGAAGTTGTGCAACAATGCTCAAGTTGGCATGTCCTGTAAAACAGCGTCCGCTATGCAGTGTTGAGGATCAGCCCACTCCATCACTGAGGCCCAAGGGAACCGCAGTCAAGTCAAAGTGCAAACACTTTGGCTAAACTTGATGTTGCCTTTCTCCCTCGTGCATGTCTTAGAGGTCAACAGTGGCTTACTGTATACACAGCAACTCTTCAAAATGTCTCCCCCTATTAACAGCTTGAAATTTATTGAATTAATTCCGCGCCCTCATTGATAACATCTTTTATTTTATCGACCAAAGTCTCGGCGGCGCAATTAATTTTCCTCTGATGCCGTATGACAACTGGGACTGTTGTCAAGATCTAAGTACACACCAACATCTTAACCTCCATTGTGTGCCATGTTAAAGTTATGTATTTGTACAAAGCATTAAATTGTTTTATTTTAAGAATCCACTACTTGTCTAGAAAAGTAGACATTTTTTTTTAGGTTGCATATATATATTTTTTAATCTTTTTTTTCAAGCACAGACAACTAACCCATGTTATGACTTCTTAGTCGGGACTCATTACGAGGGCAAACTGCTCTTACCTCCACTTTGCAGGAAATGGGCATGTTGCTATCATGAGGACCTATTTGGGTATTATCGCTATTTGCTTTCTTCAAATGAATGAATGAACGAACAAACGAACAGATCAATAAATAAATACATGGAAAACAGCTAAACATCGCCATCGAGATGTTTAGTTGTCAACACTAAAGACAAGTCATTGCTCTTGCATGCATGGACTGCCAACACCACGCACATCAAAATGTGCATCTAAAAGTACAACTTACAAAATAAAAAGAACTGCATAATTTCCATTTTATCTTGGCTTTATAAACACTGTGAGAGCCGGTCAGAAACTCTTGAGTGGGCCAGATGTGACCTGGGGGCCAAACGTAGCCCAGGTCTGACTAAGTGCATCCAAACTCAGTGAGGCAACAATGAGCTTCAACTATCAACGGATCGCCAGACTAAGTCTTTGGAACACGTTGCGCCGGACCACCTAAAGAGCATCACTGGAGCCCTACTGGGCTCCTTTCATTTTGCCTAGCGAGCAAACATCGGTGGATATCAACATGGGGCCGTACTTCATCCGAGAACAACTCAAGGTGAGGATCCTGTTCGTGAACTTCAGACCTGCATTCAACATCATCATCCGGGAACTCGTCTCCTTCAAGCTTCTCCAGCTCAGCGTGTAACCTGCCACCCACCAGCATCAACGACTGACGAGTCCGTATATGGACAAAAGTGGAGTGGCTGGTGCCCTAGTGCAGCCAACACAACTTGGAGCTGAACACCCTCAAGACTGGAGAGATGATCGCGGACTTCAGCAAACATCTTTGACCACAGCATCCCCTCATGCTGTCCAACTGACCCGTGTCAACGCTCAGGACCTTCACATTCCTGGGAATGTATCTCTCAGGACTTGACGTGGGAGACGAACATCAACCTGATTCTGAAAAATCCCCAGCAGAAGATGCACTTCCTGCAGATGCTGAGAAAGAACGGCCAGTCCCAAGAGATATTAAGACAATTCTTTACAGCAGTTATTTAATTCAACCTGCGTTCATCCATAGCCGTCTGGTTAAGTGCTGCCACAAAAAAAGGGGACAAAATCCGACTGCAACAGACAGGATTTCTGGAAAAAACAAAATAATCAGTAACGTCCTACCCTCTCACGTCAAGATCCAAGACAAGGGCTGGTAAAATTATCTTGGAACCTCCAGATCCGGGTCACCACTCCTTTCACCTCCTTCCCTCTGTTAGGCACTATCAATCTATGCACACTAAAAACAGCTGATATTCCGATAGCTTCTCCTGTTTTGCCATCAATTCCATAAACAGTTGCACTCAAAATTCCATTGTGGCATTTTGCAGACGTTTGCCTTTTTTTTAAACACCCCTGAATAACAGTATTACAATATTGATTATTGTACTTTTAGCTGTCTATATATTCCTACAACTGTTTCTGATCAATATTCCATTTTGCTTGATGACATTCTGCATCACTTGCATAGCTGTCATTGTTCATTACGACAGAACTAATCGTACAGTGACATTACAAAAATTCTCCATACTTCCATGTCATGTCCTAAATGTTTGTTTTGTTATAGTTGCTTGTTACTGCAATACAACAGTGGCTCACACTACCGGGATCAAATCACTTACTGTATGTGTTTTATATACTTAGCCAATAAAGATGATTCTGGTTCTGAAAACGTGTGAGGCCTCGTTTATTGGATCCGGCGCCTAATTTTAATCCTACTACAGTTAATTCCCATAAAAGTGGTTTCACGGAGGGCAGTGTGACAAGAACAAAACTTTGCCACAGATTTTTTTTCCTCCAGAATTTCCGGGAGGTTTACAAAACTTCTGAATTTATATTAACGAGCAAGTGTGTCCTTATCGTCCCCAATTAAGGGGAATATTCCTCCGAAAATAACTCCTCAACCCCGCGTTCTGAAATCCTTATTAGATATTCTCCATCCTGCGCACATCTAAAGATAAATGTGCGCCTGTCTGGCATTTCTTTACTGAAGCCCAAACTGCTTATTTACTGTACTTCGTCTGGCAGTAAAATGCCGTGGATTAAAATTGTAGTAAACATAACACACAGCCACTCAACCCCAATGACAGCTCGAATAAGTTGAGTCGACCCTGGCCATATGCTCAATGATTGGACCCTTTAATGAGGCTTATTGTGGGAGAAAAGAATAGTGTTGATTTGAGTCCTCTTCATGGCACCACGCAAAACAGAGCGCCCTCTGAACAAACCCCAAGAGGTCTGAGTGATTTCAAGCATGTGTTGGAAGGGAAAAAAGACATTTTAGATCTCTGCCATTTTTTAATTCGGGACACTTAATCATCCATCCTTGGCTTTGTGTGTGTTCATGCATGGTTAAAATGTGTAATTTTTGTTTGACTTTCAAATAGTTGTTGTTAACACTTCATTGATGAGTATGACAATGAAATCATCCTGTGAGGGGGAAAAAAATAGTCATGATTTCATTTTATTGTATTGGACTCTCGTACAATAAAATGGTCACATTTATGCAGCAAATAGTGTACACATATGAAATGAAAATTCAAGAAGACATATCTGAAATGTTCATGGTACTAGAAATAAAATTGAACAGTATTTGCAGAAGAGGAGTCTTAGCCCAACTGTTCAAATTATTAGGAGCAAAAATATACTGTGTAGTTGTCCAGCCTGTTTACTATGTTTCATAAATTAGATATCCGGTGTTTTGGCTCAGCAGAATCATTTGTTATCATTTTAAAGTGATCTGAAAATGCAAAAACTGTGTAGTTCTCTATCCATCCATCCATCCATTCTGTGATCCGCTTCTCCTCACAAGGGTCGCAGGGTGGGCTGGAGCCTATCCCAGCTGTCTTCGGACAGTCGGCGGGGTACACCCTGAACTGGTCGCCAGCCAATCGCGGGGCACACATTGATGAAATTTTTTTTTAGAACATTCCATGAACCTGCAATGCATATTTTTGGAATGTGGGAGGAAACCGGAGTACCCGGAGAAAACCCACGCAGGCACAGGGAGAACATGCAAACTCCACATAGGAAGGCCGGAGCCCGAATCGAACCCTGCTCCTCTGCACTGTGAGGTCAACGCGCTAAGCAATTGACCACCGTGCCACCCTGCAGTTCTTTATGTTTCTGTAATTATTATTTCTCTTCATAAAGTATTTTCCAATTTATCATTAAAATACACAACACAACTTTTTTATAATATATATTTTTTTTTAGTGGGGAGGTTAATGGAATTTTTGTTCATTTCACTGGTGATAGATCATTTGAGATACGAGCATGGTCACAGAACAAATGAAACTCATTCCTCAACCCCCCCCCCCCCCCACCCCCCACTACTGTGACAATGATTGATTTCTACATATGTGCATGCACACATATCTGCTTGCTCTGGCCTCAGTTGAGCCCATTGGTCAAGAAGAAATGAATAGTCCATTGTGTGATGAGGTCAATCATACTCCCCACAGACTAGGAAAAGAGTGAAACCTGACCATCATAAAGCCAAAATGTCTCCCAATGAGAGGTAATGCACGAGCAAGTTTGTGCCAGAGAGCCAGCATAGCTCTGTGTGCATGTTGTCTGAACAGATGGGAGCCACAGCGAGACACTCCAGGCAGACCAAGCAATTTCCAAAAGATCAGTCGAGATCCTGCACCGAGCGTGACAAAGAGTAGGAGTAAGGACAAAGAGATGCTGGGAAACCTTTCGTTCCGGAATTACCATGGTGACCAAGCAAATACCTCAGGAAGAATCGTCGACTTTTCAAGTCGCAATGACATCTAAATCAAACTTGTGTTTTTTTTTTCAAGGTTGATCCATTTGCTACTAGGTTTAATTATCTTAGGTACGTCTTATTCAGCATGTAGGCAATCAGTTACGGCATTTTGTTTTGCCATATGTAAAACAATCTTTCACCAGTGCATCTTTTAGGCAAAGCATAAGTCATCTTATCACAATGCTCGCAATGCAGTGTTATGGCAATTGCTCATTCTACTTTGTAGTTTCTTATTTCAAGTCACTCCCATTTCTCACTCTGCATTTAGTGCTTTTTGTGCAAACCCACACAAATATCTCATGACCTCGAAAATTATCTTTTCATGAGGGTTGAAGGAACATGGTTACTATTGTGTTGTTCAGTACATTATTTTAACTGAGTGACGCAAGAGGGGTT
Organism: Hippocampus guttulatus; assembly: GCF_054856545.1. Lineage (NCBI taxonomy): Eukaryota > Metazoa > Chordata > Actinopteri > Syngnathiformes > Syngnathidae > Hippocampus > Hippocampus guttulatus. Next base: position 9,039,440 of record NC_141261.1, on the reverse strand, counting down.
TTATTTTTCAATGGTGTTGCACAATGATTACATTTTTCATTGAAAGAGTATCCCATTGTGGTTGTTGGCTCAGGATGCACAACATGATCTCATCGAGTTAAAGATGTGAATGACAGATTTAATTTGACATGGCCAATGTTGACTTTATGATTCAACATCTTTTTATGTACATATTTTGCAGGTCAAAATGACATCCAAGCAGTTCCGTCTCCGGAATCACCACGGGGCCCTAAGGTAAGAGATGTTGAGATCCAGTCCGTTTTTTCTAATAGTTTGTCTGAGCACTATACAATTTGATGTTTCACCATGATTTTTATTTTCCAACATAAAGTGTTCGTGTGAACATGTTCATCTTCTTTCATCAACCCTCCGGGTACTGACAGGTTCAGGTCCTCCTTATAATCACTGCAAACCCAAATCATGTATTTGTTTCAAAGTACACACACACATATACAGTATATATATATATATAAAATATAGCCGTGTTTTTCAAACTTTTTTGAGCCAAGGCACACTTCTTTCATTGAAAAAAAATCTCGCGGCACACCACTAGCTGAAAATGTGAACCCCCCCCCCGCTTATTTTAACAATTAACGTGTTATATTGTTACCATAACCGTTTTTAATTGAAGAATGACAATGACGTTATAACAGCTTGAATTGGAATCAAATGAACACAAAGAAAACAGTATTTTATCATCTTTCATATTTATTGTTTCACTGTCGTCCTGCATGCGTCACAAATTCGCTTGTCTCACGTCGAAACACAAGGCAATTGGCTAGCTGTTGCTTCTCCCTAGTGGTATGGGAGGGTACTACATGATTACTTTCTGGGCGAAAGACAGCACGGGCATACAAATTGGATATTTTCCCCCGGCACACCTGACAATGTCTCGCGGCGGCACATGGGTTGAAAAACACTGATATATAGGATTAAACTGTTTTTTTTTAAACATTTCAGTATTTCAGAATTTTTTTTGTGTGTGTGCGTGTGTGTGTGTGTGGCGAAAACCGCTCCTGTGATGTATTTGTGATCTAGCCTGAGATGCCCCTTTCCTATTATGTAGAAACTTGAGTGCCTTTGTTCGAATCAGTGGTTATCCGGCTCAATTGGAAGTTATGTTGTTCGTATTATTTGACCCATTTCTTGCACTACAATATGCAGTTAGTTAACTATAGCTTTGCCTACCGCCAAAAAAATGCATCTTCCCTAGATGTCACAATTTATAGACCAGCTCAAGATCATTATTTCAATCCCCAACCACACCTGCAGGCTGAGAGGATCCCTGGAAGCCTGTTAGCTTGCAAGCTAACTCGTGGCTAGCTCTTCTTGCCATGGTGTGTAAAGTCCCGCAACGCCCCGGTGGCATAGATTTCAACTATCGGAGGCTTGAAGTGGATATATTTTTTCTGGCTGAAGCATGTTGGGATGTGCAGGGTTGCTTGACAAATATACCATATGCACACATCATTTCCGCATTCGAACTACGGAGGCGTGCTAACTTTCGGCCGCTAGTCTAACACACAGTGATAGTATCAAACACTTTAAAATATGCTCGCAATCTGCTGAAATTACCTCAAGTTACCATAAGCGACATATTACCGTACCTTATTTGCTCCAGCTATTAGTGTCGGCGACATGAGCATAGCATTATTTATCATGTACGTAAAGTTACATGTCTTATTTTGACACGGTCAACCCAACTTTTTAAAAACGCACAAAAAAATAACCCCACACAAAATAGACTGCAAAGTGTTTATTAGAGCATTCTATGGTGCAGATGCAACAAATTTGAGCTGATGAAAAATTAAAATAATTATAACAATGATGAAAATCATATACTTTTAACCGCAGGATGAGGATACATGTTCCCACGAAGCTCCCTATAACCGGGTGCCTTGCATGGATGGCGGAGAAGAGAGGGAGTGAGAGAGCGCAGCTTCGTGACTCACTGCGGAGCCGAGCAAGAAAGAGAAAGGCCGACATACTATCTTTGTCGCTTCAATGTTGCAATAGTTAAATTGTCTCGCTGAATGTATAAACTAAACTCTTGTGTAGTACAGGCTCAAATAAAAAAAGTGAACACAATGGGTACCACACCACAGCGTTGGCTTGAAGAGCTATTTTTTCGTTTTTAAAAGTCACAACTATGGAGGACGTTTGCATCTTGAAAAGCACCAGCTCCGAAGCTATAAAATACACTTTTTACAAAAACCCATGTTAAGGCAATTTTAAAGAATGAGGTTTTTTTTTCCTTCAGATGGTGTCCCGGTAGGTTGGATTAAACGAAGCTGGAAGCTCGTACACCTCTGTATTTTTTCCAACAGAAATATGCCATGAGTTGCTGTGCATAGTGTCCATTAGCATTCAATTTTCAGCAGGTCCGTCAAGAATGTGGATTATTGTGAACTGGTCCCTGGTGGGAAGAGGGTTGGGTACCACTTTTTGAAGGGATTTAATGATGGGATAGTGAGAATACTATGTGCCATATGTGCATGTTGGACCATACAATTTCAATTCCTAAAGAAAATATGAATTACTGTATATTGCTAAATGTTGACAAGACTGTACAGTATCTTCGGACGCAGTCACACAAAGCAATCAAACTCCAAAAGACTGAACTCTCAATTTTTTTTGCCTGTGCTATGCTCATGCACTTGATGCTTTCTTTGCCCCAACGTGATTGCAAGAGCGAACCTTTGCACAACATGATTGATAATGCACTAATACCCAGTACACATAAAAGACACCGCATCGAAGCCCACCACACTCCAAGCAAAACAGCCGAAGCGACTTAAGTGGGCCATCAGGAATAAATTAAAGTCTGTAGCTCTTTGTCATACACCTCGTGATTGAACACTTGAGCACTTACTGGTACGCTGCGACATAAAAACTGCTACTGCCTAGCGGATTTTCATACTCCACATACAGTATACTGTATTGTGTTCTTTTCTATACAACCATAAAGACATGGTGCAGTTATCAGGGATGAAGCGGTTAGAAAGGAAAAAAGCATCATAACAAAGGAGAGTGTAAATACTTTGAAAGGCTGCTGGCGAGCTACAGGTATATATCAAATAAAATGCAGCTAAGAATAAGTACAGTTGAGTATTATTGTAAAACCTTGACAATGTCTGCCTTGAACCTTTAACCGATGCCAAATGTATGCACAACTATGCAGGCATGCAGAATGGGATGCGAGAAAGTTGGCGGCGCTGGAATGTGTATTTACTTGTTTTTAGCTTTTGAACTGTGAACCAAGAGCAGTCATATTTAACATGAATAAAGGTTTTATTATATCCACTGACCACCTGATTTGCCTCACGAGCAAAGCTCATGTTTTTTTTTTTTCTCTCAGAGGAGAAGCGCGGCTTCACTGTTCATGGCGTAAATGAAGCAGCTACATTTGTATTCCAAAATCAAACTCAAACAAGACATCAGGGGTGAAACATGTCATCTTCTTTATGGTCCTCAATAATTTGGCCAAGGGGCAGCATATGAATGGAAAATAAAAGTGGGCCTAAAACTGAAACTTGCGGTACACCACCGGCAAGGGAAAAAGTGGCTGAGGAGTGCTTGCCTATGATGACCGCAAATTGTCCCAACCAACTTAGTGCAGCATCTCAATGTTTAAGCCAATCACTTGAGATTCAACCAAATAGGTTATGGTATCAAACGATGTGTGCTAGTTTTCCAAAGAGCGGCACCATTTGTTTAATTTCAATGGCATATTGTATGCACAGTTTAAGCAAATTTGTTTTTCCCGAAGAACCGCTTTGGACTTGAACAAAATAACAATTGTGATGACTACTACTGCAACTACTACTTTCAGTATTTATTGAACTTTATTGGTATTGCAGAGGTGTGTACCGGTGAGTATAACTATATAAAGAACTGGTGTCAGATACTTTATGAGCCGAGAAATGATTGAAGTGCATACGTCTTTGTGTAGAGCTCCTGCATTTATATGAAAGACTGAGTAAATAAGGGTACCAAGCCTAAGTCATTATTGCTGAAGCTGCTCTGAGTGCACACCATAAATCTATGCGGCTATGTGTTCATCTATCATTTTAATGGTGCTCCAAGTCTTTGCATGGAGAGATGAAACGGGAATCAATGTGTGAAGCCACGCCATTGCTTTTGGCACCCTCAAATTCATCTTGACTAGTTGTGCAGCAGTAGTCACAAATGCATCCTTTGTTTCCACATCTCTCTGCTTTCAAAATACAGCTATAAAAACAAGTGTTTCAACCAACTAAACCCATTTCCATTTTCTGTTCAACAAATTTTTCTTTCCTTGTCAACATGGCTGTCAAGTGCTGATTAATCAATCGCATCCTTTTCTGGGATGGTGCGCATAAACAAGCCTTTCTCTCCGACTCTGTCGGCAGCCATTGTTTGATCTGACAACTTTCTCTTGCTTGCATACATTATTGATTTCTGGCCCTCTGTTTGTTGCTGTGCGGAATTCTAATTATGCTGTGGTATTTATAGCCAACGTTTGGGCGAGCCATTGACTTTGTCCATGTCGATGATATCATCTTGCATCCACAACAGATGTGGTTCATGGTCGTGCTTGTATTCTGTTCATCCAAGTGCTGGTTAGGCCGTGAAGCACTGGGTTGCCGGCACAGGCTGATCTGGCAGCTGCTACTGCCCGAGTCACAACTCATTTTTGCAAAATGTCTGTCATGATGAATACTTAGACTCCATTCTTGTCTCGGATATGTTGACAAAAGTCTCGCTTTGAATCATTTCTATGCAAGCGTTCATTGCTGTGAGCAGACACACCTGTCATTGCTCTTCGGTGTCAAGATACAAGAATAATGCCAATATATCATATTTTCTGCACTACAAAACGTTTCGGATTATCAGGTGCACCTTCAATGAATGGCCTATTTTAAAACTGTTTTCACATATAGGGCGCACTGCATTATAAGGTGCATAGAGCAGAAGCTCCGATAGTGGCTGCGGCTGTGTTATGCATCCACTAGATGGAGCTACGGTAAAGGGAATAAAATATAATACAACACAGCTTTATAAAGAGCAAAGCCATGCAGAACTGGTCACAAACACGGACATTAAACTTATAAATAAAAATGGAGTTCCAAAAAACAAGAAATGAAAGGCAAAACTAATGAAGACAATTGATTCAACAAAAAGGCACACAAACCTCATGGGCTCACATCCACAAGGGGGTAAATATCCTTGCTTGTCTCCTTCCTTCGTTTAGTCAGTGGTCAATGATGCTTTTGGTATGATCTTCGTTTCATAATGGCTGCGCAGAGCTCACAAATTAGTTTGTTTGCGTGTGTGTTGGCGAATGCACATGCCAATTAGTGTCGGGCAGAACCCTTTTAGGTTACACGTTGTTACTGCTAATAATCACCACTAGATGGCATACGAACACAAATAGGAAAACAACTCAATGAGGAATATAAAGACACCATACATAAGGCACATCGGATTATAGGGCGCACTGTCGGCTCTTGGGTAAATTGCATGCTTTTCGGTGTGCCTTATAGTGCGGGAAAAAAATGGTATTCATAACAATATCTGTCTGTGACTTTTTGGCTATCCTTCCATCCATCTTCTCAATGGTTAACAAGGACAATGTTATCATTGACCATCTTTGGATGACGGTTCAACTCAAGGTTTTGTGTGACTTTTGAGGCTTATTTTCTTGTTAAATTACAAATGGTACAACTGTTGTCGCATGCAAATTGCAAGGTAGCGCCGTACTCATTTTTCTTTCCAGACCTCCGATAGTGGCCATTCAACGGTGATTGATGAAACGACATTGTGTTATGAATGCCAGGGGTATTATCTTAGAAAGGAAGCCTTTCTGTTGCACTACTGCCAGACCCTGTAGTATCGACTGCCCTAAGATGCAGGGATGTAATTACACCGCTTTCCTTGAAACGAGTGCAAGGCCGTGATTACTTTCCTGCTCTACGACCCTTTTTTTTCGGATTGTAAAAGTCAGAAGCCATTTTGTTGAAAGCATTGCGAGACGTGTTTTAATTATTCCCTGAGGAGTTTTCCTTGATTCTGTCAAGCCACAGTGTATGTATTTTTGATCCGCCACATTTGACGTCGGTTGATTCCTGCCATCACAAATATTTTACCCGGATTAAAAGCAGTCTTGACTTTTTAAATATGTAGAACACACACACACACACACACACACACACACACACACACGCACACACACACACACACACACACACACACACACACACACACACAGACACACGCACACACACTAATTTAAAATGCAGGTGGATTTGAAAGCAATGTCTCCAAGAATCCTTAACTGTTGATGTGTGCTCGATGTGCAATAACTGTCCTAATCCCTTAGCCTACAGATCACCCGAGAGCAATCCGAAATATAAAGAAAACTCAACAGCATGATTGAAAAATAAAATTTCACCCTGTGGCATTGTTCAGTTTGAGCTTAAAATGGTGCTTTTTGAAATGGTAAATTTTGATCTGACGTGCGTTTCGACTGCAGGCTCTGTCCTATCCTGCCGCTCCAAACAGGATGAACAGTGCAGACGGATAGACGCATTGATGAAAGGATGAGTTGAGTGTAAAACAGTCTATTATCACCTTCGCTTTGTCTCTGTCAGCCCCAACTCTTCACACTTTGGCTTGCTAGTCCCTTTCTGACACCTCACTTATATGTTATTTTGTGTGCTTGGCCGCTACACCTTTTGTTCTTAAAATTACGCTGGCTTCATCCTTTCCAAAAGGATATTCTCTCTCAACATTTCGGAAGCTTTTTGTACATAGCAACCATGCCTGCTACACATGAAGGACACATTGGACCATCCATCCAATTTTCTGCTCAGTTTATCCTTCTCAGGGTCACGGGTAAACCGCAGACTGCACATGTACGCAGTGCACACGCTCTCCTCCACACACTCCATGCTGACGTGCTTTCCCATGAAGCCAGAAGGTGAAACGAAGATGTTTGCCCTCTTGGTATGAATGAATGAGAAAATTAGAACCCGGGGCGATGCCACTTCTAATTTCTTTGCTGTATTGTTTTGCCGGTGTTTTGGCTCAGTCTGAGTGAGCTCACACTTGTTGACAAATGACGTGATTTTGAAAAGTTGACATTTGTTGAGAGCATTCCCGATTTTACAGGACATTTTGACCAATAGGACAAGCCAAAATAGGCGAAGAATTGTGGTTCACGCTGATGATAAAATCTTGCCAGCATTGTCTTTGACATTGTTAGCATTGAAGAGAAAAGATTGGATTGAGGTGGGAGCAGCAGAAATGATGATTAATATCCATCCGTCATCAAGCTGCTCGACTGGGCGTCCCTATTGAGCTGACAACTTTTGGCCGAGAGACTTTGTAAACCTTAGACATGTCACATATCCATCTCAGGGTCACATTTTGTTTCATAGTTTTGTTTCTTCATGTGCTCATGTCTTCCTTATTTGGTTTTGTTTCCATCTGTCCCTTGTGTCAACAAATCAGGTCCCTCAGTCCATTGTGTCTTGTCCAGGTGTTCCTTGTTGTCGTGTCAGTTTGCTTGTATTTCATTCCCCGGGTTCTGCCGGTTTTGGTCGGATCGTTGTGCTATCATGTCGTTTTGTTTGCGTTGCTGTCACGTTGTGTGTTTTTTCTAGTGACTTTGAGATTGGATCTTTTTGTTAGCGTTATTGACTTAGGAAGTGTTATCCATTTAGTTTTGCCAGTGTACCCGAGCAAGTGTTTTTTTGTTTTTGTTAATATGTTTTGTTCGGGACTTCCTGCTTCTTCTGACTTCCTGTTTTTTGGGTCCCCTACCATCGCATCTATGACAGGTGCTGTGGGAAAGCATTTTAAAAGTCAATACAGGACAGCAGGCCAATGGGGAAATTACGTGTATCAAATTTTAGGGGCTAAACACGACCATTTTGTTGCCAGTCTGGAGCCCTGCTGATCAAATTGAAAATCACATGAAATCTGTTTGTTTTGTTTTGATAGGTTTATTTTATTTTTTATTTTTTGCTATTTAACAAAAAATATATTATTTAATTTTAGATTTGGGAAACATTTTAAAAAACAATTTTCTTAGGGTGGCTACCATTTTTTGGACCTCCTTACAGCCCTGTGGAACAATATTACCACAGTGATCATTGTAGCTCCAACCCTTTACACACTTGAACAATTATCGTTGATCAGTATTCCACAGTACCAGACACTTGAAAGCGCTCAAGGACTTTCTTTATGGTTGTACACCTGAAGTTGGACAACAATTACTGCAACGGGTCACTTAAAAAAATGGTGCGACGATTATCTGTACCAATTGCACAACCATCATAATATTGGATTGCACTACTGCTCGCTTTAGCTCTGCTCAATGACCCTGCACATTGTCGGACAGCTGTCATTGGGTGGTGCTACTGGACAATGGTACTCTTACATTATGGAAAGTCTTTCAATACTTCTCTGTCATGTCGTTGTTTATCGTAGTTGCTTGTTATTGCAATACTAGCATAGCCTGTACTACCGGAGACAAATTCTTGGGGTGTTCTACATACTTGTCCACGAAAGATAATTCTGATTCTGATTATTGGGGCAAACTCGTTGTCTTCATCAATACGCAAGGAACTAATCACACTTTGGGCATATCAGCTAGCTTGCGACATCACTAGCTCATCGCAGGGCCGTAGCTAGTCATTTGGGGCCCTCGGTCAACGCAACAACAATCAGCGGCTAGCAAAAGAATGACGCTCTGATTCGCTGAATCAGTCGACACGGGTATTTTTTCATGTTTTCAAAAATACCCGGACTGTGAACGCTGAATCTGTGATGGAGGGGGTTTGCTGTACTTTATCTCAATACATGATTTTTTCAATAGGATTTTCCGTAGATACTTGAATACTATCATATTTGGTAGCTGCAGCCCAACATTCAACCTCTCTGTTTTATTGCCATATATTTTTATTGTTGAATAAAACCCTTGCGACAGGTCCCTGGGATTAATCTGCCTCTCAAAATTGGTAAATTGCTCCTTAAATGAAGTCATTGATAAAGTAAAATTGCTCCTGAGAGAAAAATAAAATGTGATTTTAAACATTGTATTAACAGTGAGGAAAGTCCGTCGATCACTGTTATTTGTGACAATTTAAAAGTGGATGGAGTTTAAATTAAGTTGATAACATTTCAGGTTACATCGCGCAATTAGGCAGTCAAGTACTTCCTAATGGACATATTCTGGATCTTTAACTTTAATGGTCGTGCTGTGATCGTGGCTCTTCAGCTATTGGCAGGGAAACTCGACTGCCTGCCGCAGATGTTTTACATCACAGATGATGCACTTTTAAGCGGACGTTAAACTGTAATAATCTGAAATGTTGGTTGAGATCATGAAACAAGGAGAGTATCCATTGATTGTGCGGCCCTAAATTAGAGGGAAATAATACTTTTTCTGATTAAAAAGCCAGACCAGCCAGTTGAATCTGTTTAAGAGTTTTGTTTTCATCTTATCCTTCCTGAATCCACTGCTTGAATTTTCACGAACATTATTTGTAAGGTTCGACATTGCTGTTGTCATCTGAGATCGAAGAAGTACAAGCTTCTCCCTTGTTCTTCATCAGAACACAATAAGAAACAAATAACCACTAACGCGATAAGAACTATTCACCTGTGTTTCCCTTCAGCTATCACTGTCTCAACTGACAGCTACCTCACGCTCCCCGACCGTCAGCCATTCCAGCCCGGGGTTGCCGTGGCAACAGTCGCTTCCTTCCCTTCTCCAGCCTTCTCCGACGGCGCCGACCCGCTGGCCGTCACATGTTGCGAGATCTCCTTCCCCGAATGTTCACAGACACGCGCAAAATACACATACGGAGGTAAGTACACATGCGTGGAGTGAGAAATCAGGCCCGGAGGCCTCCACAAAGACTGTACACAGCCGGCACAACTCATTTCAATGAAAGTATACGCAGGCAGTCACTCACCGAGTTCAAAGATACATCTTTACAGTGCTCCGCTTGTACTGAATACACATGCAAAACTGAACTTCAGCCCCAAAGCATATTCTTTGCCTGTGGAAATCCTGAAGATGCTGTGTGCATCACTTTTCACCTGTTCATCTATTTTTAGATTTGCAGATGCAATTCTGTATCTCCTTTCATCTCTCAAAAAGTTTTTGAAAATCATGATACCGGGTCATATATTTTTCTCTCGGCAAACGCGACTAATTCAGGGGTGTCCAACCTTTTTTGACCAAAGATCTACTTTTCGATCAGCCAACCTGCCGCGATCGACATGTTACCGTGCTCGCGTGCATACGCGTGCACTTCCACACGCATGCCCTGATGAGCAATCGCCACAAGGGCCCCTAAAATGAATGAAACTGAAAAAGAAAGTAGACACAAAAGTTTGTGAAAAGCAAATCACTGCCTACCTTCGTCGAGACCTGACGTGGAGGCACGGGACGACTTTTGCAGCGTGTGAATGATCGTAGCTCACATGTACCGTTTTAAAATGCTTCTCCCGGCACTCCAGATGCAGGTCACGCGCCACCGTAGGTTAAAGGTGACCCGCTTTTTTATTTTATTTTATTTTTTAAATACCTTTTGTGAAACGGAGAATGATAGGATGCTCAGGGTGCAGTGTGCACTAACACAAAAATATATTCATAACACGGACACAGACACACAAATGTTTTGGGTTGGATTCTTTTTTTTCCGCTACACCCCTCGCGTTCGACTTGGGACCAGTCTGCGAGCTAGCGGTCAATCGTGATCGACGTATTGGGCACCCCTGGTCTAATTTGAAGCCACTTAGATCTCAAACATGATAATGGAAAATACCTGTGAATGTAGCTAACTACGTTTAACTGCTAACCAGCTTTATGAACCTGCAGAGTCTCATCGCTTCATCCAGGGGAACACAGAAATTTGTAGACGTCAGCTAGACTGAGCCGCGTATAATTACTGAATCATTTCCAGAAATGAAGTTAGGCTAACCTGCTCCCCCAGTCGTCGGTATGTGCAGCACAGTATCAGCAGTTTGCCTGTGAAAGCTGCCTTGTCTCGGCTTAATTGGACCGTGTTCACCCATAGGCATTAGGCGTCGACACCCTGCGGACACTTCATTAGGAACACCTGCACAACCTAATGAGATCCAATACAGGAACTTCTTGAATATGAAAATGTTGGTGTTTGCAAACAAAATGATCATGCTCGGTTTTGACACAGTTGCGTTTAATTTGAATGTGTTCCTCATCGAAGTTGTATTTTCTCAGCACTCTCGGCATACTTGCCTGCCGTTTCTCTTTAGGCCTGCTCAGGTCTCATCAGCACTACACACCTTGAGATGGACCTTCAGCCAGTAAGGGATGGGACGCATTCAGCTAAACACGAGGAAGACCAACTTCGGGAGCTCCCGTTCACTCTTGTCCATGCCCCTGTCATCACAGCGGGCGTGACTGCACCAAGGTGTGTCACCATTAAAACAAGTATTTATAAACAAACATAACTACGAAAAGAATGGTGATGTATTCTAACTTCACATTCAAGCAAATAATACAAAGCATAAGTCTGCATAGTGCCCACACACATGAGCATGCAGTTGTTTACATACGCAGTAAAAATATAATCTAAATGCATGTTATGAATACTGAACATAAAAATAGAAATCTGTTGGGCACCAGAATAAAGTTTTGTTGTTTTTTTAAATTTTGAGATTAAAATGCTTATGTTTGTCTATTTTTACTTACTTCCAGTGCTAATTGAGAAAAATGCACAGACAAAAGGTCAACAAAAAACTAAAAGAAATGGTAGTCGCTATAAGAAAATTGGTTTTTAAAATGGTTCCAAAAATATATTTTTTGTTTCAATAGCAAAAAAAATAAAATAAAATTTATATATATATATATATATATATATAGAGCAAGAGAGAGAGAGAGAGAGAGAGAGAGAAGAGAGAGAGAGAGAGAGAGAGAGAGAGAGAAATAAACTGCCCAAAATAGTGGCATCTGGCCCCCCAAATTTGATACCCATAAACAGACAGAACCCAGGAAACTAAATATAAGCAAACGGGCGAGACGACAAGGAACACCTGGATGAGACACAATGGGTTGAGGGAGCTAATTGGTTGGCACAAGGGACTCGATGACAAGAACAGGTGGAAACAAACCGAAACAAAGAAGACCAAAGCACATGAGAAAACAAAACTATGAAACAAAACCAAATTTAATTTCAACAAAAATAGAACTATCACAGCACCAACTTTTGGATCTTGCAACCACTTGCCCAGTCACGCTTGTGCTCATTACGATCACAGGTGAGCTGTAGCCAATCCCAGGTGACGGCTTGGTCTGGTCCCCAACAAATCACAAGGCACATATAGGCAAACAACAATTCACACTCACATTCAAACCTCCCGACAATCTTAAATGAATCTAACATGCATATATTTCAAATCCCTGACGAAACCAGAGTATGGTAGCCGGAGACCCCCCTCTCCCCCACACACATGCAACATGCAAACTCTAACCCGAGTTGAGATTTCAACCTGCAACCTCATAACTATGATACAGACATGCTGACTGTTATATCCTGCTGCCCTGATAACTAATTGACACCTCAAATAATGATACCCTGACAGCCTTTGAATGACACACACAGCCATACATTGCTATTTTTTATTTTAATCCCTTACATGCTCCTACATCTACCCCTCCTCTCTGTCCCTGACCACATTTTTTTAAAGTCTCCTTATCAAAGGGAGCACTGGGTGGACTGCCAGTCACCAGACAGATAGTGTCTGGCTTACACTGCTTTCTGTCAGTGCTACAGGCTGATAGGACATTGGTGACTAAGCACAGCACGTGCCCGTGCACACTTTTTTTGCCTGGCTGTGCTTTAAAGACTACAAATGGAAGTAGAACATACAAACCACATCAGTTTATCACCTTTATTGTATACCGGTATATTTACATATATAGTATTCCCAATACAGGTGACAATGATTAGGCAAGAGCACCTCACAGAGGTGTCAAGGAGACATCCTAAGTAGATGCCTGATCCACCTCGTCTTGCTCCTCTTAAAACTTAAAGATGACTGGGCTGCTCACTCTATCTCTAAGGACGAGCCAAGACACCCTGCGGAGAAAACTCATTTGGCCCGCTTGAACCCTTGATCTTGTCCTTGGTTACGACCCGCAGCTCGTAACCATAGGCAAGAGACGGAACGGTAAATTGACTGCTAAATCGATCTACTTCTTGACGACAACAGACCAATGCCGAGTCTGCCTGTTGCTCTCCTGCTCCCTTCTTTCCTCTCTCTCTCTCGCTCTCTCTCTCTCTTTCTCTCTGTCTGTCTTTCATTACAAATCTAACAGAATGGTGATAAGCAGATGGTCATGTAACGTGTTTATCCTGAGAACGATCATTGCAACAATGTATTTTCCATCACTTTTTTTTGGTACTTTTCCAAGAGTCGTTGAACTTTTGAGCAGTGAATGTTTGAGTAGCATGAGTCACTGTTGATCGGCCAAAGGCATCAATGAAGCCATATAAAACCCTTCTTTTATATGTCTCGGTGTGTACAGCCATTCATTAGGGCTGTAAGGCACTCTGTTGCTTTCTCCTGCGGTATCGATCGTCTTGCATCTTATTAATTGACAGCGGTTGTTCTGGGTAATTCAATATTTCTGTTCTTAGCTGGAGGAATTCCACTAATAGCCCATTCGAAGTAGGTTAGCGCTGCCCTTACTTATGGAAAGGATCACAGTGGAGTCAGCTTTTAAATGGAACTTCAATCCAGCTGTAAGACAGCAGAATGCCATGGGGATGTGCCAATGGGCTCGACACAAAGGACTCGACAGCCTAAAAATAATAGGCACTCTGACACAGAAACAAGATCTTGCATTAGTACGGCGAGTCTGTAAACAAGCAACTTGGATAGAAACAGCCTTCCAAGCCTCCAGTGTGGATTTAGACATGCTGCTCTTCAGTTCAGTGGGCCGAAACAGCTCTGCCTCCTCTTGGAAGCGGAAGTTTTTTTGTGAGAAATGACTCATTTGTGTGACAAAAACATTTACGACCGAAATCATTTTGAATTAACTGCCTTGCACGTACATATAGTTTGAACTAAACAAACAAACAAACAAAACAAACAAAACTGGGATGACTGGGTGTGAAATTGAAACATACATCAGAGAGAGAAAATTCAATGATCCATCCGTCTAACCGATGTCACTGTAATTAGTTTGGTCAAGGCTTCATTCTGTTTCACCGTGGCAATAATCTGTTTACCAACTGGGCACAGACAACAATTTTATGATAAGCTCCAAACCAAAACATTAGCATTCGTCGTCCTGCGCTCACATTTTAGCTAGCCATCTGTGTGTTGCGTTGGGTGTCACTGTTGACAGTCGAAGTTATGAATGGTACAATGGCTGTTGCAAGACAGGTGGTTGCTATGATTAGCTATAACCGGCGATTATGCGAGGAATTCCTCAGGGTGTACTTCATCGCCCTCTGTCTTTTTGCTCCAAGTGCTCTCACGGTTCCTGTGCTTGAGGGGATTTTGCCCACACCCTCGGTGTCGTTTTGGGGGAAAGTCGAGACTGAAGTTGAAATTGATTGTCACAGAATACAATGAGAAAATTGCCGTGAAGCTCTGCTAAATAATGAGCAGAAGGCCAAACAAGGTAGGCTAAGTCTTCCCTTGTGACCTTCACAAGGAGTCGGAAAATCATTCCATGGATGGAATCGGTTTTCCAAAAGAAATAAATACACCGGTAGGTGGAAAATAACGAAACTGCAGGATTCCGGGGGTGTATCTGAAAAGTGTAGCATGATATGCCCATTTTGCACTCATGAGTATCAACCTTCTAGTTACTGGTTAGCCAGGGTTACACGCTTCTCAAGCTTATACCTTCTCTGTGACCAAAGAACAGATTTGTCATTGCCACATCATTGTTTTGAGGTTATGCAGCGTGAAATAAACACACGTGGTAACTTTATCTTCCTCTGTTAGAAAGCCCTAAGCTTAATTCACTTTGCTGCAGTACTCTGTTTTTCTTACTTGCTGCCGTCAGTCTCTATCGTAACTATATTTGATTTGTTCCCTCACCGTTTGTTATTCATTTCGACTGATGGTTTCGATGGGGTCTTAGTTGGAAGAGAAAAATTGACCGGCCCAAAATGAAGCGAGTATAGCTGAAGGTGAAGGAACAATAAACCACTGCAAATTACTTGACTGAGGCCTGTGCAGCAGGCGATAAATATATTTGTAAGCTCTTTCATGGCAACATACACTGCAGATTTAAAAAAAATTTTTGTGTGTGACACAATAACTTTTGTTAGACTCAATTTCACGTTGAACCCTTCTCAATCTATTCTCACGCTTCTCCTCCCAGTTTGTCCACAGTCAGTTCCAGGAGTTCACTGGCCCACCTCTACTCTGCTGGCTTCCCCGATATTGTGGATTCAAAAGGGCAGGTGGCAGAAGTCTTGGACCCCACAGAGCCGGTGCCCTTTGATCCGCACCGTGAAGAAATGGATCCGCTACAGGAGAATCTTCTGGTCTTCCAGTTTCTTGCATTTACGAGGTAAAGTGTGGACCCCTTGTGATTTGTGACATGATTAACAGCATCTTACGTTTTGCAGACGTGCCTTTTTATTTTCTTGAGGGTATTTGGTAGAAAAGGTCTATAAGTTACGCTCGATCACAAATGTCACATGAATTTTGACACTTGACTAAATGATCGTAAATTTGTCTTTTAAGTCAAACTTTTTTTCTTGTAATGTAATTCCTGTTACTACAATCGTCCCTACTCGTTTCTGAGCCATTGGCAATTTTAAAAGAGAATGCTGAGAGACGAATTAGTGCATTTATTTGATTGAACTCAAAAATCATCATCTGGATCATTTAACACAGTAATGAAAACTTGATCTTCTTTACCGCTCTTGTTTGAAAATACATAAACAAAAATAGAAATAATTTCACACTTCTGACCATGCACTGCAAATGTGTATCCTTGCATTTTTCAATTGCGTCCAAGGGGAAAAAAAACATCTGCCGGCAGTCAACTTTCTCCCTTTTTTTGCCCCCCCCCACGCGGCCCACCCCCCTTCCTCCTCCTGCTGAGCTGACGCACTCAGGCATTAAGTTCTGTCAGTCATCCTCTACTCACATGTCTGCTGCATGCTCATACACACGCACGCACACATATGCTCACAATTCTCACAAAAACACATTTCCTGTCAGCGCAGCCTCTGTCAGCAAGCCGTCACAAAGGCCCCCGGAGCCGGCGCCCTCTCGGTGACAGTGGAAGATGCGTGCTGAACACAGCGCTCCCACCACAGTGTCCTTCTCTCTTTTTGTGTGCAATGTCAGCAGTTTAATAAGCCCATTCTTTGTTGTTGCCCACCATGATATTCTGTAAATGAGCACTCAGAATACATTAGCCTTGTTTTCAGTTCAACGTACATGCTGTCAACGTCGAAATAAGCAGCGTGCATCCCATTGTAGCCTTCATGCTGGAGGTGGGGAAATAACAGCAGACACAATTGTATTCAGTGGCTCTATATGACCCACACAATGTGTCCAGCGTCCTCATGGTCATGTCATTATGTCCTATGTGAAGTTCATGTAAATCATAATTGGTGAAAAACATTACATATATATATATATATATATATATATATATATATACATATATACAGTATATATATTTCACCGTTGCACTCCCTCTCATTGCATTATTTAATGTTTATTCAAATGTATTAATCTTAACCCGAAAGGAAATTTGTTTGTCACTCTGCTGCCTACATTTGTGATGCATACAAAATGCACTTTCTGTGTTGACGATAGAGCGGAGGGGTGACTGCTGATTGCTAATCAGCCCAATCGAGATGAGCAGAAGTTGATTTCATTATTCACTGTGTAAATTCAGTGTCATCTCGTAAGTGTGCACTGACAGTGAAGGTTTTTTTTTGTTGCTTTCTTTTTTTACAACTTGATGTTTGTTTAACCATAGATATGTGTACTTGTAGTTGCTGTTTAACAGATGAAGGATAGTATCAATGGATGGAAGGATACCTGTCGCTAGACAAATGAGTGACTTTATCCATATTTGCATGTAAAATGTATCATGGTTACATTAATAATTGAAAAAAGGATAAAACAATACAGCATATTTGTTCAAATGAATTATATTAATTAGAACATGGAAATCAGATGATGGTTTTGTTCATTTGTACAGAGAAATGCATGTTGCTGGAAAATAGTCAATTTCCAAAATATCGACCCTAAATGTACGTGTGATTTCCTGTTAAATGTTTGTGCACTTATAGAATAGAACACTGTATAGTCAGCCGTAGTACAGCAGAGGGTGAATACCTGTGTGGATGCCTTCCTTGATGGTGTATCGAAGAGAATATGCGTTCAGTCTCTTTCTTGTCATGTGCACATAGTTGCGCTTCATGATTTTGTTCATCATCAACTTTCTTTTTTTTTTTTAAATCAGAATGCCAGCGGTGGGGATTGGTCCCGAATGGCCTGCCAACATCTACTTCACCTTCCAGTTCTACCGTTTTCCACCAGTCACGTCACAGCAGCTTCGACTACTGAACAGCGACAAGGTGCAGCAGAAAACAAGCGAGCTGCTTCCTTGTGTTCTGACTTCCATCAACAATGACGGCTCTGTCAACTCTGGTAATGATCTTCCGTCGCTTTGGAAAGATATTGGTGATTTCTCATGGATTGTGTCACCTTGGTGTTTGTACTAAGAACTGATGACAACAAGTCAGACACCAAACACACACGAGTCACATTGTCCGAGCACACACACACCTAATGATAACAGATTTATCAATCGCAGATGGTTTTGTAAATCATAGCTACGTGATTAACATGGAAATTCCAACTTTATGGTAAGTTGTTGGTTACAGGGCTTGCTCACACTGGACTTGCATATATATACATATATGTATACACACACACACACACACACACACCGTATTTTCTTCATTATAAAGCGTACCTAAAAACATTCAATTTTCTCGCAAGCCGACAGTGCGCCTTATATATGGATCAATATTCAGAATTCTTAGACGTAGTATTTTAAATGTTCTGTAAAGCGCTTTGTTACAGGTGCAGCAGTTGTGAAAGTACTATACCAATAAAGCTGTTTTGTATTGTATTGTATTCCCTTTAACGTAACTCCATCTAGTGGACGCGTAACACTACCATCACCACTATCGTAGCTTCTATTCTTTGTACCTTGTAATGTGGTGTGCCCTATGTATGAAATGGCTTTAAAATAAGCCATTCATTGAAGGTGTGCCTTATACTCCGAAACGCCTTATAGTGCGGAAAATACGGTATATATACGGTGTGTGTGTGTGCGTGTGTATATATGTATATATGAAAAATCACTTTGCATCCAAGCTAATGTGAAAATGATGTTGAATGAGGGAAAAGGGGAGGTAAGTCACATGGATTGATATAGCAAGAGATTTTCTATTCCAAAGCATTAACAACAACAAAAATCTGATATTCAAACAAGTAAAAATATCCGAAATGCATTTTACATGTGAATAAAAGGTAAAAAAGTCCCGGAAAAGCCACATCAAAGCACCATTTCTTATGCAGACAGCTTCATATTGTGCATACAAGCTACCTGGCGATGCATTTCACTCCTCTCCAGCTCGGCATTGTCCAATCATTTCATACAAACTGCAAGCCAGTTCCGTGATGCTCCACGATGTTCTCCGATGCCACTTCCCTTTCAATCAGCCAAACGGCCAGTGATTGATGTCCATTCATGTTGCAACTAATGAAATGGAAGAGATATGACTGCTACTGACAGAGCGTGATGTTGAGCACACAAACATTACTCCCCTTACCCCACAGGCCTCCTCGGAGAGACACTGGATTACCACTGTCAATATTTTTTTTTTTTTGCCGCGCATCTACACTCTATCACCCAATGTACTCCTTCCATAAACTGTACAGTATTCTCTCTTGCGGACCCTTTACGCCAATTTAGTGGCAAAAGCTGAACTAAATCTACCCTTTTACTTTTGAAGGATTAAGAGTTAAGGGTGCGATTTAGCAGTTAGTCGGTTTATTGCCGCTCACTGGATTTAACGTGCCATTCTTCTCTTGAATATCAGCACCTGTCACACCTTTCTTTTTGCTCACATGGAAATGTCGAAGTGGAATCACAGCAGAGGAGATTAAATCAACTGGAAGTCTCTAGAACTGCTTCAGACAACAAAGTGTATGCAGAAAAGTGGTGAAGATTGCACGACTGTCTGTGTCCTATGTGTTGTGTCGTGTTATTTTTGTTATTTTGACTTCAAAATGGCGCCACGAGAGTGGCTGCCGTTCCAGAAGCTCCCATATTTTGTTGTTCTACTTCTTCCTTTCATAACTTTGCTGCTGTGATTTGGGAATTTCTCCATTGCGAGACTAATAACGGTTTTCTTATCTTTTCTTATCTTATATCAACTCGAGACTTCATCCAAACGGAAAACCGAATAGCTAGCGAGGGGATGAGCTAGCTGGATAATAGCTCGAAGGTGGACTACTCCAAATGTTGTGCCTCATCTTGGAGGTGTAAACCGTCATCACACAGTATGTGTCATCAAACAACGCGATCTCACCTCACTCACGTGTTGACTTGTTTGATGTTGGTAATTTGCGCCCACGTGTTTGTGTTGTTTAGCAAGAAGGAACACCGAGTGCCACTTTTGCTTCTCGTGGAGAGACAGTTTAGACTCCTGAACAAACGATTTCAAATGTGATGAATTTCAATGAGAATTTCAATCAAATTAATTTCGAGAGGTCAACCATCAACGAAAACAACAACAGCCAATGTTCCGTGACGGAACACTGTGGCCGAATTTTGAGCTTCCACTGTAATATAAATAACAGTGATGGCACATGAAAAGGCTGATGATTCCAGACTCCATTGCTCAATTTGGTCTCCGATTTTGAAAGATGAAAAATAAATTGACTTGAGCAATTCTGTAAAATAGAAAACCAGAAAAGGAGAATTCATCCAATGTGTACAAAAGCGCTTTGTTACAGGTGCAGCAGTTGTGAAAGTACTATGCCAATAAAGCTGTTTTGTATTGTATTGTATTCCCTTTAACGTAACTCCATCTAGTGGACGCGTAACACTACCATCGCCACTATCGTAGCTTCTATTCTTTGTACCTTGTAATGTGGTGTGCCCTATGTATGAAATGGCTTTAAAATAAGCCATTCATTGAAGGTGTGCCTTATACTCCGAAACGCCTTATAGTGCGGAAAATACGGTATATATACGGTGTGTGTGTGTGCGTGTGTATATATGTATATATGAAAAATCACTTTGCATCCAAGCTAATGTGAAAATGATGTTGAATGAGGGAAAAGGGGAGGTAAGTCACATGGATTGATATAGCAAGAGATTTTCTATTCCAAAGCATTAACAACAACAAAAATCTGATATTCAAACAAGTAAAAATATGGTGCCAACTTGGGCAGTATACAGTCCCAGCAATGTTAATCAAAAACCTGAGAAACGATAGCTGGAGTAAAAAAACAAACAAAAACTGAGTCACCGCCAAAATGTGGTTAGTTGTTGCTCTTCATTAAGTTGCAGTTTCACTTTATTCCTGTCTGTGTCTATATTATGCATCACAACAAAATCTATTTCGTCAGTTGAACCAGCTATGGTGGCTGTTGTTGAAATCAATCCAAATGTACGTTTTTGTCACAAAACCAATTTCACAGTAATGTTTTTGTTCTCTTGTTCTTTCTTGTTCCAATCCATCAAGCCAATGCCATCAGATGATTTGGTCCCCCCCCCCCCCCCCCCCCCAAAAAAAAGTTGCCTCATACACATGCATCAGTGTTCCATGATGCTGCAAGTTGTGGCGACGGAGATTGTGTTTGTGTTCCTGTGAAACTCTTGACATGACTCACCCTTATTGGCATCAGTCGCAGGATACCCAACCCGTTTTTATTATCTCGCGTCAATCTCGACAACACAATTTTGTTCCACTTGGGTTCACTCACAAAGTATGGGGATGTGTTTTTGGGGGCGGTCAGTCAAGGTATGGCAAGCTGAAGGGAAGCAAACTTTAGTGCAGCAATCTGACCAACAAGTGATTTGAATGTAATGAAACAAAAGTGTATTTTTTTAATGTTATATTTGGTCATCTTACACCTCAATCAGAAAAGGGTGGAATGCTCTCGCCAGGTCAGGGATGAGGTCCTGTCCCAAGTGTTAGGAATTCAAGTATCTTGGGTGCTTGTTCACTAGTGAGGGCAGGGCGGAGCGGGAACTCGACAAGCGGATTGGTGCAGCATCTGCCGTGATGCGGACTCCGTATCGTTCTGTCGCGGTGATGAAGGAGCTGAGCCAAAATGCGAGGCTCTCAATTTACCGCTTGATCTATGTTCCTACCTCACCTGTGGTCAAGGGTGGCGGGTCATGACCGAAAAAACAATATATATCTATCTATCTATCGATCTATCCATTTTCTGATCCACTTATCCTCCCAAGATTCGTGGGATGGGGGCGTGCTGGAGCCTCAGATGTCTTCGGGCAGTAGGCGGGGGACATCCAGAATTGGTTGCCACCCAATCACAGGGCACACATAGACAAACAACCATCCGTGCTCACACTCACACCTCAGGACATTTTTGAGTGATCCATTATCCTGCCACGCATGTTTTTGGAATGTGGGAGGAAACCGGAGTACCCGGAGAAAACCCACACAGGCACAGGGACAACATGTAAACTCCACATAGGACGGCTGGAGCCGCAATCGAACCATGCACCTCTGCACTGTGAGGCTGACGTGCTAACTCGTCGACCATATATACTGTGTGTGTGTGTGTGTATATATATACATATATATATATATATATATACACACACTGTATACACTCACACACCTTGTTGTTGCTCAGCATGACTTTTTGGCTGCTTGACCCGCTGTGCACACATCAGACAATCTATCCTGGTTGTGTAGTGGTGCTGCAGGGTGAGTTGTCACTCTGCTGGGTTTCGCTCCAAGTCTGCCGACCCACGTGCACATACACACACATACGATCCAGCACAGCCCCCTGCGGGACCGATGTTTTCAGTCCTTCCCCGCTTATGAGCAAAAACACCCAAAGTGCGTTGTCCATCTTGGGCTCAGCTCTTGCGTGCTCCCCAATTGGTGCAAGCTCATGGCATGCTGGGAGAATTAATGGTCCAAGTGGAGACTTTCTGGATGGTTTGGCAGATGGACAGCGAATGAATTTGCTCCGGATCTGTTAAAAAGAAATTCTTTTGATGCTGCTCATACAAACGGCATAGCGTCATTGACATGAACATTCGTGTGGTAATGATCCTCAAACCATTCTTGCTGATATTCTTTTTTGAAACAGAAATATGGCATGATCTTGCAGCAGTACAATCAATACAGTAAATTTAGTTTGGGAATCTCTTCCAGACACACCAATGGCAGATGGGCATCTGATCATTTTCAGTTTCACCCATCCCATTTGCTTTGAACACATTTAGACCGTACTGTACATAATGTCTGTGGTAATACTTGCCAGCGGTTGTCATAAGGTGTGTCATCCAAGACGACTGACTGGGAGCGGTAGTGCTGCGTGAGTACAATATCGAAGCATCAAATATATGGAGCCTCGTAATTACTGTCTGTCTGATCTTAATACTGTAAAAAGTGGCCCTTCCAAACATATCAGGTACCCCCTTGAGTCTGAGGTCAAGTCTAAATATACAAAAGTTTAAAAACAATGAACTGGGCCCACTAACTGCAGGGGACTGTCAGCTCTCAAATCCTTCAAGGATTCATTTCCCGTCTTTGCCGTTCATGGCACATGATTCATTTTCGATGATGCCACTTTCAACTTGTCTGTCCTTAACCGGTATTTGCTGTCTGTTATTTAAGCTCTCTCCATTCTCTTTCTTTGTGCAGATTCTCCTGGGCTGCAGGTGCAGTTCAGAGTCGATGACCGTTTTCTCAAGCCAGGGGAGAAGCAGTGGTTCCTGCGCTACCTGGCCCTTCACACCATGCATGTTGACATCTGGGACAGTGACTCATTGCTGCTCATCGGTTCAACAGCCATTGAGCTCAAGGTAATACGCTCGGGGCATTGGACTCTCTGTTTCTGAGCAAAGCCAATACCGGGTTATGGCTCAGACAGAAAGAAGCTCTCATTCCAATTCATGTGACATTTTAACTACCGCCGATAGAGCATAATTTATGATAGACTTGCTATCTGTTTTCACACCCCATCATGACATTGCAGTGCATCCACAATTGATTCATGCAGCATTTGCAGATTTGTAGATTTAACATGACATTATCGAGACTCACATCTTGATGAATAAAGCACCCACATAAAATTAACAAACAAATAAAAAATAACAATTAAAAAACAATTTAAAATTCCTTTTTGGTTTCTGTTTTCCACCCGACTATAAAACAAACTTCTTTTTTTTTTGTCTCCCATGGTGCCAGATGAGCATCTTATGTCCATATGACGTGGTTGTTTTCTGATAAAGAAGTGTTGAAAAGACAAACGGGAGCATGTGGGGAAAACTAAGAAAGTACTGTACGAATTTGAGAAGAGGGCAAATACTTTTTCTCTGCACGCCACAACAGAAGTAAAAATAGATGCACAGTAAAATGATACACAAAAATGTAACACTATTATTATAATAAATATAAGCTGATCCGAGTTAATAATTGTTCTCTTTAGCCCAAATCTGTGTTTTTGTTTGAATACACGAAATCGTTTCTCGATGTCCCTTTTCTGCTTCGTCATCATCAGCACATGTTGCGGCACGGTAAAATGGCAGTGCAAGCACTCCATGAGGTGGAGGTTCTGATAACCGACCATATGGGAGAGGAAAGCTTGCAGACGGGCGACGCCTCCAACAACGCCATGGCGGTCAACACCGTCGTCAGGGGTCGGCTGCATGTCCGCACTGGGAACATTGGCAAGTATTTTGAGCGACACATGAATTGCACTCGGATCAACACACAACAACAGCAATCATGATAACAGAAATTTGATTTAGGGTAGCAATGATTTCAATGTTTACCGTAAAGTTCAGAGTAGAAGCCATAACTTTGTTAATTAATAATTTATTTAATTTAACCCCTCTGGCTAAAACAATTTGGGGTTTTTGGGTTTTTTGGAGATTCCAGGGAGTATTACGTTTGTCTTTTCCTAGTGTCTTCTTTTACACTATCAAATCACATTTCCTGTTTGGGAATTTTTCAATGAGTTCCATGTTAACTGGCTGTTTTTTTTTGTGAAAGCCGCACACACGCTGACACATTTGTATGATCGACATTCAGATCCGCTGCTCGAGTTGGCGCATTCCTCATCATGCTGAAAAATGAGGACTGCAAGTTGAAAGTTGAGAATATTTTTGCAGTAGTTTTGATTTTGTTTCTTTGTGCTGTTTCCCGTTGACCGTTTTTTCCCCCTTGCGTTTGTATGTGCAATATGTGTGTTTTATCCATCCATCCATTTTCCGAACCGCTTGATCCTCACTAGGGTCGCGGGGGGTGCTGGAGCCTATCCCAGCTGTCTTCGGGC
The DNA here is from genome assembly GCF_054856545.1 of Hippocampus guttulatus. Classification (NCBI taxonomy): domain Eukaryota; kingdom Metazoa; phylum Chordata; class Actinopteri; order Syngnathiformes; family Syngnathidae; genus Hippocampus; species Hippocampus guttulatus. The sequence goes on along the minus strand of NC_141261.1, from coordinate 9,014,843 downwards.
AGTAGGCGGGGGACACCCTGAATCGGTCGCCAGCCAATCGCAGGGCACACAGAGACAAACAACCATCCACGCTCACATTCACACCTAGGGACAATTTAGAGCGTTCAATCAGCCTGCTATGCATGTTTTTGGAATGTGGGAGGAAACCGGAGTACCCGGAGAAAACCCACGCAGGCCCGGGGAGAACATGCAAACTCCACACAGGGAGGCCGGAGCTGGAATTGAACCGGTACCTCTGCACTGTGAAGTCGATGTGCTAACCACTGGACTACCGGGCCGCCCGTGTTTTATAACAACAAAAAAAAATTAGATTTTTTTGTGTGTGTTTTGTCACTTTTATAGATGCAAAATATGTTTTTTTTACAATATTTACAAGTGTAGAGTCGTTTTGACAGAATAGTTTTGATCCTTCATCTCCCTCTGCCCCCTTGAAAATGTACAAACCACTTTTACATTCAGGCGATACCCCTTACCATCAAATAATGTTTACTTTTCTCATTGTGTATCGTAAGAAAATGACAGCGGAATCCTTAAGACTGCTTCTTCTGCTTAAAGTGTACAAAAGCAAACACTGTGCCGCGGAGAAAGTACAGTATTTTCCTGTGATCGTTCCACTCCATCTGGCTCGGATGCTCTCTATTTCTGGTTGTCGTCATTCGCTTTGGGCCTGCGCACAGCAATGGCTGCTGACAGTATCTTCTCTTTGCTCTGCATCAACTGCTGAAAGATACTCCCTCCCATAAACAACGCATCATTCTACCCTGCCTAAGAAGCACTGCCGAGTGCCACTGTCAGTTCTAAATATGCCAGCACTTTCTCATTGTGCTTATCACTCAAAGCAGGTTGAGAGTGCAATGGCTTATTGGATAGAAGTGGTGGAGCGGGAGCGGGGGCGGTGGGGACGGTTGTGTCTTCATGTAAATTCCAATCAGTGCTCGGTTATCCGTCAGGCAGCTTGGCGGAGAGTCGCAATTGGAAAGAGAGGAGAATTCACAAATACTTTTCTTTGTTTCTTCGCCCATGTTCGCTTCTTTCCTTACATTCTCTCCCTCTTATTTATTTATTTATTTTTTGCCTTCCCTCCCTTTCTCCGGCACTTCTGGGACGAGACAGTGAGGTTGTCTTTCCGTCAGGTTGCCATGAATCAACAACTGGCTGGCTTTTGAGAATGATATGAAGGGCGTTCATTATCGTGCGGAAAGTTGAAAAGTGACACTCGGATTGAGATGGATGTGCCGTGTGAAGTCTCCGACTGAGATTGGACGAGGAGGAAATCAAACCGCTCACATCTGCCGAGGAGGCGAGCGCTCATGCGTCCACGCAGACGTATAGACAGACAGGTGTAGCGGAGCATGGGCGCCTTATGTGATGAGGCCGGAGGATGGAAATAGTCTGCAACAGAACACCGATATTGTGTGAGGACCTGTCCGCTGTGATTTTTCAGTTTTGTCCGTGGATTCTTGTAATTCTAATATGAGTAAATCCACCCTGGCTGTGTTTAAAAAAAAAAATGCATGCGGGCCAAGCTATCACCACTTTTCCATTACGAAATACCTGGCCAGCTCCACTTGCCAAGGTTGTCGCGAGACAAACGTTAAAACTACCCCGCATTGACGGTGTCTGTCGGGAGGGACACCCTAGCAAACAACAACAACAATGGAGGACAACCAATACCGTATTGACAAAGTACCTCTCTGGAACTGAGAGGAGACTGAGGGCGGCGAGAATAGGACCACTGCCACAAAGAAGAGAATGTGGAGTATATGACTTCAGCGTTCCTAGCTAAGGCACGGCAACAAGTTAATGTGAGCGTGCATCCTTATTTCTAGCCGTGTATGAGGCAGTTGAGGGTGACAGTGATGAGTGCAATTCAAAAGATTTGTTTGAAATTATCACCAGCATCTATTGATCCATCCATCCATTTTCTGATCCGCTTATCCTCACAAGTGTCGCAGGAAGGGAGGAGGGTGCTGGAGCCTATCCCAGGGCACACAGAGACAAACGACAATCCACGCTCGCACTCACACTTAGGGACAATTTAGAGTGTTCAATCAGCCTGCCATGCATGTTTTTGGAATGTGTGAGGAAACCGGAGTACCCGGAGAAAACCCACACAGGCCCGGGGAGAACGTGCAAACTCCACACAGGGAGGCCAGAGCTGGAATTGAACCCGGTCCCTCTGCACTGTGAGGCAGACGCGCTAACCACTGCAACCTATCTATCGACCGATCGATCGATTTATTTCTTTATTTACTGAGGTTGTTGCTGACAATATACAGTCCCGGTTAATTATGATATTTATTTGCTGTATCTTCAGAGAGAAGCCGGATAGACAATAGCTTTTAGTTTTGAACATTGGGCAAAATAAATAAATAAAATCAAACTCTAGCTTTATGGCAGCATTTATGTACCGGTAGATGGAATTTATATCACGGACTGTACTTGTGTTGGAAATCCCCACGTTTATTGACATTTGTCATGAAATGTGTACGATTGTCTTTGTAAAAACATTTTTAATACAGTCCTGTTGGATTTGACTCGATTCTGCAGTTCGACTAATAAGTAAGCTGTATGTAGTTCGTTTAAATTTGAACTGTTTGTACTCTCACATCATCTTGCTCCATGACACATCCGCCCTGCTTGTTTCAATCAAACATGCACAAAAATAGGTCTTTATTCTATTTATCAGATTTTTTTTAATTGAAAAAGTTTGCGTACGCCTGTCATGTGAAATGAAAAGAAAAAGCGTACCGCCAATTGATGTCCTTTTTAATTATCATCAAGTTAGATTGGGATTGACGAGTCATTCAATGAATGGCAGCGGGATACACTGACAGCCTTATTCATGAATTCCATTTCAGTCAGCTTTAGTGAAGAATGAAGTACAAAAAAACGAAGTAAAACCTAAGTTTTAAAAAAAAGTATGACAAAGTCCCACTTCTCCCATGAAACTGATTGACTGGTCAACCAAGAGGAAATCTATTTTGCTTTATTGTCTCTATCTGATGAAGCCACGTGACCTTGGGGGTGATAGATTAGAGACACATTACACCTCTGCTTCGATGGCCGCCTTGCAAGCGCTAAATGTCAAGATCATAATCATCAATGATGTTCACAAGGAAGTGTTTTTTTTTTCTCCCATTTGCCACTCTATAAGGGAATCTAGGGCAAAGTTCTATTTGACCCATCAGCATACACACACCATTGATATGTCAGAAGCCATAAGAGTCTTCCTGATGACTAGTGAGGGGCAAATTGTGTCAAGATGTGAACAGTGAGATCAGACGAGACAAGAGATCAGAAGTTGAGATTTTATTTCCGGGGAAATCAAAGCAAGTTGGCAGGTAGCGGAGGAAGGCAGAATACCCACAGAAAACCCACCCAAGTATTGTATAGGGAGAGCGTATGTGCGAAAAAGTTGAGATTTGAACCCAGGACTACTAACTGTTAACTACATGTGGCATTGTGCCACTGTAACCAAGAATTCTGTCGTGTTAAATCAGTTTATTTAGCTTTTGAAACACATCTTATAGCCTTTCTCTTGCTCTGCCAGTAGACCAGGAAGAATACGGTCACACGCACACATAGCAAAGAGAAAGTACATATCTCTTTCTCCAAAGTAGAAAAGGCGACTTTCTCCAAACATCACATATCTGCAGCAGCCTGATAAGCCCTGGAGAGAGTGCTGCAGCTGCTGAGAGCACTGAGACTCTCGCTGAAAGGTGCCATCAGTTAAACAAATTATAACTGGAATTTACCTAACAATTAGGTAGGGACTTCCCCGAATGGCTAATCACACAGTATGTCGTACTTATTAAAAGCGGTTTCTTTGGTCTAAAGGCTTCACTCCATCAACCTTGCTTTTAGTCCCGAAGTGATGGGGAGAATCTGCTTATTCCGAAAGGTCAGTGGCGTGGAATCAGGAATCAGGAAAAATTGATTATTTCAGACTACTTTGAAAGTCCCTCGGTGCTTGCTGCCATTTGTTCTCGGGCCAGTAAATTGCTGGTTGGCTGTGGCCTTCACCTCAAAAACTGCCAGCAGTGCAAAGTGGAGTGGGTCGGCGAGATGCCGCCCAATGCGATTATTGTCATCCAACAGTGTGAAAATATCAATAAATGTGATAGTGTTCAGCCCCCTGCTATTTTGTTCCCATTACTCTTTTCCACAAGGAAGAGGAACAGCTTTACTTGGGTGTTTTCTCCGTAGCACAAATACTATTTCGGGGTGCTAATAGTCAGTGGAGTAACTGATATGATATTCCACTATTTTGGCAACAAAGAAAATCACAATACAAGGACTAAACAAGAATTGATATTGGAAGAAAGACTTCAACAATATATATATTAGTCTATTTTCATGAATTTTCTGTTACACCCCAAGTCTTTGAAGTCAAGATGGCGCCCGAGTAGGCAGCCGTCAGCAAGTGCTCTCATGAGCCTTGCTTTTTTTTTGTTGTTTTTGTGTTTGTTTTGTCACTTTGTGTTGTTTACGTCGTGTGGACCTGATGTGGACTTTTTTCAGCATTTTTTGGCCACGACATTCATCAAGGAGGAGACTCTGTACTCGGTGGTTGCGCCTTCTCGGCAGCATGGGTATACCAGCACTGTTTTTGCCTGGGAGGAATGTCGGCGCCATTTGACTGTCGTTGCTGGACTGTCCTGGGGCGCTTGTGTCTTGCGCCTGTAATGGGCAGCATTTTTCACAGCCCCGCTTTGTTCAGCGGAGAGATCGGTGCTGTTGAACGGTCTGCGGCTGGATGGATGTAAGTCTTGAGGAGCCGACGATGAGAAGAAAGGAGCGTTAGCGCGGAGCGCCGATGCGGATTTGGAACTGGGAGTCGCGGCTTGGAGTTTGAAGCGGATTACGTGGGACAGGAGAAGTGAATCTCTTTTCGTCAATGGACGCTACAGCTTTGTGTTTGCTTTCAAAACTTAGCTTGTAGCAGACGTGTGCACATTTTCAGCATGACGTCTCTGATCCACTGGTGAAAGGACACTTTGATCCTCTCCTCTTTCATCTAGAACTGCTTCAGACAACAAAGTGTATGCAGAAAAGTGGTGAAGATTGCACGACTGTCTGTGTCCTATGTGTTGTGTTGTGTTATTTTTGTTATTTTGACTTCAAAATGGCGCCGCGAGAGTGGCTGCCTTTCCAGCAGCTCCTATATTTTGTTGTTCTACTTCTTCCTTTCATAACTTTGCTGCTGTGAATTGGGAATTTCTCCATTGCGAGACTAATAAAGGTTTTCTTATCTTATCTTATCTTATCTGCCACAAAATACCACCAAATGCCTTGATAGCTGGCAGAATTATTGAAGTGATACTGTACATTTTGATTAAGAGACAAAGATCTCGACATGTTAGAAAGGAGCTAAATTTAGCCTTGGTTCACCTTGGACCAGATGTTGAACCTCCTCTCTGTACTCGGAGTCATTAAGGGTGTTCACACGGCAACTTTTGCTCCGGTGCAGCAGTGGGGCTGCCCCCGTAGAGCGTTCACACGTACGTACAAAGTTACACCGGTGTAGCCCCTGAAAACAGCTTAAACCAGAGCACATTTAACCCTGCTCAAGGAGGTGGTTTAAAAATTTGCTCCGGAGTAAATGCTCGTTTGCGGGGCAGCACCGATGTAAAATGGTATGTGTGAACGCTACAGCGGTAGACTCGCTATGCATGAGAAGAGATGAACACCCCTATTGTTGTTCATGATGTGCCCGACTAAAGCTGTGTTATCCGCAAATTTCACTACACGACAGCTCTGGAATTTCACAGAGCAGTCATGGGTCAGTTTTGTGAACAGGAGGGGACTCAGCAGCAGGTTCTGTGGGATGATGGGGCTGAAGGCAGAGGTGAAATCCTGGAAGACTAGGCGGAGGCAGGAGTGCCTGCTTTCCAGGTGGTTGAGGGCTGTGTGGACTGATGCACTGATGAGATGCCATGGTCAGTTCATCCTGTAGGTATACTGGTGAGAGTCCACACTGTCGCTGATTGAGTTTTTCATCTGTGCCATGATCAATTCTCAAAACACTTCATGACTGCTAGCATATAAGCTATTGGCTCTCACTCAGACCTATCACTGTGCAGTTCTTGGGTACGATGGAGATGACGGAGGCAGTCTATCGGCAGGTGTTCAAAATATCTGTTTATACCTCAGTGTACTTGCGGGCACAATTCTTCAGGAGACCCGCTGGGATATTGTCTGGGCCGGAAGCATTGCAGGAGGTTAATCCTTTGAAGGGTTTTCCTCCCATCTGGGATAATCTGGGAGATCATCAGGGGGTGGTGTGAGTCTGACGAAGATGGTGTTGTTGTTGAGGTCCTCAACGCGGGATGAGCGACTGGTTGAGGGCATTTGGGTTTTTAAGCGTTGTTCATCCTTGGTGTTGTAGTCTGTGATGCACTCAATGCGTTTGCACATGCTCTGAGGGTCAATGGAGGGGAAGTGACCCAGGATTTTCTGAGCAGAGGAGTATTTAGCCCTTCTGACGCCCACAGTCAACTCTCTGTGAGGGCAGCACCCCAAGCATTCAGCAGTGTTCTCACGTCTGCATTCAGCCAGGTCTTCAGGTTTGAGTACATGGTGATGGAGACATCATTTGCACATTTTAAGATGAAGCCCAGGACTGATTTAAAATATTCCTTCAGGTTCACTTCTCCTTCCTGAGCAGCTGTTTCCCTGAACATGTATCAATTTCTGCACTGGCAGTCTTGAAGCACGGAGGCAGCATCATTGGGCCACACCTTGATGCTCTAAACTGCGGGCTTGGACCGAGTGCATGGTTTAATGAGGGTGGGGGGAATTCAGGAATTTGTGTGACCCCAGATGTAGACATCCATGTCAACTCGATGAGTATTTGATGAGGCATTATTGGTTGTGACTATTAAATCTTCGATGTTGATTGACGGTTAATTAGAACGTTTAAAAGATTAAATTGGAGGATTATAATTGCGTTCATTATTAAGCCATTTGTTTTATTGGGTGCAAATAGTGCTTGATGTTCTTCATTTTGCATCCGTGCAGGCTTTCCTCCATAGTTCCATCCATCACCCAAACAATCGTATGCACAAAAGGAATTAACCGAAAGGCCTATAATGAGTCGCCGAGGCGTCCCTCTTGATGGTTTTATTATGGATTGGAGATGTTTAAGCAGAGGTTATGTCCTCACAGAAGTATTTGGGGAAATAGAACTTCAAACAATTACATTGTGCAGAGTGGGAAGGCAGTAAAGGCTGATGGATGATGAAGGAGATGCTTTGAGACGGCAGGCACCTCGGCCATTAATCTACAGAACTCTCGTCTGTGTTCATGGCAACCCCAGGCTCCTATTATTCATTTAGATGTTGCCCATTATCAGTTTGTTGTGAGAGTCTGCCTCTAAAACATTTGGAGGATGCTTTTGATGCCCCTTCCAACAACTCCTACATGCCCACTTAGCCACGAGTTCGAGGTGGTGAAGCCCCTTAACCGACACAGCCACCGTATTTTAGATGGATGCGTCCTTGAAGTGATATGTGGAACCTCTTTGCAAAACGATAAAGCAACTTCTCTGTCAATTAAGCAGCTCCCTTGGGTTTGTTTTGACACATCAAAGTGAAGAATTTAATTGAGGTATAAGTGGCCCCTGCGTATAACAGGGCTTGAAACGCAATTAGATCTTTCCTCAGGTATACTGACTCCAAACATTTGCCTTGGCACGTCAGAAAAGTTCCAGGACTGGCGTCACAAAAGAGTATATAAATATAAAACAGTTGCCCTTGATGACCTGGCAGCTCAGCGGGATGCTCAGAGCATTGTGAGCAGGCTTGTTGTCATGGTGAAGCGGCCACAAATTATCCTGCCTCATCTAATGCGCTAAATGAAGCAAAGGTGGCAGGAACTCTTTGAAGACCCGCTGGCGCAGAGTGAAGGGGGAAATGTATCGTTTGGCTTTGAAATATAGCTGTTGTGAGAGAAGTCCTGCAATTTTTTTCTGACGCACCTCCTGTCTAAATACGGTGTTTTATGTCAAAGTTCTGTTCATAAATGATCCCCCCCGCATGATATGATCTTGGGGTAAAGAACTACTGATGGTGCAAGATGAACTTATGACTCATTTACTCACTGATCACCCTGGAGTCAAAACTTATATTTTTATGTCTTAAAAATGTCCTCAGGTTCAGGATACACGTCTGAAGGACTGACGATGTCTGAGACATTTTTAAAATGTAAATGTATTTTCAAAACAGAAGCTGATGCTACCTCGTGGAGGCAAGATCCAGTTCATCTCAAACATCCTGGCTTTGCCCTGCTGTGGAAATGGTACTCGGAGGTTATTAACCATCAATCAAAATGAGAGTCGTCATGTTATCAGCTCTCTCCATTTCGACTTCTCTTGTCAGTCAAAGATGCCAATTAATGTAACCCCGCCAGGCTTGTCACCATGGTATCGATCCGGCCTTGGGTGTTGTCAGCCAAGATTGTTCCTTCAGTGTGTTCATTTTGACTAAATGGAAAGGATTCCGTAAATAAAGCTAGCTAATGAAAAAATAGTTTTCACTTGAAACAAACAAACAAACAAAAAAATAATTTCAGTCATCAACCAAATTTGCTCTGTGACAGCATTTCAAAGTATGGGAACCATTTTCTGTCCTACATTTGTCCTCCTGAGTCACTGACGGAATAACAAGCTATTCCATGTCAAGTTAAGAAGGCAAATGTTATCTTTGCATTTTCAATTACCGTATTTTCTGCACTATAAGGCGCTTCGGATTATAAGGTACACCTTCAATGAATGGCCTATTTCAAAATTGTTTTCATATATAGAGCACACTGCATTATAAGGCGCATAGAATAGAAATTACAATAATGGCTGCGGTTGCACTATGCCTCTACTAGATGGCACTAAGATCGAGGGAATATCCATACCTGTCAACTTTTCGGAGCGCCAACCTGTATAAACTACCAAAAAAATCCTTATAAAGAGCAAAAAATCCTTATAACATACCAAAGCATTTTATATGTCAAAATAACGGCACAGAAAAAAACCCACGAAATTTTCAATGATATTTATTGTAGATCTCCATAATACAATGTCTGGTTAATGTCTAATCATCATTCTACTTAGTGGCATTACTGTGTTCAGAGTTGTATTCCGGAAATGAGAGCATTCGAGTAGACGAGCACCATTCTGGGCAAAAGCAAACGGAACTACCTGTTAGGGGGGGAAAAAAAACAAAAACCGGAAATTTTCAGAATCCGTATGATTTGTGCAATACGGCCATATACGTAAGATTCACCACAAAATCCGTATGAACTATGGCTAAACCGTATGAGTTGACAGGTATGAATATCATACAATACAGCTTTATTTTTTTTAGAGCAAAGCAATGCAGAACTGGTCACAAACACAAAATACAAATGGCATTACAAAACAACTCAAGGACAAATGTTCTGAAGGCAATTGATTCAACAAAAAGGCATACAAACCTTGTGGGCTCACATCCACAAAGGGCTACATTTCCTTAGAAGTCTTGCTTGTTTCCTTCTTCCTTCGTTTAGTCAGAAGTTAACTCTTTTGGTATTATCTTCTTGTCATAATAGTTGCGCAGGGATCACAAGGTCGGTGTCTGTTTGAGTGTGCGTTGGCCAATGCACATGTCGATTAGTGTCGGGCAAAACCCTTTTAGGTTACAATTGCTTCCTGCGAATAATCACCAGATGCCATAGGAACATTAACAGGGAAACAACTCAATGGGGAATATAAAGAGACTGTAACTCCCTATATAAGGTGCATCGGACTAAAGGGCGCACTGTCGGCTTTTGGGAAAATTTAATGCTTTTAGCCCCACCTTATAGTGTGAAAAATAGGGTATGGTGGTTGTGTTGTTTGTTATCTGTTGTGATGTATTTCATCGTTTGATCCTTGGAGGAACAGCAATTCTAATTTTGGAAGGGACATTCGAATGACCTTTTTATATACACGGAGGAGCCTGTGTGCCAATCCTACTGCTGTTTTTGTAAGATTTTGTTCATATCTGTTTGTACTCGAATTTGTCAAAAGCAGACGGGTATGTGTGTCATTGTTACACTCAAAAGCTTAACTGTTATTTCCCCCCCGCTTTCAGCAAAGGTGCAACACCAATTGTAGCTTAAGAAAAAGAAAATCCATTGATGGCCTTCAAAAAAGGGTTTCACTTTCAATTGACTCTATTTTATTAAGACACGTTTGATTTGCTACTGCATGCCCTCAGTCTTCCAGGCTAATTTTGTTCGAGCGTTTGGGGCCAGTGCTCAATGACTGCTCGATGAACATTTGCCCTTTCGAATGAAATAAAAAGTCTGTTTAAACTTCTCTTTGACCTTCTCATGTTGATTCGCTCTTTGAGATATGAAACGACACGACTTTGAATATCCAACTTGAAATGGTCTCTCGTCTTTAAAGGGTCCCAAGCAGATTTGAGTAGGAGAAGGACAGCAGACCGCATGCAGTCTCATTCTTACATCATCATCCCCCGTGAAGTCACTGGCGGCTTCGCAGGGGGGAGCTTGTCCACCAGGAATATTCTCCAATTTAATGGTAAGTGAGCACTTTCAACCGCAGCCGACAGTTTGTGTTGATGCTCTGGCGCATCCGCTTTACCTTTCAACATATATCGAAGTGCCTTCGTGTGGGTGTATCTTAGCAATGAGCAATCAGTGTCTTTCACTGCCGGACTACTGACTGCCTTGATCAAGCCAACCGGATCAATTCCATATTGTGGCTGTTGGCTGCACCACTGACCCACTCCATTTTCAGCCTAATTGAGCCTGCAGAAGCTTCTCGGGTGGTGAGCCACAAGCTTGCTGTGTGTGTGTGTGTGCGTGCGTGCGTGTGTGTGTGTGTGTGTGTGTGTGTGTGTGTGTGTGTGTGTGCGCTTGTGTGTGTGTGTGCATGCATGCGCGCGGGCGTCGGAGTGTGGATGTGACGGTGTGTGGATGTCGAGCCCAAGCAAATGCACACGGCGAGGAAACCGCTTTTTCCTCTCACTTAAACAAGCAATGGCTAGTCAAGGATGTAGCATGTGATGATGCTAAGTGGAAAGTCGAAAATGAACACTCACACAAACTTTAAAGGCACTTAGCGGGGCTCAGACTTCAGCGAAGGCCTAACAGTCACAAGTATGGATTAGCATGAAATGAAGCCCCGGCAATTGCTGCTTTTGACAAAATGTTTCTCTGAAGATGCATACATTATTTTGTTGAGAAATTAAAGGATGTCTCGTCTGCAAGGTCCCCAAAAGTGGGAAAAAAAAAAGGGATCTCAATTTCAATAGATATTTTCAAGTATTACATTCCAATAATTTAGATGATAGTATGTCAAAACACTCAAGGAAATTTGTCTGTAGTAAGTAGTATGAGCTTCTCTCAACTGCTTATTATAAAATACACAAATAGCATTTAGGGCATGTGAAGTTTAGATTCCAACCAAAGGCACTCGCTGGCTCAAAGTCCAAATTATGCTTGTAAACACAGTCGTTCAATTTTGGATGTGCTTTAAATCTTTGCTTCTTTGACAATGAGCTGCGGATAAAAAGTTCATGTTTCTGATCTGTAAAAAGCACGAGTAGGGTATTTATCGAACTCCATATTCTGTGAGTTCTTTTCTGAACAGAGACATGACGTTAGAACCATATGATGTAAAATATACATGTCAGGTATGAAATAGCTGGAGGCTTCACAAAGCAGCACAAATGTTAGTGTTATGTTATTTCTGTTTCTATTTTTAGATCTCATGCAGGGCCGCTTGCAGTGACATGTTGTAACTCTATACAGAAAGTGTGCATTCTTTTCATAGGATACAAATAAAATTGGGCAATGACATCCATGACAGTGCAATTTGTCTATGTTGAGTTCTCAGATGTTTGCTCAGTTCAGTGGCATTTTGACAAGTGCCAGATGTTGGTGTGAATGCCTTTACCTCGGTTCTATTATTCTAAAGTAACAATGATGAAGCTTGAATACGTTTTGGGACTACTCTACCTTCCTCTGATAATAATTATATATCGTCACCATTCCCCCGGGACACTTATTTAAAACGACGTATTTTATGGTCAATGATTTCCGATACTGTACCGTATTTTCCGGATTATAAATCGCAGACGAAAAAAAACATATAAGTCGCACTGGAGTCGTATTTTTGGAGGGAAATTTATTTGATAAAATCCAAGCCCAAGAACAGACATGTCATCTTGAAAGGTAATTTAAAATAAAAATAAAACGGACAACAACAGGCTGAATAAGTGTATGATATGCTAATGTTCCATAACGCATAAACATTGAACTGAGAACATGCCTGGTATGTTCACATAACATATTATGGGCTGTATAGATAACTATAGCATAGAGAACATGTTCACAAGTTTACCAAACCATCAGTGTCGATTTATCAACACAAGCCTAGAGCGCCCTCTTGTGGTTTAATGTGAAAATAACATAATCAAATATACAATAAAATCACACATAAATCACTGCAGAGTATAAATTTCACCCCCGGCCAAACTATGAAAAAAATGTGATTTATAATCCGAAAAATACGGTATATGTAACTATCTTATTCTAGATTGTGTTCCATATCGTGTCGTGGCTACCTTATCTTCAGAGCGGTGCCAGTTTCTTATCGACTCAGATATGTTTGTACTGCATGGAATAAATCTTGCTCAAAGCTTTCTCTCCAACTCCTTGCTAACTTTTCTTTGCTGCTGTTTGTCTGGATTGTGGCCAATTAGTCTCAGACAGTTTTACTCCCTCTGGGATTTGAACCTAGCTCACTGACTGTAGCGGCACACACAGCTAACTTTAATGCAGCCAGTGTGGAACTGATTCCTGCTCTTCGGGCTATATTGTCTCACGGACGTAAGAAGGGGAAAAGGTGCACAACGCTGGGTGGAGCAAACCCAAAATCTGTGAGCATTCCCTGTTGAAACTGTTCTTTAGCACTTTTTCATGTAGACCGTTTCAGAGTGTGTTGGAAGTCACATGCTCAGGGAAGGTGTGACATCAAATTGTACTCAAAGTTTGGATGCACGCATACAATAATACAACAATAAAAGAGACTTCTAAAAATGTGTTTAAATGTATTTAAATTGTCACAATCTTTTTTTTTCCCCTCTCTTCTTTACCAATCACCCCTTGGCCAGTATTCATGAGTTCAATAAAGCAGGGTGCCCAACCACCTTGCGTGGCAGCACAGAGAAATTGAAATATTTTTGGGATTTCATCAGATCGGCAGTGCAAGTCTACAAATACTTTTTAGAATGCTGGATTTGTCTGGATTTGAATCCAATTGAGATGCTGTGGTGTGACCTTAAACGGGCAGTTCATGCTCGAAAACACTCCAACATGGCGAAGTTGAAGCTATTCGGAAAAGTGGGCCAAAAGTCCTCCACAAGGGATGTGAAAGACTCATCACTAATTATCGCAAACGCTTGATTTCAGTAATTCTTGCCAAGGTTGGCACAACCCATTATTAGGTTCAGGGGGCAATTTTGCGCCTTGATAAATCAAATTAGCGTTTCGAAACTGCATTTGGTATTTCCTTGAGTTGTCTCTGCATGATATTAGAATTGGTTCGATGGACTGAAACCTTTGTGTGCAAAGAACACAGAAATCACAAAGGGGGTAAATACTATTTCATGGCACCGTACATTATTTTGATGTCATCCTTTAAACTGCGGTCTGTCTGCACATTGCCACTGGCCGACGACACATCTGCTGGTGTAAGGTATTTTCCATAAAAAGGTGCGCTTGATCTTTTTCACGGGTTTAAATGAGATTCATGTCCACGTTTCTGGATATTTTTCACAGCCTCTGTTCTCCATGAATCACGCCTTGTTTCTGCCGCTCCTTTTTTAAGATAAGATAAGATAAGTAAACCTTTATTAGTCTCGCAATGGAGAAATTCCCGATTCACAGTAGCAAAGTTATGAAAGGAAGAAGTAGAACAACAAAATATAGGAGCTGCTGGAAAGGCAGCCACTCACGCGGCGCCATTTTGAAGTCAAAATAACAAAAATAACACAACACAACACATTTTGTGTTCATTGCCAGCTTTTACCAGGTGAGTGTGTATGTACCCTGTAATGAACTGCCAACCAATCCAAGGTGTGTCCGCCCCCCAGTCAGTGACGATAGAATCCAGCTTCCCCACAATCCTGAACAGTATAAGCGGTCGAAACTTGCTGGATTTGAATCTTTTCTTAAATATGATGAGCTGCCATACTTTGGCTAAACCCCCAGTTCACTTTTTTTTTTTATAGCTTCACACTTTTTCTATGTGCTGAAGCTAAAAAGATGCAATGCGAAGTGGCAATGATTTGATTCGTCCCCCGTTTCAACTTTGGCCATGTTGGAGTACTGTGGAAAGTGCAGGATTAGGGAAATGCTCTTGTCAGAGTTTTTCATTTATTTTTTACAGCAACATGGATGATTTGCATGAATCCTGCCAATAATTAGGCACTTCCTCTTAAAGTGGAAGCATGGCTTGGTCGGGGTTTGGCGCTTTTTCGGAAAGGAGCTGAGGAGGGTGTGCATGTAGTGCCACCAGTTGTAATCGTGCCAGTTGTTTGACTTGACTCATGCCTGTGCGCAAGCTGTTGGGTTTTTTTTGCGCTCCAAAAATACTTTCCGAATTGTTTGCACCTCACTCCCCTGGACATTTGGCGAGCTTTTTCAAACATATGGTGAGAACAACAAAGTGATTAGAATGTATTCTCTTCAGTCAATATATTTCATGCTTGCATATGGTTTCTCCTTCGTAGCAAAGAACACCGCACAGGCGCAGAGATTGCAGGTACAAGAGAAACACGGGCCGGCGTACAGCTCTAGGCGTTGTGATTCCATCAACAACGCCACCATCTTGTCAGGGGGAAAAAACAAGCCCGACAATGGCCATCGCAAGCTGGAGTGTATGGCTGCTGTGCACCAAAAGGAAGCTTGTCAAACGACTCGTTTCACGGTGAGGTCACGCCGCATTTCGAGAGTGTGCCTAAAGTCCGTTGGAGCTCACTGCTCCATAATGGAAGACTTGTGTTTGTTGTCACTTAAATAGTCAAGAGGTGAAGAAAGAGCTTTGCTTCGGTCTTACAAATACTCACTAAGGAGGTTTCATGCAGATGTGTGGGGCATGTGTCGGGGAGCCTGCCATTTTTTTTCTTTACCATTGTCACGTTGGCACGCCCTTCAAGCTCCTGTGCTTCAGCGATTGTACAAGTCACTTTTAATTGTTCCTCCGTCTGTAGGTACAGCTTGTTCTTTCACCCGCGGGTGCACATGCTAAATGTCATTTTGCCAGTATTCTGTCTCACTCTCAGAGGTTTTGTACATTGCGTTTCCTGTGTTACGGCCGGCGGTTTTTATTTCACACGGCCCTCGGTGCTAATTACTTGCAAAATAATAACTTTTGCTGAGCTAGTTCCTTCAGCTTCACTAAAAAGCACGATATTTTAGATCATTACGCCAATTGGTTTTATTCAAAAAGACAATTATTATCATTTTTTTTGTATTTACTGATTTAATTTAGTCACTCCAAATGATGAATCTAAATTCATTTCTTGTTTAGGTTTCTAAAAAACAATTTCGCATTCACTCCAGATTTAGAGTGCCAATAAATTACAATTCATCGCTTGTTACATTATTTACATATAGTACAGCACAGTACTGCCTGTAGGGTAAAGTTCTGGCTGTCAGAAATTTACAGTTGGTCCAAACAGTGTCATGAAAAATTAACAATAGCCATTTTTTTGTGTTTGCTTTTTTTCTTTTTCAAAACAATGAACACGGTCTTATCATTTGATATTGAATTGGCAGGTAATACTGATCTATAGCAGAATAACTTTAATGTAATATTTATTTTTCTTCTGCTTTTATAATTACTGTTTTGGTGTTAGGATGGGACTAAAGAAGTTCCTTTGACCAAAGAACCTTCCCGGGCCCCCTTCTTTCAAGATCTGAACAAGGCTGAGGGGATCAGCAACATGCTTTGCCACGCCATCACCACCCCGCATCAACTCTTTGCCAGCCTCGGCTCTGCTGAGTACATGGAATTTGCGCTAAAAAACCCTTTCAACACTCCTCAGACAGTCACCATCCACAGCAATGATCCTGAGCTCAGGTGAGGTTCCATCATTTACATTTGTGGTTTTTTTCGCTGACAGAGAAAATGCGGCCAACTTTGTGTCCCAAATGCAGCACGCCGACTGTGAGCATGTGTTACCCGTGTAGTATGTGGTTGGAGTGTGAACTCCCGGTACACTGACAGTGTAAAAAGCTTTGCCCTGAAATGAAAACATGTTCACACTTTGTGGATGTGTTCCCCATTGGTGGTGAAGGAAAGGAAATATTGTACTTTAGATTTCAAGTTGCACAGACTCTTTCAATTGTGAAAAAGTGAAACATTAAAAAAAAAAATGTTTTTTTTTTTGTGATTCAAGAGTAGCCTTTGTCAACAGACTAAATGTCCTGTAGAACTGAAAAAACAAAATATCACTTCTGCAGAGGTCTGTAAAATAGCATAATGACACATGATTTCGAGAAAACAAAAAACAAAACAAATAAATACAAGCATTTCAAGCTAAATTGCACAAGGGGATGAAAAGCACACTTGAGGTCACAGGCCAAAGAGGATTAAAATTTATTTCCGAGACTAAAACGAAATACTTTTTTTATGATAAAATTTGATTGAAACTGATGGGATACAATACTATTCTTAAATAAATCATTCAAAATTATACAAATTAAAACTATGAACATGCTGCAAAAAAAAAAGTTAAGCATATATTTTTTAAAAAGTGTTTTTCAGTTAAAGATGAATTTAAAATAAATCAAAACGTTCATTTTTCTTTGTTGTTTTATGTTCTGCTAGGCTGGCATTGAAAAAAAAAATCTGTTCTCAATTGCCTAACCTGGACAAATAAAGTTTGGGGAAAGATTTGGTGTTGTTGATATTCTCAGAATGGATTTCAGATGTTCACCAATGAGAGTATTCCAATGGGAGTAGCAGCTAGCTGTTAGCCGCTAACAGCGGGGACTGATGATGTAATTTTAAACAATGACAGAGTAATTAATTAGCATTTAAAAAATATATTTATTAATTTTTTCAGTAACTCAAATTAGCCATTGAACATGATTTGCGATTCAACTAGGGTCAGGCCAGCCTCCGATCAAATTTAAGCCAGCCTCTGATTGTGCAACGATTGTGCGTCCTTTGCATTACGATCATACGCCCCGAACACGCTGCGAGGACCACCTCCAAAATGTAGTTTGCAGACAGAATATTTTTTTTTGGTCTGCTGCTGGAGATTAAGTTTCCATTTAAAATTCCACCAATTTGTCAGTGAAAAATACAGTGCGTTGCCTGTCGAGTGTACAGTGTGAAAATTATGGTTTGCTCTTCACCCATGACAATGTCCTGGCTGATAGCGGCGTCAAAAACACAGCAGGATGCCGGACTAAAAACCAGTTTAAAATTACAATCCTGTTTGATTAAAATGATAATGGAGTGCACTATATATCTATGTATCTGCATCAAACAGCGACCACCCAAAGACCTTTGCAAAGCCTCACCCAAAAAAAATAAAAAAAGTATTGCAGGGGCACGCTTGTGGCCCCGCCCGCTTCTGTTTTAACGACTAAAACCCCTAACAGTAAGTCCAATTAAAAAACAAAAAAAAAACTATTTGTACGCCTGTACATTAAAAGGCAGACTTCCACTTTGTGTTATTTTCCAATATGACTGAATGGGCTTCACAATTGCATTTGATGACAAGTTTGCTTGTGCAGATTACTTCATGCAGTTTGCTAAATGTCGTTCTGGAAACAAAGAACCGTTTAACGAGAATCACATCCAGTTCACCATGGGGGCGGCGCAAGAATAATGCTGATGAAATGCTGAGTACTGTTTAATATAGTCCCCCGTATTGCAGTCATTAGGATTCCTGGATCACCGAGCTTTGTATCTTGCTTTGTTTATTTTCCTTTGCGTTATTGTTAATCTGTACACATAAACTCGCCCGTTCGGGATTCAGCTCATGCCCGAGTTTTGGATTAACATACAGTACATCACATTGATCAACAAATGCTGGAGAGCGCCACGGAGGATTCATTATGGCATTAGCCCAAGCATCAGGTTTACCGAGTCTAAGTGCGACTCGTCCATCTTTGCATCTGTCTTCTTAGAAGCTATTGCTCCTTGACTTTCTTTATTATTATTTTCTGAGATTTGCTCTTCCAACAGTTAGAAATGTTTTCACGTTGGGGTCCGTTAATTCCTGGTCCGTAAACTCCAGATTCCACTTAATCACGGGGAAATAAAATGTGTTCACTGGACTATGGCATCTATTTTATGGATGTTTTGACCATTGTAACAGTCGGTTCCTCAATGAAACAAAAGAGCATGTTTTTAATGTCACTTGTGTGCGATATACTCTCCATCCAGTGTCATCACCAACACAAAAGAGTGGCAGTACTTTAAAGAACTGACCAGAACACCCACTTCGCTGGAGGAGGACATGTTTCACATGGAGAAAGGAGCTCCGGGGCCAAAGGTTTACCTCCGACCGAAGGAGACCGTTCATATCCCGCTCAAATACCAGAGCTTCCTGTGTGACCACCACATGACTCCTCAGGTAAAGTTGAGAGATTTCATCCATTTTCTGAACCGCTTTGTCCTCACTAGGGTCGTGGGGGTTGCTGGAGCCTATCCCAGCTGTCTTCGGGCAGTAGGCAGGGGACACCCTGAACCGGTTGCCAGCCAATCGCAGGGCACACAGAAGCGAACAACCATCCGCGCTCACACTCGCATCTAGGGACAATTTAGAGCACAGGTGTCAAAGTCAAGGCCCGGTGGCCAGATCTGGCCCGCCACATGATTTTATGTCAAGTTCCATGATGCTTGCTAAAGTCTGAACCAAAATTTCAAATTGTCATATGTAATCCACAATAACAGTCATTATTCTTGACTTCTGATTTTAAAACTAGTTATCCGTCAATTTGTTGTGCGCTGTGTATGTAATATGTGGAGGTGATTAAACATTTATATGGTTTCCCAAAATTCATAACGGCCCTCCAAGGGAAACTGTAACTACAATGTGGCCCGTGACAAAAATGAGTTTGACACCGCTGATTTAGTGTTCAGTCAGGCTGCCATGCATGTTTTTGGAATGTGGGAGGAAACCGGAGTACCCGGAGAAAACCCACGCAGTCATGAGGAGAACATCCACCCTGGAAGGCCGCAGCTGGAATCAAACCTGGTACCTCTGCACTGTGAAGTCGATGCGCTAACCACTCAACTACCGGGCCACCAGAGTTTTCATTATTTATTTATTTATGATTTGCATCTCATTTTATAACACCGGATTTTTTTATTCATGTCACCGATTCCGTTTCGGCAAACGACAGCCCATTGGACAACAACTTTTTCAGCGCATGGCTACGGAGGACGTGCGGATTTGTGCGGGTTTGGGGAAAAGTGGCACGATTCGTCCTTTTGATAACAATGTTTCATTTTCGTGGATGGTACAGGCAGCAAGCCAGGCTTTAGGTCGAAGTCATGAAAAGGGGAGCGGCAGCCGCGTGGGGTTTTAGTGAACAAGACGTCTTGACTTTCAGGTTAGAAAAATAGCCATCAAAATAACTCATATTTCAGAGGAAATGTAATAGCCGTTGTGCCAAAAGTAATATTTCATCCGATATATCGTTAACTGTGGAAATCTTAAAATAGCATGATGATGGCCTCTTTAAATGAATAAATACCCCCTGTGAGAGGTGACTCAAAACCGATCAATATTTTCAAGGTCGTTTTTCGTGTCCAGCTTTTGTATTGAGTCGTGCAAGCGTAATTCCTATTGCACCTCGTCTGATTTTGCCCTTTGGGTTTTTTGATGTGAGAACCGAGCGGAAGATGGGCAGTGTAACTGAAAGGTGCTCATATGTCACTACACCTAAATAAATTTTAACCACTGCTGATGTCGCAGCCGGCACCAGCTTGTAAATATGGACTGACACTCAATACTTGATGCCAAAAGGACAAACTGTCCTATTACATTCTCATGCTTTCATCTGTTGGTTGTGATCGTTTGCGTTTGTTTATTTATTTATTTCTGGCTTGAGGTGCAAAATACAAGATATCCGACGCAGTCGTTCTCGTCCGGGCTTGACAGATGATCAATTTTGATAAGCATTCTGTGTCTTATCATATCCTCACAGGGGCCGAGCTTTCTACCTCCAAGCAAAAGTTCGAATGCGGCTAAGAAGATTCCGTCCAATATCGTTCCTGCCAAAACCGTCAAGGTAAAGCGTTTGCGCTATTGTGCTGGAGATCTCCTCGCTGTAGAGGATCATGTTTACCTCCTATCTGGTTTTATTCTCAGCTGCAAGAATTCTTAAGACGGAACTTCTTGCCGTGTGTATAGCCTCCGCCTTCCTCTCCTTCTCCGCCGCTTTGAAGTGCCAACTATTTCCAAAGTTACACTAGCCAGACAAGTGAGGGTGTCGAGCAAAATTATACGCTGGGAATCACATTTATCTTGTTTATCTTACTGAACTTTTTACTTTGTAATTTTTTTTTTTTTATCTCAAACTGGAAATGTCAGGCTTAAGCGTTAAAGTGCCTCTAAAAGGAGGACAGTTTGACACGTCTGGCTAATCGAGTTAAATGAAGCATGCACGCTAAGTATGGCTAAAGTTACTTTTCCATTTCACACGCCGTTAATAATACGTAAGAAGGGAGGAACAATGTCAATTTAGTACATTTCTATTGGATGAACTTGAGATAAGACCATGTGCTTGCTTTTTTTTTTTTAAATCTTCCTGTGATGTAATTTACTCCACAGCCGCATCATATTACTGCTGTCAGCAAAGATTATTTCTGCTACAGGAGATTGCACTTGGAAGTTGTATTTTATGCTGCTCTCATGAGGCACGGGAACACATTTCATTCGATGTTAAACGCTTACAGACTCCAACGTCACCTGACGTGCTAATAATTATAATAATACATCACATTTGTAAGCGCCTTTCATAACACTCAAGGACACTGTACAACCAAGAGCAATAGTAAAACACAGATAAAATAATAAACAAAGAAAGAAAGATTTAAGGCGGGTAGGCAAGTCTGAATAGGTGGGTTTTGAGCTGGGTTTTGAATATGGTAAGAGAGTCAATATTACGAATGTTGGGAGGAAGTGAGTTCCAGAGTTTGGGGGCAGAGCGACTGAAGGCTCTGCACCCCATTGTACTGAGACGGGCAGAGGGTAGAAAAACATGTCTCAAAGAAGAAAGTAGAGTAGAATAGGTGAGGACAAGTTGCTTATTTTGCAAATCTGTATTCAGTTGACTTAGTTTTGTTTTTTTTTAAATGTTTTTTAATTCATTTTATTTTATGCATATGGTATATGTATTATTTGCGTTGTTTGTTTCATTCAAAATTGATATTTCGGAATAACTAGGAATAGCTTATATAGGAATAACAATAATGCGGGTTATAGTGCAGTGATTTATTCTTTTTTTTTTCTTTCTTTTTTTGGGGGGCGGCGGGGCTCCAATATTATTGCAGTCACTAGGCAGCGAAGGCGTTTTCACACTGCACTTGGTTTTCTTAGTGGGACAGCGCTCAAGGACAACCTCATGCCGGTGCGAGCGAGCCTATATTTGGATGTGATTGGGTGGCAGCGAACCAGGAAGTAACAGGCAGGCGTTTCCCTTTGATTGTTCTATTGCTGTTGGCACTCTGAAATCACTCCACCGGCCTCTCACCTGTTGGATGCAACTTCTGACATCAACATGAAATTCCACGCACCGGCGTTCCATCCTCGAGCCATTGTAGCACCTGGACAATGAATCAGGCTTACTCCCTCATTCCCAAAACATACACGTCAGGGGCATTGATTGTTTATATACGGAGTGTGTGTGGTTGTTTGTCTATAATGTACCGGGGGATTGAATGGTGACGAGTTCAATGTGTACACCGCTCCTCGTGGCTTCTCAACTGGTAAAGACTCCAGTTTACCAATGACACTGAACCTGAAAACCAGCATGAAAAAATGGACATGCAGTCATCGTAAGTTATTTGTGTTGAGTACACAACACGGTCTCATTTGCCCCGTTTCATGAAATAATGACCCAGCTTCCAATGGTCGCGTTGCCATTTGTCTTGTGGTGTCAGAACTGCTCCACCATGCGAAGAAAAACAAACTAGACTCCTGTCGCGGTGAACAAGGTCAGACAGGATGCCAAGCTTTGGTCCCACTATTAGTCAGAACATCGCCATGGCCACATATGGTCAGCACAGGCCTGCGAAGCTGATCCATCAGTCATTTGCACAGCTGCGGTTTGGCACTTAATCAATTCCTTTCAGTTTTGAGATTCAATAGCCAAAAATGTGCAATGTCACATTTTGGTTTAAAGCTGTCATCCGGCAGAAATAAAGGGCCTCCCCAATGCTAGCACATATTTTATATACTACATATATCACTACGGTTTATGCTGCAGGACGTGGGTGACTGAAGGGAATATTCATGACACACGCAGCAATTTAGGCTGGATTGACGCAATATGGCTCAAGTGTAATTATTCCGATTGTATTCTTCTCAACTGACACAATTCAAATCTGCCTCACAGAAGCATTACAATAATTAAGAAAAAAAAAAAGACTGAGTGGAATCCGGCTTCTTCCAAATGTGGATAAAAATCAGACATGAATCAGATACCGACGTCAGCCCAAACAACAACAAACATATAAAAAAGTACATTGGTACGTCTATCTATGAAACGAATTGGTTCTGGAAGAAATTTCATAACTCGAAAATTTTGTAAGTAGAGACGCGTTTTCCATGTAAATGCCCTAATCCGTTCAACGACCCCCCAAGATTCAGACATAAATGTTTTCTAAAGCATAGAAATGCATCAAAATATGAAACAAATACATGTTAAAATTAGATTATTGCACAATAATGAGAGTTGTGCACAATGTAAAAAACAAAGAAGAGAGTAAAGAATGAAAATGATGGTCATTTAACTGAACTGGGTCCTCATCGTTTATTTGCCCTCTGTAGTTCATGTTCTGTCTCAGAAGAGATTTTTGCCTGCCGTTTTGTAAAGAACTGATCCAAGGATGTTTTGCTTTTGTCGGCTTCCTTCGAAAACGTCCAAGGCAAACATCAGTATAGTGAGCAATCGCCCGACTGGTAAACACTTTTTCTGGGCGATTCACACTCACGTAAATCTATCGGAATGCCTCATGACCGAATAACAAGGACGCTGCATTGACACATATCTATGTACTGTATTTATCTATCTACACACTTAGACACATACGATATAGGTCCCGCTTAGCCAATGGGTTGCCAGGAAGATGCTCAGTAATAGCCAATGGCAGAGCAGCTAATGTTGTGTTCAGGAAACTCAGAGCTGCGAGTAGTAGCCCATACTCTCTCTAATATCTCTATAAATCTCTAAATGACCTCGCGCCACCTTACCTCTCTGAGCTCATCCGCCCCTACACACCTGTGGACCAGACATTATTAGACGTACCAAGAACTAAACTGAGGCTCAGAGGGGATCGAGCCTTTTCTGTTGCTGGTCCCTCTCTCTGGAATGACCTCCCAATGAACATTCGGCAAGCCTCCTTGCTGCCCATCTTCAAATCCCTCCTCAAAACTCACTTGTATTCTTTGTCATTCGACTCAGCATGACGATTTGTTCTTGGTTTTACTGTTCGGTGCTTTGTATCGTCTTTGTTACCGATTTGTTTTACTGTTTATTGTATATGTTAAATTGCTCCATGTACAGCACTTTGTATGCAGCGATGGCTGTTCGAAAGTGCTCTATATATACAATTGAATTGAATTGGATTGAATACTGTATTTTTACCTTTTGTATCTTTAAATTTCTTTCGTAACAAGAGGCAATATTTTCCTCTTGAGGCATTTGGTAACTTGAAAAATTCGAATGAAGAGACGTTCGTAAGTAGAGGTACCACTGTAAATCTATAACACTGACAAACATTGAACCATAACAATTAGACTAGAGAATAATTATTCATTCTGGAATATGATAGATTAGATATATTTCATTCATTAAATAAATAATTGCAAACAGCGACCAGCGAGTAATGCCGACGGTTCAGTCCAGGCAAAATAAATTAATGGAGTGTTTAATGTTATTTTTAATGTTTCTTTTTATTATTGTTTACTCCCATGTTGTCACTACCTGGTGTTGGCACTTTTAGATTTGTTAACTTGCAGATCGGATATCTGCCAATGGATGCTGTTACATGTTTCAAATCTTAATTTGAGTGTTGGCATTGCCGCAGCAGAGAGGTTTAAGCCACGCCACCACTGCCCTCCGTTAACAGCATTATACCAAAAGGTATTTTCTGTCTTGTTTAAAATAGTGAAATGTCCAGTGTTGACCAAAATAGAGAGTGACATTGAAACATTTTAAGATGCTGAATGCCGATATCTCAAGCAAAAAATGTTGGTTGTAAAATAACACACGTACAGTATGTACTGAAATCAACCAAATCATGGTGGTCAAGCGAACTTACTTGACCATCTATCTCCAGGTTTCTTTCAAAGCAGAAAACGGTGACCCCATCGCCATCTGCCAGGTGATCGTGGAGCCATCGCCTCACACTGTCGATCAGACGTTCCGACTTTACCACCCACAACTCAGTTTCCTCAAGAAGGCCATCCGCTTGCCGCCCTGGCACACCCTCTCTGGTAGCACAGATGACTCCTGCACGCTTCCAAATGTATTTCTGTTTACGGTAGCAATTTTCAAGTCACTGCATCTTATGAAGCCATTTACAAACGTTCTTGTGAAATTTTCAATCAATTTTCAGTCATGTATTTAAAATTCACGGCAGCACTTTGAGGACCTTTTCCTTAAATTTGCAATCTGTTAGAGTCCAAAGAAACAAGGCACCAGCAGAACAGAAAATGCACAGTGCCCTCCATAATTACTGGCACCCCTGGTTAAGATGTGTTAAAAGCCTTAAAATAAATTCACTTTTTACTGTGGAAGCATACTCTCATTCTGAAAATTGTAGAAATGGTTAGCCAGACACAGATTCAAGCTCCTTCCATGGCCATCCCAGTCCCCAGACCTCAACCCCATTGAAAACCTGTAGAGTGAGGTGAAGAGGAGGGTGCAAAGGAGAGGATCCTGGTCAGTGGATAATTCTGAGAGATTCTGCACAGGAATGGTCGCACATCCCTCTTTCTCCCAAATGTAAAAGAAGATTAATTAGGTGCTGTTTTGTTGGCAAAAGGCGGTTGGACAAAGTATTGACGCCAGGGTTGCTAATAAGTATGGCACCCATGATTGGATGTAAATTAATTTATTATTGTTTCTTATGTGTGAGCTCCTCCCCCACCACATATGAATAAAAGGTTGGATGTTTCTGTTTTATGGACGTTGGTACTATATTATTTAGGGGGAAAAAATCTCGACGCGACAAAACACTTCTGAACCACGGATGCCCAAATATTATGAAAAGTAGTTTACATTTATTTGAGTCAGTGCACTGTGCGTTAGATTTTTACTTTTGAGATGCTTTGAGAAATAGCAATGGATGCCATGCCGCTCCGAACCCACAACTGGTTTATATACTTTGTACTCCTGTGTTTATGTCCTAAATGTATATTTTGTGAAGCTTCTTTGTGAGAGTATTAAAGTGATTCCAACTACTGGAGTCATATTCCCGTATTTTCCGCACTATAAGGCACACCTAAAAGCATTCAATTTTCTCAAAAGCCGACAGCACGATTTATTATCCATTGCACCTTATATATGGATCAATATTCAGATTTCTTGGACGTAGTATTTTAAATGCTCTGTGAAGCGCTTTGTTTCAGCTGCAGCAGTTGTGAAAGCGCTATATAAATAAAGCTGTTTTGTATTCCCTTTAGCATAGCTTCATCTAGTGGATGCATCAGGCAACCACAGCCACTATTGTAGCTTCTATTTCATGTGCCTTATAATGCGGTGCACCCTATACATAAAAACAGTTTTAAAATAGGCCATTCAGTAAAGGTGCGCCTTATACTCCGAAGCGCCTTATAGTGCGGAAAATACGGTACTTGATCAAAGGTGATTCTCATTCTGCTTATCCATTTGTGCACTAATATGCCGTTTTAAAATCTGATCTTTCTTTTTAACGCGTGAAGCCGTCGGAGGCACGGATGCCGAGACTCACATTTCTGTACGCTGCAGTGACCCAAACGTCATCTGTCAGACCCGAATGATGGTGAGAGAATGACTCACTTTTCCACAGTATATAAACATCTCAGCCCACACTAATGTAAGCGGGGGGGATTAATTACTAAAGTTATAGCTTCAGCACCATCCTTTGTTCAAAGGCAGAGTGCTATTCTAGCATTCTTTGTAATGAGCTGAGTACCTTTTCTGAAGCACAAAGAAGGCTCGAGTCTTGAACCCAATTGAATGCTTTCAACATGCTTGTCTGTTATTTATGGTAATTTCTGCCTACTTATTTCCCCCCTTACTTTTACCCATTTATTAGTTTTACTCTTGTCACTAGGTGCCAGGAGAGCCTCAGGATGTGTACTTGAAAGTACCCGGAGGTCCGAGTCCCAACATCAAAATGTTCTTTGTGATGGTTTTCACGTAAGTATTCTTACAGTGGCCCCATTAGACACAGCTGCACAATACGGGAAAAAAAAATGCTGATTCAAATTCTGTTTTTTTCCGTCCTTAAGGGTTATTGCTCGTACATGAAAGAGGGAAAATGAATTTAAAAATATCTAAGTGTAATGGTGTGATGTAAATGGATAGAAATAGCATTCGTTTTGAAGAGTGTCTTGACTATTGTATGAATGTCCTGTAAAAGCAGCTTTTATGATGACAGCAGTGCTCGATTTTGGGTTTTTTTCTTCTGTCAGAGGGGTCACATTTTGACATATTTGCAATTATGGTCTGGCGTAGAATGTTAACTAAGCGGTGTTGTTTGGGAGAGAATTTAGAGTGGCTTATTCATACATCATTGAAGGTTTTTGAGGTCACAAATGTTTTTGAACCATGTTCAAATTTGTTGTTTGAAAGAAGAATTATGCATTTTATTTTAAGATGCCCTTTGGCGCGCACAAGTACATCATAAAATTACAGAGTAAAATTTATTCAAAAGAAAAATTGAGAACACAGAACAAAAAACAGATTTTCGGGAATATGAGGGTCAGAAATGGTATATTTTGAGTTTGGATTCTAAATGTGTTTTGAATAGTACCTTGGATTTCATCCTTCGCAAGAACTAATTTCTTTCATTAATTGCGGTAAAGATTCGACAGCATCCCAAATTTTTAATTTCAAATGACCTTGTTGTTGGATCCCGATTATTTTGGCGAACAAACCTGGAGGGCACATATGAATTAGTGGTGGTTGTCAGTAACCATTGATTTTCTAGTTTTGTTTATTTATAATATGTGGAGGTGATAAAATACGGTGTCTCATAAGTTATATCACATCCAGGATCGGGACTCACTTAAAATGATTACCATTACGTACTACTTCTCTCTGCTGTTTAATTAACATGTACAATGGGCTTTTACTGCCGTTGTCTGAGGGAACACAATAATCATCCCACACCGTGTCTTCCATATGGAAGTTGCCTGGTGGAAATATTTGGACAAAAGGGACATTCTTGCTCAGCGTCAAAGTTCCCCAAATGACTTAAAGCGTCTTCCAAAAGGACTCTGAATGCTCTTTAAGTGCCGTAGTCACGGAGCAGTGCTGAGTATGTGACTACATCGCCTCCCACTCACAGCCCTCAGTCTCGGCTCAAGCCGCTGAGACTTGAATTCCCTTCGCTTCAGCAGTGGGAGGAAGATGATGACGATGAGAATGAGGATGCTGATGATGATGATGAAGGACTGTGGTGACAAGCGTTGGCTGATCATTAAAATGCAAGTGCGCCAGGAGATCAGCCTCTCTCATCTTTGACCTATTGATGCCTTCGAGGAGTGGGGGTGGCGGGGATGCTTTCATTTACTGTATTTGTTCCTGATGATGTTTTCCATCCACAGTGATAAGTGGATGGCCGCCCCTTCGCAGATGTGGCAGGTTTACGTGCACTTTGTGGAGCGGGTGGATGTTAGCTGTGTCACCGGCCAGCGGAGTTGTCAATCACTGGTGCTGAGGGGGAGGCAGGCTGCTCGCAAGGTCAAATGTTTCTCATCACATCCCCAGGAGATTGAGGTACAGTGCCAGTTTGTAAATGTAGTGCCTCGAAAGTTACAGGATCGCTCTCATTTGACTCTGGTTCCAGTTTATTACGTTTGTTACAGTCGGTTCTCTGCCTGTAGTCCTTATTGAGGGCATCCGCGCAGTCATTTCCATCTAGCGAGCACTCACATAGCAAAATGGTTTTCGGTTTGGAGTTGTATGGCCACTTCTGTGAACCGCAGAGGGTGGCCCTAATTCACAAACCAACATAAATACCAAATGCATTATTCAAAAAAAAAATAAGGTACCACACACTACAATTCTGTTTTATTTGTATAGCCTTTAGAACACTAGGGTCAAAGTCAAGGCCCGGGGGCCAGATCTTGTCTGCTACATCATTTTATGTAGCCCGTGAAAGCAAATCGTGAGTGTGGACTGAATGATTCTAGCTGAAATATCAAATTGTCACCATCAAAATGTTGATATATCACGAGCGTTTTTGTTACTGATCCCGCTTTTCAAGAAAATATTTTTACTTGGCTCCGATTTCAAGACTAGTCATTCATCAGTTTGTTTTGTATAAAAGCATTGAGCGTATTTTCCGCATGATAAGGTGCTTCGGAGTATAAAGCGCACCTTCAGTGAATGAAACTTGTCAGTGAATTTAAAACTGTTTTCATATATAGGGCGCACCACATTATAAGTCGCATAGAATAGAAGTCACAATAGTGTCTGCAGTTCCATTTTGCATCCACTAGATGGAGCTACGCCAAAGGGAATGCAATACAATACAGCTTTATTTTTATTGCGCTTTCACAACTGCTGCAGCTGTAACCAAGCGCTTTACAGAACATTTAAAATAGTACGTCCAAGAAATGAGAATATTGATCCATATATAAGGCGCATCGGATTATAAGGGGCACTCTCGGTTTCAGAGTGCGGAAAATATGATATTCCCTTTTAAAACAAATTTCATTATTCAACTAGAGTGACTGCACCTCCAGTGGCTCGTCTCTATATGTGTCACTACGTTTCTCCACTTCAAAGTCTGCATCTTGCCAGGAAAGGTCCTAATAGCTGCATGTGTGCTTGCGCCACTCGGTTGGCAATCCTGCCTCAAGCTCATCTCATCAGCTCCTGGAGTGTTTCACGAGTCAAAATGGCTTCACCGCCATCTTGTTCTTCCAATCTGACCCAAGTCTGCTCCCCTTAGTTTTTCTGAGTGACCCTAGGGTGTCATTAGGTAGCGGTCGCGTTGCCTCGGAGTGTCTGTGTTAGCGTGCCAAAAGCTCGTGTGTCTTTGAGTAGACTGCGTACCTGCTCTCATTAAGTGGATGGTCTCTCTAGAAAATATTTTTGAGGCAGATGGAGCGTGTGAACCATGAGGTGCAGCGGAAAACTGGCATGCATTGCTGCACTTTTGGACGGCAGCTGCTCATTAATAGATGGAGCATCATCACGCTGCCTGTGTTGCTGTTGTCTTTTTCTCGGATTTCCTCTCTTGTCAAACACGTTTTAGTCTAATTATGTAGATATGTAGCAGACTGTGGCATTTCCTGATGCTAGAAGAAGTTGACTAGTTTAGTCTTCTGTCTTTCCGTTGCACAAAGCACGTCTTGATTTACTCTGCAAAGCCGTAACTTAGTGTGATATCATAAAATGTTTCTTGGCCGTAATGACCTTCTCGCAAAAGACAATGTTTCCCAACACAGTGGAGAACTGGATACCATGTCTGCCTGATCATTGAGAGGTCCTCAGTGGAATTTTGGCTCAGGCTCTCTCGGGATAGTTTTGGGTGCTCTGGGTGCTCCCACTTCCTCTCATATTCAAAAATCGTGCATGTTAGGTTTATTGAAGACTGACTCATTTTAAAAGTGCGGAATCCAAAGCTGATCTCAGTTTGTCTGTATCACATCAGGTTTTTGAGCTATGGCAACCTCGTTTTTAAGAAAAATCTGAAATAAATGTGTATGTACGAAATAAAACACGAAGATGAAATAGCTACAAGCTTTGAAAACTGAAAAATAGCATAAAACAAAATTCAACTTTCAACCGTATGCCCATGGTTGCACTGAATAAATAAATAAAGTGGTCCACTATACTGGTGATCAAGTTTTGACTGTGCGGTGAGGGCACTTGGCTCTGGGATTACTTTGGTGTGCACCTCCATCCTAATGAAATCAAAAGCCAATCTTTTTGCACCGTTGCATGCACGCCATCGGGTTTAGGCCAGCCAATGTTTCTCACTCCAAGCCCAAATAAATTTGTCTTACTTGTTAGAAATAAAGTTATGTGATTGAATTCTCACGCATGCATAAAGTACCGATACGGGACGTGTTTTCCTTGAAGAAAGAGAATACGGCCTGGGGAAGAAAAAAAAAGACGACAGATGTATTTTTAAAAGATGCCAGCATATGCATCACAGTGGCTGCTTTGATGTGACTCTCAGCAGGTTGAGTCGCTGTGGAACGCGTTGTAGGAGTCTTATGAAACGGGATAACGCTCGTCAACAGAGAATAGTTTTGCTTTTCTCAACAGATTAAAACAAACAAAAACCAAACAAACTGCGATGCAATTCATTTTCATTTTCAATGTCCTGCCGTCTCCCTGCACCGAAATATTTTGTGATTGGTATTTCCTCCGAGGATAATGTGCTTAGATTTTTGCTGGTCATACCTATATTAGTGACATCATCAGATTTTTTAAAATTTTTAAAAATATTCTTCACAGGTCAACCCTGGAGGTGTTTTCCTGTTGCCCCCCGCAGGAGTGCAAGAGCTCCAACTGAAGGTGCAGCCGTGGCGGGCAGGCAGTCGCTTCCTGTACGTGAACGCGGTGGACGTGGACCAGAGGCAGTTAGTCACCGCTTGGCTACTGTGTCTCAACGTAAACAGGCCTGTGCTGTCCAAGGTGAATTGATTAAAGTCGCCTTCTGCCAGACATTCCGACAAGACACGCCGCATGTTGCTTTCATCAAAGAAGCACTCACCTTGTCATCCGGTCATTCTAGTGACCTTGTCAGCTGATTGGGGCCTGTTCTGACCGTCTGACACATTGTACATCTTATCCAGTTTAGATTCCGAACCTCTGTTGTGAGCTCTCAACTTTACGCAAGGTTTTGCATCGAGTCCAAATACATTTGAAATGATGTGTACCATTGACGTTCAAATATTCATAACTATCCCAGAAACGCAAAACAAAGCAAACATAGGTAATGACAGCGCATGAATAAGTGAAATAATGTGGAAGATGTTGTCAGCGGGGTTTGTTTACATTCCAGTTTTCTGGGTCTCTGCACAGGGAAGTGGTTTCATGTGACTCTTCTGTTCAATTGACATGTGAAATTGCCCCTGTGTGTGTGTGTGTGTGTGTGTGTATGCAGGCGTTTGAAGTATGTGTCCCAGTTAGCAGTGGCCGTGGCAGCTCCAAGAAAATCACCTACACCAACCCTTACACCAGCGGCCGCACCTTCCTGCTCCATTCCGACCATCCGGATTTGCTCCAATTCAAAGAGGATAAATTCCAGGTGAGGTGAGACAGGGAAATTTAATCTGAATTTATGCCCTATGAAATCTTTCTGGTTTTATATCATTGGCAGGATATAAGATTGAATGCAATCTTTTGCACCTTACCTGAAATGTCAGCATTACATTCCACGGTCAGATTGCCAGCATCGTAAAAACAGTATCAATTCTATCCATCCATCCATCCATTTTCCGAACCGCCTGATCCTCACTAGGGTCGCGGGGGGTGCTGGAGCCTATCCCAGCTGTCTTCGGGCAGTAGGCGGGGGACACCCTGAATCGGTTGCCAGCCAATCGCAGGGCACACAGAGACGAACAACCATCCACGCTCACATTCACACCTAGGGACAATTTAGAGCGTTCAATCAGCCTGCCATGCATGTTTTTGGAATGTGGGAGGAAACCGGAGTACCCGGAGAAAACCCACGCAGGCCCGGGGAGAACATGCAAACTCCACACAGGGAGGCCAGAGCTGGAATTGAACCCGGTACCTCTGCACTGTGAAGTCGACGTGCTAACCACTGGACTACCGGGCCGCCTAGTATCAATTCTATTGGTATTTTTAAAAAAAAGGGATGAAAATAAGATCACCACATGAAACTATTACAGCACTGAACAAACAACTCATGAAGAACAAGTAAAAAAATGCATCATGCCAAGTGGATTTATGCCACCAAAATCAATTTGAACAATAAGTTAATGACTGGAAAACAAAAAGGTCTAAAAGCTAAAGTCAGCCAATCACAATCATCTGACGGAGGCTCAAGCAGCTCATTTTGCATTAAATCAGCCAAAGTACAGGGCTGAGTGGCCAACTGTGATTACTTGCAAGGACTATGCTTATGATCATATCGTTAGCGGAATGACTGGCATGAGTATCGAGACATGAAACTGAGTCCATAATGTGCAGCCCTCCTCTCCTGTCACATCATGCCAGAAGTCAAGCATTCATATCCAACTTTGAGGTGATTTCTAGAATTTCATCCCCGCAATTGTGTAGCAGAAACCTTTCAAGCCACTTCAATATTTTAATGAGCATCTTTTAAATAGGGCACGTGACTTCAGTGAGGGCATCACAGGTTCAGTTCCTGCTGGTCCATCTCTTCATGTGACGATCTGTGGTCTCCCTCACACCCAAAGGCAACGGGGATAGACTCTAGCTGCCCTCCATAGTTGGTCACACTAAATAATGACATGGTGGGAAAATGAAGAAGTCAAAATAATGGATGCATGCGTGTGACAAATGTTCGCACATCCAGACAAAAACGAACAGGTTGAATGCTGTATGTAAATAACATGTTTTACCTAACACCGAGTTGTAGTGTTTCCAAGCAGTCGTAGACATGTCCAGTACGTGACAGCTTTGCTCTTGATTCTCATGTTGAGTCTTCAGGAAAAACAGAAGCGAGCTCACAAATACCTTTTCTGTCATCGAGAAGGAAAATGAGTAAAAGCCGACTTGAGTCACACCCAAGTAGGAGTCGTTGCTGTTATTGCAGCTCTTTTGATGAGATGTGATAAAAGGGAAAAACAAATGACAAAACCTATTAACAATAAAAACCAGTGAGATGCAATGGGAGTCTTTTTCCATATAAACTATTAAGGCGCAATGCTGCTCCTGTCCGGGACCGCGCGGCATCAATTAGCCTGAGAGAGAGAGGAAGGTGGGCCCTTTGTTTTATTTCATGGTGTTCGCAACGCTCCAGGTGTCTAATAAAGCATTAAGCCTGCCAGCAGCAGTTAGCAATTGTGGGGCTCTTTTGCTTCCTTTCTCATATGACTTGTAATAAAGGAACACATTTTCATGGTGAGCGAGGAGGGGAGCGCAGCAGAAATCAATACTGATAAGCTTTTGGGGGATATAAATCCTCCACATAGACCCATTTAACCGTCACGTGCTAGAATGCAGAAGTAGAATAAACATAACGATGAAGGGAAATTGGGCACGTGGGATGGCAGAAAGTGAAAACAAAATACATCCACACACAAAGTATATATATACAGTCATACCTCGGTTTTCGACCATAATCCGTTCCAGAAGGCTGTTCGAAAACCGAAACCACGCTCTTTTTTACAAAGAAAGCTACACGAGGAAACGTCACTTCCTCGTGTAAGCAAGGTGAGAGGAGTCACGTGGTGCATTCAAGTGCGCTCAGTTCGGTCGAGAACCGATTTTCGGTCGCCATCAGAGGCATACAAAACTCGAAATTTTGGGTCGAAAACCGATTTGGTCGAGAACAGAGACGTTCAAAAACCAAGGTTTGACTGTTTATAAGAAATCCTTTATTTGTCCCACACTGGGGAAATTTACAGTCTACAGCAGCAAGATTGTGGACAGAAAGAAGAAAGAAGAAAAACAAAGTGTTTGCATATAAATAAGGTGGCTGTGCCATTTACAATTGTTGTGTGTGTGTGTGTGTGTGTATATATATATATATATATATATATATATATATATATTTGTATATATATATTATATATGCAGAGGTCGTGGGTTTGATCCCGGCTCCAGCCTTCCTGTGTGGAGTTCGCATGTTCTCCCCGTGCCTGCGTGGGTTTTCTCCGGGTACTCCAGTTTCCTTCCACATTCCCACAATACGGTGATACTCTCAGCCAGAGACTCAAGGCTAATTTCCAAGCGCAGCCAATAATACGACGTGGCATAAACGCGGCGGCCCCAAGGCTACTAATCCCGTCCGTCCATACATCATCTTGAGTGCTTGTCCTCATTCGGGTCACAGGTGAGCTGGAACCGATCCCAGCTGACTTTGGGCTCTGGTCCAGAAACATTTCATTCAGTCTACAGTCTCAGTAGAACTGAAATTATGGATTTATATTATACTAATAAATATCATTGTGACTTCTATCAATGATAAACTAATTTCTTCTGAACACAACCTCTTGAAATGGGAAATTTTGAAAGTCAATTAAATCGAAAGGTTTGTTCAATTTAAGTTGTTGGATCCACGCCAAACCTGGATATTTCCTTCTTTGGCCCACGCAACAACCATCCAGAAATGTTTCCTTGAAAAGCTTTTGAGTTAAGTTGGTAACAAGTGTCCATAACAAACTCAGAGGGGAAAACATCACCTGCCTTTATTTCAGATCTAGTACTTAGTGGACAAGTTGTGCCAGTTTATTAAGTGGTAACTGCGACACCTACCCAACACACTCACGCACTACCGGATGGCGCCTCGGCGAGGAAGGCAGCCGGCCGCTGCGCGAGGCGACCATGTGTGATATGACAGATCAAAAATGTGGAGCGGCTAGTCACCTCTAACCAGCTGGTGGAACCTGCTGATAGACACTTAAATATCTGCTTCGCAGGAGCACATTTGTTACACTTTGAAAAGAGTCTGGACTCAGATTATGTCACAGTGTGTCTGCGCAGAACGGTGTCCTTGCTCTCGCCCGCACTTTCTATTTCTGCTCCTCAGCTCAGACTTAAACATCACTGTACAGCACGGTTCTCTAGGGCCAAGCGTCTTGTATTTATCGCCTCCGAGGAGGAATACATCTTTATTTTAAGTAAGATTTCCTCTTTGCAATGTCGCTCATTTGAAATTCAAAGTTGTTCTAGGTTACCGGTGCCCATGACTTGTCACTCATTTAGTTTGACAACACAACCAGCAAGTATTTCAAAGGTGTTGAGTGTTTTTTTTAATTTTTATTATTATTATATTTTAATCGGGTCTGTAATTAGGATGATCCCCCATGATTAAGTCGATTAAGAACTTTATTGTTGTGGGTTTTGCTGGGGAGGTGATTGACTTTCGATTTCGATTGTTTCAGTCTTATCAACTACTGCCTTTTGGTACGACAAAACAGGAGTTCAAAATGTCCAAAGATTTTCCCATCCGATATATAACACATGCTTGTTATCCCCCCCCCCCCCATGCCCCACCCCCAATAAGATGAAATGTAGTCAAATGTTTTAATCAATAATAATGGATGCACTGGTACCTTGACTTACTGGTATTCCCATTTTACGATTATTTGGAGTTACGAGCTGTCAACCAGTTGATTTGTGTGTGTGTGTGTGTTAATTTCTACAAGGCAACATTTAACAAATGAGTTTGACATTCACTGCTGCACGAGTGAAATGGAGAGGGGGCGGGGGTAATGACGTTGGCCGATGCACTTTCAGCTCTTTATTGCACAGCAGAAACAGTCAAAACACACAAATCCAGTCCAATCCAATCCAGTTTTATTTTCGAAAGCCCTGTAAAAATAACACCGTTGACCAAAGTGCCGCACACAAATTGAGTAAAAGGCCCCAACAATTAAAAAAATAATACGAATAATTAATTGTAACACTGTGCAAACAGTACAAAATGAAAACAATGCATTATAAGGTGCATAGAATAAAGGCTACATTAGTGGCTGCGGTTGCACTATACATCCACTAGATGGGGCTCCGCTAAAAGCAAATACAATACAATACAGCTTTATATAGTGCAAAGCCACACTGAACTGGTCACAAACACAGACATAGAAATACAAATGGCATTCCAAAACAATCAACGAAAGACAAATATTATGAAGACAATTGATTGAACAAAAAGGCAGCGTGTTATACCGGAGACAAATTCCTTGTGTGTTCTACATACTTGGCCAATAAAGATGATTCTGATTCTGATTCTGATTCTGACAAACCTCGTGGGCTCACATCCACAAGGGGCTAAATATCCTTAGAATTCTTGCTTGTCTCCTTCTTCCTTTGTTTAGTCAGAAGTTAACTATGCTTTTGGTCATACCTTGGTTTCATAATGGCTGCGCAGAGCTGACAAAGTAGTTGTCTGTTGGCGAAGTGTGTGTTGGCGAATGCACATGATGATTAGTGTCGGGTAGAACCTTTTTAGGTTACAATTGGTTCCTGCTAATAATCACCACTAGATAGCATAGGAACACTAACGGGGAAACAACTCAATGGGGAATATAAAGAAACTAACTCCATGTATAAGGCGCATCGGATTGTAGGCAGGGGCGGTTCTGGATCAATTTCACTGAGGGGGCCGGGCTGGGGCCAGGGGTTTTGATGGGGGGGCACATTCAACCCAGGGCTAAAAAGACAAATTCGAAATCTTATTTGACTTTTTATTTCTTCAGACTTTGAAATTGTAGTCATAACATTACAGTGATGAGAAAAAACAGTATTAGGAGGGCTAAAATGTCTGCAAGCGTAACAATACGTCTGTTGAGAATATTCAAGCCAGGGGATGATATGGTACCAGCCTGCCGGGGACAAAAATTGCAAATACACTGAAGCTAGATGTTTTACATGCATATAATCATCCACATTTTAAAAGGCAATGTCTTATATATTGATCCTGTTAAATAAAAATTTAAATAAAAAGGGAGACTAAAAAAGTTACACACACGCACACACAAACACGAGCACACACACACACACACGCAAATAGCACTCGTGTCGTGGTAATTTCCTTCTCTGCGGACTGCTTCTCATTTTCCCGCTCATTTTTAAGTGGCGCAGCTCACTAAAGGGTCCGACTAGAATGTTAAATCACGCACTTTGGTTCCACCTTTCGCGTCGGCGACTCGGCACGACTGCGTAATCTGCGCTCGGAGGGGGGGCCACAGGGGGGGCCAGAATCGGTGCTACAGGGGCACTGGCCCCCGTTGCCCCCCCCCCCCCCCCCCCCCCCCTCAGAACCACCACTGATTGTAGGGCGCACTGTCAGCTTTTGAGAAAATTGAGTCTTTTTAGGTGCACCTTATACTGCGGAAAATACGGTACTTGAATTTTGGAAGAGACCAACTCTGTGCTCATTCTAGAGGTAATTAATTGCAAGGAGGTTGCGAAAGGTCATCCAAACATGCCTTTATGGACCATGTTGGACCTAAAAATGGCCTTCCCCCAAACTCTTTCCAATAAACCGGAAACATGCGGTTGTATGAATTGTCTTAACAAGTTGACTAGTAAAGTGTTTTCAAGAGGATCAGAGTCATTGATTGGTTTAAAAAAAAAAGAAAAGGGTGTTCAACGGATACTTTTGAATCACATATCAAAGTTGTCCAAGGTTCCTTGGCTCATTGTCAAATTCTCTCACACTGCAAATTTTTGTAGTTGCAGATTATTCATTCAGGGTTTCAGTGCACCTCTGCGTGATCAATTGCATCAATGAGGTGTTTTAATTCATACATGCCAACAATCATGGATTAATTGCAGCTCGAAGGAGAGAAAAGTTGGTTTGATTTCCTCCTTTCCGAAAGACAAATTTAATCCTTCCATTGTTTTGTTGTGTCGGCTGCTCAGCTTGATGGTGGAGAAAGTTACACCATCGGACTGCGCTTCGCCCCCAGCCAGAGTGCGGGTTCAGTGGAGATCCTGGTCTACGTGAACAACCTGGAGGAGAAGACGGAGGAGACGTTCTGCGTGAAGGTCAACTACTCGTGAATCCGTGGCTGTCAAATGCGCGCTTTTGTTTTTCTACAAAAATATCCAATTTTGTACTCGCCGTAAGAGCCTTTTGTTTTCTATTGTGTATTTGTGAGGCTTGGCCTATTAGTCGCTGTCTGAATGGACAAGAGGAGGCTTTATTTTTGTGCTATTTTAACGAGCCTTCCCGAAATAAATCAAACGCTGACCAACACAACTTAATCATCTCAGCCGTGACTCTCTTTGTCCCCGGCTTAGCATTTTTTCCCTCCTTTGAGGTTTCCAGCCAATGTTACGTGACAGTTCATCCCCGACCATCAGGAAGGGCACTGAGGGTGAAAGCAATAACATTTTATGGACTTTAATTACCCAGCAAACACTCTTCAATGCCACTTTATAGTCAGGTTTTAATCTAGCACAAGCCAGGGGTCCGCGTCCCCCCTCACCTTCCAAACAATTTATCCTCATCGCGCCATTATTAGATGCGCCGCCATAATGGGGGTATGATGTTTTTAAGCGAGGAGCACCCTTCCCTCTTGCTGCGTCTCGCGCAGAGAGAACGGCGTGCACATTGTGTTACATAACGGGCCCGTTACGCAATCCCCTCCGCCCCCCCTCCTGTCTCGTTTTCTCCCTCATTAGAATGCAGGCGGCAAACTAAGCTTTGAGCGCGGCAGCGAAAGCTAATAAAATGAAGATAACAGCTCAGTCGGGTACACTTCATCTTTACCTTCTCTAATATGTGGTCCGAAGCGAAATGCTCATTTTCAGATCTTGACACGGTGCTTCCACACAGTATCAAAGTTTTATGAGCAGAGAGTACCGGAGGTCTATGAAAGGGGGTACAATGTTGAGCATAAATCATTCATTTTATTCCACACATAAATAGTGATACTCATCTCAAATGATATGTGTTGAAGTCAATCAGTCGAAGTCCAAATGTAGGTTAGAATAAAACAGGACTAGAATAAAGAAAACGCTGAGGAGCGGCAAGACCCAAGACTCGGTAGAACGCCTCCACACTTTGCATCCGAGCGACTGTTTACACGGTCGGGTAGGTTGATTGTGATTGCGTAAGGTCATCGAATTGGGGTGAGGCCCACATTTTTTTTATGTCGAGGATGCACCGGGAGATTTACGGAGGACCCCCCCCCCCCACACATTCCATGAAAAGTGAAGGAGGAAATCATTTCTTACTATGAAGCATGACACAGGTTGTTGACATGCACGGACCCATTTCACTTACAGCTTACGGTTCTCCAATGGGGGTGTGCGTACACTCGCAGCGACGTAAAAGCACTTCGGGGAGTGTGTGAGATTTTGAAATCTATTTCAAAGCATTCATGCAAAAAAAATAAAATAAAAATAGCTTGATTGTAGCAGTTGCCCCACTGCTAACAAGAATGACAAAGATCCTCGGTGAGACACAAGCCCAAAGTGTCTCACAGAAACGTGTCACAAAAAGCAAAAACAGTCAGGTCAGGGCACAAAAAAAAAACAACAACTGTGGCCTGCAGATAGCGCCTTCAGTTGCTCTTCATTTGGATAAATATTTGGACACTGACCCAATTTTTAGCATTCCAGCTCTGTACAACACCACAATGGATTTGAAATGAAAACACTCAAGATGCTGGTTAACATTAAAGGCACGAGAGGCTGATTGGATGTCGCCGGCGACGATGAATGCACTGGGCCTGCCTGAAATAATAACGGAACGATGACTGACGGACTGACCTGCTCCCCGCCCCGAATGGATCTCCCACACTTGAAATGAATTCTTGGCCTTCTATCAGTTACTTGTAAGTGAAATAATGAGGCAATAGCCAATCCCTTAAAAAGGTAGAGGCACATAAAAAGTGTGTTGTCATTCCTGCACCGCTCACCTGATTCGGATGTCAATACCCTTCAAATTAAAGCTTAGTCCGCACTGACAGCACATCATGATTGTTTCATTTTCAATCCATTGTGGAGTTACACAAAGCCGGAATGCTGACAATTGTGTCAAAGTCCGTATATTTACGCAGCCGTTTCGTTATCTCTGCGTCCCGCATCCTAGACGCATACGTTTCCCGCCAGACGCAAAGTTTCAAATAATGTGCGTTTTTGGGACGCAAGGAAATCTCTGAGTCCAAAAAAAAATAAAAAACAATGGTAATTTTTTTTCCCAGCAATGAACGCAGTTTGAATAGATCTTGCGTTAAGTAATCTCGCGTGACGCGATTTCCGTTCTCGCGAGATGAGATTGGCGAGAACGGCCTCCCCTTTGTGGAAAGCAGATGATTGCCAAGTTGTGTAACGTTCAAACAAGTGTTGCGAATGTTTATTGCGGAGATATGAACTCAAAGACTGAACAATGGGATGAAAAAAGCACCTATTTCTCAGCAAATCTTGTATGCCTGAATTATTAAAATTTTTGCAGCATTTGTTTATAAGAAATAAACCTATTATCAATGTATATTGGTGTTGTTTGTGTTATTATCATATGCAATTGAATAAGTAGACCAAGGTCAAGGTCAAGGTCATCTTTATTGTCAAATATGCCTTATGTATGACATGCAACATAGTATAAACAGTATAGACAATATAAACGATGTAAACAGCATAAACAATGGCACTTGTGGCTATTGTGGGTAAAGTGAGGTAGTGCATTGTGCAACTACCTCACCAATACGCAGATGTCGGATGATGAGGGGAGGGTCATTTCAG
Source organism: Hippocampus guttulatus (assembly GCF_054856545.1). Classification (NCBI taxonomy): domain Eukaryota; kingdom Metazoa; phylum Chordata; class Actinopteri; order Syngnathiformes; family Syngnathidae; genus Hippocampus; species Hippocampus guttulatus. The sequence continues at coordinate 8,974,019 of NC_141261.1, read as the reverse complement.
AATTTGAAATTTGGGACACTCTAAATGCATAATGGGACTCATACTTTTCTGATCAGCGAGTCCCCGGGACTCACAGGGCTCAAACTGTAAAATTATCACTGTTCATGGACCTGAAAACAAACTCCCAAGTACTATTTCCAACCAATAGCACGAGCTACCACCGAAGCGACGCAGAAAGTCATGCTTAATATTGAAAGAATGCGATATGCTATCAAAGGATGCCTCGCCGCTGTAAGCCATGCAAGTGCATCTCTGGTGATAAATGGGTCGCTGTTCTCTCTTCCAGTTGTGTTTTTTTTTTTTTTTATGTGTTGTCAAAACCAGAGTAATTGCCTGGCCCAAAGTGCAACCCTCAGTCGCACCAGCATGGTTTGCTCTCTCAGCAAGGTCCAGGACACTTTATAACACCTTCGAAGTGCTGCAAGACCAGTCCCTGTCTGCTCCGCAGAGACGGGGGAGGTGGAGGGGCGCAGACTCTCTGTGTCATGTTAACCCCCACCCACTACCTGATCTCACCCCCCCCCCCCCCCCCCCCGAACTGTCTGCTCACCTTGTTAGCGCGCGGCTCCTTCCTACAGATGGGAGGTTGACTAGACCGGTGTGCCTCTTATTGCCCTCATGTGGAGTAAAACCACACCTCGACCACCCCCCGCCCCCCATGACCTCCAGCTCCCACCAGAGTAAGTGCAACACATCAACACACCCACGCAGGAAATGACTGAGGGGCATCACAGTATGTCTGTCAGGTGACGGTTTGCGGGCGCTTGTCATGAGCACCCCTGTAGCTACGGAAGAGCTTTGAAAATGAATATCTGTCTGTGCGTGCGTAGCCAGCTCTCCACCTCCTTGCACTTGAGTCGGGTTTTTATGTCCATGACTGCACCGAATCCATATTGTTAACATCATTTAAAAAAAAAGACCGGGCATATGAAAAGCATTTTAAAGAAAGAAAAGCAAAAATGGTACCGATGTGTTAGTTTTAATACACGGATTACCCACACACTGACATTAATCCTCCTCCAGTCGCCGCCATCATGCAGCTTGACTTGTTTACTCAACAAAAACGCTGCCCTCGTGTCGCTCCCAGTGTGTGTTTTGAATGTAATTCCGTAACAGCGGTGTGACAACGGCATTGTTTTGTACAGTCAGGTCCCCGCTGCCTATTGACAGGCAAGACATGGCCGCGGCACTGATTTTTAAACATTCATTTAGTGCCGAGCGACGAGGCGTGACAAAGGCATAATGTCGCCGCCGTGAAATGGCTGGGGGGGCTAAAGCCAAAACCTCACATCAGCTTTTCGAACTCCTACAAATAAACTCATACGGTGGTACTCTGCCTCACAGACGCACAGTTCCAAATAATGTGCGTTTATGGGACGCAAGGAAATTTCTCGGTCAAAACAAATAAACAAACAAACAAAAAAAAAACTACGGCAAGCCTGAGGATTTCACGGTAACAATCGTTACCGGTAGCGTGTCGTTTCTGTGGCGTCATTTTAACGGTACCGAAAAATAGTTTAACCATAAAAGTCACCGCACACGAGTTGACTGTGTGATCAGCGCGATTTAACTGTGCCTGTATGTGTGTTTGTGGTGTGGTGTGGTGTGTGAGTGTCTTTCTTCTAATTTACTTTCGTTTTGTTTGTTTTCAGTGTTGGGGGGGAGGGGGGGGATGCAACAGATAACATTATGTGCGCATGCGGGTTGCTATTTTAGTCCGCAAACTGAGGAATCGCACGGATGAAAGTTTGAGATGGCGACGAAAAAAACCTCACAAAGGCCTACTAATTACGACATTTAAGAAATAGAAATGCCAGTTAGATTTTTCGTATGAATCGTCCAAATGGCGTATCACTAAACTCACCTGAAATGTATGCACAGAACACGAGAGCAAGATACGACGAGAGGCACGATTACGAGGCAAGTTGGTCATTAGATTTGTAGGCTAATCGTTATGAAAAATATTATGAAACAGTATTGGTTATTCTATAATTTACTGGTTGTAGCATGGTAACTTTATGAATAAAACCTTCGTCACAAGGTGTAGTAATGCTAATGTTAACTGTTGGTAGAACTCATGATGACGTGTGTTAAATTCTTTAGTCAAATTGATCGTAAATTACACATGCATCGTCTTGGGAAGAGGATGTCAAGCCACATCAATACTTACCTGTATTAATGATTACCAGAAAATTAATCTTTGCAGTGTGAGATTGGAAAAAATACTCTGATGATGCCACATGAGTACACCAGTTTTTGATCCTTTTTTTTTTTTTTAATAAACCTGGAGTACACAGCTACTGATGTAATGTTCATTGTTAATGCATCGTTTTCAAACATTTATTTTCCAAGATGGCGCCCGAGTAGGCAGCCTTCGGCAAGTGCTCTTCAAGAGCCTTACTTTTTGTTCTTCCATTCTAAACATGGTGGGGGGGGTTTTCGGCCAAAAAGGCCTTACTACAGATAGTCGTTTTTTCAGCTAAAAACGCCTTACGACACATGGTCATGATTTTTGGCTAAAAACGGCTGACTATATACATGGTCGGGGGTTTTTTCGGCTAAAAACGCCTTACTATACATGGTTGTTTTTTTTCATTGAAAAACGCCTTACTATACATGGTCGATTTTTCGGCTAAAAACGCCTTACTATACATGGTCGTTTTTTCGGGTTAAAACGCCTTACTATCCATGGTCGGCTTTTTTCGGCTATAAACGCCTTACTAACCATAGTTGTGTTTTTTCGGTTAAAAACGCCTTACTAACCATAGTTGTGTTTTTTGGGCTAAAAACGCCTTACTATACATGGTCGTTTTTTTTGGGTTAAAACGCCTTACTATACACTACAAGGTCATTTTTTTGGGCTAAAACGCCTGACTATACATGGTCGTTTTTTTTTTCAGGTTAAAACGCCTTACTATACATGGTCGTTATTTTCGGGTTAATACGCCTTACTATACATGGTCGTTTTTTTCGGCTAAAAACGCCTGACTATATATGGTCGTTTTTTTTCCGGCTAAAAACGCCTTACTATACATGGTCGTTTTTTTCGGCTAAATACGCCTGACTATACGTGGTCGTTTCTTTTGTCTAAAAACGGCTTACTATACATGGTCGTTTTTTTGGGTTAAAACACTTTACTATACATGGTAGGTTTTTTTTCGGCTAAAAACGCCTTACTATACATGGTCATTTTTTTCGAGTTAAAATGCCTTACTATACATGGTCATTTTTTTCGGCTAAAAACGCCTTCCTCTACATGGTCGTTTTTTTCGAGTTAAAATGTCTTACTATACATGGTCATTTTTTTCGGCTAAAAACGCTTTACTATATATGGTCTTTTTTTCGGCTAAAACGCCTTACTATATATACATGGTCGTTTTTTTCGTTTAAAAACGCCTTACTATACATGGTGTTTTTTTTCGGCTAAAAACGCCTTACGACACATGGTCATGATTTTTGGCTAAAAACGGCTGACTATATACATGGTCGTGGTTTTTTTTCGGCTAAAAACGCCTTACTATACATGGTTGTTTTTTTCGGCTAAAAACGCCTTACTATATACATAGTCATTTTTTTCGGCTAAAAATGCCTTACTATATGTATACATGGTCGTTTTTTTCGGCTAAAAACGCCTTACTATATATGGTCGTTTTTTTTCGGCTAAAAATTTCGTCCAAAAATGCCTTACTATATATACATGGTTGTTTTTTTTTGTTGAAAAACGCCTTACTATACATGGTCGTTTTTTTCGTCTGAAAGCGCCTTACTATACATGGTCGTTTTTTTGGGTTAAAACGACTTACTATCCATGGTCATTTTTTTTCGGCTAAAAACACCTTACTATACATGGTTGTTTTTTTCGGGTTCAAACGGCTTACTATACATGGCCTTTTTTTTTCGGCTAAAAACGCCTTACTATACATGGTCGTTTTTTTTCGAGTTAAAATGCCTTACTATACATGGTCGTTTTTTTCGGGTTAATACGCCTTACTATACATGGTCGTTTTTTTCGGCTAAAACGCCTGACAATACGTGGTCGTGTTTTTCGTCTAAAAACGCCTTACTATACATGGTCGTTTTTTTCACCCAAAAATGCCTTACTATACATGGTCCTTTTTTTCCGGTTAAAAACGCCTTACTATTCATGGTCGTTTTTTTTCGGCTAAAAACACCTTCCTATACATGGTCATTTTTTTTCGGCTAAAAACGCCTTACTACACTTGGTCGTTTTTTTCTGCTAAAAATGCTTTACTATATATGGTCGTTTTTTTCGGCTAAAAACGCCTTACTACACAAGGTCTTTTTTTTCGGCTAAAAACGCCTTACGACACATGGTCTTTTTCGGCTAAAAATGCCTTTCTATACATGGCCGTTTTTTTCGTCGAAAAAAGCCTTACTATACATCGTCGGTTTTTTTTCCGAGTTAAAATGCCTTACTATACATGGTCATTTTTTTCGGCTAAAAACGCCTTCCTATACATGGTCGTTTTTTTTCGGGTTAAAACGCCTTACTATACATGGCCTTTTTTTTCGGCTAAAAACGCTTTACTGTACATGGTCGTTTTTTTTCGAGTTAAAATGCCTTACTATACATGGTCGTTTTTTTCCGCTAAAAACGCCTGACTATATATGGTCGGGGTTTTTTCGGCTAAAAACGCCTTACTATACATGGTCGTTTTTTTCGGCTAAAAACGCCTGACAATACGTGGTCGTGTTTTTCGTCTAAAAACGCCTTACTATACATGGTCGTTTTTTTCGCCCAAAAATGCCTTACTATACATGGTCCTTTTTTTTCCGGTTAAAAACGCCTTACTATTCATGGTCGTTTTTTTCGGCTAAAAACACCTTCCTATACATGGTCATTTTTTTTCGGCTAAAAACGCCTTACTACACATGGTCGTTTTTTTCTGCTAAAAATGCTTTCCTATATATGGTCGTTTTTTTCAGCTAAAAACGCCTTACTACACAAGGTCTTTTTTTCGGCTAAAAACGCCTTACGACACATGGTCTTTTTTTTCGGCTAAAAATGCCTTTCTATACATGGCCGTTTTTTTCGTCAAAAAACGCCTTATTTTACATGGTCTTTTTTTTACGTCTAAAAACGCATTACTATACAGGGTCATTTTTTTGGGCTAAAAACGCCTTACTATACATGGTCATTTTTTTTCGGCTAAAAGCGCCTTACTATACGTGGTCGTTTTTTTTCGGCTAAAAAGACCTTACTATACGTGGTCCTTTTTTTTCGGCTCAAAACGGCTTACTATACATGGTCGGTTTTTTTCAGCTAAAAACGCCTTACTATACATGGCCGGTTTTTTTCGGCTAAAAACACCTTCCTATACATGGTCGTTTTTTTTTTTTTTTGTTAAAACGCCTTTCTATTCATGGTCATTTTTTTGGGCTAAAAACGCCTTACTATACATGGTCATTTTTTTTCGGCTAAAAGCGCCTTACTATACGTGGTCGTTTTTTTCGGCTAAAAACACCTATACGTGGTCCATTTTTTTCGGCTCAAAACGGCTTACTATACATGGTCGGTTTTTTTCAGCTAAAAACGCCTTACTATACATGGCCGGTTTTTTTCGGCTAAAAACACCTTCCTATACATGGTCGTTTTTTTTTTTTTGTTAAAACGCCTTTCTATTCATGGTCATTTTTTTGGGCTAAAAACGCCTTACTATACATGGTCATTTTTTTTCGGCTAAAAGCGCCTTACTATACGTGGTCGTTTTTTTCGGCTAAAAACACCTATACGTGGTCCATTTTTTTCGGCTCAAAATGGCTTACTATACATGGTCGTTTTTTTTCAGCTAAAAACACCTTACTATACATGGCCGTTTTTTTTCGGCTAAAAACACCTTCCTATGCATGGTCTTTTTTTTTTTTTTTGTTAAAACGCCTTTCTATTCATGGACATTTTTTTTGGCTAAAAACACCTTACTACACATGGTCATTTTTTTCGGCTAAAAACGCCTTACTATACATGGTCGGTTTTTTTTTGGCTAAAAACGCCTTATATACATGGTCGGGGGTTTTTTCGGCTAACAATGGCACTAACGCTAACACTTCAAACAGCCGGGTCTTTGTACCGGCTTGTTCGCGACCGACACATCACTTATGAAAATGTAGGTGATTGAACAGTCAGAGATGCTGCCATAAAGAACCCTTTCTGCACTGAAATACAATGAAATTAATTTTGATTCCGTTTGCTGCAATACAAACCGGATGCTTCATACTTGACCATAAAGTTAATTTAAAACTTAGTACCTCAATTCAAAAACAAAATCTGACGTTGAAAAAAACGTTGTTTTGTATTTATAAGACTGAATATGAAAATAAACAGAATTTCATTTTCAGTGAGGATCAAATACAGTTTCAAAGAAAAAAAAGTCTATCGTTTCAAATTCAGATTGTACAATTCAGATTCAGTTATTCAATATGATTCAGAGTAAAACATACAAATCCATCCATTATCCGAGCCACTGACCTTCAATTCACGTAATTCAAATTCAGTATAAACTATTTAAAAGTTATTCACGTTTAGTTTTTGGTGGCAAATATTCCGCCCCACAGCATCACACCTAGTTTAGTTTTGGTTGTAAAGTGTCCTAGAGTGTCTTGAAAGACGCTTATATATGAAATGTATTATTATTATTATTATTATTATAAGAAATTTCAGGGGTTATTTTTACTGACCATTCATTGTTCATGACATGTACAAATGTTTGTTTTCCTAAAACACTGTCCATTCTTGTTTTCTTAGAGTTCTTACAGCCGCTGTGAGACCTAATAGCCTAACATCTTGGGCCTCAGACCAGGAAATTGATGTCACAATCAAAAGATGGCTACATCTGGCTCCTGATCGGGATGGTGACAGGAAGGAGAGCATGAGAAGAAAAGAGGACATGGAGAGCGCAACAATTTGATGGACAGAAAAATACCGTTCAAGAGTAAGCTGCATTCCAATTTGGACTTTGTGTTCACTGTTAAATAAAGAAAAGTGCGTTTTTCCAGTGTATGTGGAGTTATATGTGAGGTTCACAAATTATGACAATAAACATATTTTTATAACAGTCGTTTTTGAGACTTTTTTTTTTTTTAAATCTGGGTCAAATATGGCTCATGAAAGATGTGGCTTAGTTGAGGTTGAATTCAGGCTGATATCAGGAACCTGTTCTGGCCCAGCGTAGGGCCAGATATGGTTTTATAATGCGGCTCAGATCTGGGCCGAATGCGGCCCACATCATGGATGCCAAACGTGGGCCACTGCAGGACCGTCATTCATTGAGGTATGTGGGCCGAGTGTACTGCCGTGTCTGCCCCAGAGCTGGGCCAGACCAATTTTGCTGACTGGGTATGTTTGTGTTTTTATCATACGCAATTGAATAATAAGTAGACCATTTCAGAATTCGAAATTTGGGACTCTCTCAATGCATAATGGGACTCATACTTTTCTGATCAGCGAGTCCCTGGGACTCGCTGCCGGTAAACTGTAAAATTATCACTGCAGAGATTACCGCTTTTTCTGCACTCAGTGATTGACTTCTTTGCAAAGTCATGTCTCAACTGGTCTTCCGTGCCATGTCATGCCGGTTGAGTGTTGATTTACTTCATATTAAGAAACTACTGCACTAAAACATTAATTCATAAATGTATATCATATGCTTTTATTTTTGTTTTTCTCAGTATAAATAACACGTACCCTGACTGTTCTACTCTTTGAATAAAAACACTTCATTCAAGCGTTAGGGAGTGCAAGGAGTTATAATGGAGGGGTGTTGCAAATCATGAAGACCTGCCAAGTGGTATGATAGCATCGTTTTATACATGTCCTCGGCTAGGCCTCAGCTTCAAAATCAGTCCTTGGTCCTTGGCCTTGGCCTCGGAGGCAAGTCCTTGGTCCTTGGCCTTGGCCTCGGAAAATTTCTCAAGTCCTTGGCCTTGGCCTTGCCTCGGAAAATTTTCCAAGTCCTTGGCCTTGGCCTCGGAGTTAAGTCCTTGGCCTCGGGTTGTCGGACCTTGGATACAACACTGGTTGCATATAAGTCAAATAAAATCTGCCGAAATAAAGGATTTAAAAAGTACGTCTGTTGTTCTTACAACTGTTAAATACAACTGAATGTAGGGTTGAGCATTCCAAATCTTCCGGAATTGAATAAAAACTTGCTGGCACGGTACAGTTAGGACGCCTTGGTTGCAACTGTGGGGAAACGCTGCGGGAGCAGTTTTAGCTACCGCCTTCCACCCCAAGGGCGTCGGAATTAAATCCAGCGGAGGTAGAGAGCCCAATACTTAAAACCGGAGAAAAGGGGCAGTTTAAGAACCGTGTCCAGTATCCACAAGCTAAGACAGCAGGCCGCTTCACAACAACGGCAACGGCAGGACCGCTCTACACGGAAAACAGCTGCGTGTGCCCACTATCAGCAGGAGGAAAGCTCCGCCGAGACTCCACTCGTGATGGCTGGGAGAGAATTATTATCACTTTCCTTACCAGACCGTCAACAGTGAAGTGTAAAAAGGGCAGACAACTTACTGCAGGAAGTGCACCACGCCCACAAGGAACACCTGAGGTAGCCCAGCTCCCTGTCACACCACGCTGCTGTGACGGAGTGAAAACTGCTATAAACAAAAGCACAGCGCCCTGTGCCCGAAGGGATCCAACTACAGAACAGAGCGCACATACCTCGTGGCAAAACCCAACACCACTCTGTGCCATACAAGCTCACGCGGCACGCCAACACGCACGTGTCTGCCGACTCCGAGAGGGAGGAAGAGAAAGAGGAAGTTCCAAGCAGGCGTATTTATAGACGGACATCCGGTGATTGATGGCCACCATGCCACACTGCCGCTGCAGTTGGGAGCGCGACTCCAAAGGATGGATGGATGCATGGATTGATGGATGGATGGATGGCTAGATAGATAGATGAGATAAGATAAACCTTTGCCTCACAATGGAGAAATTCACAATTTACAGCAGTCATTTATTTTGTGCATGCAAAGTGTTTGTACACAGTGAACTGTACACAGGACAGAATGCAATATAAAATATAAAACATAAGATATAAGCATATATGCTGCATAAGGTGGCTGTGCGTTTTGAAATGGGTGAGTAGGGGTGAGTCCAGGTTTTCAGCTGCGTCTATTCAGTAGCCTGACAGCAGTCGGCAGGAACGAGCGGCGGTACCTCTCCTTCTTGCAGCATGGGTGTATCAGTCTCTGGCTGAAGGAGCTGCCCAGTGCTGTCAGGGTGGCCTGGAGGTGGTGGGAGGGTCTGTCCATCATAGCTGTTAGTTTAGCTAGCATCCTCCTGTTGCCCACCTCCTCCAGAGTGTCTAGGGAGCAGCCCAGGACAGATCGGTAGATTGATAGATCAGGATTTTGGAGTGGCCAGTGGCTCTGCTGAATGATATGTGTTTGCTTGAAAACAAAGACGTGAGACATGAGAACAAAGTTCTTACCTCTGACCTTGACCCCCAGAGTGCACACAAACAACATGCCCCAAATCAAATGTTTATCTTTCGAGCTTGGTCTTGCACCCAAAATCTCCATTTGACATTCATGTTAATGTTAGCAAATGATGTATGCATCTCTTCACATCTTGCACTTTCTACAAAAAAAACAAAACAAAACAAAACGGTCATGGTCCAAAAATAGAATATTATCAAAAATGGTAAATGGAGTGCATTTGTATTGTGCTTTGTCTTCATCATGTGTTTACAAACTCATTCGCTTCTCTCATTCAAACATATCAAAGTGGAGCCTGCCTACACTAGGTATAAACCCACGAAAAGGTTTTCCTTTTTAGTGTAAAATAACTTACTTTCATCTCCAGGATCCCGCACCATATCCTGGCCGATAACAGATCTCAGAGTATTTTTCCAATTTGGTCCCCTTTTAAATCCATTTTTGATGTGCTGTGTAATAGCCTTGTCCTCGCTGGCGCTAAGCTAGTTTGTCCTTCAGGTCCGGCGTTTTCAAAATCCCTTTCGTTTCTTGCCTAGCTGGCTTTATTGACTGACTGCTTGACAGTTGAGTTGAATGCTCATTACCCAGCCAGATATTCCCATACACATGCAAGTACTTTTGGGCAACCGGGCCACCTAAAAGGATCGAACGGAGGAACTGGAATTGGCACAGGAATTCTTCAAATTTTTACAATGTCCAAACCTACTGAACCGTACTTCACAAATATCCGTAATGGATTCAAAAAGAGTTTTTATTATTCCTATTTTTCATTTTTACTGCAGTATGAATAAATTGTGCACTATTTACCTTAAAATAACAAATGGCCCCAACCACAACCCCCACAGGTTCCTCCACTGTTGAGATAAATTCTTCTGAATGGGTAATGCACTTTGATTTAATCTACCAATGTATAATAATGATTATAGGGAAAAAAAATTAATGAAATATGTCGGTGAAAACAAAATTAAAAGAAAGTGAAAAAAGCACACACACACACAAAGAAGGAGCTGTCTTGACTTATTTTCAGGCAGATGACGGTCAAAATCGACATGACGCATAAAGAGCTCCAAAACAATTGAAATTCTATTACCTTGCTACCCATCTGAGAAAGACTTCCTATGAGCCATTATCGAGGGGAAATACAGATTGAGTGGGGGTTGTTGCGTGCGAGCCTGCTATTTTGCACACAACAACAGGGTGGAGGACAGATGATCGTCGGTAAATGGCAGCAAATTTCACGGTGCAATTTCCAACAGTTATAGGCTTTGTATAATTTATTTCTTTTGACTCAACAGCGAAGAAAAGACTGAATCGGGTTGTGGGACACTGGTGTGGGCTGAGTCATACTTAAGAACTGGAAATTACAATTCCCTTCGATATTGTGTTGGAGATACTTTTGCAGGGCTGAGATGCTTCAGAACTGAGGGTTTTAAGGCTTAGTGCATCACAGCATAGCACGGCAATCCCTACAAGTTGTGTAAATATTCATCCTAAGGTTTGTGAGCAGTGTCGAGTGCTATGAGCTACACCAAAATCTCTCAAATGTCATCAGCCCTAAGTGCTTGAAATGCATAAAATAACAGACTGTGTCGGAATATAACATAGAAATCATGAGAATTAGCATTAAATAAATAGTAGTGGTTTGAAATGCTATTTGTTTTGTTCTCTTTATTGTGGATCAAAATAATTCATACAGAGTGAATTTTGGGTGTATGTTGTGTTGTCACGCAAGTGTACATTTGCCGAGTTAACTTTGATGTTATATGATATCCTCCCTGTGAGTTATTTAAGAAGCTAAATGAATCGAGGAGGCGAAGGCGCTTGTGCAAAGAGACCAATCAGTGGCCTTTGCCGCAAGCGGTGGGATGATTGCATCACACACTTTGCGGTGATCTTCTTTCATCTTAATTGTGTCATTTACAAATTTCTCACCTTACCTGCAAACCACACGGTGCTTCATTCGCACCGCAGCCACAACCTGTGTTATTAAGATCAAGTGGATATAGGCACATAAGGTCAGCAGCACGCAGTGAGAATGAAGACGCAACACAGCTCCGATACATGGCTTTGTCAAAACAACGCAGCCATTAAAGTGAACGTTTGTGCGGGTTTCCAGGGTAGAAACGCAAATTCTGCAATCCGGTGTCTTATTTATAATACTACAACATTAGCCTTTGTGGGAAGTGAGAGAGTGAATGGTGATGAGTTTCGAGTTTTGTGTCAAATGTATTCTTGCACCTTGTTTTAATAAACGGAAAATATTGCGCATTTGACATTTGAAAGTGTTTGTGTGCTGCATAGTTATTTATTGCTATTGAACAGTCTTATTGCTGTTGGCAGGAATGACCTCCCATTGGGCTCCTACGTGCACCGAGTGTGTGAAAGTTTGCCACAAATGAAGCTGCTCGGGGACTCTACAGTGTAATGCAAGGGGTGGGAATGGTCATCCATGATGGATGTCAGCTTGGCCAACATCCTTCTGTCCGCTATCTCCTCCATGGAGTCCAGTTGGCAACCCAGGACAGAGCTACTGTAGCTTTCCTCCTCCACATAAAGCAACGAAGCGGCCACTAAAGTGTCATAAAAGGTCCTGAGCAAGGCACCAATTATGTCAAAGGACCACAGTATTCTTATGCCGTGGTGAATGATTAAGTCCTTGGGCCACATTTTATACGTGCAGCAAGATAGTGCTTTTTCCATGATCCTGCTGCCACCAAAAAAACAATAACTCTTGACGGTGCGCTTCATGTTTGGCAGAGGTAATTTATTGGATGCATGTTTTCAAATGTTAGGATATTTTTTCCCCCCAAACTGTTTTTAAAGACGACATGAATACTGAGTGCACAATGGAAGATGATGACTCATGCAGGCTTACTTTTGTGTGACTGGAATTGGGTTGGTAAAAGGTTACATTTTGCTGACAAAGGTACACAATATAACTTAAACCCTTCATGTTGGTGCTGTAAATACCAACTTATTTATTTTTTATAATGAGATTTTTGTCAAGTCGTCGCACATTAAAAGGTCGCACGCCATATGCATCTCAAACCCAAGCATTTCTGTACTTGCTGAGCCGTAGTCGGCTCCATTCATTCTTCTGGGATTAAAAGGAAGCATATTTACAAGTGAGGTAACTTTCTCCTTAGCGGCTCAACAAGATGGTGATGACAGATGTAGTACTGTATATAACGGATGCACTTACTTGTCATCAGTGCTTTACGTGGAAAAGAAGTGGCAGTACAGTATTTGCGAGGTCAATATTTTCACTTCCATTACTAATGGCCTATTTTTGTGCCGTATCATAAAATGACGGCATTATTAACTTGCAGTTTTTTTTCAGCATCCTGAATCGGTGATTGGATATGATTTCGGGATGGTGTTTTGTTGGTGTCTGTAGCAACTATGTAATGGCACTAAAATTGTGATAAAGTAAGCCAAAATGTCGAAAAGTTAAATCAAGTTAGCTGTCGCACCACCATGTGGGCAAACTCAAAATAAAAGCTTAAACTAAGGCATTAATGTTTTATTTGTGAGGATCTTTTTAAAGTTAGCTTATGTGTTGTCGGCGTTTTTCGTTTCGAGTATGTTTGAAGCTTCCTTGACATCTAAGTCACAGCGAACACGCCAAATTGTTACATGATGGATAAACTTTATCTATCTATCTACCTTCATTCACTAACCTTTTTCTTGAAAAATACTTTTTTATATACCTTGTATTAAATGTGTTAATATTCTACTTTTATGATGAAATTCTCAGAAAATTACTTCTAAATGTTACTTCTAAATCTCATGTCAGTATGATTTGTTTTTTATTTGCTTCTAGCCACTGACAAGGCTTTGCCGATTGAGCCAACTTGCCTTCGAATTAAAATGAAATTTGGACTGATGCTGTGAAAGGGAAATTATTCAATCTGAAAAGTAGATAGCAATCACTCAACTGGTAGAAGTGATTTAAATTTCAAATGAGAAATCATGTTCTATTTCCTAAGTTTAATCAAGTCTCTTTGAAAATCAGCTCCCAGATTTCTGGTTTAATATAGTCAGTGTTGAAAATGAGGGAGATGGGAAATTAAATATGGTTCCCTGATTGGGCATCATACTGCATGTTGGGTCTGTCTGAAGACTATCTTACTGGCCTGGGTTTACCTCTGACAGCAGTACTGTACATATTTTAGATATATTTTGGACTGTGTCACTATTTTGTCACATCTTTGTTCTCATTTTAGAAACAAACAGAAGCCTTATTGTTGAAAAAAAAGCTGTAAATAGCAGTTGATAAGATTCACTTCCAGGCCTGTGGGAGCCGGTGAAGCTCTTCACAAAGTGTTTGACAACTACCTGACACTAAGAAGCAAAACCATCCCATTAATTTGAATTGGTTGTTTTTTAGGGTCATGTCAGCCATCTTACTTTTCGTCCTCTACCTCAAACCGCCGCTCGAGTTGTTCCGTCTGCACTGCTTGTGCAGCATGAAGCAGAATCATTGCAACACAGTGACTTGTAAAAAATCTTGCCAGGCCACACGATATACGACATCACTTTATTTAGATGATTCTTTGTACTTCTGTGTTGTTTTACGAAAATTCCAATTAAATCGCTTATCACTGGTGAGAAGACCAAATACAAATATTTTGCTTTGTGTTCACGTAGGTAAATACAAAAGTTGTCCCACAGCTCGGACATGAACAATGGCCGAAGAAGCAGATGTACATACTTCCCAACAGACCGGTGGTACCAGTAGTCACTTGTTGTAGCTGGCATGCATTTACATTATCCTTTTGGATTTACACCCATTTCAAGTCAAGCTTTATATGTGCAAGAGACACACCGACATTATCCTGGAACAACATGGCAGCATTTTGATTCCATGCAATCGACAGCAACTGGAAAATTCAGTTGAACCTGAATTATGCGGTGATAATGGAGGGGTGGGGGTCAGTTATTAACCGATGGCTCGGATTCTGATTACTCAATGTAGTCGTACTGATCCCAGTGCACAGCCTGAGGAAAATTGTAAATATTCATGAGGAGGCTGGAGGTCTGCGGGAAAATAAAGTGGGCCGTTGCACGTACGTGCAACTGATGTAGTGTGGGGGTCAGAGCGCAGGTAATTTCTTGCAGTGGAGTGGAAGCAGTTCAGAGCCTTCCCATAAAATCCGACCCAGATTAGATGGTTTGCACCTTCATTTTACCCTCACCGTTTCCTGCCAACTACAAGATTGTATTCGAGCAAAATGAAAAAAATAAATAAAAATCGAACACAGTTGCTCTCTGGGCTTCAGAAATGTCCTTGTTCGACTGCCGTTAACAGACAATTTACTCTTGAAAAAAAAGATTTGGGTATTTAAAATTGTATCCGTGCATAAAAGCCAGAATGTAAACTATTTATTGTGGTAAATATTGATATCTTAATCTTAAAAATAAATACATAAATAAATAAAAAAGTTGTAATTTCCCCATTGCGGGACAAATAAAGGATATCTTAAATGAAGTGTTTGTGATTTGTTCAACACTGAGTCTGTAGATCCATCATATTATCCCCGCCCACGAGATTTGGACCAGCTTTCAGTTCAAAGGCTCTGAACCTCAAATTCCAAAGTGGATTACATAAGCGGTGTCCCTGAGAGGTCGGTTGAACCAGTGGCGAGAATATTGCGCCTAATTCTTTACCGCCTTGACCTAGAGTGTTGCCGTGTTAGGAGCTGCTGAATCGATTCCTGTCTCCAGCCGCGCCCATTGTTGGCGGCACTCCTCTAGATGCTCACTGCACTTGGTGTGGTACTTGGAATTATGTAGAGACCAGGAAAACAAGTCCAATGGGTTTGTTTGAATTTGTGGGCCTCTATCTCGATCTCTCGGGGAAACGATTTGATCTGGTGCAAAGTTTGGGAATCAATCAATCACCAACTTTGACTGTGTGAAGCTGAATTTTTTGGTTGGCATGGGTGGGATGACAGCTCAAATCAGATTAAAAAATAAATAAATATGAATACCGTATATTCCGCACTATAAGCCGCTTCAAAGTATAAGGCACACCTTCAAATAATGGCCTATTTTAAAATTGTTTTCAAATATAGGGCGCACTGAATAGAAGCCACAATAGTGGCCGCGGTTGCATTATGCATCCAGAAGATGGAGCTACGCTGAAGGGAATATAATATGAATACAGCTTTATTCATATCGCGCTTTCACAACTGGTTACAGCTGTAACAAAGCGTTTTACAGAAAATGTAAGATACTACCTCCAAGAAATCAGAATATTGATCCATATATATAGGGCGCATCGCACTGTTGGCTTTTGAGAAAATTGAATGCTTTTTGGTGCGCCTTATAGTGCGGAAAATACGGGAGTGAAACATTAAAAATAACTCCAAAAGACAATTGGCTAGGCAATTGAAAAAATGCTTTCGAAAAAATGGATCCATGAATGAAAGATTGAACATTGACGTGATTATCATTAAATATTGAACATAACGCAGAAAACGGCAAAACAAGGTGTCTTGCATATAACCACAGTCTGTATTTAACCACATTCTCTCTCTCTGGCCTTTGGACAAACTGCCATTTGTTTCCGGCAGCGTCCCCTCACTATCTTCGTCCTTCGATTTCTTACCGGTCTGCAGCTCTTCAAATGGCTGAGCATTTAACTCAGCGCCTGAGCTGTGTAAATCAAAATGGAAGCAAATGTTTGGATTCTGGGTGTTTCTTCAGGGCTTCTGCCCAGCCTCTGGGCGCGGCGCCCAGAGAGACTGCGTGCAGTCGTGGGCTTGGGCATGAGGCCAAGCATCACTGTCCACAGACCCGCAGCCAGCCTCCAGTGGCGGGTCGTTGAGGGTTCACGTGGCCGTCAGACAAAGAATGATCCGATGTGTGCGGACAGGCTCACAGTCACATAAAAGCCTTGCTCACTGGGGGATTGTTAGAACACCATTCTGCATTTAGCCAATGCACACAAGCAGTATTACATGTTTTTTTTTTGTTTTTTGTGTGTGTGTGTGTGTGTGTGGAGGGGGGTTGGGCGGGGTCTGCATTTTAAACCCAAATTAAATGTGAATAGAATGGAATAGTGGTTAGCACGTCTGCTACAGAGTCAGAAGATCTACTTTTGAATCTCGGTTGGCATGTCTCGGAGTGGAGTTTGCATTTTCCTGTGTTCGTGTGAGTGTGGTGCATGTGTTTTCCTCTGGCTCTTGTTTCCTCACACAAAAACATTCATGGGAAGCAAATTGAATCGTCACAATTGGTGTAGTGCAGTGGTTCGTTACCTTTTTAGAGGTACCAAACCCAACCAGTTAATATACACATTCACCGAACCCTTCATTAGTGGAAAATAAATATATATACTTTTTTACAAATTCAAGATATTGAAAAAAAACGCATGTATTAAAAACAGAAAAGTAAATAAAATTTCAAGAGATAAGTATACTTTAATTT
The DNA here is from genome assembly GCF_054856545.1 of Hippocampus guttulatus. Taxonomy (NCBI): domain Eukaryota; kingdom Metazoa; phylum Chordata; class Actinopteri; order Syngnathiformes; family Syngnathidae; genus Hippocampus; species Hippocampus guttulatus. The sequence goes on along the minus strand of NC_141261.1, from coordinate 8,957,120 downwards.
TTTTTTTTTTTTTTTTACATACTATCACGACAGCCACACATTGACTACGAAGCGACCTAAATTTCCCACAGCACTGATTGGACAAGCAATGTCATGTGATCATCGGCAAGCAGTGATGGCCAAGTGGGCGTGTCATAACTAATTGACATGTCGCGTGTGTCTTACCCTAAATGGCAGAGGCTCCGTCGAACCCCTGAGACCGATTCATCGAACCCCTAGGATCCGATCCAACCCAGGTTAAGAACCACTGGTGCAGTGCTTCTTCGAATGAAAATATATGAATGGGCACTTGATGGTTTAAATCTTTTGAGAGTTCTGCTTTTGATCATATCCTGCTTTCAAACTTTTTGAACGTCGAAAGAAATCAAGGAGAAGAAGGGGAAAAAATGCTGTGTTAGGTACACAGAGGATGACACAAGATGGAGGGACCAGATGATTTTCAATTCTGGAGCAGAAGGAAGGACAACTTTATAAACAACGTTTTTTTTCTCCCCCTTCCTTACATTACTCTTTTCAGCAGCCGTAGCTTTTCAGCCATGTGTGCTGTCGTGACTGGGAGTGGGCGTGTGATATTCCAGATTCGTGGTACCTCTGTGGTCAAGTCTGCCTCGGGTCTTGTTGCTGTCAGCGCCTCTGCATGTTCGCCTCATTGACAGCGGTCTGTATTCACTGCATGTCACCTAACATCCTCTGTCACTGCCTGCAAAAGGAACAGAGCAGAACAACACATTGCAAAAGTGGATGTTTGCTCTCTGAGGAACTTTTTACACCAACTACAGTCATGCGCCACAATCAACCTTTTCATTTGACTCGCATCCCTGCTTATAGATAAGAAATAGAAAAAAAAAAGGCAAATACTGTCCGACCGGCGGACTGATGACTTTAATGATTTGAAAACAAGCACATTTGCTTCACCTCTCTGGGATTTCCCAGAACAAGAAATTCCACTTCTCTACTTTTATGTACATGTCTCGACCTGGCTATTTCGGCTGTAATCTCAGCTATAAATATCAATCAGGCCAGAGTAAAAAGGATTGAGGGCACGTTACCATACAGTTTAGTAATCAGTGGTGTTATAAGTCATTAAAGATTTTTGTATAATTAATGCAGCATATGGTTGGACACCTGCTCGAGAGACTCACTGGTGTTAAAAGGCCTCCTAAAAGTCATTATGTATTCTTTGCACAAGACATTAAGGGAAGCACTGTCAACTAGCATTACTTACAGAACAGTGCGTTATCAGAAGCGGTCGCGCCATAATTAAGTGGTCAATTTACACATGGCTACGAGGTTGGGCAATGCAGCAAATTGCATTTAGTTGTCACAGATAATTGCACGGGTAGTTTATAACTGGAAAGGAATTGAGCCACTGTGTGTTTAATTACTTGAGTCATTAAAACAACAAGAATCATGAATAACAGTTTTATGCGCATTCACATCATTGGCGGACGGTGATGATTTCTCGCCCACGGAAGTACAGTGGTGACCAAAAAAATAAAAAATAAAACGTCGCTAGGTAAGTAAAACACAAATGACTCATACCTGTCTTAATCTATGCCAGTGGTTCTTAACCTGGGTTCGATCGAACCCCAGGGGTTCGTGAATCGGTCTCAGGGGTTCGACGGAGCCCCTGCCATGGAGTTTAAGACACACCCGTCTCAACATGTCAATTAGTTATGACACACCTGCTTGGCTATCACTGGCTGCAGATGATCACATGACATTGCTTGTCCAATCAGTGCTACGGGAAATTTAGTTCGCTTAGTAGTCAACGTGTGACTGTCATGAATTAAAAAAAAAAAAAAAAAGTACAGTCTACTTATCTCTTGAAATTTTATTTACTTTTTCTGTTTTTAATAAATGTGGTTGTTTTTTTAAGTCCAACTCTTGGTTGATGAAAATATCTTCCCAGACTTGTGGCGATGTGGTACACCTTGGAGTCATGGGAGTTGTTCATGCTTAACAAACTGCTTAACCAACACTGTGCCTGTGTTGTTTTGAGTTGTCAGCAGCAACAGGTCCAGGAAAATAATTTCTTCCGTGGCAAAGGTCTTTATCATCATCATTAATAGCCGTCTGTGAGCATGATTTAGCTCGGTCTTTGTTTACTGATCCGGGAATTATGAGGGTGAATGGAGGCCAGTAAGCAAAGACGTTCTCCACTGAGGCTGTCTATTTTATTTATTTATATAAAAAAATTTATGACGTTGCTGGAGAGCATCTATTACTTTCACCTTTCCTCCTGTGAATTAACTTTGCTGGCCTCTCAAAGTATCTTCGACTCGCCTCCGTGCCGTCTAACACATTATTGCTGCTGAAAGAGATGATGCACACTTGGAAAAAATCTCATCGGTTTGAGCCCTTTAGATTAATATCGCCACAAAATGTGGTTTGCATTTATTGGAATTTGAATTGAAACACTATTAAGTGTAGCATGTGTTGCGCTGAAAGCAGATTTCACTTATCTAATGGCTTTGCACTTTATGGATGAGGTCAATGTTAATGCCTTTATGGGCCTTGCTTTGCCCACAAGGGCAGAAACAGAAACCAGCCCTCCCCAAACTATTGCCCATGAATCGAAAATATAAAACAGTCCAAAACGTCTTAGCTATGACGAATAATTAAGATTCAGCGTGCGCTAATGAGTTCAGCCCAACGATTTATCGACTCAAGAATGAAATGTTTGTGTGCGTTTCAATACTTTTACTTTCCAAACTTGGCAAACAAATGAGCGTCGCAAGAGCACCAACTTCGTCCTCAACCGCGCCACACTGCACGGGCAACCCAACGGTCTTTAGCGCCGGGCACAAACCAACAAGAGACACCCTATCAAGAAATTGGCTGTAAAAGTTAGCGATGATTAACAAAATGGATTACAGTAATTCCTTTCCCAGCCGCAGTGATTTTGGATGTCCTCTGTTTGTATCTTGCTGCTTCTCCTCATCTATTTTTCAGAAGGAAATTTGATGAAGACCTTCTAGAAAACAATTCCCATTGCACAAACACAACTGTTCAAATGTAGAGAACGAACTAAACAGCGTGTGATCCTCCTCTTTTTTTTAAACATAAATCATTCAATTATTATTCATGTAAACACCAAAGTGACACTGAGTTATTAATGAAAGCTGTTCAATAGATTATATTGGCTGCATCGCTTGAACATTTTCAGCAGATGGTGGATCTTGGATAGTGTTTGATTTGAAAATATCATCCATCCGTCCATCTATCCATTTTCTAATCCGCTTTATCCTCACGAGGGTTGCGGGCATGCTGGTGCCTCTCCCACGTGTCGTCGGCGGGGTACACGCTGAACGGTTGCGAGCCACTCGCAGGGCATACATAGACGAAAATCCGCTCACCCCTCGGGACAATTCTGAGTGTCCCATTAAACCGCCATGCATGGTTTTTTTTGGGAATGTGGGAGGAAACCAGAGTACCCGGAGAAAACCCACGGGGGCCCGCAAATTTCACATAAAAAGTCCGGAGCCAGAATCGAACCCAGCACCTCAGCACTGTGAGACTGGCGTGCTAACCAGTTGGTCACTGTGCCGCCTTGAAAATATCAATCGAACATGAAAAGATAAAATACAGGTAGAAGGTGGAGTTTTTCTATCAATACATTTTTTTTAAATCTGGAGTAGCCTCACTCCACAGCATCAACACATCACTCCAAAGTGCTGAGAATTAAGAAATATCCAGCAGGGAACTTCTGAGATCCAACGTCAAAGGCTTGCCCTCAAAGGCGAGCAAAAAAAAAAGCAGCTGTCAACCATTCTAAGTGTGTCATTTAGCACATTACACTGAAGTCATATTAGTTTGAAACCTAGTTCATTTTATTTATCACATTTATTTCTTATGAACGCACGCCACGATGAGCCGTAAACAAGTCGTGTGGGTGCGTATAACAAAGACAATGAAGTTATGCCGTCATCCTGCACAGACATTTGGATCCTTCATAAATCAACAGGCGAGATCTGCTCCAGGGCGCTCCCAAGAAGTATGGATATTTTAGATGACTCCGGGACATGCAAGTGTTAAAACAGTGCCGTGGTGTGCTGCCCAAATGACCAAAAATTTCAAATTGGAGGTGGGACTTCTTCAAGAATCGCCTCTGAGCTCCTTACTGTTTGCTATGGTAAACACAGAGTGACAGATAATGTTAGATAGGAGACTTTGCTCATGTTGGTGTTTACTGATGACATTGTGATCTGCGCTGAGAGTAGGGAGTAATGGAAGGGAATTTAAAGGTGGATGTACCGTATTTTCTGCACTATAAGGCGCTTCGGAGTATAAGGCGCACCTTCAATGAATGGCCTATTTGAAAACTGTTTTCATATATACCGCATTATAAGGCACATAGAATAGAAGCTACAATAGTGGCTGCGGTTCATGATACATCCACCAGATAGAGCTATGCTAAAGGAATACAATACAATTAAATACAGCTTTATTTATATAGAGCTTTCACAACCGCTGCAGCTGTAACAAAGCGCTTTACAGAACATTTAAAATACTACAGTGTGTCCAAAAAAAATAAAACATCACAATATTGATCCATATAGAAGGCACATCGGTTTATAAGCCACACTGTCGGCTTTTGAGAAAATGGAATGCGTTTAGTTGCACCTTATAAAACCCACGCAGGCCTGGGGAGAACATGCAAACTCCACACAGGGAGGCCGGAGCTGGAATTGAACCCGGTACCTCTGCACTGTGAGGTCAATGCCCTAACCACTGGATCACCGGGCCATCCCCAAACGAAATATCTTAATGATTATCCTCCATGAGCTGTGATTCCATAATTTTTGACCAGAGTTGAATTTGTCCTGTTTGTCAGTCAATTTGGGCTGTCATTTCCAAAATAATTTTGCTTTTTGTGCAGACAGCTAAATAGTCCATTTAGACAAGACGAGACTTACAATTTAAATCATCGTTTTGCTTTCGTCTGTCAACGCCATCGATTCTGAAGACGCTGTTAAGTATGTTTTACGAGTTGTTCAGGACTAATTAATCTTTTTTCATTTCAAGTTTCCTTTTCCCTCAATGCATGTGGGAGACGAGTCCTGCATTCGAGACTTTTCAACGTTCTTTTCACAGCCATCTTTCGTCTCTGGATAGTTTGGAGAGCTCAGTTTAAATGACAGTTAGTAGAGCGTTAAATGTTTCCTCACTAAAGAATTGGGGTTAATGCTGTCAATTACATGTGTGCGGAACAAAAAAAAACAACAATCAAGTGCGCAGACAAACTGTTCATGTTAATTCTGTTTATTTTCTTCCATCCTATCTGTATCAGAATCGACAATCCCGAATGGAACTGCCAGTCAGCGAAGGGGAGGCGCTGCTTTAATATTCATACTTCTTCTTGTAATGAGTGAGTCAAATGTCAATGTTTCACGGCGGAGGCGAAATCCCACCTGCGATGAGCATCCAAATGAGAGCTCGCAAACAAACATGAAAAGACACGCTTGTTATATATGAGTTCCGTGGACGGCTCAGAGTGGCACACTTGGGAGAGCAGCCTATGGATAGAGAAACACAATAACCAGTGGCAATGGGAATTGAGATGAGCCCCTTTAAAAGGTCTACATCAATGACATCCAAAGAATTCTTTGTGTTTTCCAGATGTTTAGGCTTTTTATAATCAGTTTTTATAATCTGCAGCCAAATTGCATTCTGTGCTTCCCTCCATGCTTTTTTTTGAAGTCCCTCCACTTCTCAACAATCTGTCTTCATTGTTTTAAAGAAACAAATAGCGCCCATCTCTCCTTGTCGTGCAAGGCAGAATCCTCAAGGTGGATCTTTTTGGCATGACTCCATCGCAGCTGGGAGAGCAGGTGGTGAGGAGAAGCCCTGCGGGACCTCCAGTGGAGCAGGCCTGGCCTGTAGGCAGCCTCGGGTATTGGCACCATCTTGCCAGGCACCAAGACGGTTCGCTCTGTCCTCCGACGACTCCATATTTTGTCAAACGTGGAATTTGGTACATTCCAACACTTTTGCCAACATGTCTTTGCTTAAGGCGTTACATTAATAGTCATTAGGTTCATTTACATGCGCCGTCTTAAAGCCCCGTCCCAGTGTGATGACATTGAATACTATTGACCGCACATACACGTAAAAACATGTATACTGTAAGTTATTACACAGTGTCCAGAATTCTCCTCACACCCGATGGAAAATTGTTACATAGCTGAATGCTGAACGGTATAAAAGATGCTCTGAACCGGGTTTTTCTAGCAGTGAAGGTGAATAAGGCTGACGTGGGGACGATGTGAATGATTGTCCAGGATGGAGAGAAATTTGCTCAGTGATCTCTGCTCCCACACTGGATTAAATGTCTCCATCTTTAGTCCCATTTTGACACCAGCCTTCTTGAGGAATTGATTGATTGATCGATCCTTTTTGTGTTCTTGGCACAGATGCCGCCCCGAGCAGACAACAGCAAAGTGGATGTCGCTTGCTGCCACACTGGCGGAACATCTCCCATACCTTGTTGCACAGATTGAAGGATCCGAGCTTCCGTAGGAAATACTTTTTGCTCATTCTGTACTCTTTATACCATACTGGATGTACAGCTGTAAACAAACAAATGTACACCGTAACTTGCTGATCATATTTCAATGCACTTTAATATATCTATGCATCACCGGAGTCTATATTAACCCTTTCAGGGACAGTGATTACTACAGTGGACAGGTTATCATTTTTGGTGCATGAAAGGGTTTAAAAAAAGTTACTGTGCGCAAGCAGTCATGTTTCAACATGTTGGTTACTAGATACAAGTGTACAGTGACTTTCCCAACACGCTGTACTATTCCTGTTAAAACTGTGGTCTTTCCTATTTTCTGTTTCATCCAACAAGGATTGGAACATTGGTGAGAAAAAAAAAAGGTTCCCTGTCGACTCTTTCTGGAAATTTCATGTGACTTGTCCCACTTTGTCACTTTGCGAGGCCTTTAAAATCCATTTAATTCACAAATCTGATATCCCTTCTTGTGTCCTGTTATCTTTCTCCATGCTCTTACTGAGCTTATCGGCCCCTGGCGAGCATCCTGGATGACAGTGCTTTTGCTATTTTCTATGATGGTGCTGGCGATGTCTCCAGGCTCGAGTCCAACAGCAGCAGCATGTCCACCTCAAGGGGATCTCAGTCACATCCCTCTTCTTCCTTCTGAAGACATCAAACATTTCCTGTTTGCTCACTCTCAATTTTTTTATTTTTATTTTTTGGGAGCCAGTTGGTTTCATTTGTGGAGTAACTCCATTTTGCATTTTTTTTTTGGTCACTCAATCTGTGATCAAATCTGTTGTAAAATTCTGAAAGGGGAAAAAAAAGATGGACTTTTGCTGAGACTGCAGCTACCTTAGTTATCGGCACAGAGCCCATCGCAGGGGGGCATCTGTAAGTAAATCTGCACCCAAGCACCCATTTTAATCGAACAAGATCATTTCAAGTCAACTATTTCAATCTGTTGTCAGGAATATTATAATTAGTCTTGGTCACGCTCTGTACATTCTATTGAAGGAGTCAACATGATGACTCTTCAAAGTAAGAGCCATTTAAAAAAAATAGCAACAGATTACCCGGTATATATTTGCCGTGTTGAATTTTTTTCTGACGGATTATACATGAAGCAATGGCTAAAATCCAGATATGGAACTCAGATCGAACCATATTTTTCAGTCTTGATGGAGAATGAATGGATCATGTATCAAATATACATTTTCCTCCAAAGTACAACACAAACACTGAACAGTGGAACCACTGATTGCGAGACACTTTTTTTTTTTCCAGGTATGATAAAATAAAGGACTACACCGGTAATAAGAATCCGTTCCAGGATAACAGTCACACCATTATGTTGTCAGAACTGAACCAAAGTGCGGCAAGTGTACCAGTATACTTTTGGTGACACAATCGTTTACATTTTAAAGTTTTGTTTTTTGTTGTTTAAAAAACAAAACGTGTTGTATTTTCCTCTCGTTGTTTATAGGCTAAGAAAAAAAAAGTTTAATTTGGTTCTGCTAAAGTTGGCAGTGTAGTTCACGAGGAGACTGGTCTTTGCTGTGAAAAACAAGTCACCTTTAAGATGGTAAAGTTTCTTTTAACGTTTTTTTTTCCCTCCATTTGTGAGATTATGTCGTGTATTTCCGTCTAAGAACTCAATGTTTTGATTCAACCATAAAGTGAGCAAAACTGTCATCATTTCAATGTAATCATTTGTCTTAATAACCGATATAATGCGCACATCCAGCAGTGTACACAGATATCATTGGAGGTTGGGATAAAAACTGCACAATTACATTTGTCATACAATTCACTGTTGGGGTCTTTTATGTGATCATTTTCGCCACCCTGCTGATGCTTTCATTTTGCAGTAGCACTACCATTACGGGCATAATTGCTTCTTCAAACTGCCTGGAGATACACTTTTGCTGCAAAATTCCATTAGCACGCCACAACAGTCTGCCTCGGGGACGAATGAGGCGTGGGAAGGTCTCCAAGCCTTGGTATTACTCTTTGAGTGTAAATAAAAACCGGAGAATGTCTTGCTCGAAGCTTTCCATTCAATGGTGGGCATGCCGAGGCTAAAGGCTTTGTACAAGGGACGCCTTAACCTCACCCCCAAAACTCTTAAGGACCCCACTTAACAACTGGATCTGAATGTGGCGGCCGAGTGGTCGAGTGGTTAGCGTATTGACCTCACAGTGCAGAGGTACCGGGGTTGATTCCATTTTCATAAATGAATCCCAACCAAGGTGCCGTGCGAGATCATCAGGAGTGCCATGGAAAATGATACAATTTAGTGAATGCTGGGTTGCCCAAGTCCGGTCCTCGAGGACCCCGATCCAGCCTATTTTAGATGTCTGATCTATCCATCCATCCATCCATTTTCTGGTACCCCCTGAACTGGTTGCCAGCCAATCGCAGGGCACACAGAGACAAATAACCATCCATGCTCACACTCACACCTTGGGACAATGCAGAGTGTTCCATTAACCTGCCACGCGTGTTTTTGGAACGTGTGAGGAAACCGGACAACCCGGAGAAAACCCACGCAGGCACGGGGGAGAACACTCCACACAGAAAGGCCGGCGCCGGAATAGAAACCCTTCACCTCTGCACAGTGTGGCCAACGCGCTAACCAGTCGACCACCGGGCCACCCATGTCTGATCTATTGTGTCTGAAATTAAATAATTAATTACAACTGGATCTGAATGTTGCGTCCTCGCCAGGTTTCGTTCAAGGTGGCCAATGTTCACCAAACGGTTGTTTGTATTTTTCTTGTCGCGAGGGATATGTTCAAAATTTTCTTGCAGCAAGAAAAAAAACCCACTGAAACTGTTTGGTGAACATTTGCGACCTTAAATGAACCTTGATGTGAACACGTATTTTGCTCATTTCACCTTGGCCACCATCAATCGCAAATGTTCACAGCTCAGTGGGATAGGAGCTTGAGGGTTTTCACAGTTAGCATTGCAGGTGTGCAACCATCACCCAACATGACTTGAATCAGGTTTTCACCAGTCATAACACCAGGTACAATTTTCTTTGCAACATTTTAAATATCTAATGTCATCATTTGTGAAGGGTTCTAAAAATACCAGTCACGTATGGTAAGTCAAAACCTTTACAGTGGTATGATAGTTGTCGTTAAGGTACAGTTGGTTGATCAGACAACAGATCAAATCGAATGACGATACAGACATACTATTCAGAAGTATTTTCCATCTATAAAAGAGAGAAAAGGGACATTGGCAACAAGCAGCACAGCAATGTGTGACATACCACTTTGTTGAATCCAATGTCGGGTTATGTTGCTGCTGTCGATGCTTCAACGTAGCACAGCACAAGTCCCAAAAATCGAAGTTGCCTTGACAGACCACGCAGTGAAATGTAATGCCATATGTGATAATGGTAGCAAATCTAGAGAGGATTAAAATAAATCTAATTAGTCTCTATATGGCTTCTCGGCTGTTAAGTTTCGAAGTTGCCTCACATAGAATGTGTGACACACACACACACACACACAGCGACGTGGGCGGTTCGGTCTGCCTTGAACCGAGCACTTCAGGAACAGCTGTCCACCGGTGTCCCTTGTGGCCTTCTGCCAGGAAAATTTGCACGACAACCGACGACCACAGGAATCCACCAAGCATGCAGAAGCACGAATAAGTTTAAAAAAAAAAGTGTGTTCAAAAAATTATTGAACACACTTTCAAGAGCGTAAAACTCTGAAGTATTCAAACATTGAATAAAGGGAGTTTGCTGAAAGGCGCATCCACCCAAAACAAAGGATTATGAGAACATAAGATGGTTGCATGACAGCATAAATCAGCGGGAAGCGTTCTCCACTATAATTGAAAGCCGGGGCCTATAAGTGAGTACCCTATCAATCATAGCGCCAGAGCTGCCACCATATTGACGAGGCACCAAACAAACAATATCAGCGATGAGGTCTAAGTGCTATTCCCAAGAGGAATACATTGCTCAGATCTCCGCAGCCAATATCTCTGGGGATTAAACTGAGTTATTCAACATGCATGTGAGTGTTGTCAATTTGGAAAATTGTGAACATATTCTACTGGAATGTTCACTAGAGCGTTCATGATGTTGCTCTGTGGACATTTCAAGTCATAGCGATGGGATGAAGGAACATAGCCCACAAAGATGGATTGTAGTTGCCTGCCCATGTTGTCTTGTATCATTTGACTTTGGGCTGAGTTCCTTATAAAGGATGTTTAAGAGCGGCGATAAGAAAATGACTTAAAATCACAAATCACACTGAAGAATTTTGGATCATCCCAGCACAAGGACGGACGGAATGGACCTCTGATCAGGCATAATGAAGCGGCAAAAAGGAAATTAATATCTGATCATACATACTCTCATATAATTGCCACACCATTACCGTAAGAAAACCCCATGTTGGTCACTACATTAACTAAACTGATGAGACTACCCCCCCCCCCGCAAATTATTCTATTGCACTAAAATTATTACTTTTGTCAATTTCAAATTATTATGATGACCGACCGATGCTGGCAAATTTGTCCCTGCATGTATGCATGTTTGTTTGTGAATACGCAGGCTGCTTCCTGATTTCAGGGGATGGTGTAAAACTCTGGAAACGGATAGACAATGCCAATTGCAGATAACAGCGACTCAAATGGCAGAAAGTGGCAGTAAATCCCTCGATCCGCACCAAATTGGAATGGGTTCCTGACTGATGATGTGCAATCTCGCCACAAAACTTTCCTTGGAATCAGTTAAGCAGCTTTTGCATAATCCTGCCAGACAATTAAATCACTAACAAATGGTGATTGCTACATAACGTCCTCTTAAGCTTTTGCAGAGGTAATTAGATTGAACATCACAAGTAAGACTAAGAGGTTTATAGCTTGTAGGAACCTTTAAACCTTTTCTAGCTCCTAACAAATAAACCCCCAATAATCAGTGTAAAAAGACAATATGTACATTTGTATGCAGAGAGATATGGACATACTCCTCCAGCGATGGCAAATTTGCATTCTGATCCAAATATCAAAGGAACTGAGTTCATTTCACTTTCATATTGGCTTTTGTGACAAAGAAAAATCACACAGATTCAGACTTTCATCCAAAACAAATTGGGGAGAAAAAAAAAATTACACACACGTATTCCGTTTTTGACATCCTTGGTCATCCCCGACATTTCTGCTTTGACCACTACATGAATGCAAACCATTGTAGTAAAATTAGACCTAAACAAGACACTAATGCAGATGTAACCTTGAATTGCTGAACTGGGATTTGTTCTTCAAATGTATTCAGAGGTTAGAACCTCCTGGAAGGATTTGGGGGGATTTTCTACAACATCTTTGTACTCTCTCAGATACCTTGCTTTTGATGGCGATCTCAGAGCATAAAATTCACAGCTCGCAATCACATTATTCCAAAAGCAGGGTAGTGTTTAGCTGATCTATGGCTTACATTATTCACAAATTCGGTTCCTCTCATTAAGCTATAGCATTGTTACATAAGCAACTCTTGTTTAGAGCAGTGGTCCCCAACCTTTTTTGTGTCGCGGACCGGTTGAGACAAGTTCAGGCTGTGCTGACCGGCAAATATATTTTTTGTCCATTGCTTGTAAATTGCTAGTTTCAAGACACTGCTACTGACAACAAAGATAGTCACAAAGTAATTCAACCTTTTATGAACATTCATTCCTTTCAAATAGTGTCATTGTACTGAACAACAAATGTAGAATGGCATAAAATAACACAGTGAACTACGAAGGTAATGGGATAATCCTACATACGACGTTAGCATCATTGCTTCATGTTAATTGGGCACGATTGATTGCTGCTTTCGTTCGGTGGCTGCCGGCTAGTTATTAGCGACTAAACTGCTAATGGTTACGTGGGCAGGCTGTGTAAACTCTGCTTGCTTTTTTCATGCTTTCCACATGATCACTTGGGTGCTACTTGTTTGGTTTTTGGTTTGGTTTGGTTTGTTTTGTTTATTGAACATAAAACATATATACAGTAATAATTTGACAGAAAATAAGGTAGATAAAAAAAGAAAGAAATCAATCTTCATACAACACAGTTATTATGTTCAAGGGAGTAGGAAGAAGTAAAAAACTTATCTAGTCCTACCCCGTTATGTGATTGTATCTAATAAATCATTTTTATATCAATCAGAAAAGAAAAAAGTAAGAAGAAAGAAGTCTCCATTAAGGCTCATACTTTACCCTTAACCGTGATATTTTTACAACTTTTGGTTTGTATCGGGATTATATACTTCCACACCCTGACACTCTTGTGTCAATTTTCTCTTGTATTCATAATGGATATTTATATACCTTTCTCTATTTATCAACTTAGTTCTGATTTATCATTATATTTAATGTTTTGAATTTATCATTTTAACTCTGATTGATGTAGGTTGTTTGTACTATTTTTTTGAATTTGTTTTTGAACTCAGCAAGCGATTTACTCATTTTCAGGTCCGTTTCGAGATTATTCCACAGATTAACACCTTTGATAGATACACTTCTTTGCTTGATGTTTGTTCTTGTTTTGAGTTTTTTGAATAAGTTGGTACCTCTTAAATCATAGCTGCTTTCTCGAATTTCGAAAAACTTCTGAATGTTTTGGCAGAGCAGGTTATTGTGTGCTTTGTACATGAATTGGGCGATTTTAAAGTCAACCAGGTCATAAAATTTCATCGTATTTAATTTGATAAATAGTGGATTTGTGGGTTCCGTATATTTTGATCTATTAATAATTCGAATTGCTTTTTTTTGTAGGTTGAGAATAGGGAGTGTGTTTGTTTTGCAGGCATTTCCCCATATTTCCACACAGTAGGTCATATATGGTAATAATAATGAAGTGTATAATGTGTACAAAGATCTCTTATTTAGCACTTCCTTGGTTTTGTAGAGGATCCCTACGGTTTTGGCTATTTTTCTTTTTACGTTATCGATATGTGGCTTCCAACATAGTTTTGAGTCTATTACTAATCCGAGAAACTTGGTTTCATACGCTCTTTCTATCTCAATTGAGTTTACCATAATTTTAGCTTGGTGTTTGATTGGTCTTGTGCCAAAAACAATTAACTTCGATTTTTTCAGGTTAAGTGACAATTTATTTCTGTCGAACCAGTTTTTTAATTTGTTTAATTCGTTTTCTACGGTTGTCAGGAGCTGTTTCAGATTTATTCCAGAACAGTAGAAAGTTGTATCATCAGCAAATAGGACACATTTAAATTGTTTTGAGACCTTGCAGATATCATTTATATATAAGATGAATAGTTTTGGACCAAGCACTGACCCCTGAGGAACTCCGTGAGTGATTTTTAGTTGATTCGTTTTTTTATTGTTGAGTTGCACGTACTGATATCTGTTTTCTAAATAACTTTTTATCCATTTATAAGCTACACCTCTAATGCCATATCTTTCTAGTTTTTTCAATAATATACTGTGATCTATTGTGTCAAAAGCTTTTTTTAGATCTAGGAAAACCCCAACAGTAAATTCTTTGTTGTCTATATTAGTGGCTAATGCTTCCACAAACTCCATAACTGCCATTGAGGTGGTCCGTTTTTCCCTGAAGCCATATTGATTCTCACTTAACAGCGCATGCTTTTGTATAAAGCTATCAAGTCTGCGAGAAAATAGTTTTTCTAATATTTTTGAAAATTGTGGTAGTAGTGATATTGGTCTATAATTTGTAAACCGATGTCTTTCTCCACTTTTATAGATTGGAATAACTTTAGCAATTTTCATTTTTGATGGAAAGATACCAGCTTTGAATGACAGGTTGCATATGTGCGTGAAAGGTCGCACTACATATTCTATAATCTGCTTTATTATTGTCATGTCAATATTAAAGCAATCAGTTGACTTTTTATTTTTAAAAGTTTTTATAATATTTGATACTTCTTCTTGTTTTACAGCAGTAAGGAACATCGTGGAGGAGTTTTTTTCTACATATCTATCTATTTCAAACAAGTTTGTTGGATCAGGAATTTGTTTTGCTAGGTTACTGCTGATGTTGACAAAATACTCATTAAATTCAGTTGCTATTTCTGCAGTTTTTTCCAAAATAGTATTTTTGCCTTTGATAAAATACTCTGGATAATACATTTTTTTAGGACTATTTCTGATTACTTGGTTAAGTATCTTCCATATTTCTTGTGTGTTACTTTTATTCTGCTCTAATAGTGCATGATAATGATCTCTTTTACTGGTTCTTATAATATTTACTAGTTTATTTTTATAGGTCTTATATTTTTTTTCTGCTTCTTCAGTTCTCAATTTTAAAAACAATTTATATAAATTGTTTTTCTTTTTACATGCGTTTTCTATGCCTTTCGTTATCCATGGCTTACTTGGGTCTTTATACTTTTTGGAGACTTTAGTTAATGGAAAATGTTTATCATATAAAGAGATTATGGTAGACTGAAATACTTCAAACGCTGTATTTGGGTCTTCGTTTGAGTAGACCTCGGTCCAGTTTTGTTTTTCTAGGTCTTGCTTAAAGGCGTCGGTGGAGCGTTGGGTTCTTAGTCTTATTTCTGTTATGTGAGTTGTTGACTTAGCTTTTCTATCAAAATAATTATGAAAAACTGCAAAAACAGGTAGGTGGTCACTTATGTCATTAATGAGAAGTCCACTTTCCATTTTATGGTCAATCTTATTTATAAATATGTTATCTATTAATGTGGCCGTGTCAACTGTTATTCTGCTAGGTTTCAGGATTACTGGGAAAAAGCTGTTGCTGTACATAGTATTTATGAAGTCGGTTGTTTTTTTGTGTCCATTTGGGTTTAATAAGTCAATGTTAAAGTCACCACATATTATTCGTGTTTTCTTATCGTTGTTGTAACTGAGCATATCTGTTAGTTTTTTATTGAATGTGTCAATACATGATCCTGGTGTCCTATAGATGCAACTTATGATGATATTTGATGCCTTTTTATTATGTATTTCAATGGTTAGACATTCCATTAGGTTTTCTATTGTGTTTGTCAATCTCTCGATTTTACTGCATTTAAGTGCTTTGTCTACATATATTGCAACCCCCCCTCCTTTTTTGTTTTCCCTATTAGTTGCAAACATTTCATAACCTTCTATTTCCATTTCAGTTGTTTTATCTTCATCAAGCCAAGTTTCTGATATGTTCAATTTGTTCAATTGGTGCAACAGCTTTCTTGTATCGCCTTATTTGTGACGACACGTCGCTTTGGAGATACCGTGAAGGGAGGAACTTCTCTTGTCAAAATAGCTTCATCTTCGGAAGTCATGGCTGCCCATCAGCTAACGCGTTTCGCTGTACGTTTGGTCAACTTGTTACAATTACTTCTTGTTTACGGCTTCTTCTCTCCTTTATTGGCGGATTCTGTTTATTTCAATTTGAAAACCAATGTTAGAAGGACTCCGATTGGCCAGAGTCACGCATATGTCTGCCTCGTCTGCTGGAGTAAATTTGCTCACACTACAGCTCGCTGGTCTGTCTCCGTGCGGCCCAGTACCGGTCCACTTGTTCTGAACAGAAATTCATGTTGCCAAAGCTTATCAAATCTTCCAATGTACGCATCTCAAACTACTGATGATGGCAAATGACCATGATGCACATCTCCGTCAGTCTGAAGACTCTCTAAATCCGTCAAGAGGCTCGAGTCGTAACATTCCATGCTACGAATATCCCTGAAGTTGGTTCATAAAAACCTTTGGGTTCTCTTGGCTTAAATCAGTTTGTCTCTCTGTGCAGTGTCCTGTTTTGTGGACTATAACTCTCCTCAAAAGTAGAGCACTCCCGAAATGAAAACAGGTCAGGCCTTTGAGCAAAAACAGTAGGTTTTTTTCTTTTTTGGGATAAATCTGGCAAACACATCACTGTTTGTGGAATAAATAATCTGACAGCAGTAGAAATATGAGAATGATGATGCTTCAGTGAATTAATTTTGGATTGGATACAACTTTATTGTCAAATTAATGAAATCTGATCTGCACACAGGAATTTATTATCATGCATAGTGCAACAACTTTATTCGAACGCCATAGCTGTCCTAAATTAAAAACATTGGTCATTTCCAAAATCGTTTTTATGCTTCTGCAAGGCCTGTACATCTAATTCTTCATGTAGATTATAATATAGTTATCCAAAAATGTTAAAACAACAACTTAACAATAAAGTAAAGCTGTTAAATTATTCATTTGTTTCCTCACGTGTATTCCTCAACAGAAAACAAAGGTTTGGGTTTAATGCTCTGCTAAAAGTGAGCAACTGGACAACTGGATTTGCCGTAGAAGATGTTTCACCTCTCATCTGAGAAGACTTCACCAGTTCAAGTCATGGTTAGGACTGACCAGCCTGAGTTGGTGTGGGAAACCCAATTATAGTATTCATACACCAAGTTGGAGGAAGGCACCACCACGATTAATGATATCGTTATTTTGGGACACAAAATAACCATCGTTAGGATGCCTTGCCAAGAGGCCTGTGTCAGTCAACAAGTCAATGGTGGTGGGGCGTGCCTCCAAATTGGAGCATCAATAGTTGAGTTTTCCTTAGCAACTCAGTTTGGTTAGTCCTAGCCAAGCACTGTTGCATGAACTCATGAAGCCTTTTTCGGATGAGAAGCCAAAGGTCTTCTGAGACACCCCCGAGGAGTCCAGTTACAATCGATTCAATGCTCAAAGAAAGAAATGGCCTGGATGAATAAGAATTTCCACAAGCCCTACTATATTTGATGAATTTCTGATTTCTTAGAAAATCCCAATGAGATGCCGTAAATGTGTATTTAACCCTTTCAGGGTCAGCGGTTACTACAGTGGACAGCTTATTATGTTATCTGGTTACAAGGTGAATGAAAGGGTGAAAAAGATGAATTTACTCATTTACACTTTAAAATGGTGAAACGCTGAGCACTCACTGAAATCTAATGATTTGTCATGAAAGCGCTTCACGATGCTGGCTGCTTCATTACATGCGGTCAACTAAATGTGTCAAGCGCTGTCTCGTGGCATTTTCATTTCAAAGAGGCCCTGTAACTTGTAAAGCATGAAATGAATCATGTGTGAAAGTGAAGAACGGTTCAAACAATGGGCCTTTAGCTCGCTGAAATCAACCCTGCTGCTACCTTCACTGAGTCAAAAGGTTAATGACTTCATGCTTTGTCAATCAGATTCATTATCTGAGCATGGATTAA
Organism: Hippocampus guttulatus; assembly: GCF_054856545.1. Classification (NCBI taxonomy): domain Eukaryota; kingdom Metazoa; phylum Chordata; class Actinopteri; order Syngnathiformes; family Syngnathidae; genus Hippocampus; species Hippocampus guttulatus. The sequence continues at coordinate 8,939,421 of NC_141261.1, read as the reverse complement.
TTTCTCAGCATTGTGCGGTCCATTAAAGCACAACCAAAAGCAAAGCCTTAATTGGAAGGAAGTTAATTGCAGTGATTAGGAGCCTCCTCTTGAGGCATTGTAATTGGACGGATGAACTGAGCTCGCCAGCAATTTACTGTATGGACGAACATCAATGATGAGGTATGGCGCTTTGAAAAGTCTGACATTGTTGCATGAGGAACACCCTTAACAGCCATATTTCCTTCAGCAATGCATCACTTAAATTCCTTTGGACAGTCTGTACTACTTCTCAACGTGATTGCTCAAATGTTTCCATGATATTACATTTAAAAAAAAAAAAGAATAATTGAGACTGGGAGCGAGAACATTTGTTCATGCAGCGTGACCGAGAAGACTGGAAGCCTGATATTGGACTTAAGGGCATTGTGGAGATAACAATGCCAGAAGCATGTTACCTTATCTCAACCTCTGCTCAACCTTGCTGATCCCAGGGCTGAATCCACGTGTTAAGTCAGTTGCATGCACGAGGTCTTCGTCAAGCTAGGGAAACTGTTAGGCACGTATAAACTTTGTCAGCATGCTTGACACTTACTACACACCATCGACATCAATAACTCATTCCGTCACTTTATCTTTTTTTGCTCATCAGCCACTGTGGCTAGAGGTTTTTCCATGAGAGCTACTTGCCATTGAGCATTTTCACAAGCCAGATTTTTCGGTTGGATGAGATGTTTACATTAATCCATCCATTTTCTGATCCGCTTATCCGCACAAGGGTCGCGGGGGGTGCTGGAGCCTATCCCGGCCGTCTTTGGGTAGTAAGCAGTGGACACCCGGAACTGGTTGCCAGTCAATTGCAGGGCACACATGGACGAAAAACCATCCGCGCTCACACTCGCACCTTGGGACAATTTAGAGTCCTTCATTAACTTGTCATGCATGTTGTTGTTTTTTGGAATGTTGCAGGAAACCGCAGTACCCAGAGAAAATCCACGCAGGCAGGGAAGAACATACGAAGTCCCCACAAGAAGGCCGGAGCTGGAACCCTGCAGTCGTGGTAATCCGGGTCAGCCATGATGTACACGGAAGTATTGCGGGCAAGGCACTGTTACGGCTTGGCTAGTGTGAGCAACATAGTCCGAAAGTTAGGGAGCATTCACCAAAAATAGTTAATGCGATACAAACACAATCCCTTTCATTGCAGCACAGCGGTGATAACCGAGGATCTAAGAAGAAATCACATCGTGGCTGATGCCTGACTTCATTTCTGAAATCGAGACATACACTAATACACTAATTTATCATAAATTTAAAAAAATACACTCCGACTAATTTTTCGGGATTGGAGGGGGTGGGGGGGGGGGGGGTTGTGTAGATTTTTTTTTTTTGCTACGTCTCCTAATTAAAAACCAAATCAAGCACATTCCAAGTGGCCAATGACTGTGCAGATGCATACAAGTGAATATTACAACAATATAATTATAAATGAAAGGCAGCTAATTGTCAGTGCTTGAGTTGTTAATTTCAAAACGCGCAGCCATTTGACAGAGCGTTGGTCGGACGGAGGATGTCAGGAAATCCTGGGGGCTCTAGTGTTGACTAAAGTATGCCTAATGGCTCATTTCATCTATTTTCAGTCGTGTTTTTTTCATTTTTTTAAATAGAATGAGGAAAGCGCCCAATCCTGCAGTCAGAATCATTTTCTTGATGCTCAAGAGAAGTTTAACTTCATCTTAATTCCTGCATTGTGTGCGGTCCGTATCGATTTAGGCTGTGCGAGGCGATCCATCTTCCACTAAAGAGCCTGGACACCCTCCGCTTGTGAGCCGCGGCTAAGTGAAATGAGGCAGTTGATAGCTATCACATGACACAACGGCCTGATTGCGGACAGTTAAGCATAATTTATGAGTTTGAGTGCCGCCGGTGGCCAGCTGTAATTAAGATGGCTTAGTCGGGGTATTGAATGTTGGTGCGCTTGGAGGTCCTGGAGGTCTTGAAGATCCCTAGAGATAAATGGAGGTGGATGTGTGTGTGGGTGGTGGTTGAAGAGAAGTATTTTGAGCGTCGGGAGGTCAGGTTTTTCCTCTGTGGAAAACATGTCAAGTTATATTTAATCAGCACAGTGAAAGTTAACTTCCAGAATTTCTTGTTGCTTCTTCTTCAACTGCACATTTTCCCGCAGAGCTCTATTCTGGCAGTCTGTTTGTTCTGTTCACTGTAGTGGTAATCTTCCACATGCTTCCTTCTAACACAAGGGGGGTCCAAACTCGGTCCTCGAGGTTCTGCTGTCATTCGGCTTTCAGATGTGGTCCTCCTGCAACACGCCGGATTCAAATGATCAGGATCGTCTTTGGGCTTCTTCGGAGCTTGCTGACGAGCTGATCATTTTGAATCAGGTGTTTTGCAGGAATGGACGCATCTAAAACAGGCAGGACAGCGGCACTTGAGGACCGGAGCTGGACATTCGTGTTTTAACATATCATCAGATTGCGTTTATGAACTCGCCACCACTTTGAGTTCCAAGCTTTTATTTGAAGAAAGCAATAATTGCACCCATCTCATGGGTGCAGATATGTAAACGTGTCATCCGGGAGGTTGAAGGGAAATATATGAAAAAATGAATAGTTATATAATTGCAAGTATATACAGGCACACATTTGCTTGTTCCGAGCCACACAAATGTGTCTGCTCCAAGGTAGGCAACCTACAGCGGAACCTCGGTTCTCGAGCAAATATTTTATTTCTTTGATCTCCACATTTTTGTGAGTCAGGCACTATTCAGTATATTGTGAGCAGTTTTCTGGGTGTGCTGTCGGACGTTCTAAATTGTCAATGGTGAAAAGCATCCGAGCTAGCTAAAGTGCAACACCCTCCCTCCACCTCTTTAAAACATTGCCAACAGCACATGCAATCTCTTGTGAGTGAACAAACTCATTTGTACCAGTTATTAGGGATCTTCGTAAAAAATCTCTTCGTAATAACAGGCAATACTTCCCTCAATGGTGTGCACAATTTCTTCACCGTGAGCACGCAATTAAGCGTCCACTTTTCGGGATCTGAGCAAACCAACCCCAGATATGGTTATAGAAACACGCTTCGCAACATGATTTGTGTATGTTGTTCAGTCACTTCGAGCATAAGCACCGAAGGAAAAATAAATGAAATTGATTAACACCAGGAACTGAAAATCTCTTTTCATTAACCCCCTGAACGCGACATGACTGCAACAGCCGACAAGACTTCATATCAGACGTGATTCGTTAATTGAGTGCGTGACCAACTCGGAAACAGGCTTAATTTGTTGAGGGTATGCCCGGATTAAAATATCCAGAGGTTTTGCAGTGTGGAGGAGCTTGTCCACCCCGTCCACTTTTAACCCAACCATGGCTCTAATCTACAGTGTAAAGTATGTTTGACAATCAGCACCCCAGAAAAAGCTGCATCTTATTGGAATTGTTTTGTCTCCAAAACTATGTTTCTTGTCATGTGTTCTGAGCCCTGAGAGTAAGGCCAGACCAGCTTGACAAAATGTTGCTTACAGAGTAAAGAGCATTCATTTATGCAGACACTTGACTCATGTCAGTTGCCCTGATGGGATGAGAAAAAAAAATGCTGGGGCATCACAACCAGCCGCACTGAGGTGCCGGTACATGAAACAGTGAAAGCTATTTGACACAGTGGAGAGGAAAGTAGGACAAGCTTGAACCTTGACGCTTCACAGTGTGAATTTTCAACATGACTCTTTGGTCCCACTCATGTGTGCGATGCAACACTCTTGGAATGACGGCTTATATGACTCGTTTCCAGAGTTCTCACAAAGCAGCGACGCAAAATCCGAAAAGAGTCGAAATGTCAATGTCTGAGAGTCAATGTCTAATAAACAAAACATCAAGAGATACGAGATGTGCAGTTGGCTAGAACTGATTCATAACATGTTTGTCTTTATACATATATATGTACAGTACTGTATATATAATTACAGATAAGACGGAAGAAATATTTGTGTATTTTTGGCAAAAGAGTATTTTTTTCCTACTAGGCTTGTCATCGCGTGGATCTTTCTATTGCTGCTTTTTCAATGACAAAACCAGTTACTACCAGGTAGCTACTGACACTTGATCAGTTCCAAACATTACAAAACAAAATGAGTGAACAGCTGCTCGCATTTTCATGCTTTCCAATTCATCACTTAGGTGCTACTTGTTTATCGTATTTTCCGCACTTAAGGCACACCTTAAAACATTCAATTTTCTCTAAGGCCGACAGTGCACCTTATAATGATCAGTATTCTAATGTATATGGATCAATATACATGGATAAATATTCAGATTTTTTGGGGAATGTAGAATTTTAAATGTTCTGTAAAGCGCTTTGAAAAGCTGCAGTGATTGTGAAAGCTCAATACGAATAAGGTATGCATTATACTCCGAAGCGCCTTATAGTACGGAAAATGCGGCTTCTTTCTTCTGGGGTCTGTCTACTTCTTATTTCTTCACATATAATGATCGTATCAACTCCAAAATTGTTTTGAACTTTTTGGCAAATTTTCTGAGAATATCTCTATAATAGTATAATAATAAAAAAAAATATATATATATATATATACATATATATATATATATAATAATAATAATATCACTATGACATTTAGAACTTTAGGTGCATTTCAACTTCATAATACTGATGATGTTACGCTTCACAATGAGGTGGACAGATATCTAAGACAGTGGCTCTCAACTTGGGTTTGATCGAGCGCTTGGGGTTCGGTGAATCGGTCTCTGGGGTTCGACGGAGCCTCTGCCTTAAGACAGACCCGACTCAACATGTCAATTAGTTATGACACGCCCGCTGCAGATGATCACATTACATCGCTTGTCCAATCACTGCTGCGGGAAATTTAGTTCGCTCAGTCGTCAACGAGTGACTGTCGTGATCGTACATCGTATGATTTAAAAAACATTTTAATTTTTTTTTTTTTTAATACATACTAACCGATCTAAGACCTTGCTTATTTGAGTCCCAAAATATTTACTTTTTGACAGTGACCAGATCAAGATAGCTCTTAAGACTTTTATTTCATGTTCTGTCGAACAGATTTCGTCAAACAACACTCCCGATGAACATGAATAAGCTGTGTGTATTGATCGAACTCACCTTGTCTTATCATGATGCCATTTGTCTGATAAAACTAAGACATGCTTTCTTGATACAAACAAATTGTCACCTGAGTCTGAGATGAGGATGGCTTCTCCGCAAGAAGGTCAGCAAACAAGTCGGAACAATTACTGCTCCTCAAGGACTTTTTATCATTCTAAAGACGATTCCAGACTTTGAAGATGAATTAGCAGATTAAGTGTATTATGTGTACATTATTAGAGGTAGGGTGGCATGCCTTCTTCTATCAACAAGTTACATTGAAGTGATTCTGTGTGTGGAGATGGGAAGGTCACAAGGATGTTTGCAGCCAGGCTGAAGGAAATAGCTCTTATGTATCTACATCTCTTCTCGACCTTGTTTGGCCACGTAATTAAGTCGTTGGCACAGTGATCAATCACAGACTAAATTGGATTTGTGCAATTTTTGGAGCTGGATATATGACTTTGACCATGACATTCTACATAACTTCTGACGTGAGTACAAACTGACAATGGCTTTTTGTGTGTGTGTGTGTGAGTTTTTTAAGCAATAAGAATTCAAACGCTTTACTTAAAAATGCCTCTTTTCTTCAGTGTCCTATCTCGTTATGCTGTATTTGGAGTAAAACTTCATGATGTGTTTACAATAGATTGACTATATTTTGATTTCCACAAAAAAGAGGATCCTCAGCCACGCCTCAAGATATTGAAGTGATACTCACAGATATCATACATTATAACTAATATTTTTAGAGTAAGGCTGAATCATATTGGAAAAACAACATGCGATATGAGTGTCGCATTCTGCAATATCAATGATATTGTCCTGTGATGGGCAACACGGTGGATGACTGATAAGCATACTGGCCTCACAGTGCAGAGGTGCAGGGTTCGATTCCGGCTCCGGCCTTCCTGTGTGGCGTTTGCATGTTCTCCCCATGCCTGCGTGGCTTTTCTCCAGGTACTCCGGTTTCCTCCCACATTTCAAAAACATGCACCATAGCTTAATAGAACACTCTAAATTGTCCCTAGGTGTGATTGTAGTTCGAATGGTTGTTCATCTATCTGTGCCCTCACAAGGGTCGTGGGCGAGCTGAAGCATATCCCAGCTGTCTTCGGGAAGCAGGCGGAGTACACCCTGAACTGGTTGCCAGCCAGTTGCAGCATACCCTAAAACTCCGAACGATGGAAAAGTTTTTTTTTTTTTTAGTTTAAAATAGCTTACCCAAAGGCACAGGTGTCAGAGTCAAAGCCCGGGGGCCAGATCTCCTCTATATCATTTATAATGTGGCCCGCGAAAGCAAATCAAGAATGTCAAGTTCCATGATGCTTGCTGAAGTCTGAAACAACATTTCAAATTGTCATATGCAATCCACAATAACAGTCATTATTCTTGACTTTTGATTTTAAAACTAGTTATTTGTTATACTAGCAATTTGTTGTGCACGGTGTATGTAATATGTGGAAGTGATTAAACATTTTACAGGGTTTCCCCAAATTCATAATGGTCCTCCAAGGGAAACCGTAACGACAATGTGGCCCGCGACAAAAATAAACTCGACACCCCTGCCCTAGGGTGAATCTGGTGGAAATGCACCGCAAGTATTTTGCCAACCGCCAAAGAACTAAAAGAAGAATTGGAAGACAAAGAAAAAGAAAAAATAATGCCGACTAATGTGTGACGTATACAGTTAGCTCACTAGTGTCGCATCTTGCATTCGGCACAAGGATTTACGATGTACAGCACCAAAAGGCACAGGTTCCTACCTTTGGCCACAATGAGACATGGGATTCTAGTCACGGTAAGCCACTTTAAACCAAAAAGAAAAACCTTTACGTAATTAGGGGCAGACGTTTTTCATCCAACCGGATCCTACTCACTGCCATCACCACGATTAGGTGATGTGGATTTTGGGTGCGAGTCAGAGCTCGACTGTTCATGCTCTTGGTTTTGGAGAGTAAATATCCCCCAGAAATGAAACTCCGGAGAGAATTATAGTCTGCAAAATATGGTGTTGTATTTAAAACATGAAATTGTCTGCACTGATGATGGAAATGAATAATTTTGGACATGGAATTTTGTCTTGAAATGTAACAATCCATCTTACGGTATCTTCAACTTCTTTCAAACCTGTAAGTTGCAGTAGCACATACCTTTTACTACGCTTTCCCCGCTTCCTTATCTTTAAGTTTGTACACCAAAGATGTATGTCGTCTCCCACATTTTTGGGATAGGTTCACATAGTACGGCAACAAGGACAAGAGGCTTTTTGCATCACGCTTCCTGGCTCACGCACGCACGCACACACACACGCACACACACACACACACACACACACACACACACACACACACACACACACACACACACACACACACACACACACACACACACACACACACACACACACACACACACACACACACACACACACACACACACACACACACACACACACACACACACACAGAAAATTAATAGAATGTGGCAGCATGCTTACCGTATAAGTCCTTTTTCTCCAATTCAATTCCCGGACAGGAGATAACAAGATAATGAATGGCAGTCTCTCTACACGAGGTGTACGGGCTGCCGCAGACTTTTAATTTCTCTTCACACTGCTGATAGGCGGCCATCTTCAAACTTGTTATTTTTGCTGTCAGATGTGACGGAGGATAGAGCACATTGAAAAAGACAGATTCGCGGCCGGTTTTGTTAATCTTACGTACACAGTGAGAAGAAAAATATCCTCGGCTTAAAGTGAACATTAGCACTTTATGTCATGTTCTTAGGTAGCTGATCATTGAAAGGAGTCTTTGGATTGTTTGCTACATATATGTGCCGTGTCGCTTGCCACTTTGGGTGAGAGAGCGGAGAGGCTTTTAGATGATGGAAGTTGGTGTGAGCAAACAAGAAAACACGGTTGCTTCGGGCTGCCTCTGCCTCAGTGTGCATAGGCAATGGGGTTAATTAGGAAACCCACTTTGCTCATACTTTTCAAAGGATGAAATGAAAAATTAACCACAACAGTCCTTTCACACCAGCGGGAAGCCATGGTGGATCGACAAGAAGAACAAGCCGTCCTGGTTAATGGATCTCAAAGAAACTTATTTGGTTGTTCCCATGACATAACAAGGAACAGTGTACTTCGGAGCAGATGTTGTGATCAAAGAGGAGGGTCTACTCATGGTCTGGGAAAATTGACTGCTCAATATTTGAAATGTTTCCTTTGATGGCCTTTAAGGAAGGGCAGACCGAAAAAGTAGTGAGGCGAAGAAGTTTTACGAGAATCCAACTCTTTGGCCATCGTTGGAATGCGACTATGAACCGATTGCTTTAGAAAGTCCATGAACAATTCGAAATTCCCTTCGGCCCTCCTGGATTCGATTATGTTTGCACTTCAAGGTCAGGTTTGGTGTGGGTAAAACAAATGCCAGTGAGGCGGCACGGTGATCGACTGGTTAGCACGTCCGCCTCATAGTGCAGAGGTACGGGGTTCGAATCCGGCTCCAGCTCTCTATGCGGAGTTTACATGTTCTCCCCATGTCTGCGTGGGTTTTCTCCGGGTACCCGGTTTCCTCCCACCTTCCAAAAACATGCACAACAGGTTAATGAAACACTCTCAATTGTCCCTTGGTGTGATTGTGACCGCGAATGGTTATTCGTCTGTGTGTGCCCTGCAATTGGCTGGCAACCGGTTCAAGGTGTCCCCCGCCTACTGCCCGAAGACGGCTGGGATAGGTTCCAGCACCCCCCCCCCCCCCACCCCCGCGACCCTTGTGAGGATAAGTAGATTAGAAAATGAATGGATGAAATACCAATGCGATTTGCTCCACTAGTGTCACAGTGAACGCTAGCATAGGAGCCCTGGTGTACACCCAACAAGGAGCTGCTTGGACACTGAGACCACAACATTATTCGAGATGTCAAAGGGACGTTATAGAGGAAGTGGAAGTGCAGAATGCAAAAGACAGTGGTGCCCCTAAACTTTCTCCAACCATTTCTTGATATTATTGGGTGATATAACGGAGTTCAATTAGCAGTCTTAATTGTATAAACAGATGGTGATATAGGCTAATTGAAAGATAATGACATTATTGATTAGGTGGACGACATCAAGGGCTCCCTGTAATGGAAAGCGTGACTCTGAATATTAATCACAATATTTGGTGGCCCATTCCAGAGTGAGAAATGCATTTTCCCATCAATTTCATTAAAAATGAAGAAAACAAAAAACTGGAATAAGATTTATAAATTATATATTGTCCATACTTTGCTTAGTAAATGTATTAAACTACACGTGCAATTTCACCAGCGTCGCTACATTTTAACTTATGTACCCGCATGAGGAATTTCAAATTGATTAATCTTTATACACCCAAATTTGAGTTCGAAATTTGTCATGCAACCACATTGAATTAAAATAATGGAATGGTCGATTTACTTCACTCAAGGTTTTTTTTCTCTTCAGGAATGCAAGTTAATGAGATTTTTTTAACAGTTGAATAAATAAACACGTTTTTTTTTTGGTTCATGTTTTAATTTAGATTTTTAATTATGTACAGGGACTTTAATTTGCTGCAATGTTTTTATTTATGTATTTCTGTATTTACTTCTTTATTTATTTTTTATGAATAACATTAGGCTAAGTTGTTTTCATTTTTGGGAAAACAGCAAAATAATAACCCAAAAGTCCTTTTTGGCACATAACTACAACATGGCCCGTGACCAAAATGCTTTTGACTGCCTTGCTTTTCAGGACTATTAGTTAGGAGGATGTGCGGCGTTAAGACTGCACTTTGTACTTGACTTGTGCTACAAGAGTAGTCAACTACCGGTACTCGTAAACCTCCACCAAAATACCAAGATACTCAGTTGTTCGGTTCGTGGGGTTTAAAGGTTCAAGATAAATGTCGATTCTCAGAGAATTTGTGCTTGCAGAGAAAGTCTGGAAAAATCTGTCATCTCTTTCTCAACATGACTTCTTTTACTTGATAAAGTAGTTCGGAGGTCATTATACGTGTTAGCTAGATCGACATTAATTTCTTGAAATGCAAACACCTAAATAATTGAAACACATCCTCATTTGGCTCAGGAGGATCCCACCTGAGACCTGTCCTCTAAATAATTCAACCTTTATTAAAAGTTGGCATTAAATATGCATGCTGTGCATGGACATCTGGCAAGCATTTGTGATCACCACTTTTTGCAGTGATAATAACTGACAGCTATTATAGGTCCCGGAACAAATGGCTTTTGTCCATACACTGCAGCTTGGCAGCACGCAGGACCCGAACTGGCACCTGAGAGTGCGTATAACCTCTGCACTTGTGGCCTGAACTACTGTCAATGAGGTGTTTTTTAAAAAATTCTTGACCTTGCACTGAAGAAGCAAGAAGAGATGCTGTTGATAAGCATCTCTTCTTGCAGATTTTTTTCTTTTCATCCAGCGATCCATCCATTCATCCATTTTCCGATCCGCTTATCCTCACAAGGGTCATGGGGGGTGCTGAAGCCTATTCCAGCCGTCTTCGGGCAGTAGGCGGGGGACACCCTGAACCGGTTGCCAGCCAATCGCAGGGCACACGGAGATGAACAACCATCTGCGCTCACACTCACACTCACACCTAGGGACAATTTAGAGCGTCCAATCAGCCTGCCATGCATGTTTTTTGGAATGAGGGAGGAAACCGGAGTACCGGGAGAAAACCCACGCAGGCACGGGGAGAACATGCAAACTCCACACAGGGAGGCCGGAGCTGAAATTGAACCTGCACTTTGAGGTCGACGCGTTAACCACTGGGCCACCGGTCCGCACCTTTTTCTCTTCAGTGATATTTTTTTTCTTTTTGACCTGAGCCATCTGGGCACTATGTGTAAACCATTGCATTCCAGCTATCCCGTTCGGCCTCCCCGCCGTTTCTAATGTGACCGTCAGCTCGAACAATTTCTCTCCTGTGAGGAGTAGTGTGCTAAACGCGCATACGCTCAGCACGGTGCAGAACATGAGCTCTGATGTTGATAAGCATAAGTCAGGACAATCATCTCTATAGGGTTTCTATTGTAAACACGCCACCCACTGACGCCACCACCTGTACACCCACCAACCTACTCCAAAACCGTTTCATAACGCTACTTGTCAACCTTCGATGAAATGTGATTGCATTCATCTGCTACTGTGTCATTGGCCTCCACCAAGGAAATTGTTTTCATAACGCCTTGTTTGCTTGGAAATGACCTGAATGAAAATGCAGGTACCGGATGTTGTTTATTATGAGCATTAGTCTTAATATTCACAATGAAGGATGCCGTTGCCGTCTCACTTCCACTTCTACGCAAAACTATTCACGGATGAGGCGTGGGTGAAGGACGAACTATTCCATTCTAAAAGGATTAAAAAAAAGGATATATATGTTACCGTACGATAAAAGTCTTGTAAATTAGATTCTCTCATATGTATGGTTATGTCACGTTATTCATGAGCATCTCTATTTGCAGCCACAACTCTCCTTGAGAAGAAGAGTTTCTCCTTTGCCTCTTGGGAGGCACGATGTTGACCACCATTTTGTTTTTAATGAAGCAACAGCCTTGGATTAGGATCGAAACGTCTGTTCGGAGCATGTTTTCCACCGTTTTTAAGTGTATGTATAATTGATTGAAATTTACCAACATTGGTATAAAGTCGACCTTGTGACAATGTTGCTGAATACAAGCAACTCAGAAAATTAAGTTATTAAAACATCCTCAGATTTCAGACAATTTTTTTCACGTCACAAAAATGTCTTTTAAAAATATACTGTATATATTTAATCTGACACTATTATTCATATATTAACACATTTAGTGGGCGGGTTGGTCACCTGAAGTCAAATTTGTCGAGTTCTGCATTTCTTGTACTTTTGGACCATACTTTTCTGAAAACTTGAGTTTGAATTCCTTGTTGCCGACTGCCAAAACTTTCAAGTCCCAAGGGTCCCCTGTGTGGAAAACGACAAAGTGATACCACTCGGTTCCTGATATGAAAACTGCAAACACTACAGCTAAGTGTCATATCAAATGGATGCTGTTCGACTTGGAGCTCCTGAAGCAAAACTTTACAGCCTGATTCCCCCCCTGAGTGGACTGAAATGCTCACTTCTCTTATGACAGCAAGTCGCATCGACTGGCTGATAACGTCGATCGTGGCTATTCACCAGCTCGCACACAATCTTACCGCTATACTGGGCGAACACTTTGACCTTGTGCCGTCACATCAGCCATCATTTCCCCGTCAGAGCTTTGTGTTCAGATCTGACCCTCATGTTCATGTCCTGCAGTCGTTCGTCTCCCTGTTGGTGCTTCTGAGCGGCAGCATCCCACCTGGGAGCAGCTGGCTGCAGGGGAGGCAGGGAGGAAATATTGATCGTAATAAGGCTGGCAAATGACCTCTGGAGTATTTTTAGACCGGAGCCAAATGACGAGGGAGGAAGTGGGCCATTTCCAAGAATGAGGAATGAGGATGAGCTGGTCTTTCTCTCATGCAAGATGACCCCCATCGGGATGTAGGCGTGTATGCAAAACCCTCTCCTGAGAATTTGTTAATTATTCAACCCCAACACCCATCCCTGAGACCCCCCCAACACACGCACACACACACACACACACACGCACACACACACGCACACACACACACATCCTTTCTCCGTCTCCCATGTGCCCTCTACAAGAACACACCGGTGAGTGATTGAATTGTCTGCTGATGAAACAATCCATGCCATCTTTAAGTTAAAAGCCACACGTCATAAATCAAAGTAAACATCACGGCCAGCTGCGTGATTAATGTGATTTAATATCTTCACGTAAATGTCTGTCCCCCCCCCCCCCCCACCCCGGCGAGACAAAGACACATATTGAAACATGAATTTTCTTCATGCAAATGTTGGATTAAAAACAAAAATTTTTATTCAGAAAGCGCTCACCCGCAGGCTGCCTGATTGTCTGTCTTCTGTCTGTACTAAAAGTGTTCCAAGAAAGCACATTTCATTTTGATTGACAAGAAATGTGGGCGTTCACACATTTGTGAGATCTGCATCTTCACAACTAATTCCTCCAGAACAAAAACAGGCTGGCCTGTTTCACACGGGGTGTACCCACTCTTCTAATCCACCATTGCATTTCTCTCATGATGCAAATTAGACAACAAAACATCAATGTTTCATCCACAGATCGGGATTTCAATTCAAAACTTAGGGTGCAACAAGATTTAGTCTAATGATGAACTCTTCATCTTTCAGTCTTTTAGGACTTGGCGTGAGTCTTGCAAATCGCTCCGTGTCACAACAGTGTTGCATTAGGCTGATAACATTTCTAAATGAAATTAGGACTTTACCCCTTTCATGTACCAATAATGATAACCTGTCACCTGATAACATAATCGGCTGTCCACTGTAGTAACCGCTGTCCCTGAAAAGGTTAATTAATATGGTTATAACAACTACGTGGTGATTAAAAAAAATGCATTATTATTTTTCGTAGCCATATTTCACAATCACTACGATACTGCCTTTCAAGAAATAAGTATCTTCTGATGCTAAGCACACTTGGTACACTCATCATTGGCCATTAGTGGGATCATCTATGCAGGATATGCTTAAATAGAGACGAAGCAGCATGAAATGATGTGCAAAGACTATCCACAAACCACATTTTTGGAAATAAATTCATGACGAGATCAGATTGCTTACCGCATGCTAAGATAAGGGTGATGCCCCCCTCCAAAGAACAAGAATGTGTACTGGACTAGAAATTTGAATGAATATACAGAAAATAGCATTTTTTTTCTGTAAAATTACCATCTAATTAATATTTCACTTGTGCTTGAATGAGGGTTTAGCGCTAGCACTTCACAAGAGGGTAAAAGGATGTCCTAGCTGGTCCACCAACACAAAACGCCACCAAGGGGGTTCATTGGTTATGACAGGGGTTTTTTTTTCTTCTTTTGTCAGATTCGGTATACCAATCACTGTGGTTCTGAAGCTGATAGATTGAAGTGACCTGAAGTGAATTGTATGTTGTACATACAGCACATTTGACAATAAAGTTGTACTTGCCTTGACTTGACATATAAATAAATTCAATTGGCTCAATCGAATGGGATGTGTATTCGCTTCACGTTAATGGCTGACGTCTTTTCCCTATGAATGATATCAGAGAAGCAACCTCCTTTGCAGTAACTCTTAAGCTGCCACCGGGATGCGAGGCAGCCTGGCCAATGAGAACCAAGCGCTGCGGAACAAACCGATTCCTCCTGGCAAGGCAAAGCAAAAAGCCCTTATCACTCCACAGATGCTTCGGAAGTAAATGGGGAGGAAGGATGGTTCGTAATGGTGGTGATGAAGGAAGTTGCTCTGATGGGATTTTCTTCCCAGGATTCTGCTGCGTTCACTGCTTGTCTCAGTAAAGCCCCCTTAAACTGCTTAATTGTATTCTGTAAGTTGCCAGATCAAGAGGCATTTGGTAAGCTGTTTGTTGTGGGTCGGGTGGACTTTGTGGGCCCATGACTTCAAATGCTTGCTATACCTACTACAAAGCCATATATTACCGTATTTTCCGGACTATAAGTCGCAACCGCCATAAAATGCAAAATAAAGAAGGGAAAAAAACACGCACTGGAGTATAAGTCACATTTTTGGGGGGAAATATATTTGATTAAATCCAACACTAAGAACAGACTTCATCTTGAAAGGCAAATAAAATTAAAAATAGAGAACAACAGGCTGAATAAGTGTACGATATGCTAACGTTACATGACGCAGTTACCGCCAATGTGGAAAGTATCAGCACAAGCCTAGACCACCCTCTTGCGGTTTAATGTGAAAATAACATGTGAAATGATATAATGTGTTCATCATTTCACACATAAGTCTCTCCAGCGGCCAAACTATGATAAAAAAAACTGCAATTTATAATCCGGAAAATACGGTATTACTTTTCAGATAATAAATATTTTATTGCCTACATTATCTGTGAATCCTCCTTTTACTGGAAAAAAAAGGTAAAAGGTTAGTCAAACCTTCTTAGCCTTATAGACAGTGTATATTGTGTTTTATTTAAATCATTATGTATGTATGGGTAATGTATGTAAGTTGTCTATTTAGCAATATGAGACAAACTCTCAATGAGGATTTCCATCTGGTTAAAAGAATGGATGAATTAAAATCTGAATTCCAGACACAGTATGTTCATCTTGTTGGAACTATGATGACTAATCACAAGAAACCGACATTCGAGTGGCATACAGGAAGTGCATTTTACAAAACATTCATTTGCCGAGCTACTGTAGCACCCGTGGGAATATTTGCATTTAATGATGCTTGATCTCCTGCCAACATTTTAATCTAAAAACATTTAAGACTTTCTTTAGGCCGATTGGAAGAGTCTTGTAAATGTAGTTTTCAATGTCATATATTCATTTTTTCCCCCCAATTCAAAATCCTCCTGTTTGCTTTCAAGGGCAGCCACAACCTCACCCCATCATCCCTGTCTGATCTTCAGAATCAGAATCAGAATCAGAATCATCTTTATTGGCCAAGTATGTAGAACACACAAGGAATTTGTCTCCGGTATAACACGCTGCATTAGTATCGTCGTAAACAACAAATCATTGAACCATTTTAGAGTAACCAGTAGCAGTATTTGTAGTACAAGAAGAGTGACTACGTCAGTGACTGTTTAAGGAGTTAATGGCTAGAGGGAAGAAGCTGTTTAAGTGTCTACTGGATTTGGTGCGCATGGATCTGTAGCGTCTGCCTGAGGGGAGTAGCTGGAAAAGGTGGTGGGCAGGGTGCGGGGGATCCAGGAGGATTTTCCGTGCCCTTGTCTTGATTCTTGCAGTGTGCAAGTCCTCAAGAGTGGGTAGGGCGGTGCCAACGATTTTTTCCGCCGTCCTAACTGTCCGTTGAAGTCGGATTTTGTCCTTTTTTGTGGCGGCCCCAAACCAAACCGTGATGGAAGAACACAGGATTGATTCGATGACTGCCGTGTAGAACTGTCGTAGCACCTCCTGTGGCAGGCCATGCTTCCTCAGCAGCCTCAGGAAGTACATCCTCTGCCGGGCCCTTTTCAGGATGGAGATGGTGTTGACTTCCCACTTCATGTCCTGGGAGACTGTGATTCCCAGGAACTTGAAGGTCTCGACGGTTGACACAGGGCAGTTGAATAGTGTGAGGGGGAACTGTGGAGAAGAATGTTTCCTGAAGTCCAAGATCATCTCTACAGTCTTGAGCGTGTTCAGCCCGAGGTTGTGTCGGCTGCACCAGAGCTCCAGCTGCTCCACTTGTTGGCGGTACGCAGACTCGTCGCCGTCTTTGATGAGACCGATGACCGTGGTGTCGTCTGCGAACTTTATGAGTTTGACAGCTGGATCTGTTGAGGTGCAATCGTTTGTGTAGAGAGAGAAGAGCAGTGGAGAGAGGACACATCCCTGTGGGGCTCCAGTGCTGGTGGTGCGTATTGATGATGTTGTTGCTCCCAGTCTCACCTGTTGTGTCCGTCCCGTCAGGAAGCTGAGGAAGCTTCTCCATGTCCTCACTTCTCCTGCAGCCTTATTATCCTCCATTAACCTGTCCATTCTTGTTTTACCTCACCCATAATCGTGACAACTTCACCCCTGAGGTTCCTTCATGAGTATTGTGGACTCTAACAAAGAAAATTACAAAAAGCCTTTGAAGGAGCAGAGCATCAGTGACTTCTGGGTGGGCCGCCATCTGCCTTGTTGGGTCGCGGGAGGAGAAGGAGCCGAGTGAGAGGCAAAGAGAACATGACACCATGCCGTGTGAATAATAATAAAACGCAGGCTCAACCACACATCAGTGATGACTCTGTCAGGTTTGCCCTGTCGATGCATATTTACTTTGAAATAACCCCCCCCGGTATGAAGCTGAAGACTGCATGTGTCTTGACCTTTTCAGGATCGATTAGCCTATGAAAGCAGTTGCTAAGAAAAAAAAAACTGAAATGTTGCACATTGTGAAGGTGCAAAACAGGAAAGTAAAGGCACTCACATTTGCAAAGTGAGACTCCCAAACTCAACATGTCATAAGGCACACAGAATCAAATATCCGGGAAGGCAGTATGCAATTGATTGTATTACCCTGTGCGTCAAGTGTTTGCGTCAAATGTGAAGCGGAAAGCTGTTTTTGCAGGCATATGCATCATACGGTATATTCATTCATTTGTCTTCCGAACCGCTTCATCCTCACTAGGGTTGTGGGGGTGCTGGAGCCTATCCCAGCTGTCTTCGGGCAGTAGGCGGGGGACACCCCAAATTGCTAGCCAGCCAATCGCAGGGCACACAGAGACGAACAACCATGCACGCCCTCACCAGGGAAAATTTAGAGTGATTAATCAGCCTGCTATGCATGTTTTTGGAATGTGGGAGGAAACCGGAGTACCCGGAGAAAACCCACGCAGGCCCGGGGAGAACATGCAAACTCCACACAGGGAGGCCGGAGCTGGAATTGAACCCGGTACCTCTGCACTGTGAAGTCAACGTGCTAACCACTGGACTACCGGGCCGCCCATACGGTATATTAATTATTATAAATCAATACTGTGTGTGTCAAAGTGCATGTTCTGTCACCCATTGGGACAACATGAGCCCGCCTCACTGACTTCCCCCACAACACAATGATTAATCACATCCGCTTTGTGATTTGATACATTTCACTTAGTTTGAAGCAGAGGAGAAAAGCATCATGGGCACTTTATGATGCA
Organism: Hippocampus guttulatus; assembly: GCF_054856545.1. Classification (NCBI taxonomy): domain Eukaryota; kingdom Metazoa; phylum Chordata; class Actinopteri; order Syngnathiformes; family Syngnathidae; genus Hippocampus; species Hippocampus guttulatus. The sequence continues at coordinate 8,921,553 of NC_141261.1, read as the reverse complement.
ACCTGTTAAAAATAAGAGCTAGGAAAGGTCGATAAGGGAGATTCATTCCTGGGGACGCCGCGTCTTAAAATTTGACCGTACGGTAATGACGTCCCCTGAGGATCCACCGTTGTGGAGTTTCACAACAAGGGGAGAAAGAGGAACTGGAAGCAGAGGAACTTCAAGCTTCACCTTGCCTCTTGTCCAAATTCAACTGGGATTCATTACAAAAAACATGTAGGGCAGGTTGACTGAACGTTCTAAATTGTCCCTCGGTGTGATTGTGAGTGTGAATGGTTGTTTGTGTCCCCTCCAATTGGCTGACAACCAGTTCAGGGTGTACCAGGCCTTACTGCCTGAAGACTGCTAGGATAGGCTTTGTCAGTCGTCAGCAATACAGCGCACCTTCAATGAATGGCCTATTGTGTAATTTTTTTTCATATATTGGATGCATCGCATTATAATGCGCATTCTACAATGCATCCACTAGATGGAGCTATGCTCAAGGAAATTCCAACAGAACGATCAGATGTCAGTAAGACTTATTTCATAAAGCAGCGACACAGTTCACTTAATGAACAGCAAGTTATAACATTGACTCGTTAACGTTGAACTCTCTTGCCGCTGCTCTATTTCCGTGTTCAACTGCGTAACCGTTGCCTTGAGTTTGAACTCTGTGTTGTCAGCATGTCTTTAGCAAGGAGCCATTTTGGGGTTGACATATTACCGTAATGACCATACACAAGGCGCATCGGATTTTAAGGCGCACCGTGACCTTTTAGGAAAATGGAAGGCTTTTAGGTGAGCCTTTTAGTGCGGAAAATACGGTACTTGACCTGGTTAGGGACGATTACACAGATGGACGAAAACCCGCTTCCGTCAGCGCTTAGTCCGCCATTTTTTTTTATATTTCCCGTCATTCGTCAACTGCCAGCAAAATGGTGGCCGCACACAATGGGCATGCCACAAACTGCCACGGGATATGACTAACTAAAATGACCACTAGAATTGAAAACTAGTATACAGTATTATACAAGAAATGTAAGGAATAACTTGTCATTCGCATTTTGCCATTCCTCAGACAAGTGACATCGTGAAAATGGTGACAACCATTTGAGTGAAAAAGTTGAACACAGCGCTTAGTTTTGGTGTGCGGAAGCACATGACACGATTTACAAAAACGGTTTCTGTACATATTCAATACAAAAGCTGCGAGCGTGCGGTTTGTATGATAATCTAAGTGAAATGAATCCCACACAAACACAGAAGCACCCTTTATGATACACAGCAAGCTTTCAGCTTATGCAAATGTGACCCCACATAAGAAACAGTCAGCTTTTAATGTCGATATGCAGCACATCGTTTGCAATTGCTCGTTTCATGAGTTGGTTACGTCAACTGTTTTCATTTTCCATTGAGAAGAGACTTAAAACTGTGAATAGGTCAACTGGTTTACTTCTTCAACAATGAATGTGAAACTGTGGATTTTATTTAAGGTGTAATACACCGTCGTTCAAATGCCAGTTGGGAAAGTTTCGCACTGCAACAGGAGCAGCATTGTGATTATGCCACTTCGTTGAGTCTGGTTGAAATCGGGACATGTTACTTTATTTCGACTTGTGTCACATGACCGTTTCACCAATCCAACATAACCATGAGTGACATTTAACTCCATTCCACCAATCGAAGGGAGCCAGGCAGTCACATCAGCGCACACACTCCCCGCAGCCCCTCACAGGGTCCAAGCGACTCATTTACGGGAAACATGGTGGATATCAGGTGGTCCAGTGGTTAGCGCATCGACCTCACAGTGCAGAGGTACCGGGTTCAATTCGAGCTTCTGCCTCCCTGTGTGGAGTTTGGATGTTCACCCCGGGCCTGCGCGGGTTTTCTCCAGGTACTCCGGTTTCCTTCCACATTCCAAAAACATGCATGGCAGGCTAATTGAACACGCTAAATTGTCCCTAGGTTTGAGTGTGAGCGCGGATGGCTGTTCGTCGCAGTGTGCCCTGTAATTGGCTAGCAACCGGTTCAGGGTGTCCCCTGCCTACTGCCCGAAGACAGCTGGGAGAGGCTCCAGCACAACCTGCGACCCTTGTGAGGATAAAGCAGATCGGAAAATGGATGGATGGATGGTGGAAATCTATAATGCCAATTTCAGTTCCTGTTTCCCCATTCGCACCCAGTTCTCCTTTCCTCGCTGTAGATAGCATACTGCACATCCAAAAGGTGCGGGAAGGAAAGGCAACCTGCTATTTACAGTATTCACCGCACTGTTTTATCTTCAGTACGATAAGTAGAAATAAAAATGTTTTCGTGTAATGAAGCTGTTGTCAGCATTAATGGAAAATGTGGGTGAATCCATCTCTCGAAACCTCCATTCACACTGCAGGAATGACTCTCAATTAGGAATTTGTCTTGAATTCGATCTTTTTATGTACTAAACATGACCAAAACGATGCTTTTCCGAATGTGAACGGAATATCTGCATGAAATTTACACACAAAACACGACACTGAGTGACATGCACAAAACCTCACGCGACACAGTGTTTTCGGAAGTCAATATGGTCCTCGGGTGTAGGGGCTCATCTCAGACGGACAGAGCAGCGAGGCGGGAAGAGGTAGAAATATTTTGGGGAAATGGTACGACTACAACAAATGAACCGTCTGCGTGTCTGATTTGTTACTGTCACCACCAACTTTATGCTTCATGTTTGAAGTGGGATTAAATTAAAGTCAAATATAAAATTAACACTCTTACTCTAAACATTTTTGGGGGGGAAATGCTACCGATGCTAAAGGCAGTAAGTCTTTGTGGGGGCACAAGTAGCCATAAGTAACACCTGAACTCTGCTCCCAGTCATGATGGTGATGACAGCTGTGGTCATGTGACCGACCCCACAGTTCAGAGCAATGGAGTGGGCAGGGACTGATTAATTTGCATGAGACAGGACATTCCCTTCAAATTCGTCTACTTTCAACAGGATTGTAAAAAGAGGGCAATGCGTGTAATTTAATTCTTGATCATTCTTTTGTATGAGTGTTTTGACACATACGTGACAGATATGTTATTCAGCTCCAGTTTCCTTGATGGGGCAGCCCTAGAGAACCTTTTAAAGACGCAACTTGAATATTCTTTTGATTCTGATCTGTCACTTTTGCTTCCATCGTGTTGGTATGGGATCGCTTTTGGAAAGTGCACAACGAACGCGCGTCAATCACTTTTGTGAAGAAAAAAAAAAAGATTCCATCCCATTTAAATGTACAATTATTCCATACAAGAGATTTAATCCGACTAAATGTGCTTGACTAGTTCAGCTGCTTTCTGGGAGGAACCGAGTCATTTCATTTGCATTTAAATAAACACAGCTGAACTGCCCAAAGTAATTCGCTCATGAGTGTTCTGTAGTGTTTGATTTGTGTTGTGCGAGCGTGCGAGTGCATGCGTACATTCTTCCTACTCCCTTGTGTGCTGTTAAGATTTGTTTCATTGCGTGATGAGAATCCTTCCCTCTTGATTTCCCAGGTACACGGCAAGGTCACACGGAAGAGATGCCGACTTCATCCAAATGGGCACAAAGGCTCATTTCGACACTTCAAGGCTGCCGAAGCGGAACATTCATTGGAGCTGATGAATTGGCAGTCAATGTGTGAAATCAACCTCTTAAACTGTTCGGATCCCAAGCAAAGACTGCTGTTGTCCTATTATTGCGGGACCATTATCGTCGGCGTCAAAGTGGCTATTGGGTTTTGCTAATGGCTATTTGGAGTGGTGATTGATGTGACATGAGCATACTTATTACAGTCAGGTGAGTCATATACGGATGGTGTTTATTGAGCATGACACGGACAAAAAAATGCATGCCTGAATGCAAATTTCAAATTGGTTCACGGTTTCCGACTGATGTTGAAATTCCAGCTTGGAGGTTCGTTTCAATTGAGGGTTTATGCATGCGTGTGCACAGTTCCCTCTTCTTGAATTGCCGACACAATAACCTCACCATCATTTTTGATTTGGTTTGGTATTGTTTAGGGCTATGGGGAATTTGTCAAGACATTCCCCGTTGGACACGAAGACCCTCTGAATGGAAACCGTGTTGTCTACAAAAGGTCTGCTCAAAATAGAAACTTCACAACCGATTGCCAGGCGAGAGCATCATCTCATTTCCAAACCGACCTTCGTGTCCTGACAAGGCAATGGTAAAATACAAGTGCAACATTTTAATTTATTGGAGACAAATAAATAGTGGCAGAAAATACAAAGAGGGCTTGGCGAATGATAATAATAATTGAATGTCTATTGCACACTGAGTGGAAAGGGGGGCGGCGTCCGTGTTTTCAGAAACTTGCTCTCTTTGCCTTCAGACTTTTGTCTTTTTTCCTTTCATCCATTTTTAGATGTCGATGATGTAGGGGTTTAGAATTGCACTGTCATAATAAAAAAAATGTATTTATAATGGTTTGGTTGCCTTGTGTAGTTTCAAGTTATATTAAAAATACATACTATGACACTTTGATTTTTTTGCTCATTTGCTTCTGTTTTTATAACAGCTGTTGTACTTTGCAAATCTACCTAATAAGTGGCCGGCCTGTCAAAATTCAACAGTGGTTTGGAAATCAACACTAATTTAATTGGACTGGCTTTGAAGCTGAAGGAATCCAATAGACAAAATGTCATTGTTTGTTCAACGATTAACATTGCATTGTTCAATATAGCAAGCCATTTTCAGTACAGTACTTGTCAATAATTTGTACCAATGACACCCACGCGTGTGGGCTTAACAATAGTTTTCGATTTTGGTCTGTGAAAAAATATGGAAGTTACCAATTTGTGACACAGGAGGTTCTGACCCAACACCAGGCGATATGTGCCAGTGGCAAAAGCAAGGAGTCTCGGTCTCTGAAATGCATTTCTGTAGTCAGTGAACGGGGCGCTGATCACTCCCCGCAGCCTCTCAAAATATCCACATGCTCTTGTTTGTTGCCGCCCGTTTCTTCTCTCTGTTGCTATCCACTTCTACATGACAATCACGCCATGATGCGACGTGGTTCGATTAAAAAAAAAATAGAAGACAGTATATTGTATGTGGAGCCTAAAACAGCATCATAGTTTTTGGGTAGCAGAGTCCCGGAAAATGTATCATTTATTTTGAAACAGTTCTCCAAATTCACTGACATGGTCTTTTTGACTTTTTTTTTTTTTTTTTTTTGGAAGGACGAATAAGAAGGATGTGAACATGTCAAGTGTTGCATGAAATCAACCACTAATGTAATGTATGGGTGAATTAAGACTAAGATTCCTCATTCCCGAAAATGAAGAGTCCATATTAAAAATACATACTGTGACACTTTGATTTTTTTGCTCATTTGCTTCTGATGGTGGATGGTCTCTGCGGCAATAAGTCTCATTTGTCTAATTAATTAACGTGATAATGATGACATCATGAATCCAAGCTAATTCTGCCATTTGGAATTCAATTGTCTCAATTCAATGTAATAGAAATAGTACAATTCCAGCTCCGGCCTCCCTGTGTGGAGTTTGCATGTTCTCCCCGGGCCTGCGTGGGTTTTCTCCGGGTGCTCCGGTTTCCTCCCACATTCCAAAAACACGCATGGCAGGTTGATTGGACGCTCTAAATTGTCCCTAGGTGTGAGTGTGGGCGTGGATGGTTGTTCGTCTCTGTGTGCCCTGCGATTGGCTGGCAACTGATTCAGGGTGTCCCCCGCCTACTGCCCGGAGACGGCTGGGATAGGCTCCAGCACCCCCTGCGACCATAGTGAGGATCGAGCGGTTCGGAAAATGGATGGATGGATGGAAATAGTACGGTTCAAAATGAGTAGATGCTAAAACAAAACAAAACAAAAAAAGCCTTTGCATTACTTTTGAGTATTTGTGCCAGAGTTAAATGTGCATAAATAATAATTATAATAATAACGATGGTAAGAAAAAAAAATGCTTTTATACAATTTTTAAACATTCCAAAAAGGTCTAATTAATGTCACCGTTTAATCAATCACAACCATTGATACTGAAAAAAAAGGTGTGTTGAATTTACCCAATTTTATTTTGTCAAGTGGTTGCGTACAATAAAATGATCTGGATCCAGCTAATTTTTTTTCTAACTAGCCGATACATTAACTTATAAAATGTATGTCAATCCAGATGATTCTATTATGTGCGGCCACTTGACAAAAAAAAATTTGAGTTACAGATAATTCAAGATACCATTTTTTTCCTCGTATACTCTTGAGTGATTGTTCCTTCCAAAAAACCCCCCAAATCACTGGTTTTGAATGACTTGCGAAACAAGATGGCCGATCAGTAAGTACATGTGCTTTTTCAATGTAGATTTGGTATTCGATTTTTCAAATATGAGCATATACGTATGCCTCTCCCTGGCATGATATTTTGACATGAGCTCTGAGAATGGAGCCATATATGTGGAAGGAAAACAGGAACACTAACACGAGCGTATCAGTATTCCTCCAGTGTTCATACAGCAGGAGGCAGCAGGTCAGCATGTTCTGGAAGCATCAAGCTTGTATTAATGTTGTCAGCAGTCAGTGCAACTTTTGTAAGCTTCTCTGTGCTGACACAGCCTCAAGAGTACCTTATCTCATGGTTTTGCACCACCATTTGGCTTGCAATTTTGATTATTGATGAAACAAAAGCAGTGTATGTGGTTCATTATCCATCCATTCATCCATTTTCGGAACCGCTTTATCCTCACAAGGGTCGCAGGTTGTGCTGGAGCCTCTCCCAGCTGTCTTCGGGCAGCAGGCGGGGACGCCCTGAACCGGTTGCCAGCCAATCGCAGGGCACACAGAGACGAACAACCATCCGTGCTCACAATGTTAATAATAATAATAACAATAAGAAGAATAATAACTATTTCCTTTTATTTTCATGACATCAATATCATGGATTTTCAGACAAACATATTGGAGAAAAATACCTATCTATGATTTAAAATATTAAAGTCCATATTATTTAATTCTGTGAGTCTTCTCCTAATGGTGGTATATTTCTGGTGGAAGAAATAAAATGTCAAAGTACTTGAAGGCGTTGTGATATTGTAAATATTAAAAATATTAAAAAGCAAATGTTAAACCCAAGTACACCGTTAAAAAAAAAAAATTGGATTCAACAGCTGCTGAAGAAATCAAAACCTCCTTGGTGAAGGCAAATAGATTTTAGCAGTTGCAAATCAATTATATGGAGTGAATCGATTCCAAGAACAGACTTCATTTGGCTTCACCTCAGCGATCTGAAATCAATGTCACGAAAGGGTTTTTAAAGTGTGACTCTGCTTGCCCTCCTACTTCCTCCCTCCTGTCAGATGATGCCACGCTTCCCATTGTGCCAGTTGATTAAAAAGACATTTGTAAAGCGAAGGGGGGGGGGGGGGGGGAACAGTCCCACAGTCTTCCTTGACAACAACTCCCGTTCATTTTTTTGGACTGTGCGACAGCGGAAGAATATGGAGGGAAATGTCTTAATTCCAATAACATATGTCATCTTTTCTGATAGGAAAGCTGTGCCATAAGCAATGTTAGCGGCTTCCCTGAAGATCCGACGTGAGGTAATTATTATTCTAAAACTGTATTAGCTTTGAATCTCGGCCAAGTGATCGCCTGTGACGAAGACAGTCTCCGTTGGAGAGAAGAGTGCTTCTGACATCTGGGGATGTATTAAGGCAGACTGTTTTTTTTTATTTTATCTTGAATGAAGGCAAAACAAGTGGCTCGAGAGAGATCCGTCGATTTATCTTCGCCACGATTGCGGAGAAATATTCAAGCAAAGCTGCGCTTGTCATCTGATATCCCTCTTGGGGGAATAAAAAAAAAAGAGATAGATAACATCATTTCATTTTACACTGAAGTGATTGAAAGACTCTGTGGTCATACTGCATACGACATACAACATTTTGATATTTTTTGAAAATGCAAGGTTTGTGAGAGGACAGACGGAAAGAAAAGAAAGAACAGTACAGAAGAAGAACAAGAACAACAAAAAAATAGAGCCAGAGCAAAGAAACAGAGTATGAATACTATAATAATGCTTAGGCTGAACGTACAACCTGTGAGGAGCAGCAAACATGAGGTTGGCATCTCAAGTGAAGCTCCACATCACTTTAACCAGTAACAAGATATTTGCCTTCTTTTGGGTCACACTTTTTTTCCTCAAAGGACACGAATGAGGTTTCCATCCCATTGTTTCAAACATTTTTAGTAAATGTCGTGAAAATGTGCAAAACAAACATGCGACTTATGCCATTTGTTATTATTTAGCGACTATCGAGAGTAGGGGAGACTGCGCCATGAGATCACATCATATGCAACAAACCACTGTGGTAACTGTCAACAAAAGTGATCCTGGGCAGATTGCTGATCGAGCTTTCCTGGTTGGAGAGAACTCTGGTCGCGATTGTCTCAGCGTTCACAGCATGCCAAGCGCTCATGAAAAGGAGAAGGCAAAGAAGAGTGCTTATGTTCAGCATACTGTCGGATATAAGGAGACCACCGTTTCGTTCTCTGCCTTTATGGGAATGTAAACACGTTACTACGTTATTGTTTGCTTCTTTAACGACTCCAGAAATACTTCAAATCTGCCTCCCCCACCACACACACACACGCACGCACACACACACACACCTTACTTTATTGTCTGCCGCTATATTTTGTGACTACAATATAAACATGGGATGTAATAGCTAGTCAAAACATGTGATGTGGTATCCGGTTCTGTCATCGTTTACTCGCAAAACTTGTTTCCACAGCAAAAGTTTGCATTTTCTTTTTATCAATACGCTGAAAAATCCAGCCCCACGAAGCCTAAAAACTGTTTTGTGAATTTTAGGCCTTTTTAAAAAAAAATTCAATTGATTTTAGCAATTCTTGAAAATTCAAATGGAAATACAGTACATAGATGGAAGCCCACCTCGTGGTGAGAGGTAAATATCCACTCTCGTTCAATGTGAGAGGGTTGCGTGGCAAATTTAAAAGATGACGCCGTCTTGTGCCCAGCATAATTATAAGTGCTGACCTAGAAGCCTACCAGGGAGTAAAGTTTTGCCACCGGTTCAATGAAAAGTACAAGCTGTATCTTTCACTTTTGCAAAAGTAAGCCCTGCCTTTGCTCACTTAAAGGAGGATGGGGAGAAAAGCAGAAGAAAAAGGGAACGGGTGCATCGTTTCTAATGGCTGGGCATGAACTTGGATAGTTTAATCTCAATTGTGAGCTGCCATTCCAACGAGACTACTTCAGGCATATGTCAGACTGAGCAAGGGGCTCTGTCTTCTTAAACACATCTCGCCATCTTTTGTGTGTCCCAAAGCTCGGTACATTGAGACACTGCGTTTATTAAGGCTTCCTTCATTGTTCTCATGCCATTACCTGTAAATAAGGCCACCAAAATAACACTAAATCACTTTGCCAGCCCTTCTCCTCTTGAAGACGCTTGTCTGATGCTGCTCTCGAATGCATTTACTATGTGAGGTGCCATCGCAGCAAACATCCTCTTGTCACGCTGCCCATTCCGTGCTTCCCGCACCTCACCATATACACAATGAAAGGATTTTTAACAGCACGCTGCACTCTGCTAAGTGCAGTGTGAAAATGACTTAAGTTACCAACTGTATTAGAATTAGCGACGTTGATGGAAAATACACAAATGATTAATTTCGTTTGTTACTTCTCTAGAGTTTACTTTAGCTGAAGCCCTTTTTGGGGTGACTGCTTTTCATCACTGGAACAGTTTTGTTCAGAAGCATTTGGACATTTGACCCAGAAATGGACAGGAATTGATTTCAGGTTTTGAGTTGACATTTGAAAACTCCCAATAGGGTCCATTTAGCTCTCAGTGCTGAACTAAATCAAATCCGTGGTGAAGAAGAAAAATAACCTTCACAATACAACAAGAATACTCTAAATGTTAGCATTTAATCAAAATTACATTGATGCTTTTACTAGAAATTGCAAATGAGCTCTAACATTCAAACAGGAAAGAGCAAACAAACAAAAAGCCTCAAAATGACTGGAATCCGATTCTTTCGACGTTTTTGAAAGAACACATGATCGACCTGAATCAGAATGATGGGAATTAAAAAATATATAGAAAAAGAAAGGATCACTTTAGATCCTAGGTATAGCACATCATGTTTCAAACAGCAACAGAGTTCAGATAGAAGTGTTCAGTCATGATCACATGTGCCATTTCTTGAGGATGTGAGGTCCCCATAAAGATTCAAACTACAACACTGAAGACTTCATTGAATATTGTCACTGTTTGTGACCTAATCTCAAGCCAATGGAGCATATTTATGCACACATACTGACAGTCGTGCCAAATTTGAGCATTTTCACTCTCTTGCATTCAAAGTCAAAGTCAAATTCAAAGGCAAACGTTTTCGGATTCCTCTCACAGTTTATCCTGAGTGAGTATCCTGTGGTGTGGGGTGTGTCCATCAGGATTATTCCACCCCATCTTCTCAGCATAGACAATTGTAAATGTTAAACCTGTTTTTTTAAAATTTTCAGTCTGCTTGCTTGTGTGTGGTCAACACAAGTTTGGCTGAGTCAGGGACTCAGTGATGTTGACAACAAAAGTAACATCAGCCAATTCAGAATCAACCTGAAGCTTGTACTGTTGTTGGACGCAAAGGAAGAGGAACAACTGGTTGTGTTGAGTGTTTGTACAACTCACAAATCTTTAAACACTGTAAAACGTTACCTAGCTAGCTAACAGTTTTCTTAGCTGCTTCTATGCTTTCTTCCACTGGTGCTCCTCGTTTTATATCATGCAGACTAAGAAGTAAGCACACACTTGGCTATCCCCCCTCCCCCGGTCATTTGTGGGGTCTCTCACATTTAAAAAAAAATACTTTTAGGATGTTAAAAATTGTTGCGTGTAGCCAGCGTGTTACACTCCACAAAAGGGCTGTCTATTGTAATGGAATGCAATATTTTTGTGAAACCTCTAGAAGTCTTCACTACATTCTCCATCTTGATTGTAGATGAAAACACCAGAAACACCATGATATTCCTGAGTGACTTTGAAGTCCATATATACTATAAACTAGAGCAAGGCTAGGTGATCATAAGTTTCAAAAGCAAACTTAAACTTATTTCTCCTCGTCTGATTTATCATTCGCCTTGTCTTCCCTCAGGCGGCACACTGAATCTGCCAAGATATATTACAGGAAAACTGGTTCAGTGTACCACTTTTAAGACCTTAATATTAACCTACAAAATGGTGGGAAATTCATTACAGCATATTACAGTTGTCAGGTTAAAACTTCACATCATTACATGAGAAGCAAGTGAGAAAAATATGGATTCCAGTTTGTCGATGGTTTTTCAGAGTAAAACCATCGACAGTAGAATTTTGGCAAGAATGTAACGTTTTGGTATCAATCAAAACCAATTTGCTCAAATAAAGCTAGCGGTCTTGGAGAACAGACTGGCTAGAGTGAACAAGGGGTGAAGGTGAGGAACAAGGGTGAGTGAGAGACAAATGGTGGCATTTGAATGACATGTAGCCAGTCGAACCAAATAGAGAGCCCGACGTCCAGCTGGAGTCCCGTGAGAGCAGTTAGGACAGAGAAAAGGGAAACAACAGGGAGAGACAAGAGGGGAAGTCATTATTTGCAGCAGCGGCCATGTCGTGACATTTGCCTTTGGGAGAACAAATCAAGACAGCAGGAAATAGAAACGAAGATGGGAGAGGTGTGAGCTTGAAAAGAGAAATGACTTCAATGGATGGGAGTGGCCGCACATAGATAGACAGATAGAAACTGTAGGCTCCACAAAAATCCAAATTCTGTGGATGCATCGTAACTAGATGCTACTGATTTCAAGTACTCAGAGGTGAACTCAACTTTTGTTATCATCGTATTAAATAGCCCCACAGTCCACATTCAAGCAGCATCGTTGCTCTTTTGTCTGACAACAGAAACAAATTAAAATGCAAATCAGACAAACCGCATCATGAAATTGTCGGTGAAAACAAAGTAACATTGATAAGAGAGAGCAGGTGGGGGGGGGGGGGGGGGGGGTTAACCAACTGTTCCACTAAAAAGCTTCCCTCTCTGTCTGTCTTCAAAGCACTTGATTTAGCAACAGATCCACTCAGTTCTACAATCATTTTTTTAGAGTGACGTAACCACACAACAGATTTCATTTCTGACACTTTTGCTGGCTGCATAATTGAGCGGTGATATAAGCAAAGCAAAAATAGAATCACTTCTACTGGGAATTTTAAGGAGGTCTTCTGTGGCGCACAATATGGCGTCAGCCAGCGACACGATATCTCATTGTGAATGCATACGGCTCATGCTTTTGGCATGAAGTCGCGATATTTGTGTGTTTTCTAAGCAAAACGCATTCGTCGCTTCTCTGCAAGGGCAACAGCTGCAGATATTGCAAAATTCTTGGCTGACTGCTTCCAAAACGTGAGGTGAAATTAGCATCCGCTCAGGAACTTCTACTTATACTTAAAGTAGCGGTCTGTCTTGACAACAAATCTTTCTTCAAAAACATCTTGTTGACATGACAACAGGAATTTTGGAACCCAAAAAGGGAACGTTTGAAAATAGCTCTCTAATAAGTCTGTAATTTTCTTGATTTTTTTTTTCAGCAGACCAATTACATTTTTAAAAAATTGTAGTCAAAACAGCATAGTGAGGGGAAAAAAATAAAAAAATAAAACATATTTGGATATCTCAGATAGGAATGTTTGCAAGAGTGTTTGAAATAAAATATTACATACTGTTGATGTCATTCTGACGTCACTGAAATATGATACACGATGGATAAACTTTATCTATCTATCTATCTGCCTGTCTGTCTGTCTGTTGAGGCATCCATCATATTATCATGATCAGCCATGCAAGCAATTTGACGGCCAGCCAATGGGATTCAAAATGGAACCACGGGCTCTGCTGTGTTTCTTTGAAACTGGGAAACGATTTGTGACCCAGAGCACAGCAAGGGGAAAAACATATGCTTTCAACTAATTATTATATAATGTCACTCTAAGTGTATTCTATGTGTCAACACAGCATCCATTTCCCTTCAGACTTGCAGCATACACACGGATCAATTAGAAAACAGATAGCAAACAGATACAACAAAAGCAATTCATTTTTCCCTTATAAATTCTAGGGGGATTGTCTACGATTGCTTTCCACCCTCATTCCCGCAATGGGCAATTTATATATTGCCCATTGCCCATATGTTGCAAAATTATTTCGTGTTATTCTTGTAGTCAATAACAAGACAACATTACCACAGTGACCATTTTCATCCTGCTCCCACAAATCAAAGTGTTTGGCAGAAAAGAAAATGGTCCACAGTGTCACCCTTTGCAAAAGCACGGTACCATTCAACTCCGACACATCCCCTCTTCCCCACACACAGCGATTCTGAATTAAAGATATCATTTTTTGAGAGGAGAGGGAAAAAAACCCCCAAACAATCACACCAACGTTGTTCATTATTAGCGGTGTGCATCTCAACGACACACGATTCAATTCAACTTTCAGTTTCGGACTTTGTGAACACAAATACCTGTACATGCATGCATAGCTGCGTCAAAGAAAAACATGATGTAAGGGTTTTACTTATTAAAAAGTAACACACAAGCAATTGTGTAAATTAGTTCGATCAATTTTACATACAGTCAAACCTCGGTTTTCGAACGTCTGGGTTCTCGACCAATTCGGTTTTCGACCAAAAATTTCGAGGTTTTTTTTATGCCTCGGATGACAAACATATTTCGGTTCTCGAACAAACTGAGCGCTCTTGAATGCACCACTTGACTCCTCTCGCCTTCCTTACACGAGGAAATGACGCTTCCTCGGGTAGACGAGGAAGTGACGCTTCCTCGTGTCGCTTTCCATTGTGAGCAGACGTGTTCAATAAACAGTTTTTAAAAAAAAAGAGTGTGGTTTTGGTTTTAGAACAATTCGGTTTTCGAACAGCCTTCTGGAACGGATTATGGACGAAAACCGAGGTTTGACTGTACTAGAAAAAAGATGAGAAACATTTGGGGTATGACTATAATAATAATAATAATAATACATTTTATTTATAAGTGCCTTTCAAGACAGCCAAGGACATTTTACAACAACAAAGAAAACACAAAACAATACGGGTTGAGCATTATTACAAATAAGTACTATTTTTTCAGATATGATTTTAGAATTTCCGAAATGAATTTAGATGAGGAAATTTGTTATCCAACCTGTTTATTTTTGGAGAAAATAAATAACACTGAGGACAAAAAAAATCTAAATGTGCACTTATATCACTAAGACGACCTTGAGACTTTCAGAAGGTCAACAGGAAACAATCTTCGAACTCAGATCAACAATTATTTCCTCTGATCCAGGTTACTTGATTTACTTCCATACCCACCTGTTCTCGTTCTTTAACCTGTCTTGAGCATTTACAGTATATTAATATGAAAAACAGCCCCTGTCTCTCTATCGAACCTTTTTCCTCCCTCCCATTCTCTATTTTCTATCTCATAAAACTTTTATTTAAGCACTTCTGGATGCTCGGTTTCCAAGGCAACCAAATTCACCCACGAGTATGAAGTCTCTGAGCCCCGAAGCTCGTACTGTATTGCTTGACTTTTTAGTCCGCTCTTTATGACTTTCATTTGGTGATATTGCCATAGTAAACCATATCCGGTGACATCACAGTCACCGTGTTGAATCAATTGGACCTTCATGCTCCAAAAAAGTCATCCCCTGTACGGCTTACCGTTCTATATGTAAAACACATCCATCCATTTTCCATAGGCTATCGCTTATCGTGAGGGGGGTCAGAGGTGAACTGGAGCCATACCGGCTGACAAATTGTGAGAGCCAGCGTGTAGCCTGCACTGGTTGGCAGCCAAACAAAACAACCATTTCCACTCACACATCAGGACAGTTTTGTCTCCAATGAACCTAACATGCATGTTTTTTGGAGCGTGGGAGGAAGCTGGAATACCTCGGAAAAAAACAAACAAACAAACACAAATGCAGGGAGAACATGCATACAGGAAGCTAGTTTTTTCCAAATCTATTTGCAGTTGTCACAGGTGGATATCGTCTTTCACGTTGGCCTAACGATTTGGTTGTGGTGCACTTAGCCGCCCCCCTAAGTCCTGCAACATAGTATACCTTCACGTAAATAGACCACATATGGAACTGTCACTTGCTGTAAGTTTCGAGTCAGACTAGCGGAAAACTTGGAGGTGTAAATCCTTTTTCGCCGCATGAAATTTGAAGCTGGGAAAGCACAAAAAGCACTCTTGAGATCTCCTTCGCATGACCCTTGAAAACATTCGCTCAGCCCACTCTTAGACCTTAATTAGGAGCACAATTTGACACCCTGGTAGTCCTGCGAGACACTAGAAAAAAAACAAGGGTGGGGTGGGGGGGGCAAGCAGCATGAAAGTCAATTGCATCTGACTGCTGTCCGACTTGCACTCTACTTCAGCATAACACTTTAGGACCTGGAGCACAATCTAAAATGCAAGCAGAGCGACGACTGCAGATGGTTGTGTCTTTTAAAGGGCTAAGCGTAAAGTACATTTGCTGCAAAGCCCTGAAGTAAATAATAAAAAAAGATGATGCAGTTTGGATGAGATGAGTTTGAAGACCATCATTTCAAAAGCCCACGCAAAAAAATAATAAAAAACCATGGAGTGAATTCAGTTGAAACGTGATTTCTAATATTATATCTGATAAAATACTTTAATATTAATATGAGTGAAACTGACGTTTAACTATACAGTAGTTCATTGTATCGCTCATATCGTACTGAACAGCTTTTCGTTCAACACTAGGGCGGCCCGGTGGTTCGTGCTTCGACCTCACAGTGCAGAGGTACTGGGTTCAATTCCAGCTCTTGCCTCCCTGTGTGCAGTTTGGCCTGCGTGGGTTTTCTTCGGATATTTTGGTTTCCTCCCACATTCCAAAAACATGCATGACAGGCTGACTGAACACTCAAAATTGTCCTTAGGTGTGAGCACGAATGGTTGTTCGTCTCTGTGTGCCCTGCGATTGCCTGGCTGGCAACCGGTTCAGGGTATCCGCCGTCTACTGCCCGAAGACAGCTGGGATAGGCTCCAGAAACTCCCCGCGAGACTGTTCAGGATAAGCAGTGTTGAAAATGGATGGATGGCTCAGGGGTAGAGTGACCATTGCGACCTTGACCCAAAGTGCCCCGCCCCCAGTTGCTCCTGATGCTGCGTCATCTGTAGTTCAATGAGGTAACAGGTCTAAAGCACTTTGAGTACTAAAGGTAGAAAGGTGCTCTGTATGTGACAGCCCATTTACCATTTTGTTGCCTTAATCGGATCAATGAATGAAAGAACCTGAAGAATTGGAACCCGGAGTGAACAATCTAAATCGACTAATCTTTTGAATAATTAAAGCTGCAAGCAGCAATGAAGAGGCTCATTTAGCCCAACACCCTTCAGGGTTGAACAAAACACCAGCATTACACATTTGGTCCAGTTCTGACATTAGTGGGTTTTCTTTGATGGCAATTTCCACGGTCATGCTCCACCGAAACAAAATGAAGAAAACGTTCACTTTTTTCAAATATAGATTGACCTGTCGCTGAAGCAAATGTGGGTGAAATTTGGTAAGAAATAAATCGATCATTTTTTTCCTCCTAGGGAAGTGGCCAAAATGACCCAAAAATGGCTGCCCCAAACCAAAATGTCTTTGCTTCCTCTGTTTTGCTTTTTTTTTTTTTTTTTTAAATATTTTAGCTGGAGTAAGGCTCAGAAATGCTTTTCATCTTAAATTAGACAACAACCCAGCCCATTTTTTTCAGCCTCCAAAGATGTTCCTTCTCCAAACCTCTCAATCATACCGCCCTTCACCCCTCTGCCAATATTTGTTAACGTGTCAGAAAGCTGGAACGAATCCAAATGAAAACCAATGCCAAGTAAGCATCAGGATAGATGCACCATATGGGAGAAATTGTCCAATTGAGATGACTAAATATTGCGCACTCATTCACTTACGTCGCATCGAGCATTCACAATGTGGTAACACTAATCCCTCCTGGACTTTGCGTGGATCATTTTGGTGAAAGGGATTATTTTCATTTGTATTGTTTTGTGTTTTTACACACATAGTTCAAGAGTCAAAGACAAGCGGGGTGGATTTGAAAGGGTTTTCCTTACAACATTTGTTGTTTATCTAGTGGCAGACAAAGCAGAATACAAATCACGTTGTTGATATCGACAGGGTCAAATGTGGTTCATTCTATTTCGCGAGGCAAATAAGTGAGGCTCTTTGCCTCAACTTTCACTCTCTGACACTTTCCTGTTGGATAAAATGAAATCGCTCATGCGATTTTAATTCCGATTTAATTGACTTTAATAAGATAGTGAGCGAGCCAGAAACATTTTAAGCTGACAAAAGCATTCGAACATTTTTTTGTAGCTTCCCCAAGAAGTGCCAAACTGCTTAATACGTTGGAATGGTAATTTGAAGTTGATTCTAAATTCCTGTCAAATTTAGGAAATTTATATAATATATTATATTATTATAATATATATTTTATAATTATATATATAATGGTAATATGGTAATATTTCGACCCACAAAATGGCTCCTTGCTCCAGACATGCTGACAATGCAGAGTTCAAACTTAAGGTGATCGGTTACGCAGTTGAACACGAGAAATAGAGCAGCGGCAAGAGAGTTAACGAGTCAATGTTATAACTTGATGTTGGTTAACTCATTCACTGAAGTTAAGTGAACTGTGTCGCTGCTTTATTAAATATGTTTTACTGACATCTGATCGTTCTGTTGGCGTTTCCTTGAGCGTAGCGCCATCTAGTGGATGCATTGTAGATTGTGGCTTATAATGCGGTGCATCTTTTAGTATGGAAAATACGGTAATGACCATTATAAGAGATACAGTATGCATAATAATATGTTGTGAATCTGTCTAATTCATCGTCACTTATAAATTATTCGGATCCCAAGATATATCGTGCTGTACAAATGTAAAAGTCTCAGCAAAAGGGCAACTGCCATTCCACTGTAAGGGCGCAGCAGTTTAAAAAATTAAATGACTGTCATCATTATTCTTGGGGTTTTACAAGAAATAATTATATTTTGTGTGCATTGGTGAATCTTGTAAAAACGGACTTTCACAATGACTCAGAGGAAAAAAAAACGAATGGTCTTTTGGATATGGCACAAATCCAGAGGAGGAGGCACAATTGCACCAGACAAATACAACCATGTAATTGACCATGTGAGTAAGTCCGAAACGAGCGATAGCTCCGTGTTTGAAAGACCCCCCCCCCCCCCCCCAGCAGGGCGCGGACAAGCTAAAATGTCTGCAGCTGGAAGGAGTCGCAACCAATGCCCTGGTGAAATGTTGGCATTTGTACAACGCTGCTCCGTGGCCAAAGCCTCTTGCAAATGCTACTGCGGCAAATTCTCCAACATGCATCCACTCCAATTTATGTATGAGCAAATACTAATCTCTTTGACATCGTTATTGATGAATTGCCAATTCTGAATCGAATGGAATCAGCTTTGGTCATCACCTTGATATTTTGGGGGCGAACCAATATATTACAAATATGTTCAACACCCAATCTCTCCCCCTCACACACTTTTTATTTTATTTTTTTTGGAAACAACATACAATAAACACCAGGCCTGTTTAATCTAAATAAATTAGCCCCAGTTGGAGGCAGTAATAATGGAACACAAAAGCAATAAGCCGCTGTCTCAAAACGAAATGAAAGCAGTAAATATCCTGTCTGCTGCAAGCTCTGCCCTCCTTCATTGTGGGGAGAAATAGGTTCGCTTCTGCACATTTGAAAGCATTAAATTTAATTTAAAAACGGTGATATGAGTTTTTGACAAAAAATACAATGTAATTGCATTTAAGGAACAGCGCTTTCCTTTGGTAACCCAATTCTATTCGCTGGCCTTTGTTTTGGAAGATGACAAGCACAGAGGATGCTTTCTTCTTCTGGCTTTCCTTTGAGGTATAAAAATATGACAGGCAATGCAGGAGATGACATCTTGTTATCTCCAAACCACTTCAATATTTTTGTTATCTTGTGTAATTATGCATGTGCAAAATTCCACAGTGTGTTACTTTTCGTAGCCTACGCCAGAAAAAGTCAGACTCAGGCAGCTTTCGGCACAATAATAATGAAGACCATAAACAATAATAACCAATACCGTCAGTCAGTCAATTCATATACAGTATGTGCCGAAGTGTAGTTGCGACGGGGTGTGGCAGACACATGCCGAAAAAAAATCGTCGATGGAGGGGAGGTTAGCCATGTTGGCCAGGATCATCGAGAAACTACACCGGACATTTCCCGATGGCCATGCCGCCCCCGCTCTGTATTGCTTAACCTCACTCCGGTCAAAGGTGTACTGGAGCCCCTCCCAGCAGACCAAGGGCACTGCCTCATACAAGTACGGGCATGGAATAACAATGTCGCTTACTTGTTATAGCGACAAGTGAAACCCACAGGTGGTTATCTTATGTTGCCACTCACATCATTTTCTGTCTCCATTCAACCATCCCTCCAAACATTTTCTACCGGGGCCAACAGCTTTAGCAGGGAAGCCCAGATTTCCCTCTCACGAGCCACTTCTTCCAGTTCTTCCCGAGGGATGCTAAGGTGTTTCCCAGGCCAGCTGGGAGATATAGTCTCTCCAGAATGTCCTCTGGGCCTTTTGGTTGAGCTCCTTCTTCAACATGACAGACCGATACCAAGTTCAAAGACCCTGCACCGATCCGCCTGTCGATCTCCCACTCCATCCTACCCTCATTTGTGAAAAAACGTTTGTCCATCCATCCATCCATCCATTTTCTGAACCGCTTTATACTTACAAGGGGCGCAGGGCATGCTGGAGCCTATCCCAGCTGTCTTTGGGCAGTAGGCGGGGGACAGCCTGAACCGGTTGCCAGCCAATCGCAGGGCACACAGAGACAAATAACCATCCACGCTCACACTCACAACTCGGGACAATTTTGAGAGATCAATCAGCCTGCTATGAATGTTTATGGAATGTGGGAGGAAACCGGAGTACCCGGAGAAAACCCACGCAGGCACAGGGAGAACATGCAAACTCCACACAGGAAGGCCGGAGCTGGAATCGAACCTGGTACCTCTGCGCTGTGAGGTTGACGCGCTAACCACTTGACCACCAGGCCACCATGTTGTAAATTATTATTTGTATGATTTGCATTTCATGATCTGTGTCTCAATGGGGGGCCGGCATTATCGAGTGACGTCACATTGAAGTCGATCGGTGAACTCCGACTTCCCACCTTCCTTGCAACATAAGTCTGTGACTGAGGGTGGGAGGCGTTGTACACCATGAACTGTTGTGAACCGATCGCACAGACAGATATAGACAGGGCCACTTACGTGTTTGTGCCCATTGAAAACATTACCCCCCACCCCCACTTGCTTCCCCTCTAGTGTTGACAACAACCGCATGGAAAAATGACATTTCGAGTTGACCCATGGCCTGACTCAAGGTGATTGGCAGTGTCCCCAGTGGTCAACTCAGTCATGCACATCTCTTTTCTGGCCTTGACTACCAGCGAAAGATACATATAACGCATCACCTTGCTAAAAACCAAACAAACCGACCATGTTCACTGTAATCCTCGGGTGTGAGGTTCTGCTCGAGTTTTTATAAATGTGTGTGTGGGGGGGGGGGGGTTCTCCTTTGGCAGGACTCGAGCGGGGCAAATGCAATTATACAGCAATACTTTGTGCAAGGTTATTTAGCTTGGCTGTAACGCTGAGAAATATTTGGTTACGGCTGCTCTGTGAGCTTTAGGTAGTGTGTGTGTGTCTGTGTGTGTGTGTGTGTCCCCACAGGGCAGCTGGATGCGGATGTTAAAAGAGGCGGAGTTGGAGTGCTCACTTTCACCAATCAACATGCCACCAAATGATTGAGAATGTGCCTTGTGGGCCAAGTGTGCTCGCCTTCATGCTACTTCATATACAAATAAACTCATTGCATAAAAGCACACAGCTCAAGCTTGTGTAATCAAAGAAAAACAATACTTTTTTTTCCGTGCTTTTAAATGGAAAACTAAATTACTGGGTCGCAACCACTTGTGTGAACTACATACCACAAAAAAACAACAGTGCCCTCTAAAGTAGGGGTGCCCAACCAGCCGATCGCGATCAATTTGAATCTTTTGTATATTCTGAGGCGGCCCGGTAGTCCAGTGGTTAGCACGTCGACTTCACAGTGCAGAGGTACCGGGTTCAATTCCAGCTGCGGCCTCCCTGTGTGGAGTTTGCATGTTCTCCCCGGGCCAGCGTGGGTTTTCTCCGGGTACTCCGGTTTCCTCCCACATTCCAAAAACATGCATGGCAGGCTGATTGAACGCTCTAAATTGTCCCTAGGTGTGAATGTGAGCGTGGATGGTTGTTCGTCTCTGTGTGCCCTGCGATTGGCTGGCAACCGATTCAGGGTGTCCCCCGCCTACTGCCCGAAGACAGCTGGGATAGGCTCCAGCACCCCCCGCGACCCTAGTGAGGATCAAGCGGTTCGGAAAATGGATGGATGGATGTATATTCTGACTAAACAACTGGGGGAAGCACGACATAATATGACTGCTTTAAATGGCCATCCTCTGTGCCCAGTACAAAAATAAATAAATAAATAAATTCAACCAAACAGTAGGGCACCTTTTAAAGCATCATGTTCCTATGATAGACAATCCAGCCATCGCTCATACATATTCACGTGGGCGGGGACAATTTCGAGTCATCAGTTTTGACTTTACATGCATATTTTGCATTTTATTCAAATTCAAGTAAGGAATTCTTGTTTTCTTTTTTTCTCCCCCGCATTTTTGTGTCCAACTATTTCCTAACTTCCCAAGCTACACTCCCCAATTTCTCATGAAATGTTTCCGTCATGTTTCCTGAGCTCTACACTGCCCCCACCCCCAACTTTTTTGAACAAAATCGCTGAGATTTTTTTTTACTAGTGACATAGCATGCAGAATCTATAAGGAACAAATTAGCTGATACCAGACAAAAGTCTCCTCCAAATCACACAGCAGATAAAGGACCAGGAGAGTTCACAATGTCGAGGACAAAGTAAGACAGTGAAAAAATACACACACAAAAAAACCCCAAGAATTCTGCAGCACCACTACTATTCTGTATGATAAGTAACAAGCTTCTATATCCGCCTGGTGTTGCCCTCGATGCAAACTTCTTTCTGCTTCTCATAAGCCTGTTGCATGATTCACTTCAGGCTTGCTAATAAACCCAAAGCATTTTTTTTTCATTCCCCAATATTTAATATTGCAAAAAACTTTCTTTCCCTCATTGTTAAATGTCAGAGGCATGCATAATTTTACGGCGCTTTGGGACGCCAACAACATGCAAAACATTGAGAATATCCAAATGAACATGAATCAGACATTCTGTTGTCGCGGCGTCTTGAGATCATTAACCTTTGAATTAACCTTTTGATTCTGGATGCTTTTTGTGTCTTGGAGCACGTGGCTGATGCAAGTGGACTGTTTTCTATTCATCATATGCTGATGGATAAAATAATATTGGGTGGTGGTAATGTGAAAGAGAGCAGATAAATTTAGGATCCCATACTGCTAACCGGACAGGCATCAGATGGAAAATGTCATTTCATTCCAACAATGAACGCAGAACAATTAAAGGCATAATGGAAAAGAAATGCTTGTGACAAGCATTCACACTAATGCTGTTGCGCTAACTTTTTTTTCCCCGAGACTCATTATTCCATTATTTATTTTCAATGCGCCTCTTGGCAAGAGTCATTTTAAACAACAATGCTCAATGTTCCCAATGTCGTGGACAACATCAGTGATGTCATCGCGTCAAAGCATTTGCTCAGCAATTCATCATTTTACTCTGAGTTCATCTATAGACTGCTCACAACCACGATGGGGGAATATTTGTCGGATTTCTGCAGAAAGTAACATGTCTTAAAGTCATCGATATATTTTTCTTGGAAATTTCACTGGAATCGTTCCACTTTTTTTGTTTGCTTCCAAGTACCACACTTCAGACATGCGCCATTGAAGAAAAAAAAAAAAAGACGTGGAATGTAATACAGTCTTTTCAAATCCAAATCCATCCATCTATCCATCCATTTTCCGATCCGCTTTATCCTCACAAGGGTCGCGCTGTGGGAGGAAACCGGAGTACCCGGAGAAACCCCACGCAGGCACAAGGAAAACATGCAAACTCCACACAGGAAGGCCGGAGCGGGACTCGAACCCTGCACCTCTGCACTGTGAGGCGAACATGCTAACCAGTTGTCCACCGGGCCGCTCAAATCCAAATCAGGTTTTCTCATAAAGCCTTGACAAAACAAAAATAAATACACTAATATCCAGTTTTCATGGACATTGTGACTGTATTGTGCAACCAATGGAGGTAAACCAGAATCAGACACTCGTTACAATCGCCTACACATCTATTTTACATTGATTGAAACTACAATAATCAACGATAGTTGGCATTCGGTTGCAAGAGTCCTTTTCACTTTATAATTTTAACTTTCCTGCCCTTTTTTGTTACTGAAGTTTCCTTGTGTGGCTAATAAACCCGCTGTGGAATGTTTTCAGCTGTGAGATTCATTTGCCGAGAGTATTTGTTTTGTGCATTTTCGGGCAGCATGTTTTCAATAGCCTGGTTTTTGTTCAACGGTAAATGTTGGCGCTGTTGGACTGTTTGTAATGGCAAGGCTGCAAGAAGTGGGACTGCGATGAGCTTTGAAACCCCCATGACAACATGGAGCCTAATGCAACAAACAATCGGGTGTTATAAAAATAGGATTGCTTTCGATCTCAGCTCGTAGCGAACTCGAGTGACGTCATGCAAGCTGTGATTGCAGCTAGCATGATCCCAGTGCCTTTATACTGGTCACGGGAGACTTCAGTCTTGCTCCTCTCTCTCATCTCTAACAGCTTCAAACAATTTGCAACAAGAGGGAATAAAACTCTGCACCCCCTGCATGCCAAGTGCCAGTGTGAAGAAAGCTGTGGTGTGTTTTGACTGGAGAAGAAGCTTTCGTTTGGTTATTTATGTTCCATCCATCCATCCATTTTCCGAACCGCTTGATCCTCACTAGGGTTGCGGGGGGTGCTGGAGCCTAACCCAGCTGTCTCCGGGCAGTAGGCGGGGGACACCCTGAATCAGTTGCCAGCCAATCGCAGGGCACACAGAGACAAATAACCACCCACGCCCACACTCACACCTAGGGACAATTTAGAGCGTCCAATCAGCCTGCCATGCATGTTTTTGGAATGTGGGAGGAAACCGGAGCACCCGGAGAAAACCCACGGCAATATTTCTGTTGTTTTTCAAAACGCAAAGTATGCTTGTCCCTCATCACTTGCCGTAGTCCAAGCGGCTATGTAGGGATGTGGGTATTGGTTGAGAGAACAATCGGTAAACCAAGAGTGGCAGAGTGGCATAATAAAGGATTAAAATCTCCATATGAAAACCTGGAACCATTGTAAATAGCACAGCCACCTTACACTGTGTTTTCTATGCTATTGCTAATTTATAATTTATGCAAATATACAGTATTGCTGATGCTTTAGAGAACATGCAACTCCACACAGGGAGGCCGGAGCTGGAATCGAACCCGGTACCTCTGCACTGTGAAGCCGACGTGCTACCCACTGGGCTACCGGGCCGCCCCTTATTTATGTTTCAATTGTTATTATTATTTGATGTCTTGCGGACAGCGCTTTGTTACAGCTGCGTCTCTTGCGAAAGCACTAAAAAAATAAAATTGAGTTGAGGGGAACAACGGCAAAAAACAAAACATTGATGAACTTGGACCACTCTGACAGTCGAATTTGAGCATTATAACCTTTGTTAATTCAAATGATTTGAAACGGCTCGGTGAGCTAGTGGTTAGCGCATCGACCTCGCAGTGCAGAGGTACCGGGTTCGATTCCAGCGCCGGCATTCCTGTGTGGAGTTTGCTTGTTCTTTCCGTGCCTGCGTGGGGTTTTTCCGGGTACTCCGGTTTCCTCCCACATTCCAAAAACATGCTGATTGAACACTCAAAATTGTCCCGAGGTGTGAGCATGAGCACGGATGGTTGTTCGTCTCTGTGTGCCCTGCGATTGGCTGGCAACCGGTTCAGGCTGTCCCCGCCTACTGCCCGAAGACAGCTGGGATGGGCTCCAGCACGTCCTGCGACCCTTGTGAGGATAAAGCGGTTCAGAAAACGGATGGATGGATGGATGGATGAAACGACTCAAGTGGGCATGATGCTCTGGGGCTTGTACGCGGGAGTAATTTTTCTCAAACATTTTGGCAGATAGCGGTCATTATTGATTGGATTTGCCAGCGACTGTACCGACACCAAAAGTCCTGTTCTGTATCAGGCCTACCATTCAATTGTTCACCCATTATTGTTGACAATCACTTTCAGCAAAAGAATGAATTTTCTCATTGATTTGTTTCCATCTATTTCTCAGAGGCAACACAAGAAACACCCAATATGCCAATTTTAACACCTTACAGGGACAATGGTCACTACAGTGGACGGCTTATAATGTTATCAGGTTATAGGGTGCATGAAAGGGCTAATCTTGGACGCACCAAATTTTTGCATGTCCCACTCATGATCAATGGATTGAGCACCCCGGTTTCCCTGTAGCACTGTTCGCTTGTGATGAAAAAGAAAACATTGTAATCCTTGAGTGGGGTGTAACTAGATGTTGGGGAATATTTCATATCAGTCTTGGATCATTGCAAATGTACTTGTTTAATGTAGAACAAGACATGGGAAATTATAAAATACGATGAAATTTAAAGTAGCCTGACGATATCAATTGGATATCACCCATGTTCAAAATGTGTCAATACTTTGAGTGCATTTCCAAACGCGCACTGAGTGCGCGCTACTGCACGCCGACCGTAACTAACAGTTTCAAGAACGTTATATTTGAATTTTCCACTGCTGGGATCCCATGTCGTGCTCCTGCTGATCAAACGTTCTTTGGATAAGTGCTGCTCTGCATATTGTTTTCAGAGGCATCCAACGGACGGTGGCGTCAAAAGCTCACAGGGGATATTCTCCCTTCAAGTAAAGGAGACATTTTCCTGTGAAGCCGTTGCGCACGTTCCTGCAAGATGTTAGACAGTCATGCGTAAGCTTGAGGTTCCTCGTGATTGCATAGAGGTGAAGAGGAAGCACAATTTGGCATCCCGAAGAAAATGATCCATAAAACGGGAGCATATACAGGAAGTCATACATACAAGGAGGGCAGATCTGCACCTCGAAAAATGTAATCCAACAGTGTCGTTCGCTCCGTGATGAGGTCCGACGTGGGAGGGATTGTTTTGTATTGCATCATGCTGGCCAGCTGTTGTTTTTAATGCATCTATATCATCTTCTGCAATTGTATCTGTGCAAATAAGATCAAAGTCTTTCATGTGTGTACAGGGCGAGTAGCCTTTTTTTTTTTTAACCAGTGTCCGTTTTGAGAATTAATTTAAAACACGACAAAGTTTTCAACCGGAACCGATTTAAAATAGTGACAAGGGTTCAAAAGGCTTTTTTTTTTTGTTCAGTTATTTACAGCTTGATCAGTTTCATCACCTTACTGTTGGTGTGCTGATGGTGTGAATGTCAAAATGTGCATAATTTGATTGCATCACATAATACGGTATACCCTGCAATTGACTGGCAACCAGTCCGGGGAGGAACCGGCCCCACCTTGGCCTCATCTATTTCATTGAAAAAGAGCGACAGCGAATGCCAAACCTTTTGAAAGAGTCAATTGGTCTAGATTTATGTACTCCCAACTGGAAAAACATCATGGAATCAGAGAACGAATGAAGCAAAACTTTACGACTTTATTAATCTTGCTCATCTAAAAATATATGTCAAAGCTTGAAGTAAGACTTGCAGTCTACAGCAGCAAAACTGGGAGGGGGGGGGGGGAGAAAAAATAAAGCGTTTCATTGCACAAAATAAATGTTTCAGAAAAGAACTGTACACAGTTCAATATAAGTGCAAAATAAAGCATCAGCAATACTGTATATTTGCATAAATTATAAATTAGCAATAGCATAGAAAACACAGTGTAAGGTGGCTGTGCTATTTACAATGGTTCCAGGTTTTCATATGGAGATTTTAATCCTTTATTCTGCCACTCTGCCACTCTTGGTTTACCGATTGTTCTCTCAACCAATACCCACATCCCTACATAGCCGCTTGGACTACGGCAAGTGATGAGGGACAAGCATACTTTGCGTTTTGAAAAACAACAGAAATATTGCCGACAAACACATGCAACCCAACAAGATCACCAATACAACTGCCACACACACACACACACGTGCACACATTTTTTGGGTTTTACTACAGCTCCATCACCCCACTCGGCCACAATGTTCGCGGCTTGAGGCTATTCATATTGTAGACGCTCCTCAAGGTGACAAAGAGCTGTATTTTGGTCCCCAATTACATTCCTAGTTGAGAAGAACTGAATAGCGATGCATCTAAAGTTGATCCTCAATAGCCAATTTAGCTTTTACGTTGACGCCACTTACTGCTCGATGAAGTCATGACCTCCACACTAATGTCAGAACTTATCAATCACTTCCAAACAGCGTGAGCGTAACGCCGTGTCTCTATGTTTTTATGCACAGTGCTGAAGGTCAGTCACAGTTATCGTATCCATATTATCATCAGTGAAGCATGGTAAATTTGCAATCCGTGTGATGAGAATCTACAAATACCTGCACGATGATGATGTGCGGTGCATATAAAAAGTCTACACACCCCTGTTCAAATGCCAGGTGTCTGTCATCTTTTCTTGCATCTGTTAGGAAAAAAAACATCAGATTTGAACAGACTCGCTTTTCTGTCCATCATTTGCTCATTATGCCCGAATGTCAGCGTTTGGTTTATCGTTACGGAGTAGGCGGCATAGGATCCTGTCGTTAACTGTATTTTAATGAAAAGATCATTCAAAAGGTGTCAATTTTAAGTGTAGATTTAAAAGACGGCATTGATAATACAATGGCCTTATTAATATGTTATGTTTAAGAAAGAGGTTTTTATTCTATAGCTCATCACTAAGTTTTGACCACTTTGGATAATAAATGCAATGTTTTGAGCCGATGAGTGAATACAATGGAATCGTGACAGCTAATATGCTAATGGTTTAATGCAGAGTATTTCCATTTCAGTGTGTGCACAGTTTTTGAACGGGAATGGGAAATTTCAAATTTAAATCTACCTTTTTACAACCGAGTTTGTCACGGTGACTCTGTTTGTGACCAACAGGTGGCACTCTAGGGCTCCTCCTAAGCGGCACACCTGTTGGTCATGATGTCATGAGTAGTTTTCTGTTAAAAGAACTCCCTGCCCGAACATTTGGGGTCAGATCATTGTTTGTGTTTACAGTCATGTTTTTTTCTTTGGTTTTTTTTTGTTGCTTCGGTTTCTTGTTGTTTCCAGGACTTTGTTTTGGGATTTAGTTTCCTCTGTGTTTTATGAATATATTTTTTTATGTCCACTCTGCTCCCCCTCCCCTCCTTCAGGCTTGGAAATTCATGAAACACATTTATCATTAAAACGACTTTATTTCTGTTCAGAAACACAAATAAATATCCATCGTTCGACGTTTTAATTGAGAAATAATTATGTGCTTGAATATTTTCTGTTGGTACACAATAAACGTCAAACTCGGTTGAGAGTGAATGGCAAAAATTTAGCATTGTTACAAGTCGACCAACTATTTTTGGGCACTTCAACTCAACACCATTCACATGCAGTGAATGGTGTCAAAACCGCACATCATTCACATGCAGTTTTTAAAGTAAGTGAAATTTCAAATTCTGCATCCACTTCTTTGAAGCAAGTTTATAAAATGTGCATTGTTTCTATGGCTTTGAGTAAGATTTGTAATGCTAGCGTCTGTCTCAGTTTGTCATGCGGGAGTGAAACAAGGTTCAGGTGAAGTTCACAGACTCTTTAGCTTCTGGCAAAGGTAGATATAAAAAATTACTCATTCAGGTGATTTCTTGGCAGAAAGAACGGAAGAGTAGAAAAAGTACAAGCGTGCCCATGTTACTGTGCCTTAGTTGATCATCATTCTGCTATGCGGTGGTTTCACAATCACCTTCGCTAACCCGTCACACAGCAGATAACACGTCGGACCTTGGCAGAATTTGAATGCCCCAGTTTAAGTGCTTGCTACATTGCAGTGTGGACTATTGCCAAGAAAGTTGTTCCAATGCCTTTCTTTAAACTTTTTTCCTTCACAGACCATTCAGTGTTATCTTATATTCTCATATAATAGTGTAAATAATCAATCTACAATTTACAGTGCCTTGATATTTTCGTTGCTGACGATGTGAGCCAGAGAGTGGGGGAGTCGTTCTTTGAGTTTCACTGGTGGAGGAGGAAGCAGAGTCACTGGAAGGCATGACATACAAAAAAAAAAAAAGCAAAGAACACACACTGCGGTGGGGACCGGGCCCAACAAGTGTTGTCATCGCTACATCTGAATTTTGACAGCTACCCTCAAGACAAAACGTTTCACTGCAAGAGTGGACACAGTGGAAATTGAATATATTTTTGAAACGTGGAATACAGATAGGGTTTTTTTTTCAGTTTATTTTCTGACATTTCCCTGTGGGGATTTCAAAACATGCTCAAACTGTCTTCCCCTCGATGCAATCTACAATAAATCCTGCTGCCGTAACATGGGCAGCTGTGTGTTGAACAACGTAGCATGGGAATGAAATGCCCCCCAGGTTATAATCTTTTCAACTAAGCATAACGATATTGTCGCTGTCCAATGAAAAAAAGCATGTCACTTTTGTCGATGTATGCTGTCACTGTCTGATCATAAACTTGCAGGTCTACTCTATGTGCCTTTTTTTAAACAATAAAAGTTCTCCTGCATGCGCTATTAAAAAGTTTGAAGCCTACCATTCAAAAAAAGACTTTACGCCGCAAGTACCGTCTGTGATTTTGCCGTCAGAATTGATGTTCAATCACTTACTTCCACTCTAGACCGCACTTCTGCCATTCACTTGTATCGCAGACACTCGCAACACAGTCATGGGAAGACAGGATCACATTTACTTTGTCTTTTACACACCAAGTGTCAAAAACCTAGAATTAATTTATTATCCAAGCAGATGATTCACAAAAAGTTGAAAAAATGACCATTTCACCGGAGTGTGAGAGATGCGTGCAGTTCCAAACCAGATTGCTCAATCAGCCATTCGTCTACATTACGACGACTCCGACTTAACTTTCAGCACTCAAATCAATCACGAAAACAGCTTTTTACCATCTGAAATACATTTCCAGACTGAAGGATTGCATGCGCCAATCGCTCCCGGAGAAACTTACGCACGGTTTTATCTCCAGTACACTTGATTATTGGAACATTTTTCTGACGGGACTTCCCGGAAAGCGCATCAAAGTCATTCACAATGCTGCAGCAAGAGATCAGAACATATTACTCCAGCCCTATAATTTGCTCAATTCATTTATTTCTACAATGACTCAGAGGATTTGTCCCATGTTGGTGACATATTTATGAATGAAATCAAGTAGCATCCATGAAACACTGATCTGTCTGCCTGTGCCTCGATCAAATCCACTAAGGTCGTGTTATACCACCTGCACTGCAAAATAGACCTCCTTTTAGGTAGTCTAAAATTTGATCTACTTTTTGTCATCAAACTGCAAGACGCGCCGGGGGCCGTGGCAGCCAGGTCACCAAGAATGCAAAACGAGGCATCGCGATCGACTAAATTCACAAACTAGACTTGCCCCGGTAAGAAAATGGAGATGCATCCGTTTTTTATACCAAGCGCAGTCTACTTTCTGTTAACAATTCATCAGCTACGTTGGGGGTGAGGCAACTCCGAGTGCTGGGACGGCCCCAGGGACGCAACATGGCCCTAAACGCTGTCCACTAGACTTGCGCTGGCACAAAAATGAAGTTAAGCCTGTTTTTCCACCGAGAACTCGGCAATAGTCTACTAAAATAGGGCCCGAGTTGTCCAGGCAGTGCCACCAATATTTGACCACTCAAGTAGTTGGCATTACGTAATAATAGAGACACAATTTTAGGGTACCATTAAAATAGATTTTAGTTGTTCTTTTTTTGTTGTTTTTAATTTCAACTTCAACACCTTAATCTCTTTGTATTGACAAATGTGTTTTCAATTGCTGTTTCCTTCAAACTTTTTTTCCCCGATTGCAGATGTAGGGGGGCAAGCAGAATGACTCATTTGTTTATCCCCCCAAAAAAGAAAGATGCCGACTGTCTGCCACAGATCTGCCTGTCGTCATGATCAAAGAAGCAGCAGACTCATCGTGAATAACTTTATTCCCCATTAGAGACGTCTGTGGCAAGTCTGCTGTATATTTCCAGTGAAAACATGACGAGCAGGGTTTGACACATGTCTGCTTTGTGGGGTGACTAAATCACCATGAATGCATCATGTGTGATGTCAGAAGGTGGATATTAGATTTTTTTTCCTGATGTTTTGTATACGTTGTATTCATTTTTTAATTAAACGTCAATTGATCTATGTTGATTCCTTTCCATTAATTGAATGGGGCTTAAAAAATTGGGAAAAATGAAAAGTAAGTAATTGCCTCACACGATGCTAATCGTGCCGATGCTTCATATGTTTATATATTTTTTTATTATTTTTTATTAGGTTGTCTCCCAAGATACTTGTTCTCACATGAATTTATCACATTACGTTTCAAAGACAAATGTTATTTTGCTGTCATATTTTTGGAAAAAAAATTTAGATGATGAAACTACGAGTTCTTGATTCACTCACATTCCAAATAGCATGCACTAAATTGCGTGTTTGCTTATATTCTGTGAGCTGTTGGTGGAGGTGTTTCGTTATCTGCTCAGATGGCAAACTTACTATATAAGAGCCTAACTAGCGGCCGCTAAATTGCCAGCAAACCTTTAACGGATTGCTGGCAATGTTAGCAACCGCAGTAAATCATATGATCGTCGATTTATCATTTATATAATTGGTCCCAAACCTCCGGGCCGCGACCGGTACTGGTCTGTGGGTCATTTAGTACCAGGCAGCACAGAAAAAAAAGGAACTTATGTTACTTCCGTTGTATTTACTTCGGAATCTGAAAGATGTTTTATTTTGAAAAATTACCGGATTCTCTTTTACATCCGTCTACAGTACATCACTCTTGAAGTCAAGGCGTGCTTCTCGGTCATGTGATAGGTTACCGCTAAAATGAAACCCAGGAGCTGGCAAAATGAGTAAAAAAAAAAAAACAAACGTCTTTGGGAAGGGGAAAAGGCCCAGCCAAGAGACAGAAGAGAAGCCCACGACTTTTCTGAAAAAGGCTACATTTAATAAACAGTATCAAGATACCTACTTAAAATACGGATTTATGTCAAAGGGAGATTCCCACGCTTCAAGCCCACTCTGCATAATATGCGGCGATGGCGACTCGTATTTTTTATGCACTTTGTATTTGCGGCGTATCTTATTTTGAAGGCACGTTTAAATGTTACCATCACGACCAGAGAGTGTTGCAGCCAGATAGAACATCCCTCGTGTCATGATTCGTGTTTTTTATTTTGTTACGAAAATACCACAGTTTTCATGCAGGTCATATCATATTATTTTGTTGTATTTATCCGCCATACCTTTACGGCCAGTCCCTGAAAATATTGTCTGACATTAAACCGGTCCGTTGGGCAAAAAAGGTTGGGGACCGCTGGTTTATATCATTTGACTTGTCAAATCGCTACGCACACAGCAGTTAGCCTCCAAAAACAAACTTCCTTTCCCCTCCATAGAAATATGCTCCCGGCATCCTACTCCGAACATCTATCTTCACTGCCCTACAGACCTACCCACATAACTCCAATTCCAACTCATGCAGCACAACTGCATCATCACAACTCGCTACTATATAATTGACACTGTAGCCATTTTTTTTGCGCTGACCCAGCACCTCTTGCTTTTTGCCAGCCGTCCATCTTGCTCATTTCAAAACAAGTGATTGGTGATGAACGGAGCTCTCACTGTCGCGGTGAAAGGATTTTATCAGCATCTTGTATGAGTTGGAATCAGGAATTGCCATTTATTGGAATTGGTTTTGGCAATGTAAGGATTGTATATAGGCCTTCATTCATTTCTTTCCACATAAATATAGTGCAGACCATACAGCAGAGCGAAAACACCAACAGCAAGCAATGAAATGAATGGTAATGGGGAAAAAGACCGAGTGCCAAAGTGCAGTTTGATAGAATTGAGGTTTTAGTCCATTGTGGATATCATTCAGAATGTGTGAAAATCATGTGTAATATCAGATGGAAAACTTGGGACAGCACATCAGAAAAAACTGCCGGCCAAACTTGTCACAGAGCTGAAAAATGACACACATGCAAAGACACTCAGAGTTGAAAGGACTTTTGTCGTATGTGATGTGGCATGACTCCTACTTGTGACCGCGTCCAAGTCAGCCGTTACACAAGCTCCAAAAGTGAACTGCTCCATTGACTATCCTGTATGCTACCAGAGATTTTCTTTGTGGCTTTTCTTAAATGTTTACACTGGCAGAAAAATGTTCCCCTTTGCCTCTAATTTTCGCAATTCATCTCAGCTTTGACAAAACATATTGCAAACGATATATTTCGAGATTGGCATATACTCCTGCCAGAACAAGCAAAATGAACCGCAAATGGGCAATTTTGCCCATTTGGCAGACAATCCTCGATGCAACCGTTTCATAGATCAGCTTCTACATGTGTTTGCCTTGAGTAAAACGGTCCCTTCCAGTTCCTTACACAACAAAGATAATCCAAGATGTGCAAGTGGCATTATCTTCGCTGAGTGATTTAACATAAACCACAAGGGTATAATTTTGGAAGTCTCTGCAGACTGTTATGAATTTAGATTAAATCGCCTTCCATTTTGCAAACGTTGCAGAGTCGACAGAGATTGGCAATTACCCAGATTTGATTTGACCTTTTCTCATATGTATAGACTCATAACTGTTCCCACTGGACCAAGAATACACTCTCACCTCTTTGTACAGTCCCTACTGTACAGTATGAAGTACTGTGCACAGTTTATCGAGTGAGGCGTTGCTGTCTGTACATTTTTGGAAATGTTATTCTCTGAACAATAATTATGGAGTCGGCACATTTTGGGTAGTAGAGAGGACGTCTTACCAGCCGCAAAGATCATTCTCTCCCATTCAATGGTTCCTTTCCATAGAAGCCAAGAACTAACTAAACAAAGGGTCAAAATCTGGCTGAGGTAAAACTGAATGACAGTAAAGCAGCAAGGCATAAACATCTAAATAACTAGACCAGGGTTGGGAAATTTGAAGCTACAGGTACTGTATTTTATTTGGGATGACACTGCAACTTGCGTGCTTCTGCGATGCTTCAGAACCAACATATTTTTCTGTATACAATAGATATAACAAAGAGGTCAAATATTTATTGATATTAATATTGAGCTTCTACTCCCACCATATGACAGATGTTCTGTTTCAGACGCTTCAATTGGCCTCATTTATTGTTGCCAAATGACCTTCGCTGATATTACTGACTACAATACATTAACATGTGGAGATGGATGATGGTGGGGCTCAAGAAAAGGTCACTACAAACAAGGCAGGACAAAAGCAAGATGGGTTACACTGACTACCTCCCCTCCCCCCACAGCCCCCCAATACACAAAAATGTAACTGATCAGTTCCCATCACTCTGTGGGTGTACCAAAAGTTTCTCAAAAGAGGCCAGATGGTTACTTCGTAGCTGTTTGTGTTGACTTTAAAGTAAATGCAAATTACAGAAACTTAACTTGTTAGTCTTGTCCATATTCAGGTCACTGTTTGCATGGAGACAGAACATAATTTACATCCATATGCTAGCCTGAGTTGTGATTTCAAAAACAACAACAACAACAAAAAAAAACAAAGCAAAAATGTAAGATGCCTAAGTAGGCTCCATGCTGTGAGTTAGAACATGCCAGCACCAGCAAGCGCTTTCGCTCTTGCTAGCAAAAAGATGGATACACTAAAAATAAAATCAACACAAATAATCATTATTGTAAAAATTTGCTTTCAGGACCTTCATTCGAAGGATTGGTACGAGAATCCGTATTGTACCAGTTCGACTGTGAAAGGCAGGATTCCCCTACCACCGGTTTACGGACTAGTACTCAGCTCATTTAGGACTGTGCTGCACAGTGACAGACCTGCGAGCTATGAGCAAATTTACTCCATCAGACGTGATGGAAATGTGAGCCAATCTGTGTCACCCTTCTAACATTGGTTTGCAAGTTGAAATAAACAGAATTCGCCAATAAATGAATGAAGAAGCAGCTGAAGGACAGCCATGACTTCCGAAGATGAAGCTACCTTGACAAGAGAAGTTCCTCCCCTAGCAGTGACCGTAGAGCAGGAGTCGGGAACTCCGGTTTGTCGAGAGCCATGTCCTGCCTGTTTTAGACTTCTCTTTACTTCAACACACCTGATTCAAATGATCAGCTCATCAGTAAGCTCTGTAAAAGCCTGCAATGATCACGATGAATTGAATCAGGTGTGTTGGAGTAGAGAGAGAAATCTGATTGGACTGATTAAATAAATGGATGGCTGGATGGATGGATAGATGGATAGATGGATAGATAGATAGCCCACAAACGACTTGAAGCTGCACGGCCAAGACACATGAAATGAAGACAAAAGACTGTTAGAAATACATTATTACCATCCTTTATCTACCGCTGATCTGGGGTCAGGTCATCCTCGCGGCCTTCTGCTGGTGGGACATGCCCTAAACACCTCAAGAAGGAGGCGTCCTTGGAGGCATTCTAATCAGATAGCCGAGCCACTTCATCTGGCTCCTCTCAACGTGGAGGAGAAGCAGCTCGACTTTGAGCTCCTCCCGGTTGACCAAGCTTCTCACTTTATCTCGAAGGGAGTGCCCGGACACCCAGCGGAGGAAACTTATTTTGGCCGCAGCTAAAGTATGACCACTTCATTTAGGTTTTAAATGTAGGTCTGTGCTTCTGACAGTGTTGGGGCCTGAAGAGAATGGTTTGAGGCACGAATGGCCTGCCATTGATACTCTGTATTATAAATCATCAATCCCAGGGATGTCAAACTCATTTTAGTCGTGGGCCAATTTGGAGTTATGCCTTCCCTTGGAGGGCCGTTATGACAGTGAAACCACAAAATTATCACTTGTACACAACACATTAAAAGATTATAAATTTTGAAAAAAGTAAATTATAATACTGTCGTTTGTACAGTTATTGTTCAAGTGAGTGTAAACAGTGTCACAAAATTACTGCAAAATCTCAATGTTATTTATTACACACGACAATTTGACATTTTGTCACAGATTTTAGCAAGTTGACACATATGATTTGCTTTCGCGGGCCACATAAAATATCCTGGAGCGCCGGATCTGGCCCCCAGGCCTTGAGTTTGACACCTGTGATCTATACCATATCCTTCGCACTCTACTGAGCAGTACGACCTTTACGGCTCATCTGGATGGAAATTTCAGTTTATAAATCTCCAAGCACATTTCAGCCCACAAAGGTTCATAAGTATGGATGATTTTCAAATACTTTTTTGTGTACTGTGGAATCCACTTAAGTGGCTGCCAATGAACGGGATACTTCACAATTGTTGTCCTTGATTTTTGATACTAACATCTGAAACTGGGCAATTGAAACTAAATTTAGTCTGATTGCCTGACATCGCCTTCTAAAAGTGTTTAAGCTAAGTTTTGGAAAGTATTTTTTATGTACCGTAATACCCCTGAATATCTTCTATTATTCATTCTTTAAAGGTTAATTCCATGACATTGTTGCAAATTTTTTAGACCATCAATAGCATTTCGCATGATACTGTATATTAGCATTAAGCTAACAAACTATTAGCATTATTAAGCCGACAGACTATATTAATAGGAAGCTGTGTGGTTGATCAAACTTAGACCATATTTTGTTTTGCGTTAATTTTACACAAAAATTCAACTAGAAGAGTCAAGGAACAAGTGAAGGAATCACATGTACTCTTTTTAAGGAATTGTTTGTTATCTGCCAAACTGCCCCACATGCGCTTAGGGAAGGCAGAATCGTAACTTCAAGATGGTAAACTGGTAGTGGTGTCATCTTATCAGAACATTTTTATGAATCAGAGTACAAGCATAGATCTATCGCATCTGCACCAATTCTGTGCATCCCTGTTTCGATACAATATAAATATGTGGAGAATTTCATTAAGTTCTTGTCAACATATTGCTGTACTGAAAACGGGAAACTGGCTTTTGAATATTGAAATTCCTCCACGGGCAAAATTAAACGTGTAATTTGGTTAATCATCTCATTCTGTTTGATTGACGTTAATGTGATTCTTTTCGCTGGGCCTCAGTGTTCATCTCGCCCTCTCCACCAACACCAGCTGACACCCTCCATGCAGCAAAGGACAGCACGCATTGACTCTGACTTTGCTATTCCTTGCAGCAGGAAGAGAAGAGGTGGCAGCTCCTCTGACCAGCCGAGCTCTGTCGCTGTAATTGGGGGGTTATGTCAGCGCTGAGACTGTTGGGCATTAATTGGACAGCAGCCAAGAACTTATGCGGAAGTCTTTTCCACACCAATCTCAATTACTCCCCTGCTGCAAAAGCTCCATGTCGTCGGAATTTACACACAACAAACTCCATTTGTGTCTCAAATCTCTGTGTGTGTTTTAAATTTGGAGCAGACATTGTATAAAATGAGATGCAGTCATCGTACGTCAACACGTGTCCATATGCTGAACAAAGTTAGACATGTTTGCCCTAAATTTGATCGAAATTGATATCTGTGGAGAATTGACTGAGATTTACAGTATACAGTATATATCAAATATGGCAGACACGCTCACGACCAGAAAATTATGACTGTGTAGACTATTTACTCAATGAGTCCCGGTGGTCCAATGGTTAGTGTGTCGACCTCACAGTGCAGAGGCACTGGGTTCAATTCTCATGTTCGGCTATCAAAACCTAGCAAGTTATTGTCTTTTTCCCTGATTTGATCAAAATGATCGTCTTTGAATCCAGAAACATCTCCACTCCATTTTTTTTCTCCACAATTGACTGATAGCAAGATGCCGTTGTCTATGGTGTCTGTTTCGGTGCCTGGAAGCTACTTTCCAAGAAGCTTCGCTTCGTTATGCATGACTCTGCCAACGGAAACGCCACCATCAACACATCAAACGATTCGGACAGTTTTCGCAAACCATCCCACGCTTAGAATTGTTGCTTAGCTGTATGTAAATGTTCACAATATATATTTTTTTCCTGGTCCCAGTGTGATTGTTTCTGCATTTTAATTTGTCCTTTTGAAAATTTTGTGCAGTCAGTAGCAATTACCACCATGGACAGTTTTACTTCCATGGTAGAGGCTAACATTAAAAATGACAGATAAAAAGAACCTTTGCTTGAACTCATTTACAAAAGTTAGCAGCTATTAAGCACTGTAAGTACCACACTGCAAAGATTGCCAATGTCAGCTGGGATCAGTTCCAGCTCCCAACGACCCGAGGCGAGCTCGTGATTGTGTGTGTGACAGCCTTTTTCTTTATTGTGCACCAACAAGCCTTAATCCCCTTGTATTCCACTTTGGTTTTCACAGCATTTTTTTTCTTTTACACCATTTTAAAAATTTACTTTTTATTTTACTGCCACATTAATACACTGTCTTTAGGGTTAATGCTCACATGCAGACCTTGCACACGGTCATACAGGACATGCGTTGACTTGTATGATGCAGTAATTGAGACAGTGCATAGCCGTGACGTAGCCGTGGCACTGCCATCTCCCCTATTCCATTCGGCATTTTCTTGGTCAGAGATCTGAGTCATTCGAACAAATTTTAGAATGAATACTGATGGAAAGTCCGTCAATCCGTCACTAATGAGAAGCTGTTTTGCTGACTCTTTGTCAGACGAGGTCGGTGCTGCAGCGCATAATAGATAATCAGCCACACCACCCGAAGGCAGAATAGATCAACAGATAGATAGATAGATAAGATAGATAAGATAGATAAGATAGATAGATAGATAGATAGATAGATAGATAGATAGATGTTCACAGCCATCTAACCTGCTAGGTGGATCCCAGGATGTCTCGATGTTGGAATGAAGAAGTGCAGTGCTGACGCGCTTGTTTGGCAATGGACTTTTTTATTTTTTTTAGTTTTTTAGGCTTCTAAAGGTCACCTAGCAAGATAAAAATAAAATAAAAATGACCTGTACATCTATAGGCAAGCATTCAAATGAACCAGGATGGTCTAATTTAGCTCTCCCTTAGAGATAAGGTGAGAAGCTCGGTCATCCAGGAGGGGCTCAGAGTCGAGCCGCTTCTCCTCCACATCGAGAGGAGCCAGATGAGGTGGCTTGGGCATCTGATTCGGATGCCTCCTGAGCGCCTCCCTGGTGAGGTGTTCTGGGCATGTCCCACCGGGAGGAGACCCCGAGGAAGACCCAGGACACGCTGGAGAGACTATGTCACCCAGCTGGCCTGGGAACGTCTCGGGATCCCCCGGGGAGAGCTGGAAGAAGTAGCTAGGGAGAGGGAAGTCTGGGCTTCCCTGCTAAAGCTGTTGCCCCCGCGACCCGGCCCCGGATAAGCGGTAGATGATGGATGGATGGATGGATGGTCTAATTTAATTAATTAAAAAGGCCCTTAATTTCGATGTCAATGTGCAACATTGCAACCCAATGTCCATGGTTGCTTTGACATGGCAAAATAACTCTAAAGGCGAATAGTTTTTCCTCAAGACTCATCAAATTTTTCCAAATGTAATTTCCTTAGGTCCTCAATGGCTTGATGGTCCTCTGTTTACATGCAAGCACCTCGATTCACTCTGGATATTCCATCCAGGAGCAAGATTTGACAGAATAGCAGATTGGGATGAAGGAGAAATGTATTGAGATGCCTGTGATCACTCCTTAATGTCATAATTTCCACGCGATATCTCAGAAAGATGACACGCCATGTTATTGAATGGTTTGTGTGGCATACTTAATAACTGTCACCACAAATTTACACTTTATACTCTTGTAAGTGGGATAAAATTAAGATCAAACATCAACACTGTTACACTTGCAGATGACTACGGAGGGAGTCGTGAAAAAAAATGCCGCTCCCCCACTGTTATCCTCACCAATGTAGCTCTCTCCACAATGAACCGGACGAGGTAAAGGCCAAAGCTTTTACTGAAAAGAGGTCAAGCAAGAACAATAGCAATAACATGCTGCACATTGACACATTTGCCACCCCTCTCAGATTTGATCGGAACAGTGAGCGGACCGGCAAACAACATGGCAGCAGTGTTTACATAAAGTGCCTTTATGTAAACACTCTGTGGCGCTCGACTGTGACAATGAGAGAGGAACTGTGCAGTATGGACATTGAGCTGTTGACTATCCTCCTCATTCCAGCATGCATGCCACTCAAAGGGAAGCCTAAAAAATGTGGTTTGCATGGATCTAGACTAGAGTAATCCGACATGACCAAATTTTACATCCTAGACACCCTTCACAAACAAATGGCCTGCTTGAGTACATCAGCCAGAATCCAACATCTCTTTGGCATTCACCGTTCTCCAGCCTCAATCCTATCTGACAAATTATTCTCCTCCTTCCACCTGGATGAACGGCTCATCCTGTGGCTTCTGGATTTCCTCACCTACAGGTCACAGGGAATGTACGTAAAAAAACATCAGAGAGTGTACCATATTTTCCGCATGATAAGGCTCCTCAGAGTATAAGGCGCACCTTCAATGAATGGCCAATTTGAAAACTGTTTTCATATAAAGGGCACACCGCATTATAAGGTGCGTAGAAGCTAAAATAGTGGCTGTGGTTGCGTTATAGATCCACTAGATAGAGCTGTGCGAAAGGAATACAATACAGCTTTATTTATACCCTTGTGAGGATCGGAAAATGGATGGATTTTAGAATATCAAGTAAAAATATTTGAGGGCTATAATTGTAGCTACAGAGATTGTTGACAGCGCCATAGCGCCCCCTGGTTTAGCGCAATCCCTGTTCCTGAATGCTGACCCCCCCACCCCCCCAGATAAACTAGAAAATTCACATATATCATCAACAACCGGCAAATCACCCTTATAAGATACTCTGAGCTGAGATTCATACACAGAACCTCAAAATATAAACCCTTGAAAATAACTTTACTCCCAGTTAGAGAGTGCACTTTTTGGCCAAAACTCCACCCTCATGACATCATTTTGACCTTATATTCCCTACGGCATCCAATTTTTAAACTTGAAGTATGAGTCTGACATTTGCACTGAATGGGGCCTTCATGTGTTATTTGAGCTTCTCGTAGCTTTCCGGGCTGGTAAGTAGGGTAAGAAGAGTGGCCACCAGAATGAAAAAAGATGTTAAGTGCGACGAGTACACATACTTAAAAAAAAAAAAAAAAAGATAAAAGCACCATAAGCTCAATTGTTATCTCACAGCCTCTTCTGCTCACCTCACACATCCCTGTATTGAAAACACTGTTCAATGATGCACGGCAATTGCTTTGACATGTTTAATACTGGAATATCCTCTATAGGGAAGAATGAACTTTTTTTTTTTTTTTTTACTGGTAGCAATAATACGTGACAGGTAATTAGTGAACTGGATGACTATTGGGGGGGGGGGGTGTAGAGCAGGGGGAAAAAAGGATCCACTTACAAATGCACCACACGGTGTTCAGCAGTATTCTGAGAAAATGAAAGCAATGAGGGGGGGGCTACTTAATTTACATTTTATTGCAGGATTAAAACATATATTTTTCCTCTTTAATATATGAAGCCAAATGACAGGAAGCTTAAAAGAGGATTGTTAATTTAAGACCTCATTTGACACACTAAGAGTTTTCGCAATTCGAGCCTTTACTTTGGGCCCGACTGGTGCTGATGATGGTGCAAACTAGATTATTGAAGTACTCCATTCATGCATTCATTTGCTTTCTTGAACACACAGGAAGCGCATATCTACTTTTACGCACACAGTTAGATTGCGCTTTGCGCTCGACTTGCGCTCGGAATACAAATAGGGCTCTGAAGAGGAAAAGCTATTTTGAAGAATTGGAATTGGAATTTTCTGGGTCAGGAAGTTAACATCAGTGGGAAGACTTGCTGGTTAGCCTGAGTTAACTTGAGTTAACCCCAGTGCTGAACGTCGGTATCACTCCGTACATAGAAAAAGATTGGGGTGGGACATGGGTGTCAAACTCATTTTTGTCAAGGGCCACTTTGGGGTTACGTCTTCCCTCGGAGGACCATTACTTCGGTGAAATTAAATACATGTTTATATTTGATTACTTTTACACAACAAATTGATGGCTGCGATTGGCTGGCAACCGGTCCAGGATGTCCCCCGCCTGTTGCCCGGAGACGGCTGGGATAGGCTCCAGCCCCCCCGCGACACTTGTGAGGATAAAGCGGATTGGAAAATGGATGGATGAAATTCATGAACTACCAGTTTTGAAATCAGTCAAATGAACTGTAGTAGTTTGTTCAATTATTGTTTGAGTGAGTGTTAACAGGGTAACAAACTTATTGCTAAATTTCAACGTTATTCATTACACATGATAAGATTTTGGTACAAATTTTAGCAATAATCATGGAAGTTGACACACATGATTTTCTTTCATGGGCCACATAAAATGATG
Organism: Hippocampus guttulatus; assembly: GCF_054856545.1. NCBI lineage: Eukaryota > Metazoa > Chordata > Actinopteri > Syngnathiformes > Syngnathidae > Hippocampus > Hippocampus guttulatus. The sequence goes on along the minus strand of NC_141261.1, from coordinate 8,878,785 downwards.
TGGCGGGCCAGATTTGGCCTTAAGTTTGACACGTGGGGTAGGGGATTGGGTTGTGGCAGTATTAGGCAGAGGCTGGCCATCTCTATCAGTTCTAGCTAGAGTTGGCGTGTCTGCTCGACTTCCATCACCCCCTATCCCAGCGGTCCCCAAACCTTTTGCCCCACGGACCAGTTTAATGTCAGACAATATTTTCAGACACCGGCCTTTAAGGTGTGATGGATAAATACAACAAAATAATATGATATGACCTGCATGAAAACTGTGGTGTTTTCGAAACATAATAATAAACAAGTATCATGACACGAGGACCGTCCTATCTGGCCGCAAAACTCTCTGGTCACTATGGTAACATTTAAACATGCCCTCAAAGTAAGATACATTGCAAATACAAAGTGCATGAAAAATACGACTCACCATCGCCGCATATTATGCAGAGTGGGCTTGTTGCGTGGGAATCTCCTATTGAGATAAATCCGTATTTGAAATAGGACTCCTGATACTGTCAATTAAATGTAGCCTTCTTTTTCTTGAAAGTCGTAGGCTCCTCTTCTGCCTCCTGGCTGGGCCTTTTCCCCTTCCAAAAAAAAACTTTCAAGACCTTTGTTTTTAACTCATTTTGCTAGCTCCTGGGTTTCATTTTAGCGGTAAACTGTCACATGACTGAGAAGCGCGCCTTGACCTGCGTTAAGAGTGACATACGTTAGACGGATGTAACAGAGAATCTGGGAAATTTTCAAAATAAAACATTTTTCAGATTCTGAAAAGAATAAAACTGAATTAATGTAAGTTATTTATCCTTTCTGTGCGGCCCGGTACCAAATGACCCACGGACCGGTACGGGTCCATGGCGCGGAGGTTGGGGACCACCGATTTAGATAGTCGTAAAAGAGGGGAATATACCAAAGTGGTACATGAAGGCCTCGCGCTTGAGATGATTTAAAGAACGATAAGGAGCCTTGATTCCCAAAACCAATTCTCAAAACACTCCCGGCCCCATCATGCACATTCGGCGCGCAAGTCGCTGATTTAATCATCAGCATTGAACAACTGCCGACTGACTCTTTTGACTGCCTCCTCTGTTCGCTTTTCAGCACTCTATTTTCCCGCCTGCCTTCTGCCACATGCTCAACAGAGAAGCGTAGATGCGTCTAGTAAATATCGTTCAGCCCCGAGCCGATATGCATCTAAAGGGCAGAGCGTCAGATGCGTTTAATCAATTCGATCTGACCTTAATTTATACAGAGTAAATAATGAAGTGACCATCCTGTATTAAAACATTGACATCTAAATCATTCAGAAGAGGCAGGGCAGGAATGGATGGCTTTGACAGGTTTCTTCGGATGGTTTAAGAGTTAGTGGCTCACAGTGTGTGCAGGTGGGGACCGTTTGGTTCCTGGTGGGACTTTGAAAGGCCTTATAGGATTTAGTGTTTGAGCTCCCCACGGCAAGCTCGATAGCTCTTGTTCTCGGAACCAACATGATGCTCCCACTCTTTGCAAAATGTTAAAACATTTTTGAGCAAAAACAAAGACATTTTCAGTCAGAAGGAGAAGTCTGCAGAGCAAAACTGAATTCATGGCCTGAACATCAAGACAGAGAGCACCAACGTTAAGAAGAAACATGGTTGCTGTTAAAATCGCTCCCTACGTTCATTTATGAGGTGTGAAACACAAAACTAAAGCACGAAAGAAAGTCCGATACAAATGTTGCAAGATGGATACCATTGGCAGCTTTATTTGCTGAGCTGGCTAAGGTTGCTCGCCCCAAAGGCAGAGGTGGCTCGAGTAGCCAAAATGTGTACTCTCATTTGAAGGTAATTTTACTTTAAAATAGTATGACTCAAGCGCTCAAGTGCTGACTAACTGGTGAGCGATATATAATTATTTCATTTTTTGGAGTGTGCAATGTCAAATAGCCAAAAAAAAAAAGAAAAAAGAATCTACAAATTCGATATTGCCCAACAACATGACTTAAAACCACAGGTGTCAAACTCAAGGCCAGGGGGCCAGATCTGGCCCGCCACATCATTTTATGTGGCTGGCGAAAGCAATTCAAATATGTGAACTTCCATGATTGATGCTTGCTAAAATCTTGCAAAATTTCGCCTGCCTTAGACAGTGAGAAATTAAATCTTGATATAATAAAATAATTCGAGTCAAATTCAGCCATAAGAGGTGGACGGAACCGAAAGGCTTTCCAGGAGAAAGGACCACCTCCACCCTTCCTCCATGTTCAGATCCCCCATTCACTAAATTTACATGACATTGCTATATAGTGTAGCAGTCAACCTAAATGCCAGTGCCAGCATTCCACGTTGTGGTTCCTCAGTGTGCAGACAGCATGTTACCGTGATTTTATATGAATTGTTGTTTGTTTTTTTTCCATGTTCTCGCAGAGCACGAGACTGTTATTGGTTTAGAATCTTCTGTATATATTCACAAAAACAAAGAGACATGCAGGAGCAGGGCTTTAGATTGCATGTCGTGGATACAATCTACTGCACTGAATTGGTTGGTAGAGTGGTTTATTTATCATTGTGCGGCTTCAATACATCGAGCCAGAAGTCATTAGAGATACAAGAGGAAACGGGCATTTTCTATACAATGAGCATGACATTCTTATTCATACATTGCGCTATTGCCTCACAAGAAAAACAGTGCTTCCTTGCAGCAAGGTTTCCCTTTACCCGTTGTTGCAGTTGAAAAGATGTCGTCATAACTACATCAAACTTTCGGATGATTTAAGATGATCTAAAGTGTTTCCAAAAAAATGATTGGCCCACCACGACCTACTGAATTTGTCACAATCTAGCATCATGAAGTGTTTTATTTCTGACTGTGTCAATTTCAACATGCTCGAGACATTTTATCATTCGAAAAATGAGGAATTTTAGTCAGAAATAAAACAGGCATCACATTAGACAAAAAAATGATTGCTTGGAGTGAGGCAAAGAGTTCACACCTATTTTATTATTATTTTTTGGTATTCAAAATTTTCCAGTTCAGTTGCTTTCAGCCACGTCACTCAGTGTATGTAAAGGTCGGGAATGGATTGATGGTCATTTGTTACAAAAGCACAGTCTGAAGTGGGTAAAATTGAGTAACTTTTTCTTGGAACGCTTGTCGTGCCAGTAAATAAAACACACGCTAAAATGACTTCTGCTGGCACCGTGCCACTGGCCAGCCCTTACAGAGAGCCAACCGCATGGATGTGGCCGGCCGATAAGCCCTCTGTTTGTATTCCCTGAGTCGCAAGCCTCAGCTGGTGTTGTAAGCTTGAACTCAAGTTTGAAATTTACTTGGACAGAGAGCCCGGCTACATGAAGACATGTGTAATGTAAATGAAACGGGCACACGCTCTACAGATCCCTGACGGCATGCCAGACGAGCCCAGCCCACCTTCTCGCTCTGTCTTCCTCACGAGTTGTCTCCAAAAGGGATGTGGCACCAGGATGTCAGCGTGATAAATAGTTCACCTTTACATGCCAGGAAAGGCCTGTCTGCCTCTGCCGCTGTGAAGTCGACCACATCACATTTGGAAATATAGTCAAAGACGAACACTAGTTTAGTGGAACTGCAAGTTGGACATACAGAATAGGACTCAAACGTAGGATTGTATTTGCTAAAACTATCGTTCTTCAATAAATAAATATTTGTTGTGGGGCATTAGAGTGGAATTATGGTCTCTCCATAGTTCTGATGTTTCTGATTTGAATCTCGGCTCTGGCTTATTTTGAGTTTTTTATAAAGAAAACTAATTTGACCAAACCCACAGGGGTGAATTTTATCCACTGTAAATGAATGAATTGATCAAAAATATAGAGTGATTAGGATCGAGCAGTGGTCCCCAACCCCCAGGCTGTGGACCGGTACCGATCCATGGGTCATTTAGTACCAGGTCGCACAGAAAGAATAAAGAATTTAGATTACTTCCGTTTTATTGATTTTGGAATCTGAAAGATGTTTTATTTTGAAAAAAATTAAAGGTGTCAATTTATCGCCTTAATTGAGCATAATTAATTCCAGTCATATTTATCGTGTTTTTTAATCGCATTGATCTTTACAATGCCACTTTTTTTGTCTTTTGATCTGCCTCAATAATGTAATGAATTTAAAATGAAAATAGGGGTTTACTCAGCACTTTTTAGATGCGATTAAAATATAGATTAATTAATTACAGATCATAAATAATTAGTCTAAAAAATTTATCGCTTGACAGCACTATGAAAAATGACCAGATTCTCTGTTACATCGGTCTAATGTGTCTCACGTGTCTCACGTGATAGGTTACTGCTAAAATGAAACCCAGGAGCTAGCAAAATGAGTTAAAACCAAAGGTCTTGGAAAGTTTTTTTGAAAGGGGAAAAGGCCCACAGTTGACCTTTTAAAGGGTGCTTTTTTCACAGGTTACTATTTGGTTATTATTGGACAACTTCTGTTTATCTTTATTTATTTTGTATTTCAGACCATTGTTGTGTTTGTTTTACTCATGAAAGATGCCATCGGCAAGTCGTACATGAGGCTGCCCGTCTATTAAAATATCGGGCATCCACGTCATGGTTATATGATTAAAATGTTGCATCACATTGTCCGCCTGCCTCGTATTTTGAAGTGGAGGCAGTTTCTCTGCCTTTCACTTTGAAAAGAGTGTCTCCTTCCTCTCTGCCACAGGGGTGAAATTTCAGAGTGAATTGCAACAGACTTCATATTGCTTGCATAAAGTGAATGTACTTTGAATGAACGCGTGGAACATATAACTTGTGTTACATGTTTATTGGGGCCCTCCATCTTTTGTGCTCCAATAGAAGCTGTAATAAAACCAAACTCACATCAGTCTCACGTGAATCCTTAAGAGCAGCTGCTTTGTTCAGCTGACAAGCTTGCGAATTCACCATTTGCATGCCAGTTAAGTTTTACGACGATGTTTGAGTCATTCTACTTCATCACTTATGGCCGGATGTTTCAACGTAGATTCCCAAAACACCCGCCTCATTACCCCTGATGTCGTTCGCCTTTGAATCGGAAGGTGCCGACTTAAATCTGCAAACGTCTCAAGGCCGTTAACTCCGCGGCTGGAACTTGTGTGACAGTCGAATGTGTAAAAATTCAATGCATCCTTCATTAAAGATCAACGAACGGAGGAAACTGAAGAGTTGTTAACACATAAATATGGTCCAAAGCTGATTCCTGATCCGAACGCATCTATACACATCAGGGTCTTTCGGTCTCACATGTACAAGCTGCATTTTATTCATAACCAGATGCATTAATGGACCAAGTGTTGTATAATATACCTGAACTTGTGAAGCTACAAAGTAAAATATGACATCTTGATCTCATGCCATACATACGATGACGATGTTTCCACTATGCAACCCGGACTGTTAATATTGTGTATTCAAAATGACTCACACATCATAAAAATAAATAAATAAATAAATAGAAAGAATAAAAAAAGAGAATAACGTTGAACCTTGAAAGCTATGATATTATATGGGGATGATTTGTTCAATCATCAGCCAGAAGGGTTTTCAGCAAATCTTGTCATGACTCTGTTCGGTCTGTCTCCAGCAGGTGGTATGGGAGGCTCGTCCCCTCCCGTTCCGCACCTGTTCCGAATCATGTCATCAGCTTTCACCTTTTATAAGTGTTTCTCATTCTTGTTCGTCGTGTTATCCTCGGGCGGTTTTGGCTTTTCCTTGTGTTTTTGTGCCAAGTGATTTTGCGTTATTGATTTTGTCTTGCCGTTTGCAAGGTGCTTTTTGTTCGCCTCATTCTTATCCATGTTATTTTGTTAACAGCGTTTTCTGTCTTGTGACCTTATTTTGAATAAATTTTGAACAGACATAACTCGGTTTTCCACCATAATCCGTTCCAGAAGGCTGTTTGAAAACCGATTTGTTTGAAATCCGAAACAATTTTATTAGCCCAGGGCTCATAAATTTTGCAGAAATAACAACAACAAAAAAAAAAAAAACAGTCAGATTTGCGTAAATCCCCACAAACACATCTGCTCGCAATGAACAAGGAAGCGTCACTTCCTTGTGCAAAGAAGTCGAGAGGAGTCGAGTGGCGTATTCAGATTTGCTTAGTTAGGTCGAAAACCGATTTTCGGTCGTAATCCAAGTCGTAAAAATCGAGAATTTTCTGGTCGAAACCCAATTTGGTCAAGAACAGAGACGTTTGAAAACCGAGGTATGACTGCATTTCGAACTTCTCTTGGTCTACATTTGTTGGATTCGCTCCTGTTCCGGACTCGTCCAGAACCGAACTTAAATATGGTAGCTGTCTCGAGAGAGACAATGACCCACGGTCTCAGACTGTCGCATGGCTCTCGATTTTACTTTTGAATCATATGATTGACTTCTTTCTCATAATCTCTCTCTCTCTACTTGTTCTTCATAGCCCTTCATATTCTCACGCACCCTTTATACCCTTTCGACTACTTCTTCTGCACCCGTGTTGTTGATCGGGTCCACGGGCCCGTGTTTCGATTTTTGGGGATCATTTAATAGTCTAACTTGGGAAAATAAAATCTTCTGGGAGTTAATATGAAGGATAAAAGAACCAGCATGAGTTATTGGAACTGGCAGTTAACGTGTGTGTAAACAACCCATTGAGTCATTGATGATAGTAAAATCCTGATCGGACATTTTTTGGTTCATCCAAAAAGGCATTCCCTGGGAAAAGTACAAAAAAAAAAAAAAAAGGGTCAACCCATAGAGAGTGCGTATGTGAAATAATAACAGCGATTTGAAAGCACCAGTTTAGTTTTTGTCCAGGTTTCCATTTCACCCAGATGGATGGGAAATATGAAGACACATTCTAAATTAGATTTGGCTACAGCGTGTGGCAGGATTTAACCGAGAAGTAGACCTGATTTTGAGGAACATAATACTACGACTAACGCTTTTCAATCCTCGCGTGGGTGGACGAGATGGTTGAGTTGGCCTCTGTGAAAAGAGAAGCCACTAAACTGGAGCTGAGCAGCTCAGTGCAGTTTGTTCCTCCTTCATCTTTTTTGGATACGTGAAACCTGAAACAAATTGAGTTTGGTGTTACGACGTAAAGCCGAAGGCGCTGTGAGTTTTAGTAGAATGTGATTATTCCACATACTTTTTCAAAGTTTTGCGTTTTCTATTTTGGCCCGGGAGGGATGTCTTCAGTTTGATAACTCGGCGCAGCATCGTTACCTTGTCAGTGATGAAAAGAGCAAGTGAAGCATCAGATGGCTGTGAGAATATTAAGATGTCACCTCCCATGAGCTGGTGTATTGAGTTCACAGTGAGCAACATTATCACGACTGTGAGATGGAGATTACAGCGCTCAATGCCAGATGACCAGATATTCAACCACCGTGTCCAGCTGCTAAATTCAGACTTTAACAATCACACAGTGTCTCAACAGGAGAGAAATAATACCCATTTACTTGGGTGGTGGGGCTCACCTGACGTGCCAATCTCAGCACAGACACAGACTGCAATTAACACCGATATCCATATGCCAGATTTTTGTGGTACTGTATAACAATATGAGATCATGATAAAAAAAAACTGACCTGTGACCTAATCTGTACCACTCAATAGAAAAAAAAAGGTGAAGGAACCTGGAGTAGCTAAAGACAATTCAAGACAGAATATGAAAAGTCCAAACTAAAAGGTCCAAGCCAAGATTGAAATCCAGATTCCAATTTGATTGTTATTGAAGCATCCATCCATCCATTTTCTGAACCGCTTTATCCTCACAAGGGTCGCGGGGCATGCTGGAGCCTATCCCAGCTGTCTTCGGGCAGTAGGCGGGGGACAACCTGAACCGGTTGTCAGCCAATCGCAGCGCACACAGACACAACCAACCAACCGTGCTCTCACTCACACCAAGGGACAATTTGGAGTGTTCAATCAGTCTGCCATGCATGTTTTTGGAATGTGGGAGGAAACTGGAGTACCCGGAGAAAACCCACGCAGGCACCGAGAGAGCAGGCAAACCCCACACAGGAAGGCCGGAGCTGGAATCGAACCCGGTACCTCTGCACTGTGAGGTCCATGCACTAACCACCAGTCCGTAGTGAAGCAGGAGTGATAATCAATTCTTTACGATGCTGGAGACTCAGGTTTAAACACACCTTGCTGTACTACAACGTGTGGGGCAATTTTTTTCTCATATTTTTGAAAACAGAAGAAACCAAATATTTGCTAAAATAAAGGGATGTTTAGTACTGCCTCAAAGCACTCGTAAGAGATCATGCGTTTACAACCTCGGCTTTGTACAGCTGTTTGTTTGTGGGCAGTATAAGACCATAATTACTTGGCGGGCAAAGCCATGTGCCAATGAAGAAAGCATTCAGACCAGAGTGCAGATCTGCATATTCAACTGTTGGCCAGGGTGAATCATTTAGCAGAAAAGGGAAAATGAAAGATAGATGAGACGGGTCACTGCCACAATATGGCAAGAGGCCTTAAGGACCTTGTGATGGACGTGTGATGGATTACCGACATCCATCATCATGGTCATTAGTCAAACAGGTGATAAATAAAGATATACTGTAAATTGAATTACCCAAGACGAGGCAAATACCAATACATGTATAATGGCAGGCGTACAATGCAAGCGTCATTCGTTCAATGCCACTCAGCATTTAGAGAAGCTGATGACAATGCGAACAAGGTCGCAGAGTCTGATTAGAAGTTGAGCACAGACCTTCACCATTATAGAAAGATTGCGGTCTGCAAATCACCAGAAAGAGTTCCTCGCAAAAGCACACTTTAAAACACAACCTTTTATCCAAATTGCTGTCTTGTTACGTATAAAAGTCAAAGTACTGTATATTCAGCAAGCACAAATTACGAGACTTAAGGAGGGTTGGGAACAAAGCAAACACTTTTCACTTATAAAAGTTAAAGGTTTCACCCGACATGTGGAAATGAGGAGTGCTGTGGACTCAAGTCGCAAAATAAAAGGATGCTGGCCACCAACAATGGGTGAACAGTGATCATCATCTTTCATAGTTACTGTAAGTGTGTATTCCATACGGTATTTCTACATGATATGATAATGATCCACCCGGGTGGTCCAGTGGTTAGCGCGTCAACCTCACAGTGCAGAGGTACCGGGTTCAATTCCAGCTCTGGCCTCCCTGTGTGGAGTTTGCATGTTCTCCCCGGGCCTGTTTTCTCCGGGCACTCTGGTTTCCTCCCACATTCCAAAAACATATATGGCAGGCTGATTGAACACTCGAAATTGTCCCGAGGTGTGAGTGAGAGCACAGATGGTTGTTCCTCTATGTGTGCCCTGCGATTGGCTGGCAACCGGTTCAGGGTGTCCCCCGCCTACTGCCCGAAGACAGTTGAGATAGGCTCCAGCGTACGCCGAGACCCTTTTGAGGATAAGCAGACAGGAAAATGGATGGATGAATGGATGATAATGATCCAAACCAATGTGGATAGGGGCCCTCGAGGACCGGAGTCGGTGACCCCTGTTTTAGGTTAACTTTGGTCTCTGTTGGAAGCGAGTGCTGATCAATGGAGAGGAAGAGGCAACGTCACCCTGGATGCCATTGTGGCGCTTCACAGCGGTTTATGATATCGTCCAACATTTGCTACCTGAGGTACCAGATTTGCCCTATAAATTCCAAAACGTGGTAAATTTAAGTAGAATGAAAGAAAATAACTGGAGATGTAGCGGTACTTAGCAGAAAATAATATACACCTGTACCCTAATTCATATAGCATGGCACTGAGGCTCCTTCATCTTCAGTGACTTGTGAGAGGGTGTTCTCCAACTCTGTCGAGTTTAACTACTAAAGGCAATATACTTCAAACAAGAAACTGTGAAATATGTCTTGTCGTCACATGAAAGCAATTTAAAAAAAATAAAAAAAAAGCACACAATGCTCTTTCTCTGGCCGTCCAAATCGAATGCATGATTGGCTCACGCTGCATTCAAAACAATGAAAACATGTGCTGCCTCGAGACTCCAAAAAGAGGGCACCAAAAACCAATGCCTTTCCTTTGCTTCATTTAAAGCTTGACTGACCACAGCTACTCTACTAAACAGAGAGAGAACACACACACACACACACACACACACACACACACACACACACACACACACACACACAAAGACCTATAGCTTTGTAAAGCCTTGTACGAGGGCCGAGGGAGGCAGATGGGGCTCAGAGGAGAGAAAATGAATGGCATGTGATAGAGTGGAAAGCGCCTAAAAGACACTTAGAAAGAGGCTGAAGGCGGCATCACGGGGGCGGTATGTGAAACTAAAACAGCATGAAAACGCTACATTAGCTCCCTCTCTCCCACTGCTGGTGGAAGCAGTAGCCTCCACGATTTGCAACTCTAATGGTCGTGTGGTGATGAGAGCTAATGGATACCGTCCTAGGAAATTAAAAAGATTCAACTTCTACAGTACCCCTCTAGCCCCATCCCCCCGACCCCCACCCCTTTTTTTCATGTTCTTGATTGATCATCTACCAGACGTTGCTCTACATTTAGATGTAATCAGGACTGTCTTATCAGAACAGATGAACGTTCTCACTATTCCGGGGTTCATTCCTTTTATACGCCACATATGATACAGCCACTTCATCTATCAGTGACACCCTTCCAAAAGTGACATCATTACATACCTGGAATTTCATATACCGTGTGGATTGTCTCATATTTTACGCACTGTTTAATACATGGTAATATTTGAACCCATGAGTTTTGACATGGGCGGCCTGGTGGTCGACTGGTTAGCGCGTCAACCTCACAGTGCACCGGTACCGGGTTCAATTCCGGCTCTGTGTGGGTCTTGCATGTTCTCCCCTTGCCTGTGTGGGTTTTCTGTGGGTACTCTGGTTTTGTCCCACATTGCAAAAACATGCATGGCAGGCTGATTGAACACTCTAAATTATCCCTAGGTGTGAGTGTGAGCGTGTGTGCTTTTTTTTTTTTTTTTGTCAAAACATTTGTATTCGCATTTCTTTTTTCAGTTGTGTGTTTTTAGGGTATTTAATTTCAATAGAATTTTTCAGGGGTGTGAGAGTTTCATGAATTTGCAACAAATAGGACAAGAAAAACAAACGAAACTCTTGACTAAAAGCTCTGGAATCATTCAGGGAATGATAAACAAGAGTAAAGATTTACATACGGGGGCCGACATTGCGGTGATTTCTTTTCGTCGACAGCTGGGGCACGGAGGGCTGGAAAGGGGTGGCTGGGCAGACAGCGGCCGACATAGGCCAAAACATATAAGTCATGGGGGGCACAGTGAAGGTAATCAAAAGTCTTCTACGGTCTCGCAAATGGAGGGGCCATTTGGGAGACTGCCAAAATTATGGACGCCCCGTTGATGTATAATTGAACGCTCAAGGCGTGGCCTGCGTATGCAGTATGTACTGTAAATGTCTCTGGTAATACTTGCCAGCGGTGTCACAAAGGGAGCCATTCAAGACTACTGAGTGCATGCGGCAGCGCTGTATGGAGTACAATAGGTTAATCAAAACATGGAGCAAATGTCTGTTGCACAATAACGATTGTTGATAACAATAATTTCATGTGGCCTGGTGACTGGTCTGCATAACCGCGCAAGCAACGCTGCACACCAATTTGAAATACGGACTGTCGGTGTTGGGAGCAGGTCGCCGTACTTACCAATGTCATGCCTGTTCTGAAAGTCAGCACCGAAAAACTTCACAGATCCGAGGGTGAAATCTTACATCGGCTTTAATATGATCTCTCCTCATTTACTAAATAATATGAGTATTAAATACCGTATTTTCCGCACTATAAGGCGCTTCGGAGTATAACGCACACCTTTAATGACTGGCCTCCTGTTTTTATATATAAGACGCACCGCATTATAAGGCGCATAGAATAAAAGCTACAATAGTGGCTGTGGTTGCTTTATATATCCACTAGATGGAGCTAAAGGGAATACAATACAGATTTATTTATATAGCGCTTTCACAACCACCACAGCTGTAACAACGCGCTTTCCAGAACTATTAAAATTCTATGTCCAATAAATCAGAATATTGATCCATAAATAAGGCGCAGTGGATTATAAGACGCACCGTCGGCTTTTGAGAAAATTGAATGCTTTTAGGTGCAGAAAATGCGGTAATTAACTATTTCTAAAGTCAAGAATGGATGGATGACCAATCGCGTCTAAAGTGGCACGATTGGTTTTTCTGTATATATAAAGAAACTGAAGCATGAATAGAGGATAAATAAAGAACAAATCAACAATGTGTGTATCTTAATGGCGACCTTGGCTGCCTTTCACATTTTCAAAGTCAATTTATTTCACACATGTCGGGATTAGACATTCCCTCAAGGGCTTCGGCGATCCGTGTGCTGGCCACAGGAGCGTCTATCCTGAAGAAGTGATTTAAGCTGCCAACACCTTCTAATTAGGGCAAGAACATAAAGGAAAATGGAAATGGGCTGACATTATTATCAGTAAACAATGAATAAACTCGGCATGTGAACGTAAGCGTGGTGAGGGAAAAGTAGCTGGCACATACTTGAGCGTATACTAATTACACTTGGCATATATTGACAGCGAACATTATTATACTCTGATGCATGAACCGGGGTTATCCTCGTGTCGCTAGTTTCAGCTAGTCTTATCGGCCCTAGATTCATACAAGCGGCAGCGGGACAATGGAATTGAACAAGGGCAGTGATGCAAAGTGACGCTTCGACGACAGATTAGTTCGTCCAATAATATACAGACAACAACTGTGTCACTTAATAGGCAAAAAAGAACCTCTTTTAAATGTGTGTTGACATGGGTTTGTTGACAATCGTGGAAGTGTCTTTGAATAACAAAGGCATTGCTCTTCAAGCCATCACAGGGCTGCCATTATGTTCAGTGATTCACCTCAGCTTTTTATTTTAATACGTCCACCAGTGACGAGGAGATGGGACGTTAATACATTGGATGACACGATTTCACTATGGCAACAACGAATCAGAAATGGCAGTCTGCCTTGTCTCTGGGTGTAGGGTGGCCAATGGGAATTTCTACAAAATATGTTAATGTTCCCGAACAGCCGATGTATTTCCAGGCCGGCCTCGGCCATCACAAGCGCTAGCAGTGCCTCCTTTTATCCTCATCGTGTAATTGGGAGTCTATCCTTGTCATTGTTATCATTGGCTGTCTTTTATGTTTTCATAACCTCAATTTCTCTACGTCTGCACCATAGAGCAAGACAATAAAGGTGTTGCTTTCCATTTTATTCACTCTTTCTTTGTAACAGTGGTTGTTTTTGTGCCCTATGTTGAATTGAATGTGTCAAAAGAAGCCGAAATGCAACACAGACCTACATGTATTGTGAAACAGAGAATGGCTCATTATATCAGATATGGCGCTTTGATCGCTCACACTTGGGTAACTGGAGGTGTTCGAAAGGTAATATGTTATGTGCGCTAACTTGATGTCGTTCCAGGAAACAGCGTGTAAATAATGAACAGTTTGATCACTATGCGTTAGGCTAGCAACTGGAGGTTAGCATGTGCCATTGTGCCTCAAATGCAGAAATGGTGGTTCCCTTCGTTTATTAATTGACACCAAGTCAGTGTACAAAAGCTGTAGTTCAGTGTTTACAACAGGAAGAGGAAACGATGGGTAGTTCTCACGCATCTGTAAGTTGAAGGGTTCGTTGTTTTTGAATGGATGGCTCTACTTTATAAAACGGCAAAAGGAGTGACGGATTCCGTTTTAAACGCAGCTTCATTGAAAAAAACGTCTGCACCGCAGTACAATCGAAAACACACTCTTTTCAGCAACTAAATCACTTCCTGTCATCCGTGCATGTATTAATAACTTTCAATGCAGTGTAACTCAAACAATATACAGTAGTTCGTACAACAATTTGTGAAAATGAACAACTGAAATGATCACAAAAAAACATTGATGCAGCCATTGCATTCTCTTAATCTATGCATCAAATCTGGTGAAAATTCCAATATGTATTATTATTTTGTGTATCCACAAACACAAAAAAAAAATGGTGTGTTGACTTTACTCAATTTAATGTCATCAAGCGGATGCACGAAATAAAATCACGTTGATTTATTTTTTAAATAGACCTCTGATCTCCCTCATACAACCGCTTGATGAAAAAAAAAATTCAACCAGAATCTATCTGGATCCAAATAATTTTATTTCGGGCAAGCAATTTGCTGAAATCAAATTGTGATTCCAAGAAAATCCTTTTCAGTGTACATCAGCAAACTCATCACTGACGGACAATTGTGTATTGATTAGCATTCGAGTAAGACATTTAAAGGCTTTGAGTGGTCGTCGGGGATCCAGCAGCAATTTGATTCATCGGTGTCTATTAACCTGCGGGCTGGCTATCATTGACACCCGGTACAGTCCAGAATCAACAAGCAGAGCTCACGTATTCTCTCGTGAGCCACAGGTTTCCTGCGAAGATGGATGGGGCTATGTAAATCGAGGCTTCTCCCGGTGAGGTATGTCAAAGGTCTTTATATTCTGCTTCTACTCAGGGGAGGACCTCCTTTAACAACCGTGTACAATCGGATGTGTGATCTCTGCACACAAAATGGAAGCAATAAAAATACCTGCGCTGTATATAAAGTGGACATTACCATGAACAAATACAACCTTTTAGACTAATATGGTCGAACCAGAACGGCAGTGGTTTAAAATGAAAGTAATTGTTTGCATAGGGGATTCCCTCGCTATGGTCCGTGCCCGCCTGGGGGTTAGTGAGATTAACTTGAAATTTTCAAGTCACGCACCGCCTCCAATATCGCGGCAAAGATGGTGCCGCGATGGTTACCCGCACTGATCCATCAAGAAAAGAAAGAAAAAAAAAGAAAACAAAGCCTGTTTATAGGCAGTATGAGGTTTTCAGTTCAATACTACATTTCAAAGAGGAAATTCTCACATTGAACAACTTTGAGCATTTGTACTCTGTTCAACACAATTTTATTTTTACAAAAACCAAGGCCAAGCCTGAAATCTCTCTCTCTCTCTCTCTCTCTCTCTCTCCTTTTTTTAAAAAACACAATTGCTTAACTTCTATTTTTCTTACTTCCTCTTGTACGTTGCTCACAATCCTGTACTCTCTGTCGCTGTTGGCAGCTTTGCCTTGCCTCCCTTGAAAATTCTCTTCACATTAGTAAACAAAAGACAAAAGACTTGCCAATGTTGGACATGAGTAGATCCCGCCTACAAACTCTACACAGCATGGCGTCAAGGACGCAAACACCTGGTATATATTATGAATCAAACTGAAGTACTCACCATGAACTCAAGACTCATGCTGGTAAATACCCAAAAAGAACCATTGCAAAGAAAACACTCACGAAGAGCAGGTCTGCACCACGGGTTTTTTAATTAACATACTGCATGGATATATACTGTATATATTTTTAGGTATTTGTTAGGCTTTATGTGCACAGGAAAAGAATCAAAATGTTAACATTACAAATCCAAACTGAGGAAAATGAAATGAAAACAAGCTTTGGAATTGCTGATGAACAACGGCTGGTCTTGAGCTTTAACTCAATTCACTGTTTCAAAAACTCGAAGGGGTGAAACGCAGTATGATCATGACAAATTGCACAGAGCTTTGTTGACATGCTCCGTTTTGTTTTGGTGTTTTTTAATTATTATTTATTTTTATGTTTTACGGCAATAAATGCTTGTTTTGACACGTTTGTCACTTATCGTGTCATTTAACTTAATCGTCTTGGTGATATACATTTTATTGGCATTCGGGGCTATAAGGCCTCATTCCCGACTTCAAACTAACACTTATCTTCATGGCTGCCCATTTTAACGTCTTTATTGAGCGCCACGCAATCTCATAATGGCCATCTTGTGTGGGAAGTGCATTGTGGCGGCATATCATGTGACCCCCGAGTCTCCGGTTCCATCTCGAGGTTATTGACTGCACTCCTACAGACAACTTGGAATCAATAGAAAGGAGTGCAAAAGTCATTGCATTCCCATTGATCCTGCATCAAGTGACACACAAGATTTCAGGCATCGACTCTGAGGCGATTGCCAGATTTTAGTGGATGTGCCGTTTGGATGAGCGGCACAATGTCTGACAATGCTATTTGTGTCGATACGCCAGCATTTACAATTGCTTTACTCCCATCGACACTGCATGATTGAAGAATATTTTTAATCTGTTTGAAGTGTACCCTCTCATGTGCGCAGTGAAGGCAGATTGCTCGGACTGTCAGAAGAAGAGGCTGCCCATATTTGGATTAAATTTTTTTTTTTTAAAAAGACACATGATGTGTGCAGTGAAGCGGTGTCAAAATGATTCAACAGCTAATTAATTATCAAAATAATCGACAGCTATTTTATTAATCAGGTAATTGTTTAGAGCATGGGTGTCAAACTCATTTTTGTCACGGGCCACTTTGGAGTTACGTCTTCCTTCGGAGGGCCGTTAAGACAGTGAATCCGAATAGATATTTAATCATCACATCCAGGCTCACTAGTTTAGAAATCAGCCAAGTATTTGTTCAATTATCGCTCAAGTGAGTGTAAACACTGTAACAGAATTATTGCAGAATGTCCCTGTTATTTATTACGTATGACAATTTGAGATATAACAAGCATCATGGAAGTTGACAGAGGATTTGCTTTCTTGGGCCTTGACTTTGACACCTGTGGTTTAGAGCTATTGTTTACAGTAACTTTGTAAAATTGTCCAAATCCTTTGATTTCTTCCTCTCATTTTTTTAAATTTCTGTTGGCCTTTGCGAAAGAAGACTGATTATCGTTTATCCATCCATCCATCCATTTTCTGATCCGTTTCTCCTCACAAAGGTCGCCGGGCGTGCTGGGGCCTATCCCAGCCGTCATCGGGCAGTAGACGGGGGACACCCTGAACCGGTTGCCAGCCAATCGCAGGGCACACATAGACAAACAAACATCCACGTTAACACACACCAAAAGACAATTTTGAGTGTTCTGTTAACCTGCCATGCATTTTTCCGGAATGTGGGAGGAAACCGGAGTACCCGGAGAAAACCCACGCTGGCACAGGGAGACCATTGCAAACTCTTCAGAGGAAAAGAAGGCCGCAGTCGGAATCAAACCCTGCAACCTGTACACTGTGAGGCTGACTTGCTAACCAGTCGCCCACTGTGCTGACCTATATTATTTGGGGAAAACAAAAAGAAAACAAACCGTGCTTTATTCGAAGTTAGAGAACACATCTTAACCAGAGGTGCGTATAATTATGCAGGGCAGTGTATGTATCAGGTTCAAATTTGATCCATCATTTTGAAGCATCGTATTCTTCGATAGTGTAACGGCTATGTGGCCTGCGCAACAAAGTGCTGGCAATCTGCCTCTGTTGTGAACCTCGGTGCTCATTGAAAACAAAGACGAGACAGATGCCGCATTCAGGCACTGCTCAGGCCTTCCTCTTACCTCCTTGATCCGTATTCACGACATGCAGATTTGCGAGATGCTTTAATGTAGGCTGTTGCATTAGCGGCGCAATGAAGGGACCTTGTACATACATCCTCTTCTGTCAATGCATAAAAGCATTTTGCTGTACCTTGAAAGTCAGCATGCACATTTAGACTGTTTGCCTGAAAGGCTTATAGGCATTTTGGTGACCATCGCCGCTGCCAGCACTTTGATGGCCAATTCTATTGGTCATACAAGAATTATGAAGTCAAGAGCCAAAGTGCTGGTGTGGGTGTGTTGCAGCTTGTTGCGTCCCTTCCAAGGCTTGTTTAGGTAATAAATAATCCACAGTAACAAGGCCTGAAGATGAATTACTGCAGAAGATGCTTTCATTTTTCTTCCGTGGCCAGGGTAAAAAAAAAAAAAATCCTTGTGGCTATATTTCAATGATGGCACTCTTGCAACAAAGGATGCGATTGAGAAAATGAGGATCCGCGGTGCCGAAGATGGGTGAATGGGTCTTCCCTTTTGTTTTTATCTCTACCTGAAGCTTTTCCTCTTGTGTTCTCTTCTGAATGTTTGCTTATTGACTCTTTGGAACAGATTGCACCCTCTGTCTACAGATTAGGTAAAATCTTATTTGCTCTTTGGGATTCTTCTATTCAGTGGATAATAGGAAATCTTCATTTCGAATAACAATACGAACCAACCGAGACAGTGTCTGGATGGTTTTGTTCAACTTGTGGGACTGTGTGTCTATCCTGGATTCTTTGAGGATTCTTTTAGGCTCTGTAAGAACGCCCCCAAAAAAATAAATTTGTGTTCTATTAGTTTCACTCATTCAATTATTTTCTACTGCTTATCCTGTTTAGTCGTGGTTTCATTATGACTTTTGGCAGGAGGTGGGATACAGCCTCATTCTACTAGTAGGGACCGTCAAACCTACAAAGGAAGGGTTGTCTGGTCAGTTATCGGGCCACCTCTTGTCTGCCTCGTTTGCACATCAACGAATAGACAACTGTTATTGCTTCAACTGGAAGAGGGCCGTGAATTGTCCGTTGATGTGTGCGTGTGTGTGTGTGTGTGTGAATGTTTGTTTGTCTATTTTTGTCTATGTATTGACAGCTGGGATAAATTCCAACATGCCGGTGACACTGGTGGGGATGAGCGGGTCAGATGATGGCTGGATGGATGCTTTACCTACTTGTTACATGTCATGCTCTAACCTGTCATTTGTTCATATTGGAGGTGATGTTAGTGTTCTCTTAAGTGACCCCATTGCGTAAAAAAGCTCTTTTGCAAATAGCTGTTGAGTATTGCTTGCTCAAAAAAAAAAAAAACGACCTTTGCCTCAAGCACGACAAAGTGTCCCTGGCTATCTCCTGTGTAGCACAATACAACGCCAAATTTTTTTTTCAAGTGTATTTGTCTCCACTGTATTCAAGAAGAACTAATAAATAACAGCTGCAATACAAAATATCACTTTTTTTGGAATGTAAGCATAAAATAACACAAATGATGGATTAAAGTATGAAGTAAATCCGCAATGAATTGGACTGTTGAGAAAAAAAAAAGTAATTAAAGCGGAGTGTGTTGGCCCATTGAGGGCTCAGGAGTAAGAGGGCCAGTCTCATGTTCAGTTGGAGCACATGGACACTTTTCCCCAGCTGAACGCTGTGCTATAATAGATACCTCAGTGAGTAATTAATAAGGTCCCTAATAATAACAATGGGAGGTGTAAGAGATCAATTTTCTTTGCTGCCCCAACTGCAGCTTTTGGCACAGCCCAGCGGCCCAATTCACTGTTCTTATTAAGGCCGTAGCTCAAAGAGAGCTTCAGCCATCAAGCGTCACATTATATTTCACTGATGGTGACAAGGGCCGGTGTAATGCAAGGCACTTTTAATTATCCAGGGAAGCTACTCTTCACAAATGACCATTTTGGAGTACTGTATTTTCTGCACGATAAGATGCACTTAAAGCATTAAATTTTCTCAAAAGCTGACAGTGTGCCTTATAATCCGATGTGCCTTATATATGGATCAATATTCCGATTTCTTGGACGTAGTATTTTAAATGTTCTGTAAAGCACTTTGTTACAGCTGTAGCGATTGTGAACGCGCTTTTAAATCTAGCTGTATTGTATTGTATTTCCTGTACCGAAGCACCATCTAGTGGATGCACAGCGCAACCGCAGCCACTACTGTATGCGCCTTATAAAGCCGTGCGCCCTATATATGAAGACACTTTTAAAAAAGGCCATTCATTGAACCTTATACTCCGAAGCACCTTAACTTGCCGGAAAATACGGTACATTGGGTGAAACGTATTATGAATTACAGTATGATTAACTGAGTTCAAGAACCATACTGGTTTGTCCATCCTTTCATTTTCTGTCGCATTTGTCCTCATCGGGCTTGCAGGTGACGGGTACAGATAGTTGGCACACTGGACTGTTCAGCAGGCAATTGCGGGACACATATTTCATTCAGTTTAGAGTGTTCAATGATCGTTCTACTTTTCTTAGGGCTTTAAATTCACAGAGAAACATCTATGAAGCACTTCTATCCTTTCTAACGTGAGTTTTGAACCTGGGACTTCTGATTGCGTTAACCACTATGTGCTGCCTCATTGTGGTTTAGGGAACGTTTTTCTACAATTGTCATTTTGCATTGCAATTGTGTCTCACGATTTTATGGGCTGACAGATAGCATCTGAGTCGTGGTGTCAGAAGCCTTTAGTAATGGAGATTTGAACATGGTGTAGCAACACATTTAGACAAAACAAAACTCACAGCAACTGCATATATATCCTTCATTTTTTCCGAAAACTGACTAATGTTATAACAGTTTACTGACTCAATTGTATGTGTGGACTATACTGCCCGGAGGTGGCTAGGGCACACACACCAAGGAGCAACACAATGTCCATTGAACTGAAGCAAAACATGTGACTGAAACGATTTCTCTCTTCTGCATACTAAAGTATAATTTTATAGAGGAATATGTTTCTTTTCCGATCAAAATACACATTACAAAAATCGTTGTCATATTTGGGGGAGGCTGGAACAGAATAAGGGCATTTCCATTCATATCACTGTTGAACGATGGTTTGAAATACCAGTGTGTGGAGTCACAAGAGTGGTCACAAAACAAATTAAAGTCGTGGCAACACCGTACACTGGATACGGTATATGCGCACAAACACACACCCACACACACACTCAGTTGTTGCACTCAAGGCTCTGTCTGAGCTCCCAGGGTTCCCTTAGATGAGGGGAATGTTCAGGTTCAGTGACTTGCTGCACTTGACCTCTGGTGATTCATCCAGTAGAATTGAGGGGGGGGGGGGGTGAATAATCTGGTTGTTTTGAAGTGACCCAGGACACACAGTGATTCACAACCAATTGCCTGGGGATAAAATCATGGTGACCAGAAACAAACATACCGGGACTAAAAAATTACAAGCTGATAGAAACAGAACATTGAAAAATAAAGAAAGATAGATCTGTGATTTAATTACCGTATTTTCACGACCATTCGACGCACCGTATGGTTGGGCGCAGTCTCATTAATGGGTGCTATTTCTGTATTTTACACATAGACAAAACGCACTGTATTATTGGGCGCGATTTTAAAGTGGTAAAACATACGCCAGCTTAAACATACGGCATGCATGCGCGCACGCTAAAAACACGCTATCTTGTAGCATACGGTAGCATGCCAAGACTTACAGATACAAGCTAAAAACACGTTTTTAAAAAGGCAACGAAGCAAAACGGAGTTCCGTTGTATTTTATTTAGCCATCGTACAATGTACTCACGTTTTTCGATCAATCATCACCCAGAAATCCATCAAAGTCCTCATCCTCTGTATCAGAATTGAACAATTGTGCAAGTACCGGTAATCCATCAAAAACGCCGTGTTCCCTCTCGTTGTCAGTCACTCTCATTGCCATGTGGCTCCACAGAAATGATGCCGGCTTTGCCAAAAACTCGAACAACAGTGCAAGCAGACATGTTCGTCCAAGCAGCCACAATCCATTCGCAAATTGTGGCGTAACTCGCCCGGCGCTGCCTCTCACTCTTTGTAAAGTTGTGTTTGCCATCGATCATTCATTGTTCCCATGCCGCTCGCAACTTTACTTTGAACGCCCGGTTGATGCCGATGTCCAGCGGTTGGAGTTCTTTAGTCAAGCCTGCGGTAATAACGGCAAGCTCAGAGTTCATTTGCTTGACTTGGTTTTTCACCGCTGCTGTGAGATGGGCACGCATGCCAAAAGCATAACCGATGGCTTGAAGTTTGAACTGAGCTTCGTAGGCGTGTCTCTTTGTAGAATTTATTTTCGGGGGTTCTTAGAAACCAAAACCGAAGTTGTTTTGCAACAATGCACATAGCCACACTCTATACAGGTGTTGGTACCTGCTTGTAGCGTCGCTTTAGCATCCACTTACACGCCCACCCTTCACTCATTGGCGGCCTGCTTCCCCGCATGCCTGTCACTCACGTCTGCCTTTTCTCTCTCTCTCTTTCTCTCCATATATGTATATATACACGCCCACCCTTCACTGATTGGCCGACTTCTTTGCCGCATGCCTGTCCACAGTCACTTCCGCCTTTTCTCTATATAAACAGCGTGTCGGCTGTCAGTCAGGTTTTGGAACTCAGCGCATAGACAAGACGCTCCGCATCATAAGGCGTCCTGTCCATTTTGGAGAAAATTTTAGACTTTTAATGGCGCCTTATAGTCGTGAAAATACGGTAATAACAGGATCGAACTACAACAACCTAATTGAATGTGTACACCCTAACCGCTAACATCAATTTAAATGAGTTCAATCTTATATACAGTTACTTGTCAAGTCCCGTGGACTATTTTCAGGCTACACACAAGTTGTCAGGGAGTCCTTCAAAAGTCCTCAGTTTAATTTTTCCCAAACAAGGCTCTAATTGCTTTTAAAAAAAGAAATGAAAAAAAGGGGGGAAACGTCATCCTTGAATCTGCCATTCAAAAAGTTAAAAATGTACAATTCTGTCAAACAGGCAAAAGAATCATAATTAATCCTGCTATGCTACAAGCAGCAGTGATTGTAAAATATTTTCTGCTTATTTCATAAAGTATATGGTGAATAAAATACTGGCAGAATTTCTTGAAATAAGATATTATATTGAGTCCATAGCGCTCATTCCTTCTGATCTGATTAAGTGCAAAATCCTGGAAATACAAATACCGTATTCTTCGCATTACAAAAATCGTCAGTGCGCCTTATGTATGGATATTAGCTTTTCTGTTTGCGATCTTTAATTCAAATTCCTTCTTATTTACTTTCGTGCATTGAATTGCTAGCAGGCGTACATGTTTTCATTATCCTGGAATTAGAACTACTTTCGGCTTCTGCGACAAAGACTCATGCGAAATGTACAGTAGTTCTGCTGCTGTCAGACCGAACACAACCTGAGCGTTTCTGGTGGTGCGTTTCCAATGTTACAACGTAGGACAATATCATTGCCGACTGTGTTTACCGAGAGGTAAATTATTTAGCAAGATTCCAATAGCTGCTGAGCAAAAAAGTAGCAGGCTTCGATAAAGGAGAACGAGGAAGTTCTCCAGAGTGTATTGACTTGTTTACAGCTTTTGAACTGTCAACCAAGATAGCAGTTCACAGCCAAAGCCCCCAAAAAAAAAAAAAACAACCACCAGTCACCAGGTTGACTCGCGATGTTAAATTATTTTTTTTTTTAACAACTGTCAGACGAGTCACTCCTCTTGTCTGTTTGAAGCAATCCCCATGTAGCTGCACGGCGGACAAAATCATGCAAGGCCCCGGCCTGAACCCAGCCTAATAGCGCTAAATCCATCAAATAAACATACAATGCAATTACAATAAACTATTTGACATTCAAAGATAATGCGGCCTTATAATCGGCTTTATGGATGAAAATGTGTCAAAATAGACCCCTTCATTGATACTGCACCTAATAATCCGGTGCGCCTAATGATCCGAAAAATAGACAACGCCTCCATTGTAAGGCATTTTTCACGGGAATACTTGCAGCTCAGCGGGGATTTTTAGATTGATGAAGCCGGCGCTTGGTGTGAAGCATATTGCTTGTTGCGTTAAAGAGATATCAGAACAGGATATCAAAACGTATGAAAGCAGTGAAGTCATCATGCCGGAAGGAGTTCATGAAGAGATTTTTTTTTTTTTTAACGATTAGGACTTAAGTGAAAGTGTTATTCACTCATAAAGACTCCCGATGACCTCGGACTGTTCGGCTTCATACTCTTGTGTAGATTGTATTTACAGTGCACAATAAAATGACGCTTGACATTTAATTAAAAGCCAATGATCCAATTTCAGCGGGGAGCATGCGGGGCAGCACAGGGCTAACTTGGAAGGAAAAGCGCACTTAATAAAAAGCTATCAAATCAATAAAACGGAAAATAAGAGGACAACAAACCATCGGCGGGTATT
This sequence comes from Hippocampus guttulatus, assembly GCF_054856545.1. Taxonomy (NCBI): domain Eukaryota; kingdom Metazoa; phylum Chordata; class Actinopteri; order Syngnathiformes; family Syngnathidae; genus Hippocampus; species Hippocampus guttulatus. The sequence goes on along the minus strand of NC_141261.1, from coordinate 8,854,895 downwards.
ACGGTTGTTTTTCTTGTAACATTATGCTTTTCATTCTTCATTATTTGACTACTATGCCTTTTTCCTCAACATTTTACCCTCTTTTCTTCACATTTGGTTGGTTCCAGTAATGTCTTCACATACTGTAGCTAATTTCTTCTTGAAACAATGGTGCCTTTAATACATTTTTTTTAATAAGCAGAAGCTCAAAATCATTATAATAGCTTTTAGTTCCAAACATATAAATGCACCAGGAATAATTTTTAAAAAAGAAAAAAGAAAAGAGGAATTGATTTAAAAAAACAAAAATCTGAATTCGTTTTTTTTAAACAAAATGGCATAGTAGGCGATACAAAGGCTATTTTTTCCACATCCGTTACAGAGAAATAACTGTCACGGTGGCGGACATAAAATCTAATATGCCCCGTTGGGACAAAAATGCTACTTAACTTTTTCCTCCAGCACAAAATATGTTATGATTCTCCATTGTCTCTACGAATGAATTGCTGTCCAGCTCAGTGTGTCAATCCTGTGACTAACAAGTGATCTGTCCATAGCTGCCTCTCATCAGCTGGGATGGGCTTCAGGTTTCACGTAACCCTGAGCAGGACTGATTTCATTTGAGGTTTGCTCTGCAAGAATTCCGTCTGACAGTCTTGTCCGAATGACGGGCACACATTGATCGGCTTTCTTTTTGCCGCAATGCAAAGAGGAGACTCAAACCCATAGAAAAATCCCCATCGTTATCCAAAAATATCTCGAGTGGAATACCCCAAAGTGGAAATATTAGTAAAAGTCAGTATTTATTTTGGTCGCCGGCCTTATGATACAATGAAATGTCTTTGTTTCACCTTCAGGCTGTGCTAGCAGGGATTGTTCACCATGTGACTGATATGCTAATTTATTTGTTCTTGACATTTTGAATAGTGAAGGCCTTGCAGTATATGAGTCATTGAGTTCTCCTCATAATTCACCATAAGGCTAAGGAATGTCATACATCAAGAAAGTAAATAGACTGTTGTTTTTTTACTCAGCTATTAAAAAAAAAAGACTTCTGATAAGAAGTCATATTTTTGCTTTGGGGTGTTCTCCTTGTTTATAAGCTTGCAGTTGTGCTTTACAACTTGATTGTGATCTCCCGCCACAAAATAAAAGGCACTGATTGCTCCGTTGTGTTTTACCTGTAACCCTCATGAAGGCCTCTTACTCCCAGCTCATAAACCAAAGTAATTTTTCTGAGCTTCCATTTATCGAGCTTCTGTAGTCCATCCATCTATCCATTTTCTGGTCCGCTTAATCCTCACAAGGGTCGCGGGGGCGTGCTGGGGCCTATCCCAGCCGTCTTCGGTCAATAGGTGGGGGGGACACCCTGAACTGGTTGCCAGCCAATCGCAGGGCACGCTTTGACAGACAAACATCCGTGCTCACACTCACAATTAGGGACAATTTGAGCGTTCCGTTAACCTGCCATGCATGCTTTTGAAATGTGGGAGAAAACCAGAGTACCCAGAGAAGATCCACGCTGGCACATCTGCACGGTGAAGCCGACGTGCAGACGTACACCCTGATTTATTCGCCAGCCAATCACAACCCACGCAATGTTTTTTTTAAACCTTCCACATTCACATTCACAAATAAAGTCAAAGTTCAGTCCCCGTTTTCGTCTTGTGGGCTGAAGCACCCACAGAAAAACCCACATACTGCAAGCACTGTGATGTTCACTGGTCGAAAATAAATTGAATATTTTCGCTTTGAGATCGAGTCACTGCAAAATAAAAACAGTAAAACATTTCTTTCGAACGTGTACCCGAGCGTAACGCGTTTATCTGGTAAACATCTGAGAAGCGCAATCTCTCTGGTAAATGTGAAAAATTATTACAGTTGTTTATTTTAAAATGTGATTTGGATTTTAGAGAGCAGTTTTGTTATCGAAGCCAATCTAATCCTCGCAATATTTTTGCTGCATTCATTAGGGATGCTTGATGAAGTTTCTAATCAGTATGCAGATTAGCAGCACATCAATTTGTTGACTATTCTCCCGTCATATTTTTATCTCTCAACATGACAACCCTGCTGTAAAGCAAGTGAACACACCTCGGCAACACATTCAATGTTTGGAGTTTTTTTTTTCTTTTGCCGATATAAAGATTGATGTTATTGTGGTCCTTGTGGTGTTTTGGATCAAAAGTTTAAAGTTTAACCACATTAAAAAAAAGTTTAAACTCATTGTACATATCGAGTCAGTTTAGCCTGAATGTGAATCATTCTCTCATTGCTGCCAATTTCCAATAAAGATCAATTTGATACCAGAAGATGAAACCATTTTTAGAGGATTGTTGGAATATTCTGTTAAAAATATCTGACAAAATATTAAAATGACACCCAACAAAAGAGCATTTTATCGTTGACTTACAAAAATGTCAAATCTGTGAAAACAGTCACTAGAGCTTGACAGAACTACATGGGCCTCTGACCCCTCTTGTGCCTCTAATTTGATATTTATTCTAAAGTGAAATATATTAAGTATTAATATTGTTTTCCGTAAAAATGATCCTTCAATAGAATTTTTGGGGGGGATCTTCGAAGAATGAAATATTCGACAGCCTCCGCCCTACATTGAACCTCCCTGTTATAGTGCCGTGTTTTTAATAGTTACTTCAGGTCCCTGGGTTGAAACTGCAACAAATTGCTCCTCAAATGAAATCATTGAAAAGCAAAATTTATGCTCAAAAAGAAAAAAAGTTATAGGTCCTCTTGGGTTTTTTTTGCCTTTGGCCACCCCCGCCTTTACTCTTCGTCGCATCTTCGTGCATTATCGTCTCCTTTCCTGAGTCCTCTCAATGTCCCACTTCTCATCTAGCCTCTTTCCTTTTATGCTATCCTGCGTTTGCTAGTTCCCCCCCACCAAGTCTCCTTTTCCCCTTTCCTACCAGATGAGATTCCAAGTACTCTCCTGCCTGTCTCTCGGATCACATAGGCTATAGCGGTCCGGTCTTCTGGAAGCTTTTCCTGCCCACCGAGAGTATTTCACCTCTTCTTCAAAGGCCGCACGACACTCTTCATTCCTCAGCTTCCACCACACGGTACTCAGCTCTGCCTTTTTCTTCTTAATCTTCCTCACCCCCAACCTAAGGGATCAAGGGGAAGAAAGCTCCAACTTCATCAGCAACCAAATCCCAACCGGTTCACAGGGAAACTCGGAGCATCCTGTTGAAGGGTGGGGTGGCCCTCGGGAATTTTGTGAAAATATCTTCATTTTGCCGAACAGCTGGTGTATTATAGGTCGGTACTGCGCATAACGGCCAGCCGCCGCCGATTATTTTTGGGCACCATACTGCTACGTTTCGGCGCATGACGGCCCACTGACAACTTTTCAACGTATGACATCCACATTGTGTAAAAAAAATAAATAAATGGATGAATACATACATAAATACATGCCAAAAAGAATTGCTACAATTACCACATTCGGAGCCCACACACTGTGAAAACCGACTCCAAAGACTGCACTTCCTGCATGCACATTTTTTTTTCCCTCTCCTTTCAGCAGCTTCGTTTTCAGTTTGAAGGATGGCACCATAAATATTGCCACTGGTGCACAGTAATTCTTTTAGTCAGCATAAAGTTTGCATAAAGGCTGAGTCACTTAAAATGTTATCTCGAATGAAGGCACAGTATTTCATTAGCAAGGGCTAATTCACACTGTTGACATTTTTTTTTCAAGGAGGTCAGTCACCTGAAAAACATAACTCACACACAAATGCACTGAAAATTATGCCTGGAGGGAATGAAAAACAACAACGATGATAAGACATATGCACTCAAAGAATTGTTGTTGTCTTTATCAGATAACACGGGCAATGATCACTATTCATTTTCAACCATTTATAAAGCTGCTGGCCTCTTTGACACTTGTCCTTTCCAAAGTAAGCATCTTTGAAAACTTTTTCCTCACTCCTTCTCCGAGCAATCAGGAAGAGAAGGTCACACTTTTGTCTTTTTTGGCCCCTCAGAATATATTTTCATCACTTGGCCACAAAAACCATTAGCAATAACACCATGTCACCTTGCAAAGCTGTCAAAACCCCCTTTGGAGATGTAGGAACCTAAAATGTCAGTCCGAGGTCAAAATGGAAACCCCAGATATGAAATCATCTTTTGGTAAGAGCTCATCAGCGCATGATGACACAGTTGGTTACCTCTAAGGCCTGAATTTAGTTAATAACATGGCTCTTGGTACAACACATACTGTAGTTTTATGATACTTATTATTACACTACTCATTATCAATATAATCTATTGTATTGTATTGTATAAATCTGTAAATGTTGCTGTCGAAGCATTTCCCGCCAACACCGGCACGTAAAACGTACGATGATACTGATTAACTATTCAGAGAACATGACGTAATACGTAGAATACGTACGCTCTCCTTCGCCACGCCTCCGCTAGGTATACTACTGGTACGAGCAAAACAAAGTCAGTTTGACTAGCTAAGGTAAGAACCCCCGAATTTAGCAGAAGTGAAGAGAAATGCTTATGAGGCACAATTCAAACTACAGTCTATTAGTTACGCGGAGGTACATCTGTGTGTGGTTAGCCTGCACTGTTTTGTTGATATAGCTGTGCAGCTGCTGTCATCAATAATAATACATGGATTTTCAACAATGCTGTGCAGTGTGTGTGTGTGTGTGAGAGAGAGAGAGAGAGAGAGAGAGAGAGAGAGAGAAAGGAGCCAACAATAATTTTTTTGGGGGGGGGGGGTAGGCATCATGAACGAGTTCATGCAACAACATTTGGAAATATATATTGCTGCAATAGCACATTAAAATCTGTTGGTATTTAGCGGGATGTGACTGTAGATGGGGCGAATATTTATTTATTGTGATAAACCATCAACGATATAAAACAGTCCCTATATGGAGCCAGATGGACACGGGCAACGCAGCTGGGGCGAAATGCCTGCAGTTGTTGTCCATCGCCACAATCCTGGCAACTATCCCAGATAACAGGTCTCAAAATGGGCCCCGCACAGGAAGCCTCATGTCGCACTGCAAGCGAGCGGCAGCCATGCACACCCAAAATTCACAAGGGGCTGTGGTGGTGGCGGTTGTGGTTGGTGGGACAAGAAGAATAATGCAGCGGCGTGCGGTTGCTATGTTGTCCGTCGTTGCAAGCAAAATGAAGAAAGTGGTTCTTCTTCCCTTATTGTCGACTTTAAAAAAAGTAGCCAATGACCCGCCTCTTGTCCGGCACATGTGACGAACACTCGCAATCAAATTTATGCCAGCACGCAATTCCACAGCTCGTTTTGCATCAGGTGTAAATGTAGCATATCACTTCACAACTTTGCAGAGGCAAGGATGATGGCGAGCAGTCTCTTAAGCAGCCTTCTCCACCGCCGTGGAATGTATATTTGGCTTTAGGTGACAAATAGGTCAGATGAGCCTGACCCATACCGCAGATGCACAGGATACACATTGTACCGAATTGTACTGTTCACATCGCATTCTAAAATCTGATCCATGTCACCTAAGCAGAACAAAATGGACCCTGCAGTGTGAACGTCGCCTTTGAGGCAGTGCACCATCTTATTGCAGCGTATTGTAGTTCTTGTAGTATGAGTAATTACCAGTGGTATTTTTACAATTGAGGCAAATTTAGAAAAATAAAAAAACAATTGTAAAGAACACTGGTCCTTGGAACATCGGTCAGAGTTCAGACATGGAGGAGTGAGGTGAAAGCCAAATAAATAAAGCCAATAAAGCCAAAGATTGTTGAACTCACATTGCAGTAACTGAGGTTGTGCCTATGATTCATCTTTAAGTGAACATCAAGCATTTATTATTTAGAAGTATCCACTAACTGTGGCCATACCAAATACCACGGGATCCAAGTTAGGATTTGCAGTACCTTCGTATTCATTGACTATTCCCTCGCAGACGGAAGCCGCTCAAATCCAACCAAGGTTGCAAGGAAATTCAGTCCGTTGCATCCTGAGTTTCGACTTAAAAGATTTGACACGCTGATTAGACATTTTCTATGTGAGTGTCTCTTACCCCATCAATCGAGACAGCTTGCAAGCATAATTTTAATTGAAGGGAGCCACTCGCAACACTATTAGAATTAATTGCCTATAAGTCATCACTTGTTTCAAGAAGATTAAGTACTCGGTCGCAATGTCAATCGGAACGAAACTCGTACCATGCTAACCAAATTAAGAGTCATTTATACACCGCGCGCCGCCAGCCATTTTACACTTCAGGCAATGTGCACGTGTGTTTTCTCCCCCTGCGTCATTCGTTGAGATCAGACTGAATTTCCAGTATTGAAATAGGCAGCCCTATCTTATGTGAAAATGTCGACATCGATCATCGGCTCTGACAGCGTGATGGAGCGCGTTTCATTTCACTGATTGCCTATTTATATGCAATCCATATGGCCGCATGTGTGCTCCACCTTGCCACCCACTCGGGGAGCGCTTGAATAGTTCTTTTTAGAGTAAACAATAACAAAAACATTGCCATATATTTGTCTTGCTGAGAAACACGTACCGGCGAATATGACATCGAATATACAAGGTCAACTTTAACACTTTGAACCTATGAGTAAGATTGTAGATGATGCAGTTGAAAGATTTGCCCGCCACGACCTGCAAAAGCGGAACGGGACTTTGCCTTTTGTTCATCTTTGGACTTCTGTCAATAGATCTGCAACAACTTTAACCTCGATACAGCAAAGGTTGATGAATTATACCGAGGGGCGTCGAGTTCAAGCCATAATTCAACGTTGGCGTCTCTGTGCTCACCTTGCAGTGCTTCTGGGCAAATGGTGCGCTATTGTGCACAGTGGCATGTGTACCAAGGCAAACACACCAATTAAAAGCAACTTAGCATTTATTGCATTTCAGCTGCTTGGCAATTATTGTATTTTGCTCCGCTTGCATTTTATATGCAGTGAGCCAAAAGCAGATCCTCTGTTAAAAAATAAAAAAACAACAACAATTGTTTCAATGACTCTGGGATCAATTAAGTAACTTGACATGGCTAATGAGTCCCCTCGGTTAATATTTCTTGCTGTGTTTTCAGAATGCCGACAATTTGTTTGTTTTTGGAAGGAATGGTTTCGAGGCAGAAGCAAAATTATTTTAATTGCATGTTCTGAAGTTTCACCATCGCGAACCAATGGGGTTTATCAAATGGGAGTCGTTTTCTTTATTTGTTTATCGCTATTGTTACTCTTTGGAGAATCAACCGGATTAGTTTTTGGTGAAATTAGCCACGCTGGGGCTTTCGGTTACAAATTTCACTTACATTTGCATTTACTTCATTGCAGACCCAAGGAAAATTGTTTAATTTTATTACTCATTAAAAAAAAGTAATTTACGCATAACTGCCAAGGTGGGGCACGTGCCATGGAGTGAGGTAACTAATGAAAGTAGGTCCAGCAGCGTAACTGTGAAAACAGGTTAGTTCAGGAGTTACTTTCTCATCATTTACTCAGGGATAAAAGAAACACAATGCAACTGAAAAAAAATAGTGGCAAAAATGAAGATGTCAAGCCAGAGGATAGTTATGCTATTAAGCTGACAGGACACGGACCTTCTTGCTTCCTGGCTGTTGACATCAATTATGTCAGCCATCCTTTAAAATCAAATAAATAACCACACCGTAGTGATGGCGTAAAAACAGTTGACCGAGGACGTCTAAAGAATGAAAGCCAGAGATGATTCAAATGACCAAAATGAGTGGCAAGAAGTACAAGATCAATCACGGTATTTATTAGTTACAATTGATGTTTTTGTCTTGTGTAATAAACTGAAAATGATTTTTTGCGAGAGAGTCAAAATTAGAAGCATGTGAAATAAATCTTTAAAACAGCGGTCCAAAACCTTTTTTGCCCCACGGACCGGTTTAATGTCATACGATATTTTCGGGGACCGGCATTTAAATACAACAAAATATGACATGACTTGCATGAAAAATTTTGGTATTTTCTAAATACAATAATAGACACGAATCATGACACGAGGAACGTCCTACCTGGCCGCAACACTCTCTGGTCGCTATGGTAACGTTTAAACGTGCCTTCAAAATAAGATACACCGCAAATACAAAGTGCATGAAAAATACGACTCAACATTGCCGCCTATTATGAAGACTGGGCTTGGAGATTCCCTCCCATTGAGATAAATCCGTATTTTGATTCGAAAATCATGATACTGTCCTCTTCTGTCTCCTGGCTGGGCCTTTTCCCCTTCCCAAAGAAATGTTCCAAAGACGTTTGTTTTTTAACACATTTTGCTAGCTCCTGGGTTTCATTTAAGCGGTAACCTATCACTTGACCAAGAAGCACATCAAAAGTGACATACAGTAAACGAATGTAACAGAGAATCTGGTCATTTTTCAAAATAAAACATCTTTCAGATTCCAAAATAAATGAAATGGAAGTAATGTAAGTCATATATTCTCTCTGTGTGGCCAGGTACCAAATGACCCACGGACCGGTACCTGTCTGTGGCCCAGGGGTTGGGGACCACTGGTTCAAAACACTAATTGTGATTATCTCCAACGAGGATGAGTTCTTGCTCCACTGAAGAGTCTAACATCACTTTTGAATTACTGCGCTTTATCTTTTTTTTTTTTGCTGCTGTTGTTTAAATCTAGAAAAACGATAAAACCACCCTGCCAACCCGATAATAATTTCAACATGAGCTACTATCATCACGGCGATTGTCTCTGCTTGCATAACATTGGAGTGCAAAATCCGTCTATGTGCCAGGTGCCAGCGAAGGGCCAGAACATGCCACCAGCTTCGTCACTCACTCCGACGACAAAACCGATGACCTTTGAGTAGCATCTCACACACTGTTTTAAAACGCCATCAACACAAGTGGTGTAATGAATTCTCTTGCCACTGCCGCCTCATTCTGCCACCTCCATCAAAGGCCGTGCTCGCTCGCTCGCTCGCTCACGGCAGCGGCTGCATCCGTGCGTGCACTTTAATAAAGCAATGAAGTCTTTGGCAGGATCAGTATATTTAGGAAATCCAGTGAGGCAGTTAGTTGAGCCCAAGTGCTGGTTTGAACTCAAACAGGAAAAAAAAAAGGAATTGCTGATGGTAAGCCATGTGCTCGAGGGCAATGTCACTGAAGCGTATGATAAAGAAGCGTTTTTACTTTTGTGACAGCGCCGAGCGACATTTGTGACTCAAATTCAATGCAAACAACTCCCACTGGGCTCAATTAGATTTGGAATACTGTATTTTGTTCCTTAGTCCAAAATCTTTATGAACTGTACTCTAGCATATGTACGTATGAAATGAAAATGAAGCTCTGGTGTAATGTGAAAACTTCTCTCTCTGTCTTGGATCGTAAGTGACAAGAATGTGGCAGCTAGCAAGTCGCGTGATGACGGTAGAAGCTAACGTAGCGGTCTTCGCTCAGTTCCTCTTTTTTTTTTTTTGAATGGACTCAAATGCTTAACAATGTTCACAGAAGATCCAAATGTGATCATAAAAGTTGTCTGAACAAGTACAGGTCCACCTAGTCTCAATTATTTCTTCAAAGAAATGATGAAAATGAGACACATAGCGCAACTGGGTTTTTTTTGTTGTTTTTTGTGTGTGTGTGTGTGTGTTCTATCTTTCTACCATTACAGTATACCGCGCACACACACATTCCAGGCCAACTGCACCAGACGACACCCTATCAGTTAAACCCCCATCACTGAATCTTAAGGGGACCGAGCGTATAAGCTTCCATGAGCTGAAAATTGCACTGTTGTTTCGCAACGGGTGATGTTGCGTAACATGTTTGTTTGGATCTAAATGTTGCACTTTTTTTTAAGCCTTAACAGGCATCTGTGACTTTACAGCAGCCCGACTGTTAGGCTTTCCTTGCAACAGTGACAGGCTGTGCTGACTCATCTTACCTCCCTTCTCAGTTCACCAGCTTAATTCTGCATTAAATCCACTGCAAGCTGGTGTGTCAGATTCAAGTGTCGGTCGTCTTTGCAACTGTCTTCAGGCTGCTGTATTTTTATTTATTTTTTGCCTCTGTGGTGAATCTAGAGATGGATAGAAAGATTGGAAGTAGCTAATGTGGTACAATGGTACCTTGCAAGTTCCACCTGGCTGTCATCCGCGGCACTCATCATTTCAAAACCAAATTCCCCATATTTCGGCCGAAATTTGGAAAACCTTTGTCAACTGTACATGTCAAATTTTAAAGGACACATATTAAATAAGTGGAAGAGTTATATCACCGTCTTTCTTGTTTCGCCCGTTTTAGGGCCCAACGCCATCTCAAAACGCATGCAGAGTTAATCTTTGGTGTGGTCAGAAATTAGATCTGAAATGCACTGACTGCAAATTGTACAACTTTTGAGGTTATCCACTTCAAGATATGAACTGTAAAGTACTGTAATGCGATATTTCAAGGAGGTCTGTCTGCCGTCCTTCTGGCAGGGATGCATATCATAACCGTCATGACAGTGAGTTTCCTTTGATGGCACAGTGAGGAACACGGGGCATATTCAAACGCAGACCATAAAGGCTTCATTGAGCCTCCTGGCAAACACTCTCCATTGCCTCCCAAAGTGCACCTGCCACGGCCAATTGGACCCATGGAGAACCAGAGACGGAGCCATATAGAGGAAAAGGAGAATTGCTGAAAGGGGAAGTCATTGTGGATGGAGAGGAGCTTCATGTGTGACTGCCTTTGCCAGCTAATAGGCCCGTGCTATGACTTCCCGGGCAGCTGTTAAAGTGAGAGGGCAGTCATTCAGTCATTATGTTACTGAATGGAGGACTGCTTATACAGACATATGAGTAGAGAAAGAATACAAAACAAATGTTTCAAGGGATACAATGGGCGGCTTAGCAACAATCTCCAACTACGGACATGGATCGTTTGGTACCAGGCAACACAGACAGAACAGCACACAGCAGGGTATAAACCTCCATCTTGGCCAAAACAATATTGCTATAACAGTGGGAGGTGACTTGTTTTGTTTATTTTTTCTTTAATTAAAGTGTACCTCCGGCAGCCCATTTCGAGGTATTGATCGGTAATGCTGGATAAATATCCGGCGTTTCCATTTTCGTGACTAGTCCTCTGGTTAATTTTAATGCAAGGCATCATGTTATGAACCAATGTTGACTGGGCCAGAACAATTTGCACGATGGGCGGGAAGAAATGTGGACAGTATATGTTAATATGAAGGTCAACCTAAAGAATCCTTCTCAAAATGACCAGATGATTAATAGGAGGGCACATGTGAGTTGAGTCAAATCACACCACCCGATGACTTTGTGTGGGCTCAAAGCCCCCCTGCTGTGGATGGATGAGTGCCCAGCTTTTGACACAAACACTAACGCCACTACACTTACTCACACACACACACACACAAACACACACACGTTCTCATCCATCCCGTTTGCATTACCTGGTGCTGGCTCCTAAAAGTATCTCCCTATTCTAGGACTAAGGTACCAGTCGACATGGCCGACATCGTTAGCCTCACTTTTCCCTGAGGGTCAGACACAAAAAATAACGTTCCCTTTTCTCTGGCATCTGCAGATCCGAGGCTAAATGAAGACATACAGCCCACAGGTCCAGCGGCCTGCTCAAGGTAACCTCTGCTGTCAGTGAACATTTGCCAGTGCCGCCGCCTGTCGAGGGGAGTGGGCACGGAAGAGTAGAAAATAATATGCCAGTGAGATAATATCCCATGCTTGCTATATTAATGAGTCATACCTCCTTCTTGATCCGGGTTCACCTACAGTACAAGTGTACAGGTACAATCCAAAAAAGGAGGGCGTGATATCGTGACATAAAAGATGACCGTACATTCACTTTTTGGCACTGACAAATGCCTGCATTTTATTTTACGACGGTTAAATTAAACTTCCTCAAACCCAAGTGTTGATAAGAAACTTTTGTGTGCGGGAGCTTTGGTTTGCGGGTATTGTGCCATTGCTACGGCGGCCCAATGGTGCCAAAATTAAATCAATATATCATTAAATCATGTACTTCGTCATCATTTGTTGCGACATTTTTTATTTATTTATTATGTAGAAAATTAAGTCGGAGTGGATTGGCTATCACTGCACTAGTTGAAACAGTACTGCTCTTGTTTTCATTTTGGCCTACTTATTTGCCTGTGGCCTCGTGAAATAATGTGATCAGTCATTCTCTCTCATCAAACTCAGTGGGCGGGCACAGGGTGTGTCTAGCCCTGTTCCAGCGCCAAACAAATTGTTTGTTCCTGCACGAGCTCTCTGTGAGTTAACCACAGATATTTGAGGAAAAGTCATGCCTGTATGTTTCATTGCGCTTCATGCCCGAGTTCATGACCGGCATTTTAGACCTTGCAGAAAATGTTGACGCAGGAATATTGGACTCTGAGCGTGTGGCTCGCAAAGCGGAAGGATCTATGGAAGTTCTTGTGAGTTATTTGTGCTTTTACCGACCCAAGAATTTATGAAAAAATACAGGAAGTTCCGCAGCGTACTAGACCACAACACACACAGGATACAACGCTCGCCACTTTTGACTTTCGCCACATCTATTGTCGGGCATGTGAAGTTGCTGAGTGTTTTGGAAGATTTCAGTCAGAAAGAGCATGAAACATAATGGCCGAAGTATTCACTATCCAATCCATGGCGAGTACTCATGCAAGAAGAAGCAATTTAATTGAGGCTGGAACAATGCTAGTCCCGCCCAGGGCTCGCCCACTGAGTTTGACTAGAGCGAGCGTACGATGGATAAAATTATTTTCTGACGCCACAAGGGAATAAGAGGACCTAAATGAAATAAATAGCTTTACTGCATGAACGAGCGGAAGCTGATATGCAATGATGCCCAGTACGCACATACTAAATTTTCAGCATGTACTGAGACAAGCCTAAAAAAAAGCAGTGATCCTGTCAAGCTGACTAGGTTTGGAATTAAACTAACGCACTTTAAAAAAAAAAAAGAATTCCAAACATGCTTATGTTAAAAGGTAAGCATTTAATGTGTATATTATTTCCCCACAGTTTTATTCATGACCCAGACCTTGTTTTTCACAGATTCTTATGTGCATGATTCTTACTATTTGACCCACTTGGCACTTGGCCAAGTGGGTCAAAATTGAAAAACAATACAGAACGCAGGGTGGTATCAAGCGATCAATGAACGTATTTACACTGATTACAATTTTATTGCTTTTTCCAACTATAATTGTTCTGTGAAGCGGTCAGCCACATGTTGAATACTTAATCAGTCGCTCAATAGCCTGATGCGAGAAGCGCTAATTCATTTACGTTTGCATAGTCAGGTAGCGTAGATGTTATTGACGTTTTTCTGATCAATGAACAGACAGTACATTAGGAGAATTGACTGAAGTGCATGTCTTCAGTTCGTGTGCACAGTCTCTACTATATCCATCCATCCATCAATTATCTGATCCACTGATCCCCAAGAGAGTGTTGTGGTCGCTGGAGCCTATCCCAGGTGTCTTCCGGCAGTAGGCGGGGTACCTCTGAACAGGTTGCCAGGCAATCACAGGGCACACATAGACGAACAAGAATTCGCACACCCAGTGAAAACATGCACACTCCACACAGGAAGGCCGGAGCCCGGAATCGAACCTTGCACCTCTGCACTGTGAGGCGGACGTGCTAACGAGTCGACCATTGTGCCGCGTATTGATTATAAGAAAAAAAAATGAAAGTAGATTGAAAAGAACAATACATCTTAATCTTTTTTTTCCAATGATGCAAAATGGGGAAATATGAAATAATATCTATCTAAGCCAAACATTTTTGGATCGATGTGAGACGAGCATTTGAATTGGCGGTCCTTGTGTAATTCTGCAAAATAAGTCATTCTAACTGCTTTTAACACTTGGCATGAGCTGAAATAGCCATGTTCTTGAAGATATGTCCATCCCTATATGTGGCAATTTGTTCAAATTCAGTGAACACATCTAGGCACTTATAGTATATACTGAACATAGACTCCATTCGAGAGTGTTTTTTTTCCTTTTTTTTACATTTTCCTGGTGCCCACTTGAGATAGACGAGATAGACAAGAACACATCTACGGATACTTTTTCCTTCTTTTGGATTCCGTTGGGGCTCATCGAAAGGAAGCAAAGGTCGGTATATCGAATGCAATAAGCTTGGCAGGCAGGTGAAATACGGTATCTTAGGGCCAATACGGTCAAGTACTTTCGATCAATTAGAACACTTTTCCCTTCACAGTGAGACGGCTAACATTTGCACCCCCCACCCCCACCCCCAAGAGGAAATAGTCCATCAATACATTTGTTTTGTTTAAATCATTCTTTTATTCATTTAACTATCAGCGGTGAAGTGGCCAATTCACATGCAGCTGTGTACAGAGACTATTGAGAGCAACATCTAAATTCCTTTTGCAGGTCTCAGTCTATCATCTCATGTGTCTTCTTTGTCAGCCTCATTTCAAATGACAGTGAGCTACATTCTTGACCTGCTTCCTCTAGTAACCTGGTTTTTGTTGAATGCATCAAAAAATAACTGGGTTACAAAGAGGCTGACTTTCTGATGGTGAGCAATATTGTTCCGCCGCTGTTCATTTTCCCCTAATTCCCAATTCTCAAAACAAATCACAATGCAATGATTAGCAAATTCTTTTCAATCTATTTTCAGTTGAATACATGGCAAAGACAAGAATCGGTATTTAATGCTCAAATTGACGCTCTAGTTTTTGCAAATGTTCATTCATTTTGAATTGAATTCCTGCAACATGTTTCCAAAAAGCTGGGACAGGGGTGACAAAAGACTGGGAAAACTAATGCTCAAAAACACCTGTGTGTCTGTGTGTGCATGTGTGTATGTGTGTGCATGTGCATGTGTGTGTGTGTATATATACGCACACATATACATACATTCCGTATTTTCCGCACGATAAGACACACCTTAAAGCATTTAATTTTCTCAAAAGCTTACAGTGTGCCTTATAAATCCGATCTATGGATCAATACAATATTCAGACTTCTTGGACGTAGTATTTTAAATGTTCTGTCAAGCGCTTTGTTACAGCTGCAGTGGTTGTAAAAGCGCAATAAAGCTGTATTTTATGCATTGTGTTGTGTTCCCTTCAGCACACCTCCATCTAGTGGATGCATAATGCAACAGCAGCCATTGTAGCTTCGATTCTATGCGCCTTATAATACGCTGCGCCCTACACATGAAAACTGTTTTAAAATAGGCCATTCATTGAAGGTGTGCCTTATACTCTGAAGCACCTCGCGTGCATATAATACAACATATATACATTATATACATATATATGGGCAGGCATACTGGTGAAAGAAACAATTAAACAGGCCAGTCAGGGCTGCTTCTTCAATATAGGCTCTTGACACTCAGCGCCTTTCTTACCAACAGTTCACTCAGAAGCGATTCTACCTTATCTACACCCAACAAAATGAAATATTGACTGGAGTTATTTTCCTTCTCTGCTGGTTCCACACAATTGGACAACAATGTTGCCTTTTTAAAACCTCTGGATGGCGGATTTACGGATTAAGTGCACGTTAAGTCCTTCTTCGTTTTGGAATCCCGACATCTTTAAAGTAACCAAAATTATGATGTTTTCCTTGGTTACTTTTGTGGGGGTTTTTTATAGTACAGTTTTAAATGTATGTTTCTGGATGAGGAACAGAATATCTATCCCAAGCTGAACGTATGCTGCACTCAACTAGGTCACACAACAATGGCTTCTTAAAAGCAGATTTAACTCAAGAGAATAATTGAAAGTGAAGAACAATTCAACGTGCTTGTGATACTCACAAAATGTGTTTTGTATGCGTGCTTGCTGTAAATCGCATATGAAAGGGCACCGTTCAAAAGAAGACGGAGCTCCTGAAGCACCATTTACCAATTCACCTGCGTTAAATGTAGTACAACCAGAATTAGTCCAGTTCACAAGTGTCAAACTCCGGTCCTTGAGAAACATTCTCCTGCATATTTTTGATGTTTCCTTCCTCCAACAGGCCTGACTCAAATAACTCATTGGCTCATCAGCAAGCTCTGCAGGAGCCTGATCATTTGTCTCAGGTGTGTTGGCAGCCCTCGAGGACCCGAGTTTGACACCTGTGGCCCTTGTTGACGGTATCATTGTTGACTTGCATCACACCACCATCGCCTGCAAACTATGCCAAGATAACGATTACTCCGCGTTTATGTTGAAAACCATTAGCTCAAGTGTTTGGGCCCAGGATGGCGGTGGCTTCATGCATTTTTAAAAGCTTCGTTGGAGCCAGGCACGCTGCCTGTTTTCCCGAGTTGAAGTGACAGTCGACATTGTGGAGCGAGCCTAAATGGAAAATTACACGCCGAGACTCTGCTTTCTGACGATACTTGCTTTCCTCTCTTTGGCTCTATAGCAGCATTCCTATCCCTAGCCTACATTTTATCTGTTTCCCCCTGTATACCATTGCCTAAATTATTTCCCCGACTTCCACCTCACCCCCTCGAAGCATCTTCTTTTCGTATGACAGCAGTATATGTAGCTCCTTTGGGAGGTAATTAGGGGAAAAAAACTCAACACATACACACCTGCCTGCTGAGAACAAGGCATTCAATACTCTTGCTTGGTGTCTTACAATCGCAACAATGCTAGCAGTCAGGGATGAGGAGAGGTGGCATGCACAGAAAGCACTCAGGGCATCCTTGGGGATTATTGGGCAGAAAAAATGTTGTTTTGGTAAGCCCAAACATGAATGCAGAAAAGGTCCCAGGTGCCAGTTTAAAATGAACTTGTTTTTTGTCTCTCAGAGGCCATGCGGCTTGTCTGCTCTCTCGTCTCGCAAATGGCACACTCAGTGCAAAAGTAGCCGGCGAAATAAAGACAACATAAAACCAAAGAATGAGGCTACTCAAAGGAGACATATTTCAGCAATCTGGCGAGAACTTGAAGTTAGTTTCCTTTCCTTCAACCAAAAGCTTCAAACTCAAGGCCCGGGGGCCGGATCTGGCCCGTCATGTCATTTTATCTGGCCCGCAAAAGCAAATCATGTGTGTTAACCTCAATGACCCTTGCTAAAATCTGTACCGAAATGTCAAATTGTCATGTGCAATAATGTTGAGATTTTGCAAGAAATTTGTTGCCTTGTTTACACTCACTTGAACAATAATTGAACAAACAACAAATTGAACAAACTAGTAAACATCGTCCATCCATTTTCCGAACCGCTTAATCCTCACGAGGGTCGCGGGGGGAGCTGGAGCCTATCCCAGCCGTCATTGGGCAGTAGGCGGGGGACACCCTGAACCGGTTGCCAGCCAATCGCAGGGCACACAGAGACGAACAACCATCCACGCCCACACTCACACCTAGGGACAATTTAGAGCGTCCAATCAGCCTGCCATGCATGTTTTTTTTGGAATGTGGGAGGAAACCGGAGCACCCGGAGAAAACCCACGCAGGCCCGGGGAGAACATGTTTTGTACACAACATCAATTTGTTGTGTACAAGTAATTATACGATTTGATGATTTATTTGGTTTCACTGTTGTAACGGCCTTCCGAGGTAAGACGTACTCCAAAGTGGCCTGTGACAAAAATGAGTTTGACACCTCTGCCTTAAACACTTGAAAGACCCGCATATATTTGCACTTTTTGCTCCCAGTGGTTATTTTTGTTAGGAAGAACTCATCACACTGTTTATCTCATCGTGTTCTTAATCAAGCTGTCTGGTCAATCTGGACGCACTCTGCACACAACGAGTGACCCTGTGAAACTAAAGCTAATTTATTCCAGGCCTTTTTTTTTTTTTGAAAACTCAATACTTCTGTCCTCAGTGCTGTTGACCCTTAATCAAAATTTAATTGCGCTTGCACTCCCACACTGAATTAGTACCAACTTGATTCACCTTAGTTTGGGGAAGTCAGTTTTCCACTTCAAAATGTTGCCACGGGAAACAACAAAACAAAACTACAACAGGCCGGTCATAATATACGGCACAACCAATGAGCGGCCAGCTGTGGTTTAACCTAAAGTTTGGACTTGTCATACCTTGGTACCAGGTACTTGAAAAAGTCTCTGATTTCGCAAATATAGACTGTGAGCAGATCGTGCTATTTGTTATTTTATATTGGAAAGTTGGGTTAAAAAATAAAATGCTCCCATTCGGCTTTCGGATCGAATGTCAGAATTAACTTAAATTTCTGAACGGCAAAATTTACAAAAGGTGTTTGATCTATGGTTGCCTTTCTGTGACTCCTCCAGTTCCTCTGTAGCACTATTGCAGTCTGCTGATGACACTCTGACGCTTCTGTGCTCAGTGGCCATTTACCCCTGAGGACATTCGGGTTGAAGCCTCGTGATGGTGAGATACTGTTGATCAATTGAGGTGAAGTCCTGTTCTAATGATGTCAAAATGCAAACAGTGTGATTAAAGGATGGTTTGTAAACCAATTTTATTGGAGCCAGGAAATGTATTGGTCAAATCGTGGGTTAAACATGTGGTGAACGCCCGAGGTGATTTTTGCTGCTCGGCTCCTTGTTGGGGAACTTAAAGTTGTGCAAAAACTACTGAAACAGTCTACACACGTTTAAAGGTTAACAGAAAGTTGCTTTAAGTCAACCTTTAAAGGTTATAGTGCATTTTAAGTTCAGGCTGAAATTTAACCCAAAAAGTCAAATATACAAAATAACCTTTCATGAGTAGGGCACACTGAGAACTTTCCGACTCACCATTAAGGTTAAGGCAGTATGCCTTCATTGTTTGATTGATTCAGCTTTCCATTGTTTGTGTTTTGAAATCCAATCAGAAAGAATGAAAAGAACCTCCTGCCGCCATCAAACGGACATTTGTAATGGCTCAAAAATGTATTGCGATACATCTCATGAACCTGTGACCATGTTCTCTTGAGCACTATTTTTGAAACGATAGCAACTCCCATTGATCTTGTGACTGCTACAGTCAAGCATGTCCGCCCTACAGTTCATAATAATCTGGATATGCAGTGACTTAATCGGCCGGGCCCTTTGTTGCTGTGCACATGCAAATGATGTTATTAGGGAAGTAGAGGGTGAGATGACACAGCTGCAAGTTTGCATTTGTCAACCCAGCGCATATATACGTGCCGACAGCCTCTGTGAGGATGTAAACCAACTCCAATTCTCTGTACCTCCACCCAGCTTCGGTTTGTTTCAATGTCATGATACTCAGAGATGAGCGGAAGCAGTCACATGAATTCTGGTTTTATTTAAATGTTGTTCACACGAAATACACAAAATTATATTTCGTGCTCTTTTAAAAAAACAAATTCTAAAATAAATTAAAATTTTAATTTAATTATTTTGGTAAAAACTGAGACACCTGCTCCATAAAATAATTAAAACCAACAATTTTTAAAAAAAAAAGAAGAAAAAAAAAGAAAAACTAACTACAGTATAGAGAATAATTGAAAACTATTTTACCCGATCCATTGACTTGGTCACGTATATGAAGCTTGTTGTTGATCCAAATTTTGACACACAACACAAAAAACACAATTTCACTGGCTAGTAACTTGAAAAATTCAAAAGTTGTGGCACTGATAAGTCAAGTCGCCACAGTATTTTCATTATTACTACGGTATATGCAAATATAAAGTGGCAAGGTAGGTGAAATGCATCGTGCCTTTTTCAGAAACCTCTGAAAGCATTGTCTTCCTCCTTTTCCAAACGCAAGATGAATAGCCCAATGATGCTAATGTGTTGTTGAAAACCACTGAAGATGGATGGACGGTCACACCGAGGCAGGGTGAGGAAAAAATGCGATAGCTCCTCTCGCAGTTCTGAGCGAAGGGACGGATGATCAAACTGTGCCATAGCATCAAGGAGGCGGCTGAGGATAGATGACTCACATTTGTCTTTGTGGACTTAAGAAACAGCGAGGACAAACATATTTGGATGGTTTCCAAAGGACAGTGCCTTTGCGAGCAAAGTCAAGTGACGGCAACAAAGTTAAACCAAGCTTAGGAAATAGCAGAATTTATACTTTTATAAATCCCCCCCTAAGGGTAAATTAAACTCGATCCTGCTGGTTTTTAGTAGCGCATACAATATCCGAATCCAGAACACAAATACAAACATGATCCACGCAGTACAAGACAAGCCCATGTGACTTTAGTGCCTTGCTCAAAGGTACACCGATGGTGCACTGGAGGACAGCCGGCTCCATTGTTTGGCATGCAGCACACCTGAAAATCAGACTTTTTCCACCCCAGTAATATCACATGAAAACAATTTTAAAAATCGGCCGTTCATTGACGGTGTGTCTTTTACTCCAAAGCGCCTTATAGTACAGAAAATACGGTATTCCTTTTTCCTTATGTACAAATGGCCGAGCCGATCTATCCATAAAACAAATAAATTAAGACGATGCTGGGCGGCCCGGTGATCGAGTAGTTAGCGTGTTGACCTCACATTGCAGGTTCGATCTCTGGCCTTCATGTGCGGAGTTTGCATATTCTCCCTTTGCCTGCGCGGGTTTTCTCCGGGTACTCCGGTTTCCTCCCACATTCCAAAAACATGCATGGCAGGCTGATTGAACACTCTCAATTGTCCCTAGGTTTGAGTGTGAGCTAGATGGTTGTTCATCTCTGTGGGCCCTGCGATTGGCTGACAACCGGTTCAGGGTGTCCCCCGCCTACTGCCTGAAGACAGCTGGGATGGGCTCCAGCACGCCCCATGACCCTTGTGAGCATAAAGCGGATCATAAAATGGATGGATGGATGAATACTATGCTGCCCTTGAGCAGAACATGTTTGGTTATCCCCAGTCTAATTAAATACAGTAAGTACACAGGAGAGCTTCTAAAATGGAGTTGAATGTCCATTTGCAAAAACACAACAAAGCCAAAACCACCTTCTGTTCTCAGTCTATGCAGACACATTTTGAGTTCAAACTTGATAGAACAAGCATGATCAGAGAACATGCAGCTTTATTTGATTCAACAAAACCAAATGTGTAAACATATAACGTCTATCTACCTGCTTCTGGAAATAACTTACTGAAATATGAGAAAGTTTAATAGGAAATCCACATATTGGGTCCTGCATGTGATTCAACGATCATTAAAATATAACATTCAGTTTGTCTTCTTTGAGCAACTTTGCAAAGCATGCCCCCTGTCACCTCCCTCCCAAAAAAGGGTTGAATTCGGACTGTAGACCTTCAGAGGCGTTAATCTCCAGAGATTCCAATTTATATGTAAATCACCCACAAAAAAAAAAACCTGAATTATGTTGAAAAATGGTCAAAATCAATGTCATTAATCATAATTTGTTGATTAATAGGTTAAAGCAAATGAAAAAGAGCCGGGGTGGCTCTTCAATACTTCCGCATGTTCTCACTTCTGTTTCGCTGCTGGCAAAGATCAAAGGGATATTTTAATGATTTATGATAAGATGTCCATGAATTTGCATTCTGAGAAAGGAGAGATGTGTCGGGCAGGTCTGATGGTCGACTCCACAGCACTGTGAGCTCTCCTGGTTCTAAGCTGATTAAGAAGTTTAAAAAAAAAAGATGAAAGCTGGTCGAGCTTCTGAGATGAAAGCTGATGGCCACCGGGTGGATTGTGTGGACACCTCTCTTCCAGCATCAATTTATGACAATTGTCTTCGGTAATCCGCAATTTTTTTTTCACGCGAACCGCTGACAGGGCAGGTGACGTCTGGTCATCTGACCTCCCTCTTCAATTGTGCGACCGGCCTGCTTTATGATTGTGTGTTCAGTCTCACAGTTTGGGCGCCTGTTTTGCACATGATCGACGAAGCAATCCAAGATTGCAGTCTTTTACTAAGATCACATACAGTTGGCTCACTTACCCACTCGTTCGTGTTGAGGGCAACAAAGTCGTGGAGACCACCACATTAGCAAAGGGTTCGCGTTGTAGATAGCTGTGATAGGTTTCACAACGGAACATTTGAAAAGAGCACCAAAAGCTCAAAATCATTTTTGAGATAGTGGAATTTGGAAGTGCTAGTCGAAGAGCTGAACATACTGGATTACTTATTGACTGACTTACAGAAACGATATTCATTGCTCAGATAACTTCAAGGAAGCCAGTAGTGGTGTAAAAGACATATTTTATTATGCCATATGTTATTCAACTCATTCCAGGCGGCCCGGTGGTCGACTGCTTCGCGAGTGGGCCTCACAGTGCAAAGATGCAGGGTTCGATTCCGGCGCCAGCCTGCCTGTGTGGAGTTTGCACAATGTCTGCGTTCCTGCATGGGTTTTCTGCGGGTTCTCCAGTTTCCTCCCACATTCCAAAAACATGTGTGACAGGTTAAAACTCTAAATTGTCACTAGGTGTGATTGTGAGCACGAATGGTTGTTCGTCTCAGTGTGCCCTGCGATTGGCTGGCAACCAGTTCTGGGTAGCCCCCCGCCTACTTCCCGATGATGGCTGGGATATGGTCCAGCACGTCCTAACCCTCGTGAGGGTAAGCAGATTGGAAAATGAAGTGAAGAATGGAACTCATTCCTAGTGTGTGTATTCCAACTGGATGTATGTGCCCATCTCGCTTGACATTGCATTTAAAACTTGGAATAGCACACCCCGAAAACTACTCTGGAAGAGAAGCCAGCACCAAACAATAGTCATAACACAATGAAAATTAAAAGCAATTCTGTCTTTGTTGATTTGGCTCGTTCTTGTGACTGACTTCAAAACATACAGAAGGTTAAAAATCGCATTGCTGAATAGACAAGATGTCGCAATCACGTTTCTGGCATTCCATAAAATGTTTACTGGAGCAGAAAGGTTCTCCGTGCCACCTTTCAAGTTGCCTACTCTATGTTGGCACTGCAAAGAAGAAAAGTCAAACGTTGTGGTTGGTCTCAGGTGTTGATAAAATCACATTGGCCGTACTAAGCTATTCTACTTGGAGATATTCCTGCAGAATACGGAAAATGAATTGTGGCAATTTTGGCGTGTAAGGCTGGTACACCCCAGCAGTGTCATTTGTGAACGGGAGGCTCCCTCCCACCGAAGCTTCAATGGCTCCAAGCAATCTGGTGCTGAAAGTACCAAAACACTCTCTTATTTAAAAGTTCATTGAGTCTCTACAGTTGAGTGTCCATTAAACAACAGTCCATCAATGTAAGGCGGGAAAGGCAATGGACGGCATTAAGTGTATGATTGGTAATTAACGTTCTCACCAACTGCCGCTGGAGGAGTGACTTTGCAGAAGAATTGAGCCGCTAAGTCCCAAGGGTTCGTTGTAAGACGTATGTTAATGAAAACAGCCTACACCCGGAACACTTCATCAAGAAAATAATAAAGTGACATGGGCAACTTAGTCCAGGTTGTAACTTCTGGTGCTCTTCCCCAAAGTTAGTTGTCTTGTATAATCAAACTAATTGTCTCAAATTTAGGGCATGAGGTAATGTTTTATTTTTGTGGCCAACAGAATTATTACCCATCCATCCATTTTCTGATCCGCTTTATCCTTATAAGGGTCACGGGGCGTGTTGGAGCCTATCCCGGCCGTTCGGGCAGTAGGCGGTGGACACCCTCAACTGGTTGCCAGCCAATCGCAGGGCACACACAGACAAACAATCATTAACTCTCACAATCACACCCAGGGACAATTATTTTGTCATTTTATGTTAACTTTTCTTTTGATGGCGGCGGGGTCACCCACAGCGGCTCCTCTTGTTGCATGTTGTCTTGAGAGGGAAGAAATTTCATCTGTGCTGTACAGCACATTTGACAATAAAGTTGTACTTGAACTTGAACTTGAATTTAGAGTGTTCCATTAACCTGCCATGCAGGTTTTTGGAATGTGGGAGGAAATCAAAGTACCCAAAGAAAAACCACACTGGCACGGGGAGAACATGCAAACTCCACACAGGAAGGCCGGCGTCAGAATCGAACTCTGCACCTCTGCACTGTGAGGCGGACGTGCTGACCAGTCATACACCGTTCTGCCACAGAAGAAAAAAAAAAAAAGAAACAGAATGAAACGGATACTGAGGAGGAAATCAGAGCTTTGGAGTGCAGGGCTCAATCCTCAGCAGGACAGATGCTGCATTGATCACAAACACAATGGTGCCATGAAAACAGCCGAAAGGTCAAGTCGGCGGGAACACCGTCTGCAAAATATGAAAATCGCAAACTTCTGTGATCATAACGACCGCGTGCCACCTCCTCCGTTGCCTGCCGGCAATTAGCATCTGGAGGGGAATATGTCAAGACAGCTAAAATTAATTTCACACTGTGACATGCAGTCGACTTCAAGGGGGAAATGGTGCAAGCATTATGCTCTATTAACAGCATACACAATTCAGCCGTAGGTTTTCCAGTTTGATATAACAGGAGGCTACTTTGGAGCTCAGCGGGCACTGAGATGGAATGCTTTATTTGCTGACACGATGGCATAAACATTTGCACGTTTTCTTGCACAAGTTCAGTTTGTGTCGTTTTAGCATTCCCACTTGCTCTGTTTCTTGTCTGAAGCAAATACTCGCGCAGGATTAAATCCGAGTGCTTAGCTCAAAGCACAAGTGCAGTTTCTCCTCCCTCGCTTTCGTCTGGTTCGGCACCCTCAAGTTGAAAGTGGGGTCATCGGTGTTTGCGTCCACATGGAGAAATACACGAATTTCCTTTTCAAACCATGGATTTAAAGAAAATACAACATGAGGAAAACGCTGGGCGATCGAAATAAAAATGTGTCAATCACTCTTGCTTGATGTTTAACTGAGCGTTTCTTACGTACTTATGACATCTCAAGTGCCGAGAGGTCATCATACATATTTCATTAATTTCCTCACCTGTTCTCATGGGCCGATGATTGGATACAAAATCAAATATACAATCCAAAAAAAAAAATATCCCAGCTTGTTTGAAAAAAAAGAAAAAGTTACTCGTTAAAAACGAGTTGGAGAGAAAAGTATAAAAGCCCGAGATGGCAAAGGGAATCTCGCAGCAGCTCACCCTTATTTAACTCGGTTCTTTTATCACTGGACTTTTGATCCCCTCGACCGACCGACCATTCTGAGAGAAAGTAATCAAAGTTCTGTGTGGACGAGAGAAGCGCATCATTGTGACAAAGAGAGTCGAGCGGGCCCCACAAGAAAGAGGTGGGGAGGCAAATCTAGCCTGTCATAAAGTCAATGCGTTCTCTTCAAAGTGGAGACAGGAGCAGGTGGAGGGCAGCGGGGTTTTGGTGGGTGGACGTTTCCTTTGTGAGAGGAGACGGAAAAAACCTTCGGGCGGCAGCTCACGAAACAAATTTAACATTCAGAGGGAGGAAATCGATAGCTGCAACAGGTGAATTCTCTGCGTGTCCATTGTGTTGCTGCTCAGTGAGATCAGGTCGAGGTTTCGACGGAATTTTCACTGCGCTAGATGAAAAAAGAAACCTTTTCATTCATCATCCTTAAAAAACATTTTTTTCTGTTTTTACGTAACTATACATTGACCTTAAAAAATGCATTTCGATCCAGTTGATTCTTGTGTGCAGTCACTTATACATAATTTTTTTTTTCACGTTTGTGTGCTTTACCACGGCTTTGTTCATCAATACGGAATGTAACGTATTATTTATTATTCTTAATGACACAAAGAAACTGGTTTAAAAAAACAATGACACTGCATAAGCTAAAGGAAATGATGCCACAACACAAACATGTTGCAATCTACATGAAAGGACTGAACATTAAAACGTAGTTTTCCTTTGCGATAAAGCCATCACCGCTATAATCATCATGCACAAGGCGTATTTTTTGTCATGTCGTGCATTTTTATATCTGCTTGTACACCACGCAACAGCCTGAGAAAAAAAAAAAAAAAACCCCGAGCGCCACTGTGCAAGTAAGTGGTCTGTGATAAAGCTATTCTATCAGCCAGTGAGTTGGAGGTTATTGAATCCGTTCCGCATCTGTGAACTGGCGGCTTAAAAACCCAGCAAAGCGACTCTTGGGGAGGCCTGTTTTCAACTACTCGAATCTCTTTATGGAACGCAGAGTGGCCTGGCCTCAAAAGGAAAGGAATATATCAAAAGTTGTCGCATTCCTGTCTGGTTGTATCACGCGCAGGTAATGTCGGAGAGAACGCTGCGAGAGACAGCTCGGAGATCATGAGCGTTTCAGCAAAGTTTTCGACCCGCAGTTAAAACGAGCATCTCTATTCCTTGAGTCAATATCCGTTGTGGATGTGTGGAGGCTGATCTATGTTTAGCCATGCAAATGTGGGGATTAAAACTTCAGGCAATGCTGGAGAGAGGGCTGGTGCGCGCTGCTAAATTAGTCATTCTCCGAGAAACGCATTCACGGGCAAACGCGCGCACGCAGTCTCACATTAAGCGAGACCCAGTTCTTTTTTTTTTTTTTGTTTGGTTGCGCTTTTCTGTCAAATTGTAATGTAAAACCGCTTTACCAAAGTGTTTGATGTCAAGAATAAATCGTAAATCTACTGGCTTGCCATTTTTTATTTTATTTTTTGGGATGATACTTTACACAGCAAGGGTGAGTGATGTCCTCCTAATGTGACAAACATCCGCTGTCCTGGGGACATCACCAATCTTCTCCGGCATCAATCAGCCCGAGGCGCGATACTTGTCCCCAAAGCCCATTCGGCTCCTCTCATTGATGTGCTTCCCTCAAAAAGGTGAATCATTTGTTCCACCCCCAGACATTCTCTAATTGGATTGTAAATCTTCGGTGATGATTAATCATACGGCCTGCTTCAGAGGTGCTAATGAGGAGCTATTTTAGCTGAATGACATCACCACCAATCACCTCTGGCCAACTCCAGGCGATACGACCGAATGTATTTTCAAATGTGTCTGTCAAAGATGAGATGAATTCGATTGTAGCTCCTTCAGCTGTAAGCACTATCGAGTTCCTCTCCCAGCCACCTTCTGCGATTTACGGACTTATTTCTATGTGACGGGGTGGTAATTCAGATACATGTTTTATTATAATGCGGCCTTTATGTTGGACAGCCTCGTGCAATGTTAGCACAGTAAGACTAAATTATGGTCTCATGGGATAAAATCAAAGTCACTATAGCGACTGATTTTGTGTCAAACATTAGTGATTCAAGTCATGCCGAACCCGTCAATATTTAATCATTCACATGTCTTAATGCTTAGTCTATAGTGTACATTAATGCGGTCTTGTAGATTAGTGATCCTCAAGCTTTGTTTTTTTATTTTATTTTCTTTCTTTCTTTCTTTATTTTTTTGCCACGGACCGGCCTCACATGCAGTCTTTTTTTCTTTATTTTCTGTTATGCCACTCTTGGAAGAAGACCATTTTTTGCGTACCCCTGCATTGTCTGCCACGACTATCAATCTAATTGCTTTAAACACACTCCTGCGTAACATTCTGAGAAAGAAATGTAGATGAACTGACAACAAAAAAATTACATTGTTCTTTTTTTTTGTTTGTTTTCATCTCTCGCCACCTTTCTTTTTTCATCCCGGTTAAATACTTTGCCATAGAGTCTCTTAAGGGCTACTTTGTTCACTGCAATTCATATCTCCTGCTCCGTGCTGTGTGCGCATGCTCGATGCAGAAAACAAAACAAAACAAAACAAACAAACAAAAAAAAACCCCTTATACCTTACTCTCTGCACCCGCTCAGAGAATGAGAGTGCCACTGCCACCCACTGGAGCGGATGTGCAATTACACTTTATTCTAGAACGGCGGGGAAAAAAAGCATGTTCCAAGCACTTACGTTAAAAGAGCACATCTTAGCTTAATTAGAGAAAATATCACCTGAAGTGCTTTACTTAAATTCTGTATATGTCGTAATTTCACATAGAATACGTTTGAAATTGAGACACACTGCCGCACGAGCAAGCCTGTCACCTCATATTGCGTAGAGCAGGCTTCCTGTGTGACAATTAACTGTTGCTACAACCCACATATTAAGTAGGACTGCTAATATTGTCACTTTGAGGCACCATTATTTTTATTTTTTTGGTGGTGATGATTTTTGTCGGCTCTTCTTTAATCTCATCAGACGACGTTTCCCCTATTTAGTATTTTAGCTTTTGTTTTTTTTTCTACAAATGTTTGCTAGCTTGTGGACATGCTTTCTTTTTTTTTTTTTTACATTATATTATGGGACAGAGATCGGCAGTTTGACACGCAGGCACCCCTGAATTTCAAAATTAAACTTTTTTTCCAGACTGATGATCAATAAGGTACTTGCCGTCCAGTCACTCTGTGTGATGGGATGACAAATGACTGTCGCAAGGTTTGGGGACCTCTGTTCTACATAGATGAAAGAAAGCCACATTATACAACGTGAAATGGGTAGTTAATTAAATTGACTGAATAGTCACACTGTGTGATGGTCAGAGCAGAGCTGATTCTAGTTTCAGTCTCTGACAGAAATGTTGTGCTTGCCACAGACATTTTCTGCTCCATCTCCTTTTTTTTTTAAATTTGGTACTGAATATGGCTGTTTCTGTGCGGGCATGGTGATATTCATGTCATTTAATGATTCCTTCGTATCGATTGATTCACTGACAGCGGTGGCTAGCAGCGGTAAGAGTTCGACTTCGTTGCAGTCAGCTTTTGGTTCGAGACAATACACCTTTGCTCCCTACTCACTGCCAGATGTTCCCCTATTTTTAACAAAGTTGGCTCAGTCTTCCCACGATGCTGCAGCTTTCCTCTGAGACAGACACAAGTGTACAGCACACCGTACTTAGACTGGTGAATGTCACACTCTTCCCCTGGTAGACCCTTTTTATGTAAATGTTAAAACTGAGAGCATATAGCAACTGCATACAAGTCTTGCCTTGCCTTATTTGAAAAAACAAAAACATACGTTGTACCTTTGAGTTAAGACGATGTTGCATTACCTTTCGAGACATTTACTACCATGGCATCTCAGAAACCTCAGCAGACTAGTTTCTGGATGCAGATTAGCACTCGTCAACAGTGATCTGCTTTGTGCTAAGTGGCACAAAAACTGATGTGCATCTTGTGATGGGCGACCTGAAACCATAGATGAAAAGCCTGATCAAGTCACTAGCCAGAGTCTGAAAATAGTTGTAAAGTTCTGTCACAAATGCACTGAAAAGAAGAATCTGGAAAGCAAGATCAGACCACAAAAACTCCAAGCAGGTGTAGCTGGCGGTCCATCCGAACACTTTCTCTGCACACTCGTAAGTCTTCACTCAACCAAACCTGCAGCCACATACCCCTCATCACCCTTGCAAGCTCTCAGCCACCAAACCACTGACGGTGTAACAGTTCAGGAGGTAACATACGGCAAGGTCAAACCCGGGAATCACAGGGTTCTGATGGACTCCTGGGAGGGTACTCAGGGCCTTTGGTGACCAAGTGTCCCGTTATCCCTATCTGCAATAAAACCACCGTTAGCCTCATGGACGACTGCCCAGTTACACTAGCCCTAATTAACAGCAACTGCACGGAGCAGCTGGTCTTACATCACATCAAAGCCTGCTCTCCTTCATCCTTGACCCGACCAGTTTGCAAACAAAGCAAATAGATTGGCTGAAGGCGCAATAGCCACGACACTCTGCACAGTCTGGATCCACCTCAAACATCGGGAGGGGTAAAGTCAGGATGGTCTTTGTTGACTGGTCCCAAAGTGATATGACCTGGGAATCCCTCCTACTCACCTGCTGTTAGATTCAGGGCTTTCTTTTAAGGACTTCCTTTCCAACAGAACCCCAACAGTCAAACTTAATCCCTTCTTTGCCTTCTCTCAAACACCAAGCACCGGCTCCCTACAAGGCAGTGTGTTGAGCCGATAGACTCCGCACTCTATACCATCGATTGAAGACCCGCCAACTCCAGCAAACATGACAGAGAAATATGGATATGACATCGAAGTGCGGCTTATCACAGCAATATTTCAGGATGCCTGCTGTTATTTCATCAGTATCATTTTTTGTGTGTATGTGTGTTGGTATGTGATGGCGAGTGTTCATGTTACTTAGGGCTGCAGATTTGTTAAATAGTGTTTTGTCGACATAACCTTTGCACCCAAATGTCATCACATCTGTACCATCCAATGACAGGACAGGTGCTCAATTGTATTCTCTACTAGATTACGAACCAAAGTTGTGCACATTTCTCTGACTGACAGACTGACCATCAACCATGGCTTTGTTAAAGCCTGATTCACTCTCGGTCTGAACAGATAGGGTAGGGATGAAAATCTTCTGCTTTCAAAGAAGACAGGATGGAGTGTCGGTGTATTCTGTAATGCTGGAAAAAGTTGCAGAATTATTTTTGGGGGGAAAAATGTCAGAGTGATCTGAACGGACACTCAGTTGGCAACACGGTCACGAGAAACTCGGTCATCCGGAAGGGGTCAGAGTTGAGCTGCTTCTCCTCCACATCGAGAGGAGCCAGATGAGGTGGCTCGGCTATCTGATTAGGATGCGAACACGGTCACGAGCTATGGGTCGTGACCAAAAGAACGAGATCCCGGATCAAAGCGGCCGAAATGAGTTTTCTCCGCAGGATGTCCGGGCTCTCCCTTCGAGATAAGGTGAGAAGCTCGGTTATCCGGGAGGGGCTCAGAGTTGAGCCGCTTCTCCTCCACGTCGAGAGGAGCCAGATGAGGTGGCTCGGGCATCTGATTACGATGCCTCCTGGACGCCTGCCTGGTGAGGTGTTCCTGGCATGTCCCACCGGCAGGAGACCCCAGGGACAACCCAGGACATGCTGGAGAGACTATGTCTCCAAGCTGGCCTGGGAACCCCTCGGATTTCCCCAGGAAAAGCTGGAAGAAGTGGCTGGCGAGAGGGAAGTCTGGGCTTCCCTGCTAAAGCTGCTGTTCCTGTGACCCAACCCCAGATAAGCGGTAGAAAATGGATGGATGGGACAATGAATGGTTTTACCCTGCTCAAACAGGTCAATTTCAGGGGGGCGGGGGGGGGGGGGGCCTCACAAGCAGAGTGAAACTTGTGCTGCAAGTCTTTTCTGAGTATGTGTGTGTGTGTGTGTGTGTGTGTGCGCGCGCCAGGGGGCAGGGGGAATAAAGTGTCCCAACCTTTAAAGAATAATATACTGCCAGCCTCCGCTGGGACTCACCCACGTGGCCAAGCCGCCAGTTAGAAGTGGCTGGGCACTCTCCTCTATACTGGGAAACATCGAACTGGTCAACTGTACCGTCCAAGCTCTTGGGGGAAGTGTCAGTGTGTTTGGCAGGTGCAGGGTTGCAGGCAGGATTGATCACAGCACAGGAAAGTATCTCCCTGGCAGCTGTTGGCATGTGCTACCCACCCCATTGATCTGGCCCGTCTGTGTAGGCAGGGCTGCATGGTTCTACTTAATGTATGAGGAACAAGGGAGTGCTGTTGGCTTGTCAAAGTCAGTGTGGACGTATCCATCTGGCTTTATTCTAATGCAGCCAAGCAACCGCTCTACAAGGACAGACCCCAGCTTCAGGCAGTACTCAGTCTGCCCGTGCAAATCCATCAAACAGGAGAGCAGTCTTTCTGAAAACACCTTGACAGCTTGAATGAAAAAAAAAAGGAATGAAGATATTGCACATTAGTTACTCAAGTTGTCAGCCCCGCACACCCGAGTATATTTTCTTTGATCACAAGGAGGATGCTTGATCAGGCTAATGCGAGTGACTGAATACCTCCAGCAAAGGGAAACATCTTTTAACCATTGTTTGTGTGAAGGTGTACAGAAAAAATCCGTAGTGCTGTCGATCTGTCAAAGCAATAAGTTAATATTAACTCATCTCAATTCAACTGTATTTATAGAGCACTTTGAAACAACCACCGCTGTATACAAAGTGCGGTACATGGAACAAAGATCATACACATAACAATAAACAATTAAATTAAAAACAAACACAGTAGGAAGCACAAAAAACTAAAAATCAAATCTGAGTTCTGAGATGAGTTTTAAAGATGGGCAGCGAGGGGGCCTGCCGAATTTTCGGTGGGAGGTCATTCCAAAGAGAGAGACCAGCAACGGAAAAGGCTCGGTCCCCTCTGAGCCTCTGCTTAGTTCCTGGTTCCTCTAACAAGGTCTGGTCCACAGACCTGAGGCACTGGGCAGGTGTGAAGGGGCGGAGGAGCTCAGAGAGTTTAGGTGGAGCGAGGCCATCAAAAAATTTGAGAACAAACAATAGGATCTTATAAAGAACTTTAAAATGTCTAGGGAGCCAGTGAAGGGATGCCAGAGCAGGAGTTATGTGCTCCCTCTTATGAATACCAGTCTCAAAGCGAGCAGCAGCATTCTGGACCAACTGGAGACGCCTAATGGAGGATCGGCTGACTTCAAAGTAAAGTGCATTACAGTAATCCAGCCGGGATGTGACAAAGGCATGAATTACTTACCCGGAATAAATTGTCTTGTCAGGGATATCGTCAAAGACCGTCTTCATCCGCCCTCACCTCTGTGTACCCTCTGCCCGTCTCAGCACGATGGGGTGCAGAGCTTTCAGCCGCTCTGCCCCCAAACTCTGGAACTCACTCCCACTCAACATCCGAAATATTGATTCTCTTCCCACATTCAAATCACATCTCAAAACCCACCTATTTAAAATCGCATACTCAGTTTGAATTCACCTTTCCAGCAGCTCCTATATTTTGTTGTTCTACTTCTTCCTTTCATAACTTTGCTGCTGTGATTTGGGAATTTCTCCATTGCGAGATGAATAAAGGTTTTCTTATCTTATTATTTATAATTTTATTTGTGGTTTTATTGTTCTTGTTTTGATTGTAAAGTGTCCTTGAGTGTTGTGAAAGGCGCTTATAAATGAAATGTATTGTTATTATTATTATTATTACTGTTTCAACTCAGTTTTAAAAACATCACTGTCTCATGACAAAAGCAGTCAAAATTATAACCTTGACTTTTTAATATGAGCATCTCTATTTTCTCCTGCATGGACATTGAAGTCAGAATTTTGAAACTAACTAAGGAGATAGAAGCATTTTACAAAATTTTGCTGGTCCGTCATTTAGCGTTTGTCTTTGTCAGTCTGTTGTTTTGCACTATCTTTCAGTATATCTACATTGTACAATGGCTAACGAAAGACCAGTATTTTGTTGATATCCATCAATGTAGCTTCTTAGTGAACAAAATCAAAAGATTACCGTATTTTCCGGACTATAAATCGCAGAAGAAGCACCGTCTCTTCTACCTCCGAAGTTGGCAGAGTTGCTTAAAAGTGACACAGAGGATGAAGATTTCATTGGATTTAGTGATTTGGAGTGACAGTGATGGTTTGGTAAACTTGTCAACATGATCATTATGCTACAGTTATCTGAATAACTCTTATTATGTTACGTGAACATACCGGGCACATTCTCAGTTCATTGTTTATGCGTCATGTAACGTTAGCATGTCATACTGTTATTTAGCTTGTTGTTTTATTTTTATTTGCCTTCAAAAATGACATGTCTGTTCTTGGTGATTTTATCACATAAAGTTCCACCCAAAATGTGACTTATACTCCAGTGCGACTTATGTATGGTTTTTTTGGTTCTTTATGCATTTTATGGCTGGTGCGACTTATACTCTGGAGTGACTTATAGTCTGGAAAGTACGGTATGTTATATCGGTTTAAAAAAAAAAGCACAGAAAACAAGTCAGAATTAAAAGCCAATCATTTGTAAATGTCATGAAAAGTGCTGGTGACGTACTTTGTAATTTCTTTTTTTTTTTTTTTTAAAGATGTCTCACACGGTTTGCAGGACTGTCACAAAAGTGAATATCAAACAAATAGTGTCTGCACTCACAAAGCTTTAATCAAAGCCATTATTAATGGTTGCCTGCACAAGAGACGAGACATTTCACACGTTAATCGGGTAGAAAAATAGTCATTGCGGCATTTATGGCTCCCAACACACATATGTCACTGCTCATTTATGACACTTTATCTGGACAAATTGCAGTACACTGCCAACTTTGTAATTTTGTGAAGCATGGCGTGTTGGGGCCAGCAAAGATCATTCGGAGCGTAATTTTCTTGACAATGACGGCAGAGCCTCTTTTCAACATTTACCATACACGGTTAATAAAAAATTACTAATATTGGGTACATTTGGCTCAGCGCTCTTTATAATCACCAAAATGAATACCATGCGAGACACACAACACCAAACAAAACCCCAATAGCGCCAGAAAGAAAAATAAAACACCTCCCAACGGTACGGAACACCAAATGACGCTTCCGCAAGACATGAAAACAAATGGAGGAATTAAGACTCGGGTTAATCAGCCAGATGAGACACAGCTGGTTGAGCACAAGGGCAGGCAAAAAGCTGATTAAATGAAATGGTGGAAGGGGTGCCGAGCTAATGACAGCAGCCGAAAACCAATGACCAAAAGTAAACAGACACCAGGAAAGCATCTCGCAAACCGAGGAGGAAAATAAACCTTAATGAAAACCAATGGAATTCCAACCGAAAACTGTCAGTTGAGACAGCTCAGCCCCTGAAGTCAATTACAAACCCAATTCCAATGAAATGGGGATGTTGTGTTAAACAAAAACAAAACAATAATTTGCAAATCAGGTTCAACCAAGACAAAATACCATACTTCATGTTCAAAGTGACCAAAACTTTATTGTTTTTAGGAAATAATCATTAACTTAGAATATCATGGCAGCAACCCGTTCCCCAAAATGAGGGGCAGGTGGCAAAAAAAAAATAATATATATATATATATATATAAATTAGAGCTGTCAAATGATTAATCTATTTAATCTAATTAAAAATGCAACTGTCATAATTAACTCAAATTCACTAAAAATTCATCGTGATTACTCATGCATTTTTTATCGTTTCTGAATTTCCTTTTATATTTTTTTGTCCTATTTTTCCCCATTTTAATGCTCTCATCAACATGGAATCATGAATCAGTTTTCTATGTGCAAAATGCAAATATTTACTGAAATAACAATTTCGATTTTCAATTTTACATGAACATTTTTCATTTGGAGCAGTTATTCACACATAATCTCTCACACAATATTACTGTCCATCAACAACAGTAAAAAAAATATTTTGTCACACAACAGCTGCTTTAACAGCTCTTTTTATGGAATCAAAACAGAACAATATAACATTATAAAGTGCACATCTAAGGTAAACTAGTACTCAGCCTGTAGTGGATTTAAGCCATGGTTGCATACTTCGTTTTTCTCAAGTTTGCTTTGAACACAGCAGCAAGGCTATGTTGATTCTGGTTCTTGCGCGGAAGTCTCTCAACGGTTTTGTGTAGACATCATTTCGGATGACTACACTTGGTTTGATGACAACACTGAAGACGTTTTATTTTCACTGCACCGCTGAACTTCACCGTCACTGACTTACAGACGAACACAGAGAAGCTCCACCCGCTCTATTTATATGGACACGGAACACTGTAGCCTTCCACCTGGCACCTCTACACTGTGATGTAGTCAAACCCCTGCCGCCATCTATCTGTCTGTCTGTCTGTCTGTCTATCTATCTATCTATCTATCTATCTATCTATCTATCTATCTATCTATCTATCTATCTATCTATCTATCTATCTATCTATCTATCTATCTATCTATCTGTCTGTCTGTCTGTCTGTCTGTCTGTCTGTCTGTCTGTCTGTCTGTCTGTCTGTCTGTCTGTCTGTCTGTCTGTCTGTCTGTCTATCTATCTATCTGCATCTATGCTCGCACTGTATGCTTGTGTGTTGTCACAGCAAAATGAAAGCTGACAGTAAAATCTACTGCTGGTTCAATTTGTTGACAGCACAACTCGAATACAGAAGGCTATATCATCTTGAACAAGGCGTGCCTTAATTAAAATGTTAATGTAGCACAGCTGCCGTAACAAAAGAAATCGACAAATATAGAAAGAGTCAAGCTTCAGTTCATATTGAAGTATTTTATTTTGTGCAGTTTGTCCTGAACACTTCTCACTGGGATTCATCTCAACAAAGTGATTATAGAACAGGCTCATGTTGTTTTACATTTTATTAAGAGCAACATCAGAGTACTAAATGTACAGAAGGAAGAGTCCAATGAGAATCGCATTTACAGTGCTTGCAAATACAGAGCTTTGTCGTACAAGAGTAACCAAATCAAAGTCACTTGGAAATTGGTGATGTGTACCGATACCTACAAAACGAAGAGGTGCGATTTGTCAAGACAAACACCCCCCCCCCTCCCCCCGGAACAAATCAAAGTGTACATTTCGCCTTCGCAACGACAAACTTCTTTGTGAGTCGCGTTGTTTCTAAGTGTTTGTAAATACAGGTCATAAAGTCAGAGAGGTCTTGTACAAAAGTTCACAGAGGTACTCATGTATATATTCAACACAAATATCAAAAAACAGTTCAATACAAAGTACAAACCTTTCATTTTTAATGGCAACAACACAACTTGAGTCAAGTTTCTCATGAGAGCGATGAATTGTGATTGTACTTTTAGAACAGCGTGTCACCTTCTTTCTCAACCAGTTCAAATCAGCCTATTCGATGTCGCTCTCGAAAATATGTCATGTTTATCTCGCAGCCCTCTTCCGATCTGATGTCGGGATCCCTCTGGGAATATGAACATCGGTCAATGTATTCCTGATTTGATCCCAGCATTTTTGAAACCGAGCAGATAATTGGATTGATTGACAGAGAATAGCACGATTCGCAGATGGTATCCATGTGCCCGCCGGTCTATTCTTGGTTCCTATTAATCACGTAGTGTATTTTGAAGCAGAAACTCTGTGAACAATGTGGCACAATCAGAGGCTGCAAGGCATTTAGACAATGCTAATGTTTTTGTCTCACGTTTTAGTTTTTTTTTAAATTATTTCTGCAGAAACCCAACCCAGGGTTGGCTTGCCCAATGAACAGAGGCCTGATTTTAGAAGCAGCTCTCTAATTGTCTGTGCTACTTTGGGATGCTACACAGTGGGAAGAAAATATAGCACCTCATCCTTGTTTTTGTTTTTTTTGGTGGAATCGACTTTTGCATTCTGTCCTGCTGCCCCACCTGCATACCCGCGGTGGAACCGCTAATTAAATCAGGGTATGGTGTATCGCACTTCCTGGAAATTTTGCGACATGAAAAAAGAATCATACTAGCAGCACCACCAGGTTTTTTTGGGAGGGGGGGGGGGTGAGTAGGAAAAAAGAGGAGTGTATTTTTTCATGTGTAGGACGCCTGCGAAAAACTGAGTTGAGAGGTTTGCGATCAACTCCTTCCAAGTCATATTTGTGTCACAGACTCGCGTTTACCGATGCCATCCTAGCAAATTGCCGGATCATCCCAACTTTTTTCACCTGAAATTGCGGGACCGATTTGATCAAAGCGAGATGTCGCGTTCACACGACTGGTGCAACTTTGCACTTTCGGATAATTGGATGCATGGCAAAGCCAGTGTCTGTGACAGCGACAATTGCTTGCAACACAAAGGGCCACGAGCGGTTGGGTGATTTCTCCGTGAGATGTGACGCTTCACATTCTGGCTGCAGGGAAGCTGGGAAATTCACAGGTCAAAATTGAAGCCCTTAGGAAGCGTGGTACTTTGACATTTTGAGATTGTAGAGTATCGATTGATAGCATTGATAAGAGCTGACCTTAGATTTTGTGCGGAGAAACGATAACGGAGCAAAACAAAACATGACGGCGGTGAAACGGAGAAAAAAAAATGCTCTTTTTGTTTTGTAAAAACCAAGATAAGCATTTCTCCTTTTTCCCCCATGATTCAAACATTTTAGTCGTCAAATTTGAACCGTTTCTTTGTTGCGTCATGTCTTTGGTGTCCTTCTGTCTCTACGCTTACAAGTGAGGACACAACGGTGCTAATTATTATTTGCCCTTGTGAACGCAAACTACGCCCTTGGACACGAAAGGCCCGTTTCTCTCAAGTATTGTTTCCACGTCTGTCTGAATCGCACTTCTCCTTTGCCGAGGTAATCAAGCTTCATGATGATTGCACAGGTGTGCCTTAGGCTGGCCTCAATAAAAAGCCCATTTCTAAAATGTACGGTTTTACTCACAGCAAAACTGCTCCGGATGTCTCAAGTTTGCGGGAGCATGCAAAATGCATGCTGACTACAGGAACGTGCACCAGAGCTTATACACCGTATATCATTTCATCATCATAAGCTGTCTCCAAAGGCGTCTCAGAGAACTTGGCGGTGCTTCCAACCAGCCTCATAACAGCAGAACACAGTAGCCCAGGATCTCCACATCCACAATCCTCTCCTCTAAGATCATCAGAGACCACATTTCTGCACCAACTGTCAGAGAGCGTCCCTGGAGGAACTAATCTGCGTATTGAGTGGGCAAATGTTCACATTCATTGTCGTTTGGACTTTAGAAAGAGGTGTTCTCATCGCACTTGAATTTCTGTTTTCACGGGGAAAAGGCAGATGGCAGACCGAGTGTATTGCCGTAGTGGATCGAGTGGCCTACATTGGCGATGGGGGATGGAGGTGGGGGGGGGGGGGGTCATGGTATGTGCAGTCCTCTATTACGGTCAACAAACACAAGTGCGTTTTATGGGCGGCCTTCACTGAGGTATCACCGAGGACGTGACCCTGAGGCTCTTTTTTTTTTTTTTTCTTTGAGTCGTTCATGTCTGACCGCGTCGCCTCATGTTGCAACATGTTCCTGGACAGGAATCTGCACACGATTCCATCCTCGTCTTTGCATGGCCAACATCCTCACCGGATATTTGGCGTATACAACAGTGTGTTTCTAGTTCCTGCCGATAGGCAGCAACTCCGCGCAGCCATCGAGGAGGGAGTGGAAGAACGTGCAATTATTTCGGGGAAGGAGAAGCACTCACTGTCACGGATTTCGATAGATATGCGGAAAATGTTGAAGAGAAGTAGGTCTTTTTTTTATTCGGAGAAAGTCTCAGATCTCTGAATTCAGCTCATGAAAAATACAGAGCAAAAACCAAAGTGCTGTGTTAAAATGTTTTTGTTGAAGGTATTAATATTTGCCAACATCTAATTAACACAACTGGCACGTCAATACATTTACACTTGGCGTGATATGGCCGTGCCGCGTCTACAGCTAAACTGGAATTCATGATGATTGATTGTTTGTTTGCGCAGAGCGGAGCACAGGCTTTAATCGGCGGGGGGGGACAATAGTCTGAAAATATCCATTTGTTGTCACAAAAAAGCATGTCAAAGTCTTTGGTGCCTCGTTAAGACTTTTTAGCTACTGGCATGTCTGCACTATTTTTTTGTTTCGTTTAGTTTTTTTGTGAACACCACGTTACTGTAATACACGTTTGTAATAGGCAACATCTACAGTAGATACAAATGAAAAGGCATCAAAGCACGAGTCATTCCCTTACATATGAGAGGTAAAAGAGAATTGATTTTTTCTTTTTCGTTTCCCCAGCTAAATGTAATTCTGGAATCATTTCTGAACATCACACCCCGGATCGAGTCACAGAAATTTGGATTGTAATAAAAATCCCTTCTTGTTCAAGTTTCAAACATCCTGGCATGATTATATCGGGATCAAATTTGATCAACTCAACGTCGAGCAAAAATCTGATCCTTTCGAGTTGCCAGATACATTGAAAGTAATTCAGAAACAATCGAAATATGGTCACAGTCTTTAAGGGCGCCAAAACAGTCGCAGTGATCAACATTTGTCCGTGTGGCTTTGATATGTTTAAGTATAAATTTTCACCTCATGAGTTTTGGACGTGATTTGCGATAAGCGCAACTTATGTTTTTGATTTATCATTTCCCAGTGTAACATCAACAGTAATCTTAGAATTAGTTACCATCCACCATAAGGAATTGTCAACAAGTCATTTGTGTCTCCACCAGGAACCTAATCATCATTTAATCGGCTTTGTTTTCCGCGGCAGGAGTTCAGCATCATAAGCTTGCAAATAGGTATTTTATGCCGCCATTGGACCGGATGTATCTTCAACGTCATTTAAGATTCTCATGTGACAGCTGCCATGACTTGAGTTAAGTTGTTGATACGTTGATGGGAAAACGTTTGATTGCTCATAAACATCGAACATGCTCCGGTTAACACTCGCCGATTGATTGACCGGATGACCCCATGCAAGGCAAACAAATTTGGTACAAACCACTGCCATGCAAAATGTGAAATTTGAAAAATCGCTGATTTCAGGGAGGTAACACGCTTTTTTTAAGAATAAACAAATAATAAAGCTTTAACGTTCTCTCGAGATGATGAACATGCTAGTGTTGAGCGGGTGGTATTTTACATTTTCACCACATTAAGAGGGAAGGGGAACAAACAAATTCCGCAAAAAAAGTAAGCAAGCAACCCATGCAAAAAACTAGGGGCCTTCCATGACAATCCAAAAGGCTCGCGGTGGCACGAGAAGACTCATCGGGAGATCAAAAGTTGATGGGGGTGAGTTTCATCAAAGGAACTGCGACCGTCTCCGCAGAAGCTTTTTGACAGGCCATCAAATATTTAAATATTTTAGTTATTTTATCAATTATGTAACGCGCGGAAGACCAACCACCGTATCACCGTGACTTGCATCTCGAGAGACACGCGCAGAGTTTAGAAGAAGGTCCGAGTTGAAATAAAACCAAGAGTATCCTTTTGATAAAAGTTTTCCCGATCGCATCAGGGACACCTCAAATCTTGGCATGTGGATTAATGTCGTACACACACCAATCCAATCATCTTTTTTTTTTTTTCCTTTTAGATGTCTTACCCGATTCCCTGTCGCCATAGTCGTCGTAAATGAGTGTGACAAATCATACACGATGTGGCAAAATATGAAACAACATAACAAGTGCGACAAATGAACGGAACACCATCTCGTTCGAATGCAATCGGATGGCTTCTTGGCAGCTACTGTAAGATGAATCCCATTTATTGTTCACGTGACGAAACACGGTCTATCATCATTAACACGTGGATGACAGCAAGTCATTGGTTTCCCAGCCGACCGTGAGCACAGAACAACCAAAGAGATCTCCTCGCCGCTGCTCCCCCCACCCCCCCAGCGTCTTTTGCAGCGTCTACAGAAATATTATACTGGTTGTCTAAAGATATAATACACGTACTGCTTGAAAGTGCAGGTAAGAAGCTTGGCACAATGTTAGTTTTGTGTTTGAAAAGAAATTACCGTCATTACACATGTAAACAAAGACACTATCTCAGACCTAGCTTAAACCGTTCCCCAAAAACGGGCGAGTTGTTGAAAAAAGAAAAAAAAATGTTACACACCTGTACACAAATATATAGAAAATACATTTACACGTGTATAATATACATTTTTTTTCTTCATAACCCTCTGTCTATTAAGATTAACACACTTCATTCAAAAAATATATAGGTTATGTCAAAGAAGCAACGAGGCAGCCTGACACAAGTGAGCCTGAACTGCTGTATGTCATTCATGAAAGTGGTTTTCATGTGGGAAATGGAAAAAAAAAAAAAAAAAAGCAGTTTTGCGCCACAGTGTTTGCGTCCCAGGCCATCTGGGGACCTCCTTCATAAAATTTACGCAGGATGATGATCTCATCGAGGGGGGAAAGTGGCTGTGATGTATGGTAAAGGAAATGACTGTAAACCCAAAATCACTTTGGTGACATACGGTGACCAATGGAGTTCAGTCCACATCTGTCAAGTGCTATCTACAGCCCAAAAAAACAAAAAACATGGAGATTTGAAGAAATGGATTTGTGCTTTTTACAAACCAACAGCACGTACAAAAGTAGCTTCCTGAAAAGCACAAACATAATCCATCCCCCCGAAGCTTTGTGTTTCACCGTTCAATGATTGGAGCTCGGCGGATCTCAAGAGAGCCTAAGGGTGCTTTCACACGAGCACCTTTTGGTCTGTTTTGATCTATCGCGTGTTTGTATTTCCCCCTTGGTGTGATTTGTTTGGTCAAGTAAGAACTCGGGCGTGGACCAGATCAACTGCCGCGTGCTAAACAAACCCGGCGTGGTTATGTTGGTGTTTTCATTACCGCTTCCATCCATCCATTTTCTGATCCACTTATCCTCACAAGCGTCGCGGGCCGTCCTGGAGGCGGGGTCACCCTGAACTGGTTGAAAGCCAATCGCAGGGCACACACAGACGAACAACACAATCACACCTAGGGACAATTTAGAGTGCTCCATTAACCTGCCACGCATGTTTTTGGAATGTGGGAGGAACCTGGAGTACCCGGAGAAAACCCAGGCAGGCATGGGGAGACATGCAAATTCCACACAGGAAGGCCGGGCCTAGAATCGAACCCTGCAACTCTGCACTGTGAGACGGATGCGTTAACCAGTCGCCCACCAGGCCCCCTTTCAGTACACTTTCTGGGAAAATAAAACCTTATTACTATTTGCATTCTTATGCCCGTCACGGACCAATCAGATAAGTGAGCAATGTAATGTGGGGTTTTTGTTGTTGTTTTAAATTATTTTTTTTTTGGGACACGTTTTGGTTAACTTAGATTTTTTTTTTTTTTTTTAATTTAATGCGAAACGAAAACAAACCAGGTCTACAAAGCCATCAACTGTCATGGACCAGAAAATCTAAGTATGGAAGCACACCCTCCTACATTTCCTGCCTATGAACTTGGATAAAAAGTTTAAAACACTCAGCTTAATCCCCAGAAATGTTGGGTGGGCGAGACTAACTTGTTGGGTGGAACTTTTGGTTCTTTGCAGATTACCTTGATCCTGAGATACCCCTTTTTTTTTATATTAATGTGTCTTCACGCACCGCTGATTATTTTATTTGTGTTCAGAATATTGTGTGATGTCACGTTTTATTCAAAGCAAACTGATTTTCTTTTCTCCAGATTTTATGAATATTAACTCGTTTCACAGGTTATGAAACTACGTTCTCATCGATTGAATAAACTCGGGCAAGTGTCACCCAAAAGGGTTTCCTCTTGCAATTATTCTTCTTATTCATGTGAATAACCACATACCGATACATAAAAAGACATATTTGCTTGTGAGGCTAGTTGATCGATTGCTGAATGATGAACAAATGTAGTATTGATCCCAAAACAGCTATTGAGTGTAATATAACAAATTGTTCGAGAGAGTTGGACAGACCTGAGGCAGTTAAATGTCCTGTCCAGCTGTAAGCAGTTAGTTGTGTACAGTAGTTGCCCCCTACTGAATCCGTACATACATGGGCTACTGTGAGATATGTTGCAGCATGCTGTTTAAAAAAAAAAAAGACCCTATGAGAATTTCCAGTCATTCAAATCAGGAAAGAAAATCTCGAATGAGAGTCTTTCATAAGAGTGGCAAATCCAAGGGGCTTTGGATCTCCGTTGTCAAGGGTGTGGCAGGGTGTTCTGTATAAAAAATAGCACTGTTCTGTTTTTAAAATGGGAATTTATATTATGTTTTTCCTTCCATTTTTTCCCCCAGTCTATTAGA
The DNA here is from genome assembly GCF_054856545.1 of Hippocampus guttulatus. NCBI lineage: Eukaryota > Metazoa > Chordata > Actinopteri > Syngnathiformes > Syngnathidae > Hippocampus > Hippocampus guttulatus. The sequence continues at coordinate 8,811,571 of NC_141261.1, read as the reverse complement.
GTTTTACATAAATAACGACCATTTTTCAAAATATCTCTTAAAACTATCCAAATACAATTGTATCATTTTCACAGTTCTTAAAAAAAAAAAAAACAACAACAACAAAAAAAACAAAACAAAACAAACAATGTCAATACAAGGTTAATATAGCTCTCTTTGTTTTGTCCATCTGTTGTCGTTACAACTTTCTTCTATCCAGGTTGTGGCACATAGTGGCATTATTGGCACATTGTTCAAAAATTGAGTTCATCTTCCACCCACAGAAGCCCCTTTGGGTGCCGTTGTCAAATGTCAAACGCGTATCGATGATTAGAGATACCGGTGATGATGATCCACACGTCCCGTGAATGTCCGTCCCAATGCGCTATCTGGTCTACATCTTCATGGTGAAATATGGAGAGGGTGTGCACTGTGACTGCTCTGTTTGTCATCTCTAGAAAAATAAATATCTTCACCAATGTCCAAAGAGAGATCACACTACTTTACAAAAGAAGCCGCTTGTGTCCATTTGGATCCTGTAGAGATGCAAAGAACAAAAACAATTACAGTGGTATCTCTACTTACGAATGTTTATTCATATGACATTTTCAAGTTACCAAACGTCTCAACAGGAAATTATGGCCTCTTGTTACGAAATAAATTTCAAGATACGAAAGGTAAAAATCCAGTCTGGGCCGCTATTCGCAGCTCCGAGTTTCCTGAACGTAACATACCTGTACTTCTAGCTGCTCTGCCATTGGCTATTACCTGGCATCTTCCTGGCATCCCATTGGCTAAGAGGAACCTCTACCGTATATGTCTATGTGTGTAGATAGAGACGCGTCTATGCAGCGTCCTTGTTATTCGCCCCTCGGGCCATGAGGCGTTCCGATAGTTTTACGTAAATGTGAATCACCCAGAAAAAGTGATCACCAGTCCAACGATTGCTCACTATGCTGATGTCTGCCTTGGACATTTTCGAAGGATTGTTAAAATCCGACAAAAGCAGCCGTCGTCGGATCAGTTCTTTACAAAAAGGCAGGCAAAAAACCTCTTCTGAGAGAGAACATGAACTAAAGAGGGCAAAAAATGATGAAGACGCAGTTAATAGTTCAATAAGAATAAGAAACCCTTTAATTGTCTCACAATGGCAAAATTCCCAATTTATAGCAGCGAATGACCATCATTTTTATTCTTTATTCTTTGTTTTTTGTTTTGTTTTTTACATTCTACACAACTCTCATTTATTGTGCAATAATCTAATTGCAACATGTACTTGTTTCATATTTTGATGTGTTTTTATGCTTTAGGAAACGTTTATATCTGAATTTGGGGGGGGGGGGGCTTGGAATGAATCAGGGCATTTTACATAAAAGTCTCTACTGAAATTTTCGAGTGAAGAAATTTCTTCCAAAACCAATTAATTTCTTAAGTAGAGGTACCGCCGTACAACTGATTATGAGCTTAGTTAAAAACAAAAAGAGTCACTGTAACACCGCCCATTTATTCATTTAATAAAATCTATTTTAGTTGGAGTGACTTTCTGTCCCTCGGCCCAGGGCCTCAAAAAGATACATGACCATACGTTACCCATGACCGTTCCATTATATTTAAGGTAATGTCTCTGATATTGCTGAGATAATCAAGAATGTTGTGCAACGGGAGCGCTGCTGGAGAGCCCCGAATTGCCTGCGACAAAGGTATGTCCGGGATCAGGAAGATGCTTTTCTCTTACGACCCCACCTGCAGGTAATCTGTTAATTTTCAAATACGGGTCAGTGGCAGACAGAATATCTTGTTCCGAGTAGGTTTTCTTTTTCATGGGAGAAATGAAATCATTTGTTGGTTAATTTATCTTCGGTACGTAAAATGATTGATATCCAGCTGCACTGGGCATTTGATGAAATTTCTTTGACGGAGAAAAATCGATATCAATTTAGGGCTTATTTGATTTTTTTTTTTTTTTTTTTTGTTGAAATCTTTTTTTTTTTCATCTCTTGATGAATGTTCTGAATTCCCATTTTGGTGCTTGCGCTGTTTTGTGGCAAAAAAATAAATGCTGCTTGCTGATGGTGGATGCTGTTTGCTGTTTATTTTTTTGTTTTCTCATTCAACTGGGTAGTTCAAATGGGCGGAGCCTGCTTCACACAGCTGATCTCCATGACAATCAACTCAGGCACAGAAGAAACAGGAGATACATATCAGGCTGTTGCCTACTTGCCACAATTTGTATTACTTCTTGCGCAGTCACAATTCTGTTCGTTGTGCTTGCTGACGTTTTTGTGTCGTGAACATGCAATTTCACTTGAGTATCTTCCATCTCTTAATCTGGCTCTGTCTATTTAATGGAATTTTTGGTTGTTTATTTTGCACGTCAACACTTTTGTCGTTTTCATTTTGTATGTTGTGGTTGCGATGTTCTCGCTCTCCCTTTTGTACAATACAGTTCTGTTGAATTGTTCTTATTTTGGTCGAAGATTGAGCATATTCCAACCATAACAAGAGTTGACGTCATGCAAACGACACCCCTGCTCGAGTAGTGCTCTATCTTTTGCCTCAACGGCATCCAGACATATAATCAACAATCAGTTCATGTCCACACTGTACCATACCGTTGACTAATTTTGCCAACCTTTGTTATTAAGTAACCTAATCCTTTGACAGGAGAGAGGAATGAAAAAAGCCCACAATAGGAAAATATCAAACGTACCGTACATACTTGGACAGTGACAATGCAGTACCTACCAAAGCATGAATTTGGGAACCCTCTTCCTCCAAAGGGAAGTGAACAAGGCCTTCAGCTTGTCAACAAGAGATCTCAAACCATTTCTCTGACACAAAGGCGACAGGAATCAGTTGTCTTTCGGAGGGCGAAGGCCTGCGAGTAAAGTTGAAATATGTTAGAAGCTCATCATAGGATATTCAATACGATGTTTAAGTGGACCGTTGGTATTGTATCACAAACGTGACCGCATAGGTGGGAAATGATCATCATAGTCAAACAATTGGGTCACAACAACCAATTAAAAAAAATAAAATAATGTGCCCATATTCACCAGCAGCGCACTTTGGAGGCAGCGTGCTTAATTATTGAAGACACTTTGGACTGTTTGTACCAGATGAATTACTCTTCCCTCAGTGCCAGCATAATAAATCTGTTGCAGGGCTTTGGATACAATAAGTAAGTGTGACCATCTTTGCATGCCCAGCAGCTCAGATGACAGAAACTGTTATCCACTCTGACAGCGAATGCTGTTAAAATGAAGAAGCTTCTCGTCACACGACACATACAATGTTCAAGGTATTAAAATCCAAAAAGGCAATATTTTATTGTTGCCTATGCCTGCCATATTCATCCCCAAAGTGAAATACTTTCAAAATTGGCGTGAACTCCCTCTTCACCGATGCTTTACCGGCATTTGTGTTCTGGGATCTCCCCGTGGTAAACAAGTTAACGTGGATTTAAAGTCTTAAGTTGCAGTGGTGACCGTATGTTATTATAGTGACTCAGATGCATGCACTTGTCAAATATTACATTGGAGTTGAGTTTTCAAAATAGTATACCTGTCTGCAATTTCTATCAGGCAGAAAATATCCCCGGAGAGACTTCATAGCCCTTCTCATCACGGGCCGAGTCATTTTACACAACAACAGCAGCAGCAGCAGCAGCCCCTGGTAGATTTCAATCATACAGTCGAGTGTGATTTAATGTACGGGGCATGTTGCTCATCCAGCTTTCTTGGGTCCTGGATTTGTGGCTAAGCAAGGTTGCTTCAGGTTGATATAAGCTCATTTAAAGATTAAAGTGCAGCATGTAACCTACGATAGACCAGTCATGTACCCTCAAGCTCGGATTCACCAAACATTAAGACTTGAAATTTAAGCCTTATATCATGCAAATATAATAACTGGCTGATTGATTTTAAGTTGAGGGAATGTCTTGTAATGTTGCAGCTTGACTCCGCGCAAAAAAGTGTGTTTCACTAATAGCTGACGAGAAAACAATGGCATCCTCTTCAACTTGGAAGAACTTGTACACAATTGTGATTTGGTATGGTTTGTAAAGTCAGACAGCTAAATAAAAATCGATATAGCCACAGGAACCGTGAACGCACAGGTGTCAAACCTGAGGCCTGGGGGCGAGATCTGGCCCGCCACATCATTTGATGCGGTCCGCGAAAGCAAATAATAATAATAATAATAATAATCAATTTCATTTATAAGCGCCTTTCAAAACACTCAAGGACATTTTACAATCAAAACAATAACAATAAATCAAACATGTTGACTTCTATGATGCTTACTAACATTTTTGCCAAAATTTCAAATTCTCGTATGTAATATATAAGAGAGCTATTGTAAGTTTTCTTGTTACCAAAACCTTCATTACAGTAACTTAAACTATCGTTGAATAAACCATTATTCTTGACTTCCTTATATGGTTTCACAGTCATAACGGCCCTCCAAGGGAACCGCTAACTATAATGTGGCCCGTGACAAAAATGAGTTGAACATGATCTGCGTTGGGACAAAACTGATTTTCCTCATAGGAAATGAAAATCATCCATTCTAGGTTCCCAGCATAGAAACTTGTTGACTTCTATCTGCGATATAGAACGCTATGCATGGCGGCTTGGAGGATCACACTTGAGATTTTGGGACCAAAATCATTGGCCAAATTGCAACTTGTACGACCTCAAGTATTCTATTGTGAGAGTACACACATGACTGAATAATAAACATGTGTGATGGGTCCTTGTCTATTGTACCTGTTTCCATTGTAAGCCGTCTTGTAGACGGGCGTCTGCTGGATCATCTCGTCAGTGTAGATGGGGACGGCAGTCCGAACACACTCATGAGAGCACTGCAGGTTGTCATTGTAGGCAGTGAAGATATCCACCTTGCTGGGAACCCTGGCCGGGGTGAAATCTGTCAGGTTTTGGCAGCTTTCTTCCTGCTGGTGGATCTTGCGCTGATGGCTATTGTGGCGGCCATTTCCTGACTGTGCACAGCTACAAAAACACGCACCAAAGACAAAAAAACAAAAATAAAATCATACCTTGTGCTTGAGGAGTCTATAGGCCAATCTGAAGAAAGCAGGTGTTCTATACATTGTCCTGTCATGAGTAAAAAGAAAGGAGACTTTCCTACCAGTTTTTAAGGACAAGTGTTGTGATCAAGGCTGCGATAACCATAATGAGAGACACAGTGATAGTGATTATCTGATGAACTGCCAAACCTAAAATACAGTCAAGAAACAAGAACACAAAAATTGTAATTAATAGTTGAGGAAATGCCCCTGAAATAAAATCAAAACATAAAATCATCACTACTTTTCATAGGGCCCTGCAATTTTTCATTTTTTTAACAAAACAAAACGAACAAAATACACATTCAAATCGATTTACTCTTGCGGGATTTGGTTTGCTTCTGGAAGCAAACACATTTTTATTCAGCATCTACCTGTATTAACTTACCGTATTTTCCGCACTATAAGGCGTTTCGGAGTATAAGGCACACCTTCAATGAATGGTCTGTACACATATAGGTCACACCGCATTACAAGGCACATAGAATAGAAACTACACTTATGGCTGTGGTTGCGTTATGGATCCACGAGATGGAGTTATGCTTTAGGGAATACAAAACAATGTAGCTTTATTTCTATAGAGCTTTCGCAACTCCTGCAGCTGTAACAGAGCACTTTACAGAACATTAAAAATACTATGTCCAAGAAATCAGAATATTGATTCATATATAAGGCGCATCGGCTTGTACTGTCATCTTTGGAGAAAATTGAATGCTTTTAAGTGTGCCTCATAGTGTGGAAAATACGGTATACTGTTTTTGTTTTTTTTGTTTTCTTTGTTTCTCTTGCTCTCGCTCACTCACACACACACACACACACACACACAGCTGACAATATTAACCGAGTTGACACCTTGCACAAACAGTGAGTCTAATTTGTGTTTTCACAATGACAGGCACGACATACTCAGGCATGCACGTCATAGGCCTATCACAATAACATTTTGGGTCCTGACCCAAACTCAATGTATCATTTTATATCAAGTAGTCACACAGCCCTACCTATTGTTTCTGCCAAATTCAATATGCAAAACATTTTCATTGTGGCCTTAAATTGGTGAACTTGACCGATGACAATCTTTTAGTTCCAAATGTGTGTGAAGTACTAGTTGGCTGTATTTCTCCCCCACACTAATGTAGACAATAACCCAGACCCACAACCTTTTTGTTGTGGGTTTGTGGTTTTATTTATTTTGGTGACATTTTTGTTTGAGTGGATAATTTGTGCACGAATTTATTGTTTCATATCTTAGATTTAGTATGCTGTGTGAGTGAGTGATAGTGCATGAAAGCTTACTGGACACAATGACACATTGCAGTAGGTGACACGCTTCAAGAGGAAAAGAGAAAGAAAAGAGCGGTCATGATGAAAAGGCCTCGGTGGGCCCTCATACGTCTCACCTCTCCATCAACCAGCTGTCTAGTGAGACTGATCCAGGCCAATTTGTCTTTGGGAAAATCAAAAGCAAGTGCAGCTCAGTCATTTTGGAAAAGCTGCCTGCTGCCCGGCTGGACAGCCCCCTCGTATTATAAACATCTCTGGTCCAAGTCAACCTTGGATAAATGATATGTATACTTGGCAGCTATAACTTCCAGCTGCAATCGGGAGTCCTTTGCCACAGAAAAGACAGATTAACTTCTGACAAGTCATTTGCATTTCCTTCAAACCCTCTCTGGCCGTGACTGACGTCAAGGCTGTGGCCATTTATAAAGTAACATCTGTCCAATCTTAGCCATAATAGAGCAAGGCCTTAGGGGTGTTCACACGGCACACATTTGCTGCGGCGCTGCACCGATGTATTTTGTTGCGATATATTTTGCACCGCAGCAAATTGTGTGGAGCGTTCACACGTACAAAGCCGCTGAGCGTGTCAGCACCGGCACAGCATCGGTGCAGCCCCACTTGCGTTCACACGGCAGTTTCTGCAGCGGAGCAAAACGACAGAAAACAAATGAGCTGTCGTGTTGGTCCTTTTTAAAACGTATACACAACTCAAGGGACTACTGGATAGGCACGCCCTTCTCCTTCTGCTCGAGAGTGACTGCCCCCGGTAACGTAGATCAACGATGACTTCAATGACACTCAGAAAAGCAAACACGTAATGCGCCAAACAGAAAATCAAGAGAGGAAATCACAAAATAAATTATATGGGGGGCGGGGGGTTGTGAACACACAACAAAGGAACAAACTACACAAACAACTCCGAGACAGTCCAGTCTCCTACAAAAGGAAAGATGTTACCAGCCAAGTCTTGTGTCGTTATTAAACAAACACATGACGGAAGTCCGGCAGAGCACGAAAGCAACGCATTCTCGCCGTACGTACTCTTCACAAGCATTTGCTCTGGAGCAAATTTAACCCAGTTGCGTTCACACGTGCAAATTTACATCGGTGCTGCTTCGCAAACGAGCATTTGCTCCGGAGCAGATTTTTAAACCACCTCCCTGAGGTGGATCAAATTTGGTCCGGTGTAAGCTGTTTTCCGGGGCTACGCCGGAGCTAATTTGCACGTGTGAACGCTCTACTGGGGCAGCCCCGGCGTAGCACCGGACCAAATCTTGCCGTGTGAACACCCCTCTTGATCAATAGCCAAGGTCCCTTTAGACCAGAATAGCTTCATTTCATAAATGGTAGTGGGAGTAGGAGCCACTGTACTCTGAGGCATAGAGTAATTGTAAAACGGTGTCTTGTAAAACAACCAATGATTTATTCTGGTAGGTTGGGCTAAATGATGTACAGTGGTACCCCTACTTACTAAAATTAATTGGTTGTGGAAGAAATTTCTTTACTACAAAACTTTGTAAGAAGAAACGCGTTTTCCATGTAAATGCCCTAATCCGTTCCAAGCCGTGGTTTTTGCCTGACGTTTTGTAAAGAACTGATCCAAGGATGTTTGTTTTTGTCGGCTTTTAACAATCCTTCACAAATATCCAAGGCAAACATCGGCATAGTGAGCGATCGCCCAACATGTGAACCCTTTTTCTGGGTGATTCACATTTACGTAAAACTATCGGAACGCCTCATGACACAAGGGACGAATGACGAGGACACTGCATAGACACATATCTATCTATCCACACACATAGACACGTACAGTAGTCCCTCTTAGCCAATGGGATGCCAGGATGATGTTCGGTAATAGCCAATGGCAGAGCAGCTATATAAGTATGTTGTGTTCAGGAAACTCGGAGCTGTGAGCAGCAGCCCATCCTGTATTTTTACCTTTCGTATCTTGAAATTTATTTCGTAAAAAGAGGCAATATTTTCCTGGTGAGGCGTTTCGTAACTTGAAAATGTATGAAGAGACGTTCGTAAGTAGCGGTACCACTGTAATTGTTTTTGTTCTTTGCATCTTTGAAGATCAGAAGGCTTTAAAATGGCTGACATTATGGAAAACACTGCATTGAAAACAGCTAGTAATCCATCCATCCTTTATGGGCATACATAGTGAAACAACAATCCACACTCACAATCACCTATGGACAATATAGATTGTCCAACCAAGCTACCATGCATGTCTTTGGAATGTGGGAGGAAACCGGAGAAAACACAGGGAGAACATGCAAACCCTGCACCTCTGTACTGCGGGGCCGACGTGCTAGCAGTGAATGAGCTAATAATTCTTCAATAAAATACTATTGTGGAGATACACAGAGAAACGGAGGAAACAGAAGGACCACTTGTCCCTTGGTCTGAGTATGTATTATATATCCTTTGTGCAGGCTATCTGGTTGAAAAATCATTTTTGGCAAGCACCTTTCTTCAAAGATACTCAGTTTGGTAAAATTGCTGCCAAGTAAAAGAGGCAGAGAAGATGATATGGTAGATAAAGATGGAGGGGACAGAAGATACCTCTGGGCAGCGAGCATTGGAGTCTCCTCTAAAGCCTTCATGGTGCTTTGATGTACGTGACAAAGGATGGTGGTGAAATGGATTATGCCCCCTTGCTACTTAATTTAATAAGAGATCTAGAGCAGAATATAAAGATTCAGAGCAGTGTTAATGCATGGGCACGTAAAGGTAATCTGAAAATACACCAGTGCAGGTTGTATGACGGTTACATTATCTGTTCAACGAAATGAAAAAGAGGATACACCACAAAATATCCAAATAGATAAAGAAAAAATGAATTCAAACTGCCAAAAGAGTAAAGGGCAGACTGAAGAGTACAGCAAACCCCCATATTTCACTACTTGCAAACTCACAATTTATTTTTAGTTTATATATTTTTTTTAAGTCTAGATTGTCCCTGGGTGTGATTGTGAGAGCGAACGGTTGTTTGTCTGTGTGTCCGCTATGATTGGCTGCCAAACCAGTACGGGGTGTACTCCTCTGACTGCCCGAAAATGACTGGGATAGGCTGCAGCATGTCCGCAGCCGTCGGGGAGATTAAGCAGTTAAGAAAATGGGGTGGATGGATGGACTATACATCTAGCTATTAATATATCTGGATCCAGATGAGTTTAATTTGTGCACCTACTTGACAAAATAAAATGGAATAAATTGGACAAAAACTTTTTTTCAGTGTAGTTGCCAAGCAAATGAGTTCTAAGTGTCAAACAGCTTTCATTTTGTGCAACTGGCTGGCTATCAGTGTGTAATTGCAGGCAATTGTTGTAAGAGACATTTGGAGCTAATGGAGACAACACCCACGCGGCATCGCTCATAAAGCCGATGAACAATGTGGGGAATGCCTCTTATCTTTGAAATGTCGATGGAACTGAAAGAAACACAGTCACCTTGTTACCAGCCGAGATTCCCAGAGACATATTTAATACAGCCAACACTCTGCCACAACCAGAAACCTTGACAGGACAGGTGAGGAGAAGACTTCCGTCAAAGGCGGACTGCTGATAGTTAGGAATTGGCAATTAACGTTGGTGTCAAAGTGTCAATCTATACTGATTTCCACTGAGCCACCAGGCAATCTAAAACACTTACTGAAGGACAGAGTGCTGAGAGAGGCGGAGTGGAGAGCGGGGGCAGAGTGAGATGAGGGAAAGGTTGAAGGGGGTATCAGAAACAATTGCTCGACAATGCATCGCTCTCATTGTCAAAGGCATCACTGAATAATTCAGTCAGTCTGGATGGAAAAATGGCCAAAAAGAGGAAAATGGGGTGTATTGCTACGACGGTGGTGTCTTTTAGAAGAGAATAATATCTGTCGGCATTGATCGAATATATTTATGTTAGATATCACTTTTTTTTTCAGAACCAGTATTCACTCTTTTAGTACTCACAAATACACAGTACCAATATGTCTAGCGCTTTTGAAATCCAAAATTAAGTTGAACATAATGACAAAAATGTGAACAGAGACCTTTCTTTCTGAAGCAGTAATAGCATCACAGCATAATCGCATCAACTACAGCCGAGCTGTACTTAGAATGTCAGATTTTGTTTCCCTTAAGTATCGGTGGCCGGTATTGGCAGTCACCACGAGTACTGATACCTTAAATATACAGTGTGTAGAATTTGGTGCCATCTAGTGGTGAACTGGCAGAATTCAATGACGTAAGCTCAAAGTGCGTGCATTTTGAAGCATGCGCACTACGGTGCCTCAGAGGGAGCACACTTAGCAAGCCTACCACCAATTTCTTCAGCAGAGGTGCAAGCAAAATGTCGCCTCATACGACTTTAAGTATGACCTCAAGCGAGTGAGTAAGTGCATGGCTATTTTTACAGATGCTGTAGTCATCATAATGAGGAAATACGTTCACTAAGTTTGTCTTCTTCGGGTATCCATCGCAGAAAGATGGCGGCAAAACATGCCCACCTCCTGTCGGGAGGTGTGTCCAATGTAATATAATTAGTGACTACTTCACCTACAATCATGTTTCAAAAAATATGTTAATGTAATAAAACATTTTTTTTCACATATTGTTGTAATTAAATGCAGGCTTTTGAAATACAATTGTACCTTTACTCACGAAATCAATGTGTTCGGCAAGAAATTTCTTAACTAGAAATTTTTGGAAGGAGAGACGCATTTTCAATGGAAATGCCCTCATCTGTTCCAAGCCCCCCCCCCCCCCCCCCAAAAAAAAATTCACACAGAAATGTTTCCTAAAGCATAAAATGCATCAAAATATGTACCAAATACAGTGGTGCCTCTACTTATGAAATTAATTGGTTCTGGGAGAAAAAGTAGCATTTTCCATGTAAATGCCCTAATTCGTTCCAAGCCCCGCCCCCAGCTCCCCCATGTGCATCCACAATCCATGTCACATTTCTGACATTTAAAATTAGCTCGTCCCTGTTTCCGTCAGGAGAAGTTTATTTTCTTAATTTAGGTAATCTTAACTGGTTAGCAGACGGGCAATGGAATTCCATTCATCTCAAATATTCCAAACGGCTCTCTTTCCTGTCTAATAGTGGTATCAAAAAAAAAAGACAGCATCTGGACCTCTCTTGCTCGAGGCGGATATGTCAAGCCATGAAAAAGTTGCTGAGCAAAGGACAGACAGTGAAAGCATCTGCACACTCTGGTCTCTTCATGTCCTCTTGGCTGGGTGTAAATCGTGGAAAAGGGGGTGTGACTCGCCTCGCCTGTCAACCGGCATCAGCATTTCAGTCTACATGAAATACCCGGGAGAAGGAGATTGATTTTTCATCCACTTTCAATCGTCAATACTGATCATGGGGAAATGAATTTGACAGGCCAGGGTAACTGCAGTGAAAGTGGTTTGTGTGTTTTCATGTCCTTTTTTTTTTTTTTTTTTAAGAGGCTTAGTTATATGTCTTCGCAGGTCTCAACACAGGTTAGAATGATACATTTTAATGATCAGTGAATGTTCTTCTTTAAGCTTTTAACTCATACTCCACTTAGCATTAATTTTAAACGTCCTCACATTGCTCGTCTCTCAAAACGGCATTCATTTTCTGACTCTTTTCATTTCACACTCTTCCTCAACCCTCCAGTCACCTCTACACATCAGAGTTGCAAAACAAAGGTGGAAGACCGCAATATATTACAAACAGCACTTTTATTTGCATTTATATTACCATTTCACGAGCATTTAGTAAGGGCCAAATTATCGGAAGTGCTTTTCCCGACTGCATTTTCAATCATCGCTTTATCTACAACGGTGCCAACAGCGCCGTCGGTTCGGCATTCAGTGAGTTGGCAGTTTGAACAACACAGCCATTCAGAATTACTAGGAACCATACGAGGACATAGAAACACATGCTTTGGGGTCCCTCCTAAGGTCATGTACAAATTGAGATTCCACTCGATTTGTTTTAATAAATGTTTCATGATAACTCTTCTTTTTTTAAGTGGGTTTTTTTGTTTGTTTGTTTTAGTGTGTTTGTATGTTAGTCCTACTTCTTTGGCTATTATTCAGTTTGCTGGCTGCTCTGAGCTGTTTAAGTGCATTTCGGTCCACCTGCCTTCGAGCAGCATTTCGTGACAGACCTTGATCGGAATGCATTTGCAAAAGAATACGATTATTGGCTTTTTTTTTTTTTGTTTCAGCCAAGAGTAGCCTTTCATGTTCCTGTTTGTCAAACTCTACAACCCGACTACACGTACAAATGGCAATATTGAAGTGATAGCTGAGCTATCTATGGATGGCGTTCGTCTGCACGATGGCAAAATGGGCTGGAGCGAATGTCATGTTGCGGCTATTGGACACCCTGTTATGCTCCCACTATTATGTCAAGATCGAGCTCAAAAGTCTGAATTCCAGCCGTGCAAATAAAATAAAATAAAATGAAGAGCAAAAAAAATCTTGAAAGTGTGTTTTGCATGCTCAGAAGCATGCCGATCTGCTTTATCCTCACAAGAGTGCTAGAGACTATCCCAGCTGTCTTCGGGCAGTAGGCGGGGGACACCCTGAACCGGTTGCCAGCCAATCGCAGGGCACACAAAGACGAACAACCATCCCTCACTCACTCACACTTAGGGACAATTTCGAGTGTTCAATCAGCCTGCCATGCATGTTTTTTGGAATGTGGGAGGAAACCGGAGTACCCGGAGAAAACCCACACCAGCACGTGGAGAGCATGCAAACTCTACATTGGGAGGCCGAAGCTGGAATTGAACCCTCGACCTCTGCACGCGCTAACCACTCGACCATCGAGCCGCCGTGTTTCAAACTTGATTGTGAAAATCCTTAGAATGCGAAAATTGAACTCAACTGAAGTCTGGGTAATACATCCACTGCTCACCAACGAATTTCATGTCAGAGGGGCGTTTTTCTGAATGAATTTGGGGGATTGTGCACTCAACACCCGCCCACCCAATACATCCCAGACAACTATAAACACACAAATTAGATGCGTGCTTATTCACTGAGACAAAGCATATTAATGACTTTCATTTGTGCTGACTGCTGACGTTATTCATGAGTCAGTTTGACTCATGCAGATTATTTAGTGCAAGGGTGAGTGCACATACTGTAATCTCACAGTTACTGAGAGCCTGACTAATTATGATAAGTACTTTTTTTTCCTAATCTGTAGTGACAGGAGCCTTATGTAAAGTTAAAAGAAGTATTTAAAAACTGCAGTTTGTTCAAATGTTTTGAATTAAACAAATCAAATTGAATCTGGGGCAAAATGTCTTTGGAAGATTTTATACACCAATAATGTTACATTCAGCAGAGGGTGCGATTGATGCCAAATGTGTTAAACAACAAACAAAACAACAACAAAAAGCAGGGCGACTGAAGTCTTAATTGCGGATGCATAGTTCAACAGAGAAAACATGATGAATCTGGTTTAGGTGAATAGGAGTGTGTTATGTAGCCCATATGAGAGAAAAACGCCTGCTGGAGAAAAGGAATGTTTAGGCTTGCCTTCGCTTATATAGGACACGTCAAACTGGAATGTACGGTGCATTTTTTATCAATATCTTGAAATATTTAGCATGGTTAAGTAAGTTGGCACCGTGGGGGTAAGTCTAAAAGACAACATGATGATGAACATATCGTCGCTGTCCTGTGAAAAACACATACACCCATTTTTCTCATAAAAAAAAAGAAATTAATGGTTGTCCGCGTTTCACAGGATAGCGAGGATATATTGTATCCACATACACCCAAAACAGCTGGGTTCCAACTGCACACAAATACAAGTCGGATACAAGACAGCAAACATACATCATGAACACAAAAACCTTTTGTCAGAAGCGCACAATGAATGAGACAGGACTACTTGCACTTTGGGCTATGCGGGGTGTTGATGGTTCTACTGAGGCCGAACAGTGACATGAAAATATAAATTCCTCAATCCAAATTTTTATTCCACTCTGCACTGAAATGTAATCTAACTACTATCCACAAAGTTAATGGAAATTGTTTGTGTACCGCACTATAAGGCGCACCTAAAAACATGCAATTTTCTCAAAAGCCATCAATGCGCCTTATAATTGGATGCGCCTTATATATGGATCAATATTCTGTTTTCTTGGCAGTAGTATTTTAAATGTTAAAATGTCAAGTGCTTTGTTACAACTGCAGCGGTTGTGAAAGCTCTGTGTAAATAAAGCTGCAATTGCATTGTATTGTATTCCCTTTAGCGTAGCGCCATCTAGTGGATGCATAACACCACAGCAGCCACTATTGTAGCTTCTATTCTATGTGCGCCCTATTCACGAAAACAGTTTTAAAATAGGCCATTCATTGAAGGTGCGCCTTATAATCCGATGCACCTTATAGTGCAGAAAATACGGTAACCTATCCACAAAGTTTGTGGAAATCCTTTGTGTCAGATTTGTCCAATGCAAACAAAGTAACCCAATAACATGCAAACAGCCAAGAGGGAGGAAAACAACTGACTCATCTTGTTTGGTGTGTGTGGGGTGGGGTTATGGCAGTCTAAATAAAACGTTGTGTTCTCCACACAATGAATCTCTGGGGCAGTGCAGACAGACTGATAAGCAAATGGCTGGAGATATCTTACCTGATGTATCTCCATATGGCTTTGGTGGCTTGACAGTCTCCCCAAAGCTGTTTGCGGCCTTTGTGGTGCTGAGCCTCTTGGGTTCCGGTGTAGTCACCATAATAAACGTCCTTTGGGAGAGCCTCGTAGTACTGCTAGTGGTTGTTGCCACTGTGGTAGTTAAGGCCCGGGTGGGCAGGTTAACTTTGGGCTGATGTTTACCATCCTCATCTGTACTATCTGTGCCTGTGGGTCCCCAGTCAATAAATCCGGCCACCGTAGTAGTCCGGCCCTCCTGAGACTTGTCGAAGCTCTCCCATTTGAGCTGCCTTCTGGCTCTGAGTAGCAACCTTGCTGCGTCTCCCCTGTTTGCTCTGGAAAAAGCCGCTGGAGATTCCGCTATGACTGGCTCACCCATCTCCATTTCAGAGTACGGCAACCTGCATTCCTTACATGGTGACGGTCGTTTGTGCAGGGTCTTCCGAGACTTTTGCGCTGCGACCTTTGGCCCTATCCTTAATTTATTGTCTTGGGGTGGAGGGATAGGGCTCAAAAGCTTGCGCGCCAGAGGGCTGACCGTTCTCCAGTGGATGGTGTTCGGCGTGTCCCAAACGGGCTGCAGGCGAGGTCTTGAGCGAGGCACCGGCTTAGGCATGAGTTTGAGCGCCAAACCTTGACTGAGGGGGCTGCAGACAGAGAAGTCCAAGGTCATGTGGGTCATTGCCAGCAGAATCCACACCCGGTGCCCCACACAGCTGCCTGGCTTCAAAGCAGATGGACTGCTGATAAAAGAAGACATGAAAAGAGGAAAGTCATTTGAGAATCAGGCTGCGCACTACGTATTCAAACCATACAAATTTGATAAGTAAGGGTCTATCATGAAGATTAACGTCTGTATTTACCCTCCATTTAAACTCTTGGCCAAGTTTTACTCCATAACGTCGACTCAATTAAGCCGCGATATTAATTTGTTTCACTGAAACCCACTTGAATTAAAGTGTAAAGGTCAGAGAAAGTGAATGTACAACATGGACGATGATGGTTTTTATCCTTTGACGTTTTGCATTTGGAACGCCTTGAATTTCCAGATGCATATGAACCCTGGGATAATTAAAGCAACACGCAAGGACATTCACCCTTTACCTAATCCTCATTTCATGCCTTAGTTACCGCAGACACAAAAAGCATATGTTTCCCAGAGGCTAATTATAATACCGAATGCATTGCGATGTTCAGTAAGGTAGCTCTCCCGTGATACACCCGGAACAGAGAAAAGAACAGCACGCACATCGCAGAAATCCTGATTCAAATGGATGTTTGCATGAACAAATTCTTCCCTTTTTATGTTTCAACGGTAGACAACCACGAATGCCGCCCGGTGACAAGGCCGCATTTCTTCCTTGATTCATTCAAGTATATCTTGCGTCTATCCTTGAACATGTTCAGCTCAAGCATGTGAAGGATTTGATTTGGAATCACCACATCGATTTGAATTAACAAGCCATAGCATTGCAACACTATGACGTGGTCGAGGCAAATAACACTTGGGTTTTATTTGACACTTTAAAAGGAGTTAATACTTTTCTTTTAGGTTTCTCCGTAAGCTTCACTGGCACTGAGACTCCATGCAACTTACTCCCAAATATAAACACCGGAGAGGAAAGCACAAGTACACTGCCTGATAAATAATTTAGAATGACATTTTAATTGAGCCATAAAAGGTAACTGATGTGGTCACGACACCGCAGTGACAAGGTCGACATATTGTTGACAAGTATAATTAGTATTTCAAGAGCTTCAGCCCTGACCTCGACTGAGATCCTGGCAATCATCACAATGGAGGCGACAGTGTTTGGAGAAGAGAGCTGAATTAAGAAGCATACGGTGAACAAAAGACCGGAAAATGACACCGGGTGCGCAATTTTACAAAACATACAGTATTGTTTCAAGAAGTGCGCCAATCAGTGTTACATACACTGAAATAGGGCTACAATTATTAATTTGATAACCAGTCAAATGGGATAATGTCAAACGTTTTTTTTTTTTAATTTCCACCCCTCTCTTCAAAAACACATTCTTTCAAATTGGCAGTGCACAAAGGTACACAGACAGGTTGCTGCATTAAAATCCCACAGCTCTTATAGTCATACAATTATGAAAAAAATATATATACTGTATATATATATATATATACAGGCCCGGTGGTCCATAGGTCGACCTCACAATGCAGAGGTACCGGGTTCAATTCCTGCTCCGGCCTCACTGTGTGGAGTTTGCATGTTCTCCCCGGGCCTGCGTGGGTTTTCTCTGGGTACTCCGGTTTCCTCGCATATTCCAAAAACATGCGTGGCAGATGAATGGAACACTCTCAATTGTCCCGAGGTGTGAGTGTGAGCGTGGATGGTTGTTCGCCTGTGTGCACCCTGCAATGGGCTGGCAACCGGATCAGGGTGTCCCCCGCCTACCGCCCGAAGACGGCTGGGATAGGCTCCAGCACCCCCTGCGACCCTTGTGAGGATAAGCGGATCGGAAAATGGAAGGATGGATATATGTGTACATATACAATGTTAATTATCTGAGTGATTGGTTGGTAGGACGGTCGTTTCCAAGTTGGTCAACAGCAACCCCCTTCTGTTGAGCGCCCCCAGGTAACACCCCCTTCTGGGGCATAAATCGAGGGAATCCACATAGAAAATTGAGAAATGAAGAAGCCTTTTGGGTTTTTTAACTACTGTACAGCCATTAGCACAATGCCAACACTCTCTCTCTCTCTCTCTCTCTTTTTAATGTTAGCAAATGTTGTCAATCATTTTACGGCTGTGAGCGATCTCTTAAAATAGTCCAACTTTGCTTGTTTTGGAGTTGTTTATTGACCCTCACGTTGATTAACACGTATAACGGGTTTATGTGAACTCGACACGTTATGCGTTTTACAAACATCGTGAGCAATGCAATCGGATTCACTGCAAAACCCTATCAACAGAGCTAGCGGCTAAGAATAGGTACTTCTCTGGCTCCAAAAGAACAATTTTTCAAAACACTGCATCAACATAAAGCTCATGTAACCCGACTGACAAGTGTGTATTCTTCCTATGATGAAAAACAAGTTATATTCAATGCGGTTCAGTCTCCAATTGCTTCTTCTGGTCTTTCATCTGACGTGATTTGCATGTGCATTTCCCCCAAAGAGGCCAAGGCGCGCACACAGCAGGAACAGCACACTTCAATACAAGGTACACAGCAGGGACAGAACAGGGTGACTGACGTAATAATCGCGCAACACAGCAAATTGATCATGAAATTCATTTTGAACTTTTAGCGATTTTGTTGTGGCCACCCTCCACGACACGCGACCCCCCTCCCGCCCAAAAAAGTAAAAATAAAGAAACTGATTCAACAGACATCAGGGATTCGTAATTTAATATCAAGACTGATATTTTGAGACCATACCAAAAAATAAAAATGAAAAATTGCATGTGTACAGCACAGATGAAAGCTAAAGACTAGTATTAGCGATGTGAGCATACCAGATTGCTTTCTGATGCAAATGGGTGTCTGGTGTCCTACTTTTTGAGCACATGCTCCATCATACCGTCATTACCAACCTAAGTAAAAAAGTTAAGCCTAAACAATAGGGTTGGAAATCCTTTTAGTGCAGATTGTGATGTTCCCTGATTCGGAGGACAGGGTCACAAAACATAATGGCGGTGAATGCTCTCTCTGCGGGGAAAAAGACAGATGGGTTTTGGTTGGAAAGCCACATTTGGAGCTGAACACTGAGCAATTGAAACCTCTGGTGAACTGGGGACAATTCCTATTCACGATTGGGAAGGTTTAAATTGACCAAAGGTATGTAGAACAGGAGCATTATTAGCAACCTCCTAACTCTTTCATTCCACAAGACATATTTGTGTGTCTTTTTAAAATTAGGCCCTGCCTACCAAGGACGTACTTGTACGTCTAAGTCTTTTTTTGCATCACAGAGAGGAGGAGGGGCTGATGCAATCTGTGAGTGAGAATAAGCCGTTTGACGGCTTATTCGTAAAAAAGCGACCAGTAGGTGGCAGTGGTACCTCACGTGATTGAAAAGCATGATTTTACAAAAAGTTTTTTGCCCAGGAATCACCATTTCCATGAAACTTAGCCATTTTGTAATGCCGATTGCTGAAGAAAGGAAAACGATTTTTTCTGCTGAAAGAAGAGAGTCCATACTTTATTTTGGTCGGCTCCATGTTTATATATATACGTATATATTGCAAGATCGGTCAAAATCCAGTAAAACGCTGGGATTGAGGGGGTTGCTCCAGTGAAAATGACTGGGATTGAATGAGCTAATCAAGAATCTCAAAGCACAGAGTAGAACCGAATAGTTTGTTGTAAAATAAAATATGAAGTAGCAGTCGGGTGGCAGTGTTGGGGAGGGGCGGTTAGACACGGCTCGACTTTGATCTTCATGTTTAATCTCGAATCTTTGGCAAAGAAAGTTGATTTGATGTTGTGCCAAACACACATTTGCGATTGAACCATTCCTCGTTTTCATGGCCACACTATTATACACCATAGCAGTGGATTTAATTGCAAATATTTTCAGCACTAATCAAAATTTTATGACGGCCTAAAATCTCTTTTTTTTTGTACTGGGTCAAAAATATAATTTGTTGGGTTCAGTGCTTTGCAAACACGAAAAGTGAGGACAGACTAATTAACTGAAAGGTTCAAGTTCCTCACATCATGAAGGATGAAATGAGCCTCATATTGCCTTTCTAGTTAGCTTCACAACAAAATGCTGAATAAAAGGCAGGGTAAAGGATGACGATGATTGTTTTCATTCTTCTATTACGGGGGCTTTTAAGATAAAGATTGTTTTGCATGAGAGGATATTGCCCTTGTAACATTTTTTTTTAATGTCGTATGAGTATGCATCTGCTCTCTAGATGTTTGGAATGAGCCACGGTGGAAGTTGAGTGCTTCTGAAATCTGGGGACTTACTATCCAGCCCTTCTTTTTGCTTCATGTCAGCGTTACCTCATGGATTTCATGTAGATATGATCAACTGGTGCTTGTATTTTAGCAAAGGGATGCAAGAGAGAGAATTGTGGCCTGGAACTGTCACAATACTGCAGCCTAGATTAATTGCACAACCGCCTTGACGCCACTACGATCAAGCTTTTACATGTCCGGGTCTTCGCACTTTTTCGTCGCTGCTCCTCCGTCAACTCTGCACAAGTAAACCTACTCGCCCATCTATGTACTCCCTAATATTTTAAAGGCGGGTTGTTGTAAAGCGGACATTATCCCAGCTGACTTTGAGGCAAAAGATGGGGTATATCATGAGCTGGTGACCAATCACAGATCAATAACAGACAAGATAAAAAACGGACTCTCACACCAAGAGTCTTCAGTTAAATAAATTCCAAAACACAGTGGATCTCATGGATTTCAGTGAGTTAACGCCAAAGCGCTCACCATGGTAGTCAGTGGCCTCCGAAGTAGCGGATTTTCACAGGCCGCCCCAAGGTGAGTTGGCACAAAACACCATGGGGGTTTACTCTTGCACATTGCTGCGCCAGTGAAATGGTCATTGTTTTACAGCGCACTGCGCTGCTCCAGTAATTCATCATCATCATAATTTTTTATGTACTCGTGCTGTACATCGTGCATATGTGTGTGTGCTTAACTGTAAGCAAGTTACTGTACTGTATTTTTAGAGGTGCCTCAATGTAGCTGGTGCCAGTATTGCTTTCGATTGGTTGCCATGACAACCAGGATCAAATTTATTTGAGGTTGTTGTTTTGTGAAAGACCGGGCGAGCCACTTGAACATATTTGATGATCAGCAAATAAAATTGATTCAATATTTTCATCACAATTGTGTCATTACGATGACTGGAGTTGCAGTTGTAAGAATGCTACCGTAAAAAAAATAAATAAATAAAATAAATCCACCAGCAGCATGTCTGAAGTAGAAAAGCTCCAGGTGAAAAAAAGGCTGCTGGCGTATCTTGTTTTTGGAGTGGGGGGATGGGGGGCAGTTAATAGGGTATAATATTTTAATGCAATGTGATAGGCACACATTACGAGTGCTGGTGTAGTCGGTGAGTGCCAAATGCCAGGTGTGTCCCACGCCATCAGCACAGGTCGGACCTCGCCAGGCAGGCGGTTAACTGAATCTTAACGTGCAATATCATGTTTCACCTTCACGGGGCGCTAGACTTACAAAAGCATCTGGAAGAAGAAAAGTGTCGACGGAAGAAGGAAGGCGAGCAGCATGGACCCCATTGTCCCGGGTGGACTCACAAAAACTTGCAGTCATTCTCATGTTGGAAGTGTTAAGTTACTTTTGGCATCATTTGTTTCTATTTGACATATTGCTGGTCGTGAAATTCGTAGGAATGCTCTTCTCGTGTGCGGCGGGACTCGTCGCTGGACACTGCTTAATCGTCGGCCATCTTACTTGCTATTTCAATGAATGGAACGGCTCCAAATGACAGATTTCTGTTGATGGGAGAATGCACGCGGCCAGAAATTTTCAATTAACGGCAAACGGTACAATATAACCCGAAATCATCAGGCGATATTTTCTTTCTGTGTCACATCAGATTCCGTAAACAATCATCTCTGCAGCTAATTAGAAATGGCACCCAATTATTGTCTATTGTACTGTATCCTTGGCCCACTTCGAGTGTCGGCATCACACTGTGATCACTTGTGTGGAGTCGTGCAGGTCTTTAATTAGAACTTGTCTTGAGTTTGCAGAAGTGATGCTTCAATAGGTGCTCTTCCCATTTTGGTGGGCGGGGGCGGTGAAAGAGGCATGTCTTTCATTCATCGCATCGCCTTGCAGCCCGGGGCTGTCACCGCTATCAGCGTGGTCTTGACAGCCTCACCGCTGAGTCCACATCATTTTCTAACCCACACAGTCATTGAAAGGTCCCTTGGTGAAGGTGACTCCAATTCTGTAAAAGGCAAATGCGGAAGCAGATTCTCTTTGCCAGACAGGATTTAGACTGAATCAATGATTCAATGGGTGCTTTGTTTTATCTCTCAGTGGGACGTTTTCGTGTCGGGGTTTAGCGAATATAGTCAGGCCCTCGCTAAGATTTCAGGGAACCAAAAATAACTAGTGCTGTGACTCGTGGTAGCATTAGCAATTGATAATGTGTTTATGTGCTTAACTGTGTTTCCTTGCTCTCTCTCACTGTCTCTCTCTCGTTCTCTCTAACACACACATCCATAAATGTCACTTTGAGAATTTAAAACCTACTGTGAAAAAACAGTTACAGCTTCAGTTGAGGAAGTTTCAAACTACAGTGGGTGGTTTTCCCTGGCGGATCCAAACAGAGTGGAAAGGGAACTTTCCGAACATATTGCAAGAGTAATAGATAGATGTTATTACAAACGTTTTTTTGGTTTGTCGGACATTTGACAGCAATTGGGTCACAGTTTTGAGCAAAATATTAGTCTGTGTATATTAGAAAGGCTCTGACTGGGATCGTGTGCTCACAATTTCAGTTTAATCCTCTGACCATACATTTTGTCGTTCAATTAAATGTTTCCAAAAAATGCATCTCAAAGGTGCACTAAACGAAAAATTCAAACCGCCATATTTCATAAAGTTACGTGAGATCGCGATCCACTATGGCCTGACTGATCAGTCAGACGAGATAATCGGTCCCATTACCTCTTTTCCAAATAATGACATTCGAATGGAGTTTTGCCGATCACTGACATATCCTCACTGTCTCATGAAACAGGGCATGTTGTTCAGTGTTGCAATCATTCAGAATTATGTACTCGTGTCATTTGTCCACGAGCTGAATCTTTGACTCCATTCAACCCAGTAAGCATCTCGAGAGACAATGACGTGGTGTCCCAGTTATGTGGCTATGCGTGAACATGGTCATTATCTACAACAACAATGACGGATTACCGGGTAACATCAGAATCTCCTGAACATGATTTTGCTTTTACAGCAAAACAAAAATAAAAAAGGTGAAGTGGCATTCTTTACTATTACTTTTCAAATGTTAATGTGTGTCAATGTTGTTATTGAACGTTACAATATAGCACAACTTTGTTTATATGGTGCATTTCACCACCATGACTGGATTGCGGTCAGCCCTTGAGGTTTCTCTGGATAATATAATTTTTTTATAACGGCCATATAAGGCGCATTTTCTCCGAGTGAAGTGAGGATGTATAACAGGGGTGTCAAACTCATTTTTTTTTGCAGGCCAGATTTTAGTTACAAATTCCCTTGTAGGGCCATTATGACTGAAACCATATAAACAAGTCAAGAATAACGGTTTATGCACCTATTGTTTAAGGTACTGTAATGAGGGGTTTGGTAAGAAGAAAATGCTGACGGTATCACTCTTACTTATTTCAAATGAGAATTTGAAATTTTGGTTGAGATTTTCGCAAGCATCATGAAAGTTGACAACTTTGATTTGCTTTCGCGGCCCACATAAAATTATGTGGCGGGCCAGATCTGGCCCCCAGGCCTTGAATTTGACACCTGTGATCTATAAGAATGTAACAATCATCGTTTTCCTTGGCGTGTCAGATATTTTTCCTAATGAAAATGAGCGTGGTGTTTTTTATTTATAGCCACCCCCCCCCCCCCCCGCCCTGTAAAACCTTGATACACTCACACTTCTCTTGAAATGCCTCAGGGGGAATGAGTGTGTGGATTATGACTCCTTTTAAGTCTTGCACTCTGAGACATATTCCTAAGTATCTCCGATTGTTGTGTTGCTTGATTGAGCAAACTCAAAAGTTTCATGAAGAAAGAGTGAGTATGCAGGAAGAATAAATGTGATGCTGGTGAGCGCTCATACATTGTGGTTCCATCCATTCCACTTCCCCTAATTCTGCCAGCCTCGAGGACAACCAGTTCACACTGGGGAGGAGACTTAAAATAGAGGGATGGCGACCATGCGTTTATACTGCCCGAAGAGAGCAAAAGAGATTGAAAAAAAGAAAAGAAAAGAGAGACCAGGGAAGGAGTGAGGCAGCAATCTTTGCCCTCTGGGGGGGGTGAAAATTCCCCGATAACATCCAGGCCAGAGAACAAGGGCACTTCTCCTTTCACGGCTCACAGTGAGGGCAGATAGGACCCAGCCGGCGAAGAAAACTGCATTTGACTGCTTCATCAAATTATAACAATGGCCCCATGAGTGTGAATTCAGAAAATGGCATTGGGGCACTGCAACAGAAACATGCAGAATAGACTGTTGGGATTGGTGTTTGAATTAACTGTGATGACGACTTACAACTTTTAAAAGTGGACTTGTAATGACCTGTACTGCATTTCACTGAGCAAAATAAAATTTAGACATTTACTTCCATTTTTTTTGTCAAACAAAACATTTCCCTGTGATTTTTTTTCAATTGTGCGTATTCAACTATCCATCCATCCATTTTCAGTCCCGCTTTATCCTCACAAGGGTCGTGGGGGGTGCTGGAGCCTATCCCAGCCGTCTTCGGGCAGTTGGCGGTGGACACCCTGAACCGGTTGCCAGCCAATCGCAGGGCACACAGTGCGATGAATGTGGGAGGAAACCGGAGTACCCGGAGAGAACCCACGCAGGCCCGGGGAGAACATGCAAACTCCACACAGGGAGGCCAGAGCTGGAATTGAACCCACTACCCCTGCACTGTGAGGACGACGCGCTAACCACTGGACCACCGGGCCTCCTAGTAAATAATTATTGAAAAGTATTCAGCGATTATGAATCATTTTGTCTCGCCTTGACAGTATCGTGCAAGAACTGCACTCGTTTGATCCTAATTGCTTCAAGAAGCGAGTCATCAATAACAACAACAAAATTACACACAATCAATACAACCCTTAATGATTGATTAGTTCATTATTACGGCCATCCCAAACGGTCAGCATAAATCATAACGCATTTGATTTCAGGTCAAATTACGAATGACTTCCATCCCTGTGCCTTTCACGATGGCTTTCTTTTCGGACTCAAAAATTACAGCTCATTTCCCGTAAATACGACACGGCTCTGATAGTTGCCATTGTTTGGTCCATCAGCAGGGTAGACACTATGACAACCTGACATTTACTGCTGAGCCATGACAATAAAGTGGAATTTTGTGACTGAAGTCGGCGCATATCTGGACTTGCAGCTGCTAGGTCATGTGAAGCAATCAATGTATGCTCAACGAATGAGATAATATGCTCTCAGACTATTATTACAGACCTATCTGTTACGTTAAATATTATTATTCATTCGGTTCACGCTATCATAGCAACACAGTCATATGACGAGCCCATTAGGCAGTAAAATGCTGCCTAATCTTCCAACTGACGTCTTGAAATAAAAAAATAAAAAACATCCACCCCAAACAACGGCCAACAACAACAAACAACAAACCTAAGGATTAATAACGTATTTTTTTTTCGATCACTCTTCATTTCTGTCTTCCTTAATTGTCTTCATAGAAAACATACCCTGATATGAAGCGGAAACTATTCTGACCTTTATCAAATCGCCGTGGGAATTTGTTTTCACGCTCGAGCCCAGTCTGTTAACAAAATGAGGGCAAATCAGTGCCTCTCTGCCCTTGCCAATTCTATTAATTTGGGAAAGCAGCTTGGAGGGAACGTGACCCAGAATAATCACCTTTGCCAAGAGGTGCACTCTGGTTTACTCAGGCTTGATTAATACAAGAGAACTCTATCAGTGATGGGATTTCTTGGATTTCACTAAATACAAGGTCTAATTTGGGCTTTCTTATGGGTTGGGAGAAATAATCGATTTTTAGATGCAATCAGGGGCTTAGCACAAGAAGTCTCGGCCCTCATACATAATCCTCATGAGGGGCCCCCCACCACGCTTTAGTCAACAGTGGTGGGATAGAGGTGGGGGAGGGGGTGAGGGGAGGGCAGCCTTGGCATGTATTTTCCCAATCAAAAACTAACGTGAATTATTGTGTGGTTGGGCATTGGTGTGTGTGTCGGGGGCGGGGCTTCCGAGAAACCGAGAAGTCCGATAAGTTTTAATTGCACAGCGCTTTGAGTTGCATTTTTATGTGCTCTATAAATAAATTTTGATTGATTGATATTTTCCTTGCCTTTTGCAAGCACCTTTATGTTCTTCTTGTCATATGCCAGAGTGGCTGCCTTTACAGCAGCTCCTATATTTTGTTCTTCTACTTCTTCCTTTCATAACTTTGCTGCTGTGAATTGGGAATTTCTCCATTGTGAGACTAATAAAGGTTTTCTTATCTTATCTTATATCCAGTGTCATTATTTGTACTTTGTTGGGATTGCGTTTTGTCCATAAACCTTGTTGTACCATCATTTTATCCGTGTTGAACGGTCTGCGGCTGGATGGATGTAAGGCTTGAGGAGCCGACGATGAGAAGAAAGGAGCGTTAGCGCGTAGCGCCGATGCGGGAGTCGCGGCTTGGAGTTTGAAGCGGATTACGTGGGACAGGAGAAGTGAACGAATCTCTTTTTTCGTCAATGGATGCTACAGCTTCTTGTTGACTTTGAAACTTAGCTTGTAGCCGACGTGTGCACATTTTGAGCATGACGTCTCTGATCCACTGGTTAAAGGACACTTTGATTCTCTCCTCTTTCATCTCAAACTGCTTCAAACAACAAAGCGTGTGACGGAAAAGTGGTTAGGACTGCACGACTGTCCGTGTTTTATGTTATGTGTTGTGTTTATTATTTTACTTTATGTTAACTGTTTTGTTAAGCGCTTTGTTACAGCTGCCGCTGTTGTGAAAGTGCTATATAAATCAGCATGTATTGTATTGTATTGTATTGTGTCTACGTTTGTGGGATCCACTTTATACCTAATTTCAAAACGTTACAGATTGAAAGTGAAAGATATCACTCAGACTGTGCAATAGGGGAACTGGGTATGTATAAATGCACAGACTCCTAAAGGCACACAAATGTCTCCGCAGTTGTGAGCTCGAATGTTGAGTTGCAAATGAGCAAAACCGTGGTGTCGTGATGACATTTATTGTCCACTTGCTAGCACAATAGAGCAAAATGAAGTAAGATGCCGCCTTGGTGAATGTCGGAAACGTCCGCTTTCGTATCCGACCCTGTGATCACAGGTGCTCCTTCGGATTTCCCGCCGCCCACAGCCATTCTCTGCTAGGTAACTACGCTAAGGCGAGTGGAGCATAGCCCGGTCAGGTTGCTCAAAGATGCAGTGTCCAGATACACGTGTGGACCACCTCATTGGCGCCTCTCACTGGGGCGGTCTTCAGCTATCACCCGCCCTCAACACCACCATTTTGGACGATGGCTTTCGGAATCTCCCCCTCCGCGTCTCTGTTCCCACAAACTACCGTTATTGTATGGGGCGCACTCATTATTACACTACTATCACCCGCTATTAACCCCAGAGCCAAAATTATGGACATAGTAAACATTCCTCCTGGTCTTCTTGACTCTCTTCCACCATCTATGTCCCGGCTCATTGTCCACATGGGGACGAACGAGACAGCGCGTTGACAGCCGGAGTAGACGAAAAGAGACTTTCATGCCCTCTTTGCCTTGCTGAGAACTTGCGGGCTGTCGGTCTGGATAAGCGGCATTCTACCGATGCTATCCCGCAGCATCGCGCGCTTCAGTCGTCCTTTAATACCCGAATACATGGCTCCAACGCACTTGTGGGCATCTCGATTTTGGTTTTATTGACAATTTTAACCTGTTTTGGAATCGTCCTTCTTTTTACCAGTCGGATGGTGTTCATCCAAACTTTGCTTGATGCTAGCTGCCAACATGCCCCACGCAGTCATCAATTCCACTCTCTGCTAACTCTTGTTAGCAAATTAATCAACCCGTGTCCCTGCTTCTACTTCTCCCCCTAACCACTGCAATAATCTTACAACACCCAACTACAGGGCATTACCAGATGCTCTCAGCACTATCCCCCTCACTAGCTTTGCATACAGGCCCCGCTATCAATACCACCCCCGTCAGACAGTTTCCCCATTCAAACTGTCAGAGGCAGACACTGCCCCCCTCCCCCCCACAAGCAAACAACGCGGTTTCAACAGTGACAATCTTGTACATGTTAGCACTTCCCATTCCCGCAACCTGATGGTAATTTACGGCCTGTCCACATTGGTGTGTTCTCTGTTGTTGACCTGGCTGTGTCAGACCACTACGGTGTATATTTTAACATCACCAGTTTTAATCATCATGATCCCCCCCCCCGTGAGAACAGTCAGGTAGATATTAAGTCATGGATGGCAGAGAATTTCCTTCAGCTCAATCAGGACAAAAATCAGGTTTTAGTTATTGGCCCTGAAGATCAGAGAGAGAAACTTTTATCCAAACGACAATATCTTAAACCCTCACAATGCGAGAAGAACTTGGGCGTCATTTTTTACTCTGAGCTTAGTTTAATTCCTCATATTAAAAATATAACTAAGATTGGTTTTCATCATCTCAAGAATATAGCCAGAGTCCGCCCGTTTCTCCCTCAGGCCAACACGGAAGTGCTGATGCATGCTTTTATTTCCAGTCACTTGGATTACTGTAATGCCCTGCTCTCCGGTCTTCCTAAAAAGAGCGTTTTAAGCATGCAATTCCTCCAAAACTCAAGCCGCACAAGCCATGACAAGGACCAAATGGTGGGAACACATTACACCAGTTTTAAAATCGCTGCATCGGCTCCCTGTTTGTTTTAGGGTTGATTTTAAAGTGCGTTTATGAGTTTTTAAGTGTCTTAATGGTATTGGGCCATTTTATTTATCTGACCTGTTTTTATCACATCAACCATCGCAGATCCTGAGGTCCTTTGGCACTGGCCTTTTAATTATTCCCAGGGTGAGGACCAAAACACATGGTGAGGCTGCATTCAGCCATTTTGGTCCCCAGCTATGGACGAGCCTGCCAGAGAACATCAGGTCTGCAGAGACTGTTGATGTTTTTAAGAGGAGGCTTAAGGCACATCTTTTTAGCTTGGCTTTTGAATAACTTATTTACTTTTTTAAATTCTTCGAATTTAAGCCTCTTTACTTATTTTATTTACCGTTTTTCTTAAGAGCCAGTGCTTCCTCTTGGGTGACCTCCACGCTGGGAGGTGTGGTTGCTGTCCACTCAGTGTGGATCAGTTCCCCTTGGGTGCTTTTTTTCCCCACATATGGTTTCTGTGTGCCTCACCATGTCTTTTTTTTTTTTAATATCATGGTCATCAGAATATGTGTGCATGTTGTGTGTGCGTGTGCGTAAGCATAAGCATGCATGTGGGAATATATATCCTTCTATGTTGGGGGAGGAGGAGTCCTCTTTTTATGTTGTTTTTTTTGTTGCACAGCACTTTGAGTTGCATTTTTATCTATGAAAAGTGCTATATAAATATAGTTTGATTGATCGATTGATTGATTGACATGATGTTTCCACCTATGAGGGACCCAAATAGATGGAACCTCAATGCATCATCACCATAACACAAAATGGAGAGCTGTGACACATGTCCTGTTGACTAGGCAAAATGTTTGTTGTTGGAAATTGGAGGTGGAGAGGCCAGCGAGCTCAAGCTCTTTGACTGCGCAATCCGGGAAAACAAAACCCAGCATGGAGAAATGCACACTCTCATACAAGCACACAAATGTCTTTGCAATTGTCAGCTAGAATGTCAAGTCGCAAATGAACAAAATTGCTTTTTACTTGTGGCAACAGAGGAAGCCTGTTAGCCTGTACATTAGCCCTGAATCATTTCCATGAAACATTTTGGACAAACCCCATCGCTGCAATATCCACATTGACTGATTGACTTATTTTGTTCCAGGTTCTCTGACTATAAAAATGTATTTCTCTCATGATTATTTGATTTCTTTTCCCTCCTTCTAACAGTGGCTTTGTTGCTTTGAAAAACAGGATCAGTGGTGTCAAATTAAGCCCCCCACAGTAGATATCTTGGATTTAGGAGAAATATATCACAGAGCAAATAGTTGCTTGCAGAGATCTTTGAATTGCCTCTGCGTAGAAGGCCTTTGGGGAACGAAGGGTGAATGCAGTGTAAATAAATAAATAGATTGTGGTAAGGCTGAGCAGCTGCTGGTCTAGCTGTGTAACAGGAGACTTGCTGCACTTGTGAACTTCGCCTTTGACACAGCCCCTGTCCCCCAAGGCTCAGTGCTTGGCCCCCTCCTCTTTCTCTCTTACATGCTTCCCCTTGGTCACATCATACGCCACCATGGTCTCGATTTCGACTGCTATGCCGATGACAGCCAACTCGACATCTCCACCAAAATCCGTCACTGCTGACATTCATTCTACCATCATCAACTGCCTTATCGACATTAAAAAAAATGGATGCAGACCAACTTCCTCAATCCCAATTGCAAGAAATTAGAAATCCACATCATCTGCCCGATAGCACTTCAAAATTATTGCCCTGATTTCTCACTTTCTATTGACGGCACTACCCTTCCCGCTTCTACCCATATCCGTAACCTTGGCGTCATCTTTGATCAGTCACTCTCATTTGAAACCCACATCAACCACATCACCAAAACTGCCTTTTTTCACCACAAAAATGTCACCCCTCTCTCTCCTTCATCTGCTGAAACACTGATTCACGCCTTAATCACCTCATGCCTCGACTACTGCAATCGCACTCTTGAGGGTTTACCCACCAAAACCCTCAACAAACTTCAATACATCCAAAATTCTGCTCCCCATCTGCTCACCCACTCCCGCACCAAAGATATCCCCCAGTTAATATGA
Source organism: Hippocampus guttulatus (assembly GCF_054856545.1). NCBI lineage: Eukaryota > Metazoa > Chordata > Actinopteri > Syngnathiformes > Syngnathidae > Hippocampus > Hippocampus guttulatus. Next base: position 8,780,892 of record NC_141261.1, on the reverse strand, counting down.
ATATTGTATTATTTTTCCTGTTCTTTTTGTTTTTTGTCTTTTGCTTTGTAAAGTGCCATCGTTTGTTTGGAAGCACTATACAAATGAAAGAATAAAAAATGAGCTTGCTGCATTACAAAGAGCTTCAAGTGCGAGTGCGAAGAATTTGGCATCCCATTGCTATTGCCACTCTGTGCACAAGGTCCTCACTATGGTGAAAATGACCCTCGTGCGCAAAAACATAAGCAAGGTCGCAAAGAAAAAGAGCTATAAAAGGCTCCAATAACCTCAGAGCAGCACAGTCAAATCTCTGTTTTTATTGCATCCGACGTCACAATCACATCAGTTACCACTAATGCGGGCAAGAGATGCTTTTTCTCATTTACAAAGTACTTTAGTCAAAAGTGCCTTCCTGACAAATGCCCAGTTTGTGGCAAGGTCCATGACAAATGGTAAATCTGATCTACTGGAGAGGCAGTATTGATCAGAAAAAAAAAAAAATTAAAAGTGCACTACGTGAATCAAGATGGGGCTCTGTTTTGTTAGGTTCATCCCTCTGTGCTTTAAGGACGTGTTCAGAGGGAGGGACGCACACAATGTGGAAAGTAGACCAAACTGAAACGATGCTCAGGAACGCAATCGGGCCGACGGCTGCTTGCACCGTGGTGAGACCCTGGACATTGAGATTTGAACGTGTGCGTATGTATGCAGTAACATGAATGCCAGGTTGTCACAGCCCCACGCCTGAGGCTCTGCATATGTGCTTGCTGGGTAGAAACGATCCCTCTCTGATGTCCTGCACATTTGCATCACCCGCACCACACGCCGCCGCTCTTAAATGGACACGCTGTAGGCTCAACCGATGGCAGGCAAATAACAGAGAGAACTATTCTGATTTTGAAATCTAAATTGCGGTTTAATGAGGGCATGTTTGATAAGGTTTAAGTCAGCGGAAAGGCAACATCTAGTTCTCACTCAGTGACGGTGGGAATATGAGTCTGAATGGTCATCTGTTTCTATATGTGCCCTGCGACTGTCTGGCGACCAATTCAGGGTGTAGTCCGCCTTTCGTCGACTGGGAGAGGCTTCGGCGCCCCATGAATCTGAGCCGCATAAGTACTGTAGAGAATGGAAAGTTCTTTTCCACCACGAGAAACTCAAACTTAACAAAAGTATCGATTCAAAACAGATTGCAGTCATCCTTTGGTCAAGGTTCCATCACTTTATGTGTCTGTTCACCGTAGTTTCGTGAACTGCCCCTACCTGGATGGGAAGGGGTGTTGAAATCAAACTGCAATTTTTTTCTGCCTGTGACCTGGTGTCAGAAGTGGGTTAATATTATCAACTTAAACCTCACAGAGTTGCATCTGTGAAGTTGCAACAGCTCCGTAAACGAGCGCTCCGGCCAGTACAATGTCCTGCTTTTGAGAGAAGGGCACAAATGAATCCATGCTAGTTTGTTTCTGATGCACCAATTCTAAAAGCGAGGAACCTCTCTTGCCATTTTGCACACCTTTCAGATGGCTATTGTTTATTCATGAGGTTGTTGAAAATGCATTTATGTACAAAACTTCATGTTCCAACACCCATGAGAGGCGTTGTCATTTCTGTACATGTAAATAAGTTGTGTTTTTTTTTACTCCACTCTTGTGCTTGGCAACAGTGCGGATTCCAGCAGGAAATAGCATACGCGTCTTCCGTCGTACGCTTTTTCAAAGGGAGTGCCAGTTGTGGTCCTTCTGGATTCAACAGACTGCGGTGCACTGGGTATTTATGACGTTGGAGCTTACAGACGCGCAGGCATCTCCAGAGGATAGAATCTCAGAGAAGCAGCACAACCTATTTCACTGCAAATTAGGTTAATCATACTCCAGAGAGGCCCAATTGCTAATAGCCCTCATAGACGCTATTAGGGTGGCACCTAAATTACATGAATACGGGAAGATCAGCGATGCCAGCTTTACGCCTCGACATCTGCGAAGACTTCTAACTGGCCGTATCAAAAGCATTCATCTCTGACCACAGAAATCGCCTTGATCAGAAATGTCATTTGGTTCTTAAGGGTCTTAAAAAATTGGTTGAGAGGCAGACTGTACCCTGGACAGACCATCTGTCAATCAGAAGACGGACTCAGAGACAGAGGACCATTCGCATACTCACATATGGGCAGTTTCAAAGTTCTTGGACCAAACGTGTTTTTGGATATCTAGAAGGGAGCCGGAATCAAAACTTGCTTTTATGGGGGCAAAATCGATCCTCATCAGTTTGCTTGGAAACCCATCGTGCTCTTGTGGAAGCTGAGCATCTATTCAAAGTAGCATGCAAAGCATTCATCTCACTCTCCCAACTTTCTTTTGTTCTTTCCTGCAACTAAATGGCTTCCTATATTTAACTATCCTTTTGATGTGAAGAGCTGCTTACAGCGCCCACTTGAAAGGCAACTGGTGTCTGCCAGCGATATTTTTGCAGTTGCATTGCGCTGTATATTCTTTCCAGTGGTGGGAGGAGAGATTGGTGTGGGGAATCTTGACCACGGAATGAGCATGTAATGTGCCTAAGAAAGCTAATAATGATTAATGGAGGATTCATCTCTGCTGGTAAAAATCTAACTACATGACAGGTTCCTCCGAATCACTTCTACAACTATGTTGAGGATTTTCTTTGTCTGTCTGTCTTTTTGTTCTGGATCTTTTCCTTAAAAAGGAATATTTTTGATATATTAAACAAATATACATATTTTTTAAACAAACAAAACGATTCCCAAGTGACCCCATTTATAGCTTGCGGTGTACTTTTTAAATGCACAATCTTGTGTCTTTGATACAATCGTGATCTTGTGTTTTTCCTGAGGAGAATGACTTCAGTAATGAGGAGCTCGTAGTTTGTTTACTTCAGTTTTTGTGTTCAGTCGGATACAATGTGATTGACAGCTGTGTAAGAAATATTTGGAGACTGATGTCGGCAAAGACAATTGGGTTCATGTGACTAGCTTCATTATGACAGGGGTACATTCTATCAAGTCAAAAAATAATGACAGTATTTTCATTAACTGGAAATTGGTAAACTGCACCTCTGATTCATCTGTCCAAACCCATGGTCGTGAAGTACTTGCACGTTACCTATTAAATAAGCATCATATGTGTGTCTCCAGAGAACATAATTTCCCCGCGAGGTTAGCTGTGAGATGTTCAGTATTGTCATGCATGCATACAAGTGACCTGCCATTCGATCTGAGAGTAAATATCGAATTGCTGGTAGGTCTCATGTATCACGAGTAAACCTGTTACCAAAAACATAACACTTCATTAAGTCAAAGTAGGTGGTCTGGTCTTCATTTGACTCCCTCCTATCTTTGCTCTTACTAGACAACAAAGAAGGCATCCATTAATGGTGTTGTTGTTTTCACCCGGCAATTAGCCAGATAATTGTGCGTATGTGGGAGTGCGTGTGCTCTCACAGGTGGGGAGCGGACCCAACCTCGTGTCAAAAGCGCTGCTTACGCCGTTACATTGGCGACCCCCAGCGTTCGGATGATGTATTGTTCACTCAAACGAGACACATAATAATAATACAGTAATACTAATAATTTAAAACACATGAAACAGATATACATATGGTTTGAATATAGAATGAGAATATTTATTCCAAAGACTCTAGCAGACTATACTGAAGTATTAATAGAGAGCTGCCATAAATCATTATATCCTCAATTGGAGCGACGTAGTTTGAAAATCAAGGGTTATCGATCAGAAGAGTGAAACGCACATTTTCAAATCCACTCAAACATTCAATAGAGACATATACTGTGTTTTACATATATATGTGTTAATATATACTGTATTTTTTTTATCGAGTCTTACCTGCGTGCGACACTCCGTTTTATCCGCATGTTCTCCTTCTCAAATGCCGAATTAGTCCATCGGGTATCTTCCCATTTAGATTAGCGTTCAACCAAAATCGAGAGCGGCTAACGACACTCAAGTGACGGACTTTTCTCCATCTAACGGTGACGCCAACATCATTTAAGCCATATCCACTGAGCTGGCGCACATATAATTCCTCCAGCGATGCCAGAAAACAACCTCTAACTTATTCTACTTGGTAATGATCTTCAGAGTAGACGGGATGGGGGGCTTGGTAGGCATTTGGGGAGGCTAATGGGCGTGTGTAGGTGGGCAGGTGAATCGGAAGCCAAAATTCGAACCCTCAAACTTTGCATTCATTTCTTCACCCCCTCTCAAGGCGAAGAAGACTAAGAGAGAACAAAAAAACAAGAGATATAGTCGGCATCTTCGCCTGCTCTCTCTCTCTTTCCTACATCGTTGTCAGGCTGATATACGTCCAGAAATGTTGACAAACAGCTGGAGAGAAGTCGTCGCGAGTTAGGCGCCCCAAGCATCTCTAAGAAGGGGGTAACATCTCTGGTTGGGGTAACATCTCTGATTGAGAGATAGAGGAAGAAAAAAAACCAAAGAAAAATAACCAAAATAAGAATAAGGAGGGGTGGCGAAGGAGGTGGTTGCGGTTGTTTCCGTGGAGTTGGAGCGAGAAAGAGGATGAGAGCGTGTCGGTGGAGAAATGGAGCGAGAGAGGAGAGAAAGAGAGAGAGTCAGAAAGAAAGACAGCTCCGTCTCCTGCCGCCGCTCGGCTTCTTCTCTGCCGCTGACAAACGAGCTGCCTGCTGAGGCTCGCGCCTCCGTGACGTCATTTTAAAGTCGAAGATGTCACGCGTCTGAGCCTGGCACGTCAAACGAGAGCGCACACACACATGGCACATGAGGGGCGTTTCCTGAATCACTGGAGGCACCAAGCAAGACCGACCGTGGACCTTCTCTCCCCCCTTTCCCCCAAAAACAAAGCACAATGGAAAAGCAAATATGGTTTATCTAACTATTGACAGAAAAGCCTGCTAAGTAAACATGCCTGCACCATTATGAGGTTATCGCTGTGTGCGATTGAAATGGACCAATTTTAGATATCTCTTGCTGGCCCGACTACCCGCCAGCCATCAACAGCTAGTAGGGTCTTTATGCCAGGGGATTCCCAACACTTGGTCACGATCAGAATAAGTTGAATCTTGGACGACAAGAGTAATGTTTTGAAGGGGCACGCCGGATGAAGAGAGAGTAGTGTGACTTTTGATCACAGAAGAATTAGTCTGAGAGTCTTCGGTGGAAAAGATCACCTCAACGTTGTAAATGCGCTCCTTTTCACTTTGTGGACAAAGAGCACCGCACAACAAATGTGTGTCATGATTCGGTTTGGGACCAACAGGTGGCACTGTAGGGCTCCAACTGCAGCTGCACACCTGTTGGTCATTAGGTAATCAGTGCGTTAAAAGGACTCCCACCCCTGCCACTCATTGTTGGGTCATTGTTTGCTCTTTGCGACTATCATGTTCGTTTGTTGCTGTTTGCTTGCAACTGTCATGTTTGTTTCTGTCATGGTTCTGTTCCTGTTAGTTTTTTGCCACAGTCATGGTTTTGTTTTGCTACTTTGGATTAGTTTTGGTTGTTAGCACTTTGTTTGTTTTGGATTTAGTTTTCTCTGTTTTATTACATATAATTCGTCAAGTTCACCCTGCTCCTCCCTCCTGCCTGCTTTTTGGGGTCCACCACCACCACGCAACGTGACAATGTGGTGGCATGGTGACAAACCACCGGAGAAGATTCGTTGAGTGCCAAGTGTTACAAGAACATCAGGTATGGTTTTTGTGTGTGGTAGAAATGGCACATTTGTGTTAATCAACCTTTGAAATTATTGAAAGGATCGTCACAATAGTTTGGATTTGAAGGACGGTAAGCATTTTTCTCTGTAAACTGGAGTGAAGGCCTATGGAAAGGAAGACGTTATGCTCATAAGATTTAAAATATTGGGCCGATCGTTCTCGTATTTACAGCGCTTGGAGTTGACACAAGTAGAGAGAGATGTTCACATAAACTTTGAAGATCGATGACAGTTTTATGAGATTGGGTGATGAATCTTGTTTACATTCAGCATCCTGGCCATGTGGTTGCCATGCAGTGGGAAGTTGTAGGTTTCGCTGGGTCCTATATCTGCTTTAAGATCAATAAGACTGTGTCCAACCTCTTTTTATAAAGCGCGACCAACTTTGTGACCGTTTAGGTACTGATATGCCTCAGAGCTTTTCAAGCAACAGAGTTTGTAAAGTAGTTAGACATGGGACATTTCCTTTCAAACCCCCGCCCCCCCATCACCCCCACCTCCAGTGACCGTGTGAGTGGTAAGAGTCGTCCACTTCGGTGAATCCATCAGCCAGGCTTCTGGTATTCAGGTGGACGGTTAGTAAGCGGATGGAAGGCCGCATGCATTGTTCGATCCTCGCCAGTGGGAAATGGTTTACATATTGTGAGTAAGTGTTCAAGTGAAGACATTTTGTGTATATATATTTTTTAATTGGCGGACATTGACAAGTTAGCCTGGACAAGGCTGGTATGCTCAGGGAGACATTTTACCAAAGGCATACCGAGGCAGATGAGCACAGGCAAGCTGATTCGAGGTCGGCTGTTGTCGCCTGAGTGTCCTCCAGTTAGCCACGCTTTTCCAGCAAGCACCGGAAGGATTAAGGCGTATACTGTAGTGATACCGTAAACAAAAGCCTTGTAATGGTCAGATTGACTGATTTAATCCCTCAATGCCGCATAATCACTGATCATGCTAATTTTCCCCCTTTCTCTCCATTGTAAATCATTTGCTATTATTTTACCAGCATGGTGGCGTAAACAAATAAGTCACATGACGTCCAGTTCTCCAAAGGCCAATATTAGCTGTCTCTCAGGCACCCGTCACAAATTGAAAGTGTCCCTATGTACATATTTGAGACAAGAAAATACAGTTTGATGTGATGCGCAATATGTGTTTACAAAAATAAAATAAAAAAACGATTCTAATAAAAAAGGAAACCAACTGTTTTATTGTTAAATTGTCATGTTTTTATTGCTTAATAAAACCCTTGCATCAGGTACCTGGGATTAACCAGAAAAAGATTGCTCCTCTGAATTACAAAATTGCTCTTCAAGTGAAGTAATTTAGCAGAACTACTCCGCAAAAAGCATAATTCTAATCCCGCAAGGGGAAATTCAACTCACGCGCTGCTGTTTATTTGTGTGGCACACCGCACATAGAACCGGACGAAACATGTGCAAGCATGCAAGTAGAGGTGTCAGAGCAAGAGGGGCATGCAAATCGTGCCGTGCAGCTTGAGTTTGGGCGAAAGGCCAGTGCCTTGCTTAAGGGAACCTCGACAGTAGTCAGGAAACAGACTACCATCTCTCCAACAACTACTTGCCATTTTACATTTTTGTCCGGAGCGTGACGCAAACCATTTTTTTTTCTTTTTCACATCCTATCACATATGTACGACCACTCTCTGTAGTGGCCAGAGGACTAAACCACACTGTCAAATTCTGGCTGAGTTAAAACACAATGACAGTAAAGCATAAGTAGCCCGATAATTGAATGCCCGGTGGCAACACTGGACGAACACAAAAAAAAAAAAAAAAAATCAGCCAAACTTCATTTTACCAGCAAGCTTATTGCACACAAAATGGAACATGTTTTGAACCATATTCTATTATAATTTCTAAATATCCAAACCCTCAAATCATCAGTAACCCAGTAATCCTCAAACAAATTGCCTTTGTTTGCAGCAAAAAAAAAAGAAAAGAAAAAAAATCTGCAATGTTTTGAAAGTAGGATATCTGCCTTGACTCAAAAGTTGGGAAACACCGCACTAAACATTGACATTTACCTTGTTTTTTTTTTTCCAATTCGGAAATACTGTATATTTATATGTAGTCATTGAGTAGTTTGCACATTTGCCTCTAATTTATGAGGTTGTAGATTGCCGGTATGTTAGGCCTGTCTCTCTCACACACACACACACTTTTATATATATGTTTTGTATTTGATCATATTAGATGTTGGGGTACTTATTTTGTACAGTATTATGGGTGAACAAAATATATATACACATACATATATATATATATATATATATATATATATATATCGCAGCAGTTCAGACTGTAAGATCTTCCTGCTGGGTTAGATGAAAGTAGATGTACAGTCTGATCCCAGACCTCATGTCAAACACAGATGTACCCTTTTTGGGCTTTTGATAGTTAAAATAAATTTATAATGAGCATTATTCACAGTTTGTTTGCTGGCTGTTTGCTCACAGTAAAGCTGAGTCAGCGAGAGAAGGTGGCTGCCGTTAATGTCAGTGTGGGATTCAAAAGTGCAAGAAATAATTTGTACGCAGGTTGAAGCCTCCGCTGCTTCAAAGGTCACCACTTTGTGCAGGTTTTTTTTTTTGGGGGGGGGGCATAGCTAAAAATAAAGGCCAGCCAAGAACAGTGAACACAAAATGCCTCAAGAAAAAGGGTAACAT